>NC_135626.1:31110000-31735000 GCF_053574225.1 Canis aureus
AAATATTAGAAAATAAGAAAACAGATATGAAAATGCCACAATCCTTAATAAATTATTTACATTCTAATATCCAGGAACAAAGACAAAGACAATCAGCCTTGTCCCCATCAACTCCCAATAAAGTACTTTAATAACTTTTTTCAAAAAAAAAATTTTTTTTTCCAGTTTATAGGGGTAGTAATGTCTTTAGAGGAAACTGAGAAAAGGAATACACAATAAGGGCAGCCCTGGTGGCTTAGTGGTTTAGCACCACCTTTAGCCCAGGGCATGATCCTGGAGACCCAGGATCGAGTCCCATGTTGGGCTCCCTGCATGGAGCCTGCTTCCTCCTCTGCCTGTGTCTCTGCCTCTCTCTCTGTGTCTCTCATGAATAAATAAAATATTTTTTAAAAAGGAATACATAATAAAAACTAGTAATGGGGTGCCTGGGTGACTCAGTTGGTTGAGCGTCTGACTCTTGATTTCAGCTTGGGTCATGATTTCAGGGTCATGAGATCAAGCCCCACATCAGGCTCCAAGTTGGATGCAGAGTCTGCTTGAAGTTCTCTCTCTCTCTCTCCTCCGCCCTTCCCCCCACTCATGCACTTGCTCAAATAAATGAAATCTTAAAAAAAAAAAAAAAAACCCGCAAACTAGTAGCAGTTCCATCATCTAGAAATGGTCCCTGTTAACATCATGATGTATTTCCTTTTGGTATCTTTTTCTGTAAATTAATCTATTTTTAAAATTGTTGCAATTATACTTCACACAGTTCTGTATCCTAATTCAAGTATGTTGTGAGCATTTTTCCAGTTACTCAGAAATGCAATTTTTAGTGGGTGCCTATTTTACCTTATAAACGTAGCACACATTTAACAACTTTTTTTTTTTTTTCCAGATTTTACTTATCCATTTGAGAGAGCAAGCAAGTGTGAGGGTAGCGAGCTAGCAAGCATGAGGAAGGGGAGAGGCAAAGAGAGAAGAACAGACTCCCTGCTGAGTGTGGAGCCCAATGTGGGACTCGATCCCAAGACCCTGAGATCATGACCTGAGCCAAAGGTAGACACTTAACCAACTGAACCACCCAGGAGCCCCCACATTTAACTACTCTTAATCTCAAATATTTAAATTGTTTCCAACCCTGCCGTTATAAGTAATGTTCCATAAAAATTCAAATACATTTAACATATTTTCACTCTTTATCTTCATTTTTATAAGATAGCTGATATCTACTAAAAATACTGACCTTTTACAATTTAAGTTTTGCATTGCTTATACACTGGGAATAAAAGAGGAGCAGATAAACAAACAATAGGTCTGAGAGAATAATGAAGTTGAAGGCAGTAGTCCAAGGATAGAGTGTCAGCTTTATTATCACATAACTATAGGATCATGGATATAATTTATGATCCTCAGTTCTATATCTGCTAAAAGAGAATAGCAGCATTTGAAGCATTTCCTCAGAAAGTTATTCTCAGAGGCGACCCCTAGAAAGATAATACAGGTGGATGAATGTGGAAATGCTTTGCAAACTAGGAGTTGCTTTAGAAACATACAGTATTTTGACACATCGGCTCCATGAACCTCAACATTTAAAAAAGCTTAGACTAAATTAGAACATGCACTTAGGTTTAAGGATTTTTCCCTTTCCAAACACATGCTTTCTTCTACCTCCTTATGGCATTGGCTTTTTGTACATTAGTTATGTGCTAAGTATGGACAACCCTCACAGATCAAGCCTTGAGTAACAAACTTCTGTTTCCTTATTTGCACAACTCTTCCCTAGATGTAATGAGCAGAAACTCTGGGGGATGTTGGCATAGGGTAAATGCATTTTCTATGTGGATGGGTGTGAATCTTTGGGGAACAGACTGGGATGAACAGAATGAAGCTCCTTCCCTTCCAAGATATCTATATCCTAGTCATTAGATCAGTGAATAAGTTATGAGCTATGGTTTTTTATTTTCTTTTTTCAGGTTCCCAATTATAGATCTTTGGGTGCATTTATGTACAACTGTTTTATACAATTGTACAATTGGATGGCAAATGGAAGGTTGCCTTAACAGAGTATACAGCCCAGCAATATAACCATAAAGGTCCTTAAATGTGAAGAGAGAGACAGAAGAAGCAGCAAGAATGATCTAATATAAGAAAAACTAAACTGGATGATGTTGGCTTTGAAGATGGTAGAAAGGGATCATGAGCCACGGACAGTGGGCAGCCTCTAGAAGCTGCAAAAGTTAAGCAAATGGATTTTCCTCAAGAGCCTTTAAAAAGGAACATACCCAGGACCCTGGGTGGCTCAGCAGTTTAGTGCCTGCCTTTGCCTCAGGATATGATCCTGGAGTCCGGAATCCAGTCCCACATCACACTCCCTGCATGGAGCCTGCTTCTCTCTCTGCCTATGTCTCTGCCTCTCTTTCTTTCTCTGTGTCTCTCATGAATAAATAAAATCTTAAAAAAAAAAAAAAAAGGACATACCCCTATTGACACCTCGATGTTAGCCCAGTGAGAGCCATTTCAGACTCTTACAGGTCTGTAGGATAGTAAGTTTATGCTGTTTTAAACCACTAAATTTGTGATAATTTGTTACAGCAGCTATAGGAAACTAATACACCAAAACTACCAGCTTTTCTAGACACAAAACATTTGTCTGAAACTTAAGTGTTTCTGTCCCACAAATGACTGCAGTTGTTTCTGGCACACATGGTTCAAAGCAGAATCAGAATGAGCCATTCACAGAAGTAACCCAATCTCCTGATATCTAGATCCAAAAAACACACATCCCCCTTCAGAAGAAGCTTTTAGGGCAGCCCGGGTTGCTCAGCAGTTTAGCGCCGCCTTCAGCCCAGGGCCTGATCCCGGAGACCCTGGATCGAGTCCCACGTCAGGCTCCCTACAGGGAGCCTGCTTCTCCCTCTGCCTGTGTCTCTGCCTCTCTGTGTCTCTCATGAATAAGTAAATAAAATCTTAAAAAAAAAAAAAAAAAAGCTTTTAGTCCGTGGTCATAAGGTTTGTAATAGAATTTCCCAAGATGAAAACCAGAAGGCAGCACTCTGCTGACAGCCATGTAGTTTTTCTGAGCTATTTTTCCACTTACTAAGATTTATGCCACAGAAAATAAGAGGCAAGAATTTGAGTTTGTTCAGTGCTCAGACAATACCAGTCGCTGAGCTCACTTGCTCAGTCAACACACGGTCATCTCTTCATATGAATAGTTGCAGTCTCTGATAGGCAGTATGTAAAAGATGGAGGTTTTATTTCACTGATTCTCTTGGTTCACTCATGATGAACAGAAAAAAACTCTAGTCAATAAGTTAAAAGGCTCAGTGTGATGTTAATGAGGAGGAGGAAGAAATTAAGAGACAGGAACAAACCTAAGTCTTACAATTGCTTACTTTAGCAATTTTCTTGGAAATCATCAAGATTTGAATTTTTTTTTTTTTTTTTTTTTTTTTTTAGTCCAGCCCTATTTCCCATAGGAACCACTAAGCAGGGTCCACACATGGGAAAACTGCCTCACCTAAATTATCAACACCACTCCTACTGAGAAATGAGGACCTAGAAAAAGTATGGGGAGCTCAGATGCTCTAGAATTACTATAACAGGAAGTCCCAGGATAGTTTTGGAAAGAGACCATGAGATTTGCCTGGAGCTATGGGTTTTTCTTTTTTCAGGTTCCTAATAATAGATCTCTGGGTGCATTTATGTACAACTTTTTTTTTAAAGGCACTGAAATAAGTTGTTTGACATAGGTGACATTAACTGTTAACTCAGATTCATTTGCTTTAACTTATTAGGAAAAGTTCAAACTTACAGGAAAGTAAAGAGAACAGCATAATGAACATCCCATTCATCAGCTAAATTTAGTAACGGTGCATTTTTTTGCCATATTTATATATTTTTTGCTAAAATATTTAAAATTATAGACTTTATGATATTTCACCCTTAGATATTTTAGAAGGGATTCTCCAAAAATAAAAACATTTTGGGCACCTGTGTGGCTCAGTCAGTTAAGTGACTGCCTTTGGCTCAGGTCATGATTCCGGGGTCCTAGGATTGAGCCCCACATCGGGCTCCCTAATCAGTGAGGAGTCTGCTTCTCCCTTTCCCTCTTCCCTGGCTTGTGCACTCACTCACTCTCTCAAATGAATCAGCAGAATCTTAAAAAACAATAACATTATCAAAAGGACTTAAAACATAGGGTTACGTAAATACTTGTGAATAAAATTGAGAGAAACAAAAGTGTATGTCCTTTACATGATCATAGCTACAAAAAATGTTGGAAAAACACTAAAATGTTAGTGACAAATGATCAATATTTAAAATCTTGCCTTCTTACTTTTCTGAATAGAAATTTAAAAAGAAATATTCATATACAAAATGTCCTCACTACTGCTCTCGTTTTGTATAGACTACTTTCGTCATATAAAATCTCCTCCTCTCCCCTCTGTACTGTTTTATGTCCTTGTCCATCTCAAACTTAGGACAAACCTCACTTTTACTAAGATGCTTTGTTTATACTGTTCATCTATTTGAGTCTCCACTGAGTTGTGCAGACATGATCAAGTGAATAAGATCCAGGCCCTGCTATGGTCAGATGTTTACACTGCCTGAGAATGCCCAAGAATGCTACTGGCACTGCTCAGATGTGCTCTCATTTGTGCAAGCCATATCACAAGCTCCCAGAAGGCCAGGACCACATTCCCGATCTTGGAAGGAAGGCAGGCTTGTCTTCAAGCTGTTCCTGATCCTAACTGAATGTTTACCCAGTAGGCACTCTCATAAGAATGCCAAGCCACGGGGGTGGGGGGAACCAGACTTGGAGGAGGTTGAGGAGGGTACACATCAGCTCACCTCTCACATCCAAGGAGGGCGTTATTCAAATCCTCATTCACTTGAATCAGCTCCATGGTTACGTCTTCATTCTCCACCACTATGAGCAGGTCCATGATCCTCTCCTGCATCTCTCGACTTGTCTTATAAAGTTTCTGTCAAAGAAAGGAGAAAAATTTCTTTTTCCATGCTAGAGAAGTTCTATAAAGAAACTGGCCAATCTGTAAATGCTGGTTGATCACTTCCATCATGAGTTACTTATGGGAGATTACCAAAGTATTTATGTACAGCTTATCCTTATCAGAAGGTAATGAGTTACACATGATTATATTTTCCTCTAAAAAACCAAAACAGTATTATAAGGATACTATGGTACACTGCACAGAACAAATGACTAGAAATTATAACTGGTATATGAGGTACTGCTCACAAGTTGCAGAATATAGAAATCACTTGTTTTCTAAATCTCGGGTTCCTCATTTGATAAATGGAAGTTATACTAGTTGCCACATCTACCTCAAGGGATGACATAAAAAGCAAATGAGATATGTATAATGAGGAACTCTATGACTATAAAGCACCACATAAAACACAAAATGCTCACTGTCACTATTAGTGGTAGAAGAAAGTAGTAGTTAAAATACATTTATAGTGGCATAATTTTCCTATTACATTTTACTTAAAGTTTACAATTACAACATCACATTCCAAGGTAAACGGAAACAAAAAACAAAAAAAAAAGTCAGGGATGCTATCCTTGTTTGGACTACCTAGAGTCACTGCAGTAAGCCCGGACTGTACTCCTCAAACTAACTTTTCCTCATGAGCATCAGGAGTACCTACAGCCGACCCACTCATTCAGAATCTCCAGGGCTGAGGATCTGGGAATCTACTTTTTTTTTTTTTTTTTCAAGTAAGCATCTGAGGTGTTTCTTATGTACATGGGCAATTTGAAAACTGCTGCCTTACACTTATATCCTTATAGGCAAGCCTGAGGAGCATAAAATTAATATTCATGTTTCTTTAAATTCACCTCAGCTAGAATTTGTAAATGTAATAATACATTAAGTACACTCTCAAAACGAGAGTGACAGAACTTCCTATATCATCATACTATTCCATTATCTGACTCGTTTCTCCTCAAGAAAGACAGACCCACTGAAAAACTTAGAGCTGGCTAAACCATTTAGAATCTCAAACCATCTATTACAAGAGCCCTGACAGGAAATCTCCAAATAAATTAATCAAACCATTAATAACTGGCATTTGGACTCAGAGGTAAAAGCCACTACCCTCTATAGAATTCTAACAAAAATATTTAGAAGATAAAAGGAAATAAAAAGGAAAAAAGCCATATGGACAGATAAAGGATAGATTCTGGGTTTTGTAACCACAATCTGCAGCCAGAAAAACTGTCCTATTTGCTAATGATGTGGCCACTATCAGCAGGGGTTGGTTAACTTTTTCTTAAAAGCTCAGAGAGTATTAAATATACTCTTGGACCATATGTTCTCTGTCAGAGAAAAAGAACTACCCAACTCTGCCATTATAACATGAGAGCAACCATGGATAACATGCAAATAAGTAGGTGTGGCCATATCCTAATAAAACAAAGACAGGTGGTAAGCTAAATTTGGCTTACATATGGCCTCCTGGAATACAAAGAGAACAGACTTTTTTTAAATGATTTTATTTATTTATTCATGAGAGATACAGAGAGAAAGGCAGAGACACAGGCAGAGGGAGAAGCAGGCTCCCTGTGGGGAGCCCGATGCAGAACTCAATCCCAAAAATCTGGGATAATGCCCTGAGCCTAAGGCAAATGCTTAACCACTGAGCCACCCAGGCAACCCAAGAGAACAGATTTTAGACTCAGTAGACCAAAGGCCTCTCCCATATGCATTCCTGATATGGGATTTAGTTAAATTTTAGATTCAGTTTTGTTTTTTACATATCTAAAAAACAAGGATAATGACTATCTTGCAGGTTGTTATAAAAATAGGAAATGGTAAAGCTGAAACCCCATAGTGTCTGGCATACAGCAGGTAGTCAATAAATGTATAAACTGCATAAGGAAGTATCACTGGAAATTTAACAGCTAATATAATCATGTAATACACCTTTACTCAGGACCCAATATTATACTGAGGAAAGAACAAAGAACATGTTTAATATAATCCCCATGATGAATGAGAACTTTTCCATTAGTGAATGTAATGAAATTATTCTCCTTCTTATTCACTAGCAGCCTTGCTAGAGCAATGTCAAGATCAAGGAAATACAATGGCTATTAGATGCCCATGACAAAAACGTAGAAATTAATTTGAAATGAAATTTGCAGCCAACATCAATAGCCCTCGGTCACAAGATGACCCTCCCTTTGCCCTCTCTAAAGACAGATGGAATGGAAACATGAAAGGAACACCATATTTCTCAGCAGGTTTGCAGAGCAGAATCTGTAAAACCTCTTCAAAAGCCAGCCCACTCTGATCTTTGCAATTGATGTTCGTCTCAGAGGAGGGCCACGCCACCTGGAAAGAGCCTAGATCAAGCACCATGAACCAAGAGGATGGGTCAGAAGTTCCCCACGGCAGGCACCTGCAGGGCTGTGGATGTGGGGAGCCAGAAGGAGACAGTCAAAACACAGAGTAACAGCTGCTGGTGCATATGTCCATCACAGAGCCCCTGGAACTGCCCCCTGAAATATCATATCAAAGCAAAGGTAGACTTCTCAGTTCAAGGGAATTTAACAATCAATTCAAAAGTCTTTGGAGCAAAACAAAAAGAGCTCATTAAGAGTCTCTTCTGACATCCAGATGGTTCCTAGTCCCCCACAGAGGACTCAAGAATTAAGGAAGGAGATCCTTTTGCACTTTCAACTCCAACCATAACCAGCCCACATTCAGCAACATAGTGCAACTTAATAAAAAGAAAAATCGGAGTGCCTGAACATCTCCTCTGAAAAAGTGAAAATGGGGGAAAAATGTGTTTCTTGCAAGCCGTCTTTGGAAATAATATCTGTAGGGTGATACTCCTATTATCAGCCCATAACATATTTCCTCCCTCTCAATCCTCCTCACTCAGACTACAGGAGCCCTTAGAAAATGTCTCTATCTGCAAAAAAATAAAATAAAATAAAAAACTACCCCTCACCCTAAAACCAAACAGTTCTGTGTCACCTGCTTGTAGTCCTTTTCCTTACACAAGAGGTCAGCTGAGTGAATAGCAAATTAATTTAGTAGAATCCTCCTTTTTCCTAACCAAATATTTTCAAGATTTCCCCAAAAGTCTTTGTCTTCAGTAACTCCTTAGCTCTTTTGCCCTAAATCATTAATTCCTCAACAAAGAGCATCGATCTATTCAATTCAGCAGGTACTTAGTGAACTCATTCAGTGTCAAAGCATGTACCATAAACATGCATAAACTGTATGGGTTTAGAAGCATATGACTTGGTTACTGCCTTCAGGTTGCTTCCAACCTGGCTAGAATAGTATAGGTGGCTATAGGTTAGCCACCCATACTAGAAAGTTGATTCTGGGCTCAAAATGAGAAGTTGGTAAATGGATAGAATATAGGTTTAGGAGAACAAGGCTCTCCCCCCAGCTCCATGACTTGCCGCTGTGTGGGCAGATCATCCCCTTTCTGTAAAGGAAGGGAGATGATCTCAGAGACACTCAAAGTTCCTTCTACAAGTTTCTAAATGGTAAAGACAGTAAGAGTGTCCAATGAAGAATTTTTTTTTTTTTACAATTTTATTTATCTATTCATGAGAAACACAGGCAGAGACACAGGCAGAGATAGAAGCAGGCTCCCTGCAGGGAGCCTGATGCAGGACTTGATCCCAGGACCGCAGGATCATGACTTGAGCCAAAGGCAGATGCTCAACCACTGAGCCACCCAGGCATCCCCACTGAAGGACATTTTACTGTTTTTTTTTTTCCTCCCAACTGGTAACAAATTATCCTTATGAGATGAAATTTTAAATTCACCTAATTATAAACTTATCTACTAAGCAAGACTAAGGCTTTCTCCAGTTGTACTCTTAAATCAGAACTTGTTTTCTTCTACAGAAGACTAAAACATTCTCTTTTTTTCATTGCCCTACTAGGGCTAGGCAAAAACAAGAGGAGACTGAAATGAGAGGTACAGGGAAGTCAGATATTCAAGGTTAAGAGTAAAGTAGCTCTAAGCCAAGTGTAAAATGCTAAGAAAGCAAAGGCAAGACTCATGCTATATTTCATCTCTGTGACTGGAGCAGACACTTTTGATTCATCACAACACTGAGATGAAATGAAATCCAGTTTCCACCCCAATGAAGGTCAAAGGCCATGAGAATATGGCAGCAGGGGAAGGTGCCCACTATACAATAGTTTTACTGCCTGGAAGTCTAACAAAGAGCAGGAGCTTCAGGATATAACTGTGTAGACTGGCCTGGAAGAAGAGAAAAGGGAATTCAAATATACCAGATTTCAGATGGAAGAACACAGACAGGGAACAGGCTCAAAAAACAAAACAAAAAACAACTCTCCCAAAACAGAACAGTTGGTAGCAGGTAAATACCCACAGACAAAACAGGAAGAGATTCCAAATACAGAGGCCTGTTTTAACATTAACAAATTGCATAAGACTGTGACCACTGGTATACTGTATAAGAAAAGCCAATGAATTTTTTTTTTTTTTTTTTTTTTTTAGAGTTTTCTTATGTGTTGAATGCCTTTTACCCTCCAAATTCACCATCCACACTCTCTGCTCTGGGGCATGGCCTGCAGGGAACATATCACCAGGTCCCTTGCCCTCTCACTTGTGATTGAGTTCACAAGCAGCATGCACTGGCAGGAAATGGAAGGAAGGAAAGAGAGGGAGATCTGGCTATATTTTTCCCCCTCTAATCCTTCCACCAAAAGCACCTCTACTCTCAAGGCTGCTTTTCTCCATCATTCTTTCTTTTGGGTTCTGGCAAAACTTCCCTCTTGCCTATTTATGCCTATGGATAGGAGTTAGTAGCACAGGATAGTGAGCTAGCACCTGTGGTCTCCCTAAATCCTGCAATATCTTGCTGAATAAATAGTACCTTGATTAAACTCTCCTCTTATCCAAACTGAGTATGCCACATGTTTCACTAACATACCCTACAAAGGCATGAAATTACATACTTAGGATCATTAAAATAGCATGATACCAACAAAGGGCAGAATAAACAGATCAAACAAACAGAACAGCCTCCAGAAAGATGCCCTTGTATTAGAATATAAAATACAATGAAGGAGTGTTTAAAAGTAATGGAGTTAGTATGAATTGTTAGTAAATGCTATTTGGACAACTTGCTATCTAATTGAGAAAAAAGAAATGAAGACACTGTCTCTCACAGCAAGGCTAAGTATTTTATTTTTTTTTTAAGATTTTGAGTATGAGAGAGTAAGCATGAGTGGAGGTGGGTGGGGATAGGGGCAAAGGGGAAGCAGACTCCTTGCTAAGCAGGGATCCCCAACGTGGGGGGCTCAATCCCAGGACTCTGGGATTGTGACCTGAGCCAAAGGCAGATGCTTAACCAAATGAGACACCCAGGTGCCCCAAAGTTTTTTATTTTAAACCACACAAAACTTAGGGGAAAAAACATTAATTTATCAAAGATATTTTTACTGAGTAAGTCCATTATGGCAGGCATTGCTCTAGAAGCCAGAACCTGAGCAATAGGGGAGATAATCTTTGTGGAGTTTCCATTCTATTAAGCAAAGGCAGCTGAATAAATATTCAAGACAAGCTTTGAAGCCTAGGTAGAAGATGAAATGGTGAAGGGGCAGGAGACAAAAGCCCAGAGTCTAAAGCCTGGAAAGTCAGGAAAGGCTTCTCAGAGGAGGTAAGACTAAGTTGAGAGTGAGGAAAAAAAGCTGGCTGTTAGGGAAACATGATGGTCAAGCATGAAATACTCCCCAGCAAGAACAAACCTGGTGTGTCCAAGGACCAGGAGGGTGGCCAGTGTACATGGACCAATAAGAAGAGCTGCATGTATTGTGGAAGGAGAAGGGGGCAGGAGCTGATCAGGGAGGGCTTTGTAGCCAGAATAAGGAGGTTGGGTTTTTTTGTTTTTTTTTTCCAAGTGTGATGGGAAGCCACTGGAGGGTTCCAAGGAAGGATGACATGAGGTAGTTTACCTTTTAAAAAGCTATATATAGATGTGGGATGTGACCTGAGCCAAAGGTAGACACTTAACCAACTGAGCCACCCAGGAACACCGGTTAATTCTTTACCATGTAAATTTTATCTCAATTTTTAGAAAAAGCATGCTGTACAGTTTTTGGTTTCCAGCAGTTTCCAGCTCAAGATCCTAAAAACTTTCCTGAAGACAAAATACCTAAAAAAAAAAAAAATGCTGGACACGATATAATACTATTTTAACATATATGCCTCAGCTTTCAAGAAAGAATGAGGGGGCGCCTGGGTGACTCAATCACATTCCAAGTCCATGGGTACCAGAGCTCCTGTAGCAAGCACTTTGGAACCCTTTTGGACCTCATCCTATGTATCTCTTCCCTGACTGTTTATCTGTATCCTTTGTAACAGCCTCTATAATAAAGCAGCACATATAAATGTTTCCCTGAGTTCTGTGAGGCATTCTAGCAAACAGTCCAACCCAAGGAGGGGGTTGTAAGAATCCCAAGTTTACAGCTTATTGGTCCAAAGTATAGAATACCCAGATCTGCAACAAGCATCTGAATGAAGTGGGGATGGTCTTGTGGGACTGAGCCCTGACCCTGTGGGGTCTGTGCTAACTCTGGGTAGTTAGTGTTAGAGCTGTTTAATGTGTGTGCGTGGTGGAACCTCACCCACTTGGTGTCAGAAATGTTATGAGAAGAGAAATAGTTTTCTGAGTAATTGAGAGTACACGAAAAAATTCCAATTCTTGTCAAAAGCATATAAGAATAGCACTCCTCATGAGATCCCTATGTGTTACTAATGAAAAACAAAAAGAAAAATAAAGTTACACAATCAAAGGCCTCCGTAAAACTGATCAGGTGCCAGAACCCATTCAACTCCAATGGGCCATGAGTGGTATTCTAATGTTGATTTATACCCCAAGTCTCCTTGTTATTCAAGGCAACACACAGCCCTAAACTCTGGCATCGAAACAGCGTATTAGCATTATCCTTGCAAAATGCAACCAAACATCTGCACCCAAAGACTGACACAAAAAGGCATTTCAGTGTACTCCAGGACAGCACACACAAAGCTGGATTCACATATTCGAATGGGATGCTTCACTGTATGTTTTTAATGAGGGACTGCTTGCCACAAATGGATGAAGAGGGGAGAAAAATCATAAATCATGTTGCTTTAGAAGCTCTGAAAGGCCTGGGAAGACCATGTGGCATTAGAAATACTGCTGTGGCCATTTCTGAAAAATACTATCTGTCCCATATTCTTGCTTTGATATTTAATTTTTAAATTTAGTTAACATGCTTGTTATACATCCTGAGTCACAAAATTTATTTTCTGTAAAAGCCTTCAATTGTGGATTTTTAAAAAAGGATTACTAACTACATAGGAACTACAGTTAATGATTAATTTTCCTTTTAACCTAATAGGATATATTATCTTTGTTGGTTAAGTATCCTCTTAGCTCTTTAAGTTATATGTATAGAAATGAAGTCCAATGATAGTAAGTGATTTGTCCAAGGCCAAGAACCCCAAGAATCCTTAGCAAAATCATGTAATTTTCCTATGTAAAATATTCTAAAAATAATGTACTTGCAGCCACTGATCCAAAATATTGATTTGTTTCTCAAAGCATATTAGGCTCATCAGCCCAATCTGTCAGATGTTAACATGTTCAGCAAATGGGGATTCTTTGGTCAAATACATTTGTAAATGTTGGGTTAAACAAAGAGTCTTAGGCATCTTTAGTACATTAAGAAGCTTTATGAATCTCTGAGAGGAGAAATGTAATAGGCAGACTTGCAAACTTATTTGATCACAGAGATCATTTCTCTCTTAGAATGTAGTACAATGTAGTGTAAGTGGTAAAGGTTGTCTTCAACCATTTCTTAGAATCACTTCTTTAGCACTTATCTCAATGTCACCAGATGCATCTTTCTAAAATTGTATCTGGTTATATTGCCCTTCATCTTCTATCCCTTTATGGTTCCCTTCTGCCATCAGAGTGAAAGCCCACTCTAGCATGGTATATAAGGTCCTCAATAACCTGTATAGACCAGATCTTACCACTCCTCACCTGGAGCTTTATGTTCTCAAGCTGTGGTTTTAAATGCTCTTTTTATCCCTGTGTCCCTGAGAGGTACCACAGACTCAAATCCAGTAATAGTGGGTGGGGAGTGGTACAGAGTTCCTTAAGAGGTATATCTGATTCCTTAGTGATCTCTGGAAGTAGGCTTGCAGATATAGCTTGAGAAACTTTTTTAACAACGTTTTTAAAATTTTAAAAACATTGAGTTCATGGGTGGCACAAAAATAAACCAAAGCCTACATGTGGCCCACTGGCCACAGTTTGCCAACTTCTGGGTTAGGGGAAAGCATAATGCAGGACATCCAAGGCTGCCCATAAACAGTAATGCTGCAGAACATGGATGGAAAATGAAGGATGCTCCATGCCTAGAGACTACAGAGGCTAGAACAAGATGGCACAAGGGGCAGCCAACAGACACCTAAGAGGTACAGCAGTGAAACAACCAAGCAGAACAAGCAGGCCCACACCTCTCCATTTGAGAACTGAGATGGGAGTATCTCTTACCAGGTGGGAGCAATGCTTGGGGCAGAGACAAGGTATTATTTCAGTTACTGGAACATCAAGAGCTAAGGGGATACTTAACCAGCAAAGGTAATATTAATATATCCTATTAGGAGGTTAAAAGGAAAATTAATCATTAAATGTAGTTTTTTTTTTTTAAGTTTTTTTTAAATTTTTATTTATGATAGTCATGCAGAGAGAGAGAGAGAGAGAGAGGCAGAGACACAGGCAGAGGGAGAAGCAGGCTCCATGCACCGGGAGCCCAACGTGGGATTCGATCCCGGGTCTCGAGGATCGCGCCCTGGGCCAAAGGCAGGCACCAAACCGCTGTGCCACCCAGGGATCCCTTAAATGTAGTTCCTATGTAGTAATCCTTTTTTAAAAAATCCACAATTAAAGGCTTTTACAGATAATAAATTTTGTGACTCACGATGTGTAACAAGCATGTTAACTAAAATTTAAAAATTAAATATCAAAGCAAGAATATGGGACAGATAGTATTTTTCAGACATGGCCACAGGAATTAGCATGCAGGAAAAGTAGGAAGTGTATAACTCAGAAGATCAGCTACCCATATATCCCATCCAGCATCATCCCCTACCAATCTTGCACACTCTAAAAATGGTACCAAGCATATGCTGCTGTGATTGCGTCTTATCCTCAGCACCCAGGTGAGCTGGGTCACAGAGAATGCCAACTGCTGCCAGGGAACTTCACACAAAAACGAGCTCACAATCACCAATCTAGCAGATACCTGAGGAATATGACTGAAAGAAATGATGAAGAATGTGCATTCAAGGAACAAGAATCCAAAGAGCAAAGGGAAAAAGCAACCAAAAAATAATTACTATCCTTAGAAAAATAGAAGAGGAAAGCATATCTATGAAGAAAAAGTTACAAAAATCCAGACTGATTAAGAAAACAAGTTTTTAAAGATTTATTTGAGATAGAAAGAAGGAGAGGAGCAATAGAGGGAGAGAATCTCAAGCAGAACGTCTGCTGAATGCAGAGCTCCATGCAGGGCTGGATCTCATGACCCCAAGATCATGACCTGAACCAAAATCAAGAGTTGGATGCTTAACAGACTTGTGACACCCAGACATCCCAAGAAAATATAATTTTTGAAATAAAATGTTCATTAGAAGGGCTGAAGAGACAAACTGATGTGCAAGTTTCAGAGAAGTACACAGAATGGAGAAACTTGCCTAGAATTACAACATGAAAGAATTAAGAGATGAAAAGTACAAGAAAAAATGTTGAGATTAGAAAAATACAACTGGAAGTTTCATCATCTAAGAGAAGTTGCATATGAAGAGATCACATGGTAGAAAAGAAATACCTAAAGAGCTGAGAATTTCCCAGAATTAAGATACACAGATATTGATAGGGCAAAAAGGCTTATCAAATACTACACAGGATAAAGGAAACGCATATATGCACATACATCCCCCTACACACAGTATAGTGGAATTTCAGAAGTAGTAAGGTAAACAGAACTCATACATACAAAAAGAAAAAAAAAAAACGCTATAAAAGACTCAAGAATCAATAAACTCCTACTTCTCATCACCACCACTGGGTACAAAAGAACAATGGAGCAGTATCTTGGATGGACTTAAGAATTTTGCAGTGAGAATTCTGTGTCTAATCAAACTTAATAGCAGCAGCAAAAAAAGACATTTTTGGACATAAAAACACCCAAAGTTTACCACTAGTGATAATTAATGACACAGCAAGATATTCAAGGAGTAATGCTGAAAGAGAAATTTTTACTATTTCTCAAATAAGCAATGATCAAGAAAGACATTATCTACTAACAGTCTACGAAGTTAAAGGAAAGATAACAGCAACGTGAGCAGCCGGGAGTGGGAGGCAGAGAAAAGTAAAAATAGGGTAAGATTCTATAACTTGTTGGAAGAAAAAGACTTAGAAACTGATTCCTCCCCTCCCCACCACTTTCTAAAGTTAATGTGTTAAAGTTTGTGTTAAAATTTAAAATTGAGAACTATTAGAGGGAAGAGTATATGGATGCACAGACACAGGGAAACGTCTGGGAAGGCCATGGTTTCAGTAATAACGAACCATTTGTGGTTTTCCTCACATGCTCATACAAGTCCAAATGCACCATTCATGTCTTCCTCCAACAGCAGGAGCACTGCCTTCATCTAAATCTCTCCAAAACCCTCACCATTCTCCCTGCCCTCACCCCGGATCCCAAATGTATGATAAATTTCTATTGCAGCACCTACAATACTTTATTTTTTTTTAAGATTTTATTTATTTATTTATGATAGTCACACAGAGGCGGGGGGGCAGAGACACAGGCAGAGGGAGAAGCAGGCTCCATGCACCGGGAGCCCGACGTGGGATTCGATCCCGGGTCTCCAGGATGGCGCCCTGGGCCAAAGGCAGGCGCCAAACCGCTGCGCCACCCAGGGATCCCTACAATACTTTATTTAAACTGGTTGTTGACAAAACAATCTTGCTCACTAGACAGAAATTCCTTGGGGACTAGAATAGCCTCCTCAGTTCTATATCCTTTACCACCACTGTTGTTATTCAGTCCATTTATTGAGCAAATGGATATAGAAGCAACCTGTACATATTTAAAACAGTAACTAACAGAGATTGTATACGACTAAGGCTATAAATGATTTAATGTTGTTAAATTATTCATTGTAAGAGAGTAAGAACCATGCTTAAGTAACTATTACATTCATGATAAAGTCATCCTTGCATCTCCTTGTTAAGTTTAGAAATCACTGAAGATGAACTAGATGATATTATTCTTAGAGTCTTGAGATAGAAGACACCTTAAAAGACTGTGGCTGACTGTCCATGAAATCATACTATACCTGCAGAAGCTCTATGTCTTCGCGGTTTTCAGACCCAGGAATATTCTCCATCAATATTGCAGACATCACTCTCACATTCATTTTCACCATATCCAATTCACTGTGCAACTTTCCAATCTGCGGAAAGCAACACAATCAAAAGTATGTGATGAAGAATGGTTACCTTGTTTTCTGCTACCAAGAGGACATTTGCTAGTAGAGAAAAGGCTTTTGTGAAATTTAATGTTTTCAAATTTATATAAATATCTAATTTTTAAATAAATGTAAAATCTGTTACCCTTCTAAAAGGACTTGAGATCTCATGTAAATCTAGAAATGTGCTCTAAGAAAAGGTGAAGGGGAAAAATATTAGAACCAATATGGGAAAGGGGGAAGGTGACTATAATGGCATCTGGACAAAATGGCAAATGTTAGTGGCAAAATCAATGGGGAAAAAAATGAGCATTTTCTAGTTCCCATGGAGTTAGAAAAGGAAAAAAAAAAATCAAGAGAAAAACACTTTTTTTCTTCTTGCATTCAATTTTATTTTAGTTATTTTTTTTAAGATTTTATTTATTTATTCATGAGAGACAGAGAGATAGAGGGGTAGAGACACAGGCAGAGGGAGAAGCAGGCTCCATGCAGGGAGCCCAATGTAGGACTCGATCCCAGGACTCCAGGATCATGCCCTGAGCCAAAGGCAGGTGCTAAACTGCTGAGCCACCCATGGATCCCCAACTGCATTCAATGTTAAGAGGAATCGATCACATGGATTTTCATAAAATTTTATAGTATTTTATAGAATACTGAATATAATAATCCAGTCTTAAATGACAGTTCCCTCATAGCAGAACATAAATAAGTGTCAATAATAACCGATTATCTGGATCTCTGATACACATATAGACAAAAAAAAAAAAAAAGTAATTCAGTTGGCACAATTAATGCTAAGTAATAGGCTTCCACTTACTGAACTCTCTGAAAGAGATATGGACGGTCTTATCAGGAACAACAGGAATCAGCTGGTTGACACAAGATCCATTCCACAGCTCAGCCTCCACAAAGACAAAGCCACTAACCAAGCACAATGGTTGAGAGTTTGGGCTTTAGAATCAGACAGAGTCCAGAGAATTCCTTCTACTTAAACATGACCATGATACGTCACATATTATCACTAAGCTTCAGTTCTCTCCTCTGTAAAGTGATGGTAATAAGGTGCCTCCACCTCCTAATGTTAAGCAGCAGCAGCAAACTGCAGGGACACCTGGATGGCTCAGTGGGTTAAGCATCTGATTCTTGGTTTTGGCTCAGGTTGTGATCTCAGGATTGTAAGATCGAGTCCCACTTTGGGCTTGGAGCTCAGCACCAAGTCTGATTGGGATGCTCCCTCTCCCTCTGCCCCTCCCCCTGCATGCATGCTCACTTGTGCTCACTCTCTCTGAAATAAATAAAAATAAACTGTATATAAAGTGCTGACAACTTAGAGTCACCAATAAACAGAGTTGTCATTGTTGTTACCTGTTCTGGAACCAATGTAAGAGTAGAGCTCTTGGGAACAATTACAGAAGAAAGAGCTGGTGCGGTAGGAACAGATGTTGATGGGCTCGAGGAGATCTCAGTGGTCTATCAATGTGAAACATGGAAGTATTACTACTGGAATTAACACAGCCACCCCAAGCCCAGTTTGTCCATTCAAATGACTTAATCGCTTCTCCCAACCAGAAGTCCTGGGTAGAGGGTGTTAGCCCAGAGTCAATTGTCAAGGGTACAACCTGCCCAGCATTTTGAGAAGAGTGCTAATAGTGTGCCCATAATAGAGTAGGTATTCAATAAAAGGTGGCTATTATAGTTATTAACTAAATTACAATAAAATGCTCTTAGTTTACACCAAGGATCTACAAGATAAACTGCCATGTGAGATTATTGCTGCCCTCTCTTTGAGTTTTTAAAAAGAAATGCTAAGTCAATTCATGTCAAGTCTTTTAAAGCCACAACTGGCAAAACGCCTTCTTCTCCGCTAATGAGTGCTTCCCAAAGTCAATGCCTCATTTCCAACCCTGAGTAGAGAACCTGAAGCAGGTTCAGGCCAGTGTTTTGACATTAGGTCCAGAGAAGTCACCTAGAAACCTTGTAAAAATGAGGAGTTTAATTTATTCAACAGAGGAATATGCCTAACAAGCTCCCATATTATATATTCCCCAAATCACATATTGAGTTATAAGGTCCTACACCACTACTATATTATGCCTTGAAAGAATAAAAGGGGCATGGTGAGCAGACTCATAGCAGGTAAAGGTTGGGGCAGGTAGCTAGTGTTCAGAGAACAGACTGCACAGATAGAAGAGTTAGCCTCTGGACAAAGCCTCCTCAAAGGTCAGACTTCTGGTATACACCTGAACTGCTTTTCCATCAAGGCAGGACTCACCAATCTACAGAAGGGAAGAATGACTGCTTTCACATTACAGAAATTACTGAAAGTTAAGAGCTGAATTATAATCAGTACTCAAAGCATTACAAGTTCAAAACCTTATATGCAAAAACCATTATTGTTTAATACAAGACTTCCCATGGTAGAGACTCTTGCCTGTCTAGCACGAGTTCTTTCCTTTGAGAATTGTCCCCTCCTCTGTCTAAATGACTTCCATCTGGAGCCACCATATTTTTATAGGACCTCAGTTAATTTGTTCAGAAATAGAAAACTGACCCAGGTTGGTCCCTTTTCAAAGGTTTTTGAGCTTGGAATCTGAAAAAGTTAAAGCTCTAACATGAAAATTTAAGAGAAATGTTATCTACTCTGTGGGAAAAGATAGCCCGCAATGAGAGACAAGTCATAGGACATTTGAGTGGTTGGCTCTCTGTTGTTCCAAAGATCCAGCTAACACCAACCTTCTTGATTATTCTAGGAGATATTGCAATGGTCTTCCCATAAATTCAAATTTTTGGATGGAGTGTGGATGGAGGCAGGGTTGTTCTTTTCAAGGAGAGAAGAATCTCATAACATACTAATTCTCTATTAGCCCAAGGAAGGCATCCTACCTCTTGTCTTGCTGTTTCAGCCTCTGCCTCTGAGGTAGGAAACTGAACACCTTTCTTAAGGAGGTCAAGGTACACTTCCTTCACTTCGCTTACATCCACACCTCCTGGGAAACCTTGTGACCAAGTCTGAATTCAAGAGATGGTTCCAGAGTTAAAGCAGCAGCAAAATCAAAACACAATTTTGAAGCTGATAACAGAACATGAGACACGGACAATTACGTGTCTTACTCAGAAAGAGAAAGCTGGTTGTGAATGCCATGAATAAAAACATATGTTCTTCAGAGACTAGAACAATAATATATTTTTAATCATCAAATTCCCATCCTGGCATTTTAAAGAAAGCCTGGCATAGGTACTTATTTTTTTTTTTTTTTTTTTTTTTTGCTGTAATGAATCCAGAATTAATAGATTTCTGAAATAGCATAGTAGTTCCTCTATCAAATAACTTTGAAAGTAGTCTGTTGTCTAACCTGGAACAGTTTCCATATCTGCCAAATAAATGTACACGTTATTTTTTCTGATCTGACATGAATAAGATAAAAACTGAGATAACCAAATTATTCAGAAAAAGGGCACCATCCAATGCCAAGAAATTAGGACTTGGAAAGTGAAAGCCTAAAATACTCTCTGGCTCAATCTGAGGTTGTAAAGGATCACTAAACTGATCAGGAGGTACATAATTAGAGCCCTAATTTTAGAGGTCTACCATCCCATAAGGCATACAATAGACTTACCTTAATGAAATTCAAGATTCTATTCTGAATGTCTAATGGCAAGGTGTATCTGGGGTTCAGCAGCTTAACCAGACTATCTTTAATGAACTCCTTCTTCACAATCAGAGATTGGAAACTTGGACCACAGTTCTGCATGCACATGTCAATAAGCTACATTAGACAGAAAAATTAAAATTTAATTATATCTCTGGAAAAACCACCTCCTAAATATAAGGAAAAAATTGCTAAGTAATGATTTCTATCAGCATTCCAATTAAACAGGGTTTATGGTCTACTAAAATCGATGGCAAAGCATTAGGTTCTGGGAATGTGAGGAAGTCTATAGGGCATGAAGTAAGTGTTTAGAGGACCGACTTCTTGGGGAGTCAGGACACCATCCTCAGAGCATTAACAATACAAGGTAGTAAATGCCAAGGGCCAAATGGGAAGTGCGATAGACACATGGGCTACAGACTGGGTGATATCTGTCCTAGTTTTTTTCCAGGAAGTTCTGGTACATTCCTGTTGTGCTGGCTTTATTAACAATAATACCCTTCACTCTCTAAAATGTCTTGGCCTGAATGATAAATTACATAATCACCCTAGTGACAGACCTTTATGGATAAATAATTTAGGGTCAAGTGATAACTTAGGGCCAAGTGGTCTTAAGACTTTTGGAAAAAGCTGGTCCTAAGCTGGGCCTTGAAAAATATTTAAGTACAAATGAGCATAGAGCTATATTCTAGGCAGGTTAAGTGATATTTAAATAAATGGATGAATGACAAAGTACATAAATTATCAGGAGGAATAGGAATACTCTGGTTGATAGGGGCTTCTTCATGTAGGCAGATGGGAGACACTGGGAAGATGGTGTGGATAAAGTGGCATCATGCAAACTGTAGAGAAACACATGGGCAGTGAATGTAAAGAGTTTGGCCATTGCACAAAGTCAGTGGAGGGTTGTTACTTTGTCACCACGCCTCTACTTCAGAAAAAGGTGCAAAGTGATACTCTGGGAAGGTTTTTCAAGCAGCATTTTACAAATGGAACCTGGAAGGATAGAGAATCTAGTAGGCACCCACTATCACAGAACTGATGCAGAAAGCCTAAACCAGGATGATACAGGTGTGAGGAAAGACAAGAGAATCATGAAGGCAGAACTGTACAATTGATGTATGTTGGTAAATGATGGCTGAATGTTAAGCTGCTGTTATTCTGTAGGAGACTGATGGCATCTTGGATGGAAATTTGGAAGTGGATAGGGTTGCAGGCTTGGTCTAGGGTAAAAATGAGGAGATGGATTTATTTTTATTTATTTATTTGAGAGACAGCATGAGCACATATAAGTAGGCGGGGTAGGGGGAGAGGGAGAGAAAGGATCTTAAGTAGGCTCCATGCTCAGCGCAGGGCTTGATCTCACAACCTGGAGATCAGGACCAAAGCCAAAAATCAAGATTCTGACACTTAACCAACTGAGCCACCCAGGTACCCCCTTAAATTAGAACTGAATTTTAGATATTTTAACAGTACTGTGGACTAAATGTCTGTGTCCCTTCCAAAATCATATGTTGACATTCCTAATCCCTAATGTGAGAGTATTTGGAAATAGGTCTTTTGGGAAGTAATTAAGTCATGAGCATGTAGCTCTGATGAATGAGATTAGTGCCCTTATAAAAAAGGACAAGAGATGATCTCTCCTAGTTGTGTGAGGATGCAATGACAAGATGGCCAGAAAGTGGGCTCTCCCCAGTCTCTGGATCTGCTGGCACCTTAACCTTAGACTTCATAGCACCCAGAACTGTGAGAAGTCAATATCTGTTTATGCCAGTCAGTCAGTAGGTGATATTTTTGTTACAGGAGCCCAAGTTGATGAAGGCAAAACAGATGGTGGGACATTCAGGGAGAGACGTTTAACTCAGCTATCCATGCAATGGCTGCAGTTCAGGAGGGAGGGACCCTAACATGAGAAACCAAGGCTGCATTTGAGGAGCAGGGAGTAATAGCTAGAACAATAGATTTCACCACTATTCAGGCCAGAAGAAAACTCAATGAAGGCAATCGGAGCAACCAACAGAAACCGAAGCATATAGAGAACATAACACTGGCAAAGTCCAAAGAGGGCAGTTTCTACAAGGGTCTTGTGTCAAAACAGCTAAGGATGTGAATGGAGAAAAACTCTGCCTGGGTTGTTGATCAGTGGGGTCATTACTTCTACTAGCAGGGTTGGGCGGGGAGCATTTTCAATCAAGCACCATGAGCAGTAGTCAGGCTGAGTAAAAATGAGCTGGCACTGAAAAACTCCATGCAGAAAGGATTTCTAGAAGTAATCTAAAAAACAAATCTCTATTTTCCATGCTGCCACCTCTCAAGTTAGAGAAGTCACAGAAACCATAATGTGAGCAGGACAGGCATGATCACCTCTGCAGAAAAGCAGCCCTGAAAACTGACCCGCCCCCCTCCGCCCGTTCTGTGCTGTGTCACTATAACAGCAATACAAAGAGAAGAGGTATGAAAGCTATAGTTTTAAGAGCAATATGGCTAAGAAGGCAATCAGAAATATAGAAACTGAACACATGTGGTTATGTGAAACACAGAAAATATTGATTTTTAAAGATTTCAGAGAGAGAAAGAGAGAGAGAGCAAGCACACGTGTGCATGAGCAGAGGAGGGGAAGGGAAGAAGGAGAGTGAGAGAGAATCTCAAGCAGACTCCTTGCTAAGTGCAGAGCCCAATGCAGGACTTGGTGTTAAGATCCTGAGATCATGAGCTGAAACCAAGAGTAGGACACTCAACTGACTGTGCCACCCAGGTGCCCCTGAAACACAGAAAAATTATAAAGCAAAAGAAAATAAAAACAAAACCCAAAATCTATTCAGATGAACATTTTGAAGCAAGTTGTTTAGAGAAAGTTGAAAAGCTGAATAATGAATGACTTTTTGCTGGATGCATTATGATGAGTTACTAGGTGAAATACAGAGAGAAAAGGAACAACTAGTTCAATGGGAATTTATAGAAATACTTCACCAAACCCATTAGGCAGTCTCATTAGGCAAGATAGCCTCTAAGTCTCACTTTCCATAATGGTAAAATGTATGTGGAGTTTCTTGCTAAATATTTCACAAACCAATTTTTATCTTTGGATCACTGATATTTTATGGTAATAGATATTTTATGGTAATTCCCAGGAGGTTACATGGATAAAATCAGAGAGTCAACATAAAATGCTGAGAAAGTTAACATCTGGAGATCACAAATCATGGCCCTTTGTGTTTTCCCCCTGGAATCTAGAATTTCAGGACTAATTATTTCTAGCTCACCTCTTCCATTATGTCACTGGTACCTCTTTCACCCTAGAGTCCACTAAGTACTAGAACCTATTGTGGCAAATTAGAAAAATTTATGTGTTGCTTTTCTCCATTTTAAAATTGGGCTTTGGTACAATTTCGATGTTCAGATTGTGTTCAGATAAGCTATCTTTGAAATAGGACAACCAAGACACCATAATCTCAGGCGGGATAGGCAACCTAGAAGCCAAGGGACCAAGAGAGTTTAGAGTAGGACTTCAAGCCTCACTAATCTCCTTTTGTGCTGGACTTCGAAGCTGTTTATCGTTCTAAGCCTCAGTCTTCCCATCTGTAAAATAACCAATAATATCTCCCTCTAGAGACTTCTTGTAAGGCCTAAATGAAATATAATGTATACGAAGAGCCAGACACATAGCAGGATCTTAATATATGGTAACTATTTTGATATGTTTCCATGGATAATTTTTTTTTAAAGATTTTATTTATTTATTCATGAGACAGAGAAGCAGAGATATGGGCAGAGGGAGAAGCAGGCTCCTCACAGGAACTCGATCCCCAGACCCCAGGATCACGACCTGAGCTGAAGGCAGATGCTCAACCACTGAGCCACCCAGGCATCCCACCATGGATAATTTTCTATTGGGAGAGAATATGTTGATTAGCTGATATAAGTATTCTTCTTACAAAGACTAGAAGAAAAAGAGCTACTTGGTAGTTTTAGTTCTTGCAAAAAAATTTCTAAACCAAGCATAGTAAACCAGGCTATCGGCTATTCAAAGCTGAAGACCCCACCAAGGTATGGCCACCCTAGGGGATGAACTCACTCTACAAAGGGCTCCTGGACGAATGGACACATTTTATAGAAGTTCTGTAGCCCCTATAGCTCACCACCTATCTGGTGTTCCACAAAAGCCTATTAATTAATTGATTTCCAAGAACCTGTTCAACTGCTTTGCACTTAACAATAATAGTATCTTGCTGAGGCTTATCACAAAGGACTCATTTCAAAGGGTTAGCCTCTGGCTAGGAGTTATGAAGCTTGGTAACAAAATGCTTTTTAAAAAACAAAACTACTGGCTTCTTGACAAAATTTCACCAACTGACAGTAGGAAATCACAGTGTAGTCCAATCCCATCAGACCTAATCAAAGCTAACAAGTCCATGGAGAAACCAAATGACACATACTTCAAAGAACACTTATAATTGACTTTGACAGGCTCTCATCACTTCAGAATAATAAAATGGAAGCATCACATATGGGGATTAATTTTTAAAGAGTTGATTGGTAAACATTTAATTGCTTTGACAGACATTGGATGATTCTGTGACTAATTTCCCTCATAATTAGGCCCGGCTTAAGTTAATATTAAAGTCCATTCTGAAGTCATAAACACCTTTTCAATGCAGTGACAAATCAGAGGTGAGGTTATTGGGCAAATATGTGGGAGGCTATCATGAGTCAAACGCCTATTTTAAGAAAACCCAAGAAGTAGGTACTTTAATGAACTCTGACCCTAACAACAAGGAGCTTTTTTTTTTTTTTTTTTTAATTCATAAGAGACACAGAGGGAGAGGTAGAGACATAGGCAGAGGGAGAAGCAGACTCCTTGTGGGGAGCCTGATATGGAACTTGATCCCAGGCCCCCAGGATCACGACCTGAGCCTAAGGCAGATGGCTCAACCACTGAGCCACCCATGTATCCTATGAGGAGCTATTCTGATCCTCAACCCATGATCTCCCTCTTATTTGGCATAAGTTTTAGATTTTCTCATTCTCATGTTCTGGTGTGGAAAACACAAGATAAAAGATGTACAGCTATCTGAGGTGGAACAGGTAATGGGAACAGGCAGCTAGCTGGTAGTACAGCTTGAGAGATCAGATTACCTAAAGGGGACAAAGAATGGGAACCCAAAGAGAAACAGAGGGCGAGAAGAGACAGCCCTCTAGAATAACCCCGCTTCCTCAAGAAAGGCCCTAGCTCAATATGCAAAGAAGGAACCAGGATGTAGAAAGACAAGGAGATAGGGATAAGAAGCAACCACAGAATTACCAAGAAGGCTGGGTACTGCAAGAAAAAGACACATTCAATACACAGAATAAACCATAAAAAGGTGAAATAATACCAAATGCTAAAACATCAGTCATAAATTCATCTTCTTCCCTTACCTTTTTCAGTTAATTCTCCAATCTTTAGTAGCCCTGAGATAGCCTAGATTCCCCTCCATTTTAGGAGTGGAATCTATGAGTAAAGTGGCTGCTATGAGTAAAGGACAAGACAGAAGGAAAAGGATAAAAAAGAGGTAAAGGAGGAAAAGGTCTCTAAAACCAAGTTCACATCTTAACTTGAAGGATTTCTTCAGAGATAGTGTCAAGACCACTCATTTCATTTCTTTTCATTCTCTTACTCTCCAAGCAAGATAGGAGTTTTCTTCCCCATGAAACTCAAACACTGGGCCTGTGTGCACCTCAGCCCCATCATCCTCTTGATATACATACACTCCGAGAGCCCCCAAGGGGAGGGTGATGCTGGCTGGTTAGGGCCCTAACCCTGTGGCCCAGTGCCTGGCTGAGGGAAACAAAAGCATGCGGGAGAAATGAGAAAGCTGTAGAGCTCACTCACTCAGGCAGCAGGCAGGGCTTGCAAAACATACCATAGTAAAGATGGCAACTCACCAAAGGGACTGAAGAGGTCCTATAGCCAAGGATGAGAAGAAAAATGGGAACACATCCAATAAGTGCCCACACCCAAGTCACACACAATAAGGTGCACAGCACTGTTTAAATCAACAAAGAATAGTCTCCGAATCCTATGACACAGGAGAGCTTGGTTGAAACTTAATGAGCTGCCAGCACCTCAGGATTCCACAGAGCTGCTCAAGTGAGGTAAAAAGCTAACAGGGAAGCATTTTTCAAGACTTCAATTCTCCTCATGGTTAGCACACATACAGACTTCTTGATTGGCTCAGTATCTACAAGTTTGGAATTACCAGTTCTGATCTCCTGACCTGGAAAAGCTGATTTTCCAGGAACACACTCTTTCCATGAAATTAAATGATATGACAATCAGCAAAGCTCTCTCAATTCTGTAAGTCTCAGTTTTAATTCATATTCTAAATAACTTATTGCTAATTATCTCAGATTGTGTGTGTGTGCGTGTTTGTGTATACATATATATACATATTTTTTTCCCTTCCCAAAACAGAAGGTGTCTATGGCTTAGGAAATCCTAGTCTTGAGTATAACGTTAAAAGTACTTACTGACAAAGTGAGTTGGATTTCTTTATGATTGTAGTTTTTGGAAATCCTTTTCTTCAAAGCTTTTACTGCATCTTTTGGCCTATAGCAATAATACAGTGACATCATCAATGTAGGCACTGCTGAAAATAAGCAGTCTCTGAAAAGCAATGTGTCTTGTGGAAAGAGGAGTGGCTAAAGAGAAGACCAAGGCCCTGATTCTGCTTGAGCAGGTTACCTAACATCTCATTCATCTGTTTTCTCATTCATCTAAGCAGACAATACTATCTATCCCCTTGAGAGAATCAAATGGAATGCTGACGTAATAGTATTGCCTAGAAAGAACTACATGCGAAATGCACTCATATCCCTATCCCTCTATCAATGCACAAAACTGGTTTACAGGAAATGTAATTCCCAAAACAATGAAGGTTACCATTTTTGATTAAGACTATTTCCAGAGCACCTTCCAGGGTAGGTGATGTAGGAAGAATTAGGACCATGTAGGTCAGCTTCTGATAGACTACGATTTTACATTATAAAAGAAAGAATTATGTAAAAGTAGAGGATCAATATTTACTTTGAGGTGGTCGAAAGGTGCAAACTTCCAGTTATAAGATTAATAACTCCTGGGGATGTAAGGTATAATAGGATGACTATAATTAACAGTGCTGTACAGGATATTTGAAGGTTGCTAAGAGTAGACACTAAAACGCTCTCATCACAAGAAAAAAAATTTTTGTAACTATATAGAGTGATAAATGTTAACTTATTGTGGTAATCATTTAATAATACATGTAGGTCATATTATGCTACACACTTTAAACTTACAAAGTGCTATATATGCTAATTATATCTCAAAATACTGAAAAAAGTAAACAAACCCTTTTTACATATTTCCTTAAAGTTTTGTCTGTGTTTACACAGGTAGAATTTCTATTACGTGACAATTATACATGCCTTTTTAAAGATTTATTTATTTATTCATGAGAGAGAGAGAGAGAGGCAGAGACACAGGCAGAGGGAGAGGCAGGCTCCATGCAGGGAGCCTGACATGGGACTTGATCCCAGGACCCCAGGATCATGCCCTGGGCTGAAGGCGGCGCTAAACTGCTGAGCCAACTGGGCTGCCCCCAATTATACATGCTTATATAGAATTGTAACTACTATAAGTATATAGATATCTATACTTCTAAAACATTGTATATAGAATTTAGGATTAAACTCTCAGCAAAGTTTAAGAATAAAGATACTTTTTTGAGAGGAAAAATTTTTCTTTGATATTCCCTTGATATTATCAATGAAAAAATTAGTATTATCCGTGAAGAAAACCTTCAGAGGAACCAAATATGGTAAATAAGATTATAGGGAAAATACCATAAACACCCTAAGTACTTACTTTAATACAACCAATATAGTCAATAAGTGTAATTTTTTTTTTCACCACCAAACTAGACTAAATCTTGAACAAGCACGGGAAAATTAACAGAATTATATCCCTTACAGCAACTTGCAATTCAGACTAAATTCACAAAATAGTTGGCCTTAATGATTTTTTGAAATCTTCAATCTCCTAAAGTTTAAAAAGTACAACAAAGGATAGCACATCATTTAAGAACACAGCATGAACATGAGCGAGCTGACATTTAGAAAAAAATGTCTTATAATGAGGGAAAAAACCAAACTGCTAGATGATTTCCTGGTTAATAATGATAGTTGCCCAGGACAACCTGGTGGACAGGTCACCACCAGGAGTTCACTAGCTTCTGGATAATATTTTTTCCGTTACAGTAGCATATAACAGTGGTATCAGAGCAGGGGAATTTCTAAAGAAGGAAACAATTCTGCTCTCTTTAAAGAAAAAGGAATTTGAGCTTCACAAGGACAAAATTTTAAACTATTAAAGAGAAGGCAAAGAGAAAAATTTTATAATGGATTCTCAGATATTCCACATGCTGAAATAAGTAGGTATCTTTCTGTTTCAACTAGATAGGTCTTCAAAAGATACTGGTGCCCAGGGGGTGACTAAAACACTCAATAAGAAAACAAAGAGTTTAAGAGAAAATGTGCTGCAGTTCTGATGCTTCTTATCAGAGGCAAATGTGTGCACCACACACTGTACTCACCCATCGTGGGCAGTGTTAATTATGTCACAGATGTGCATAAACTGGCCCCAATCTTCAGTTTGGACTCCAGCAAATGTAGCCTTTTCTGCAAAGAAAAAGCTGTTGAGTTTGAGCTACAACAGAATTAAAAAAAATCTCTCGTCTTGCTGAAATAATCTGCCTGGGGTTTGCTAGCAAGTACAATTAAGTTTATATTTCCAAAAGGCAAAGAGGGTTTTTTTTTTTTTTTTTCCCTGAGCAATTCCCAGTAATTTGGGAATCAATTGGAACTCAAGTTCAGAGTGCTGCCATTACAGCAGTAATGAATGATCTATTAATAAAAGCTGTAGGCACAACACCAGGCTGTAGGGCCAGGATAGGCTGGCTAAATCTCTATCTGCTTGCTTGCCCGTCTTTCTGAGGACAAGCACCTATTGAGCAGCCACCTACAAAGTGCAGTACATAGTGCAAAGTATTTCATCTTATGCAACTTCATTTAACCCACTATTATAGATGAAACAGAAGTTGAGAGAAGTTAAGGAAATTACCCAAGGCTATACAGCCAGTACAAGGTAGAACTAGCATTCAAATTTATTTGATGTCTAGTTTTTTGTTTGTTTAAAGTCATTTATTCTCGGGGGAGAGAGGGCCATGTTGAGAAAGAGACCAGAACTACTGAAATGGTCTATATCTTTGAACATTAAAGCAAGGTCACTCCTAGCACTTGTACTAACCAAAGGTGTACCAGGCTGACTTGAATGCTCATCAAACAAGCAGATATTTTTCCCTCTCTAGCCATTCTCCTAAAGAATACAAAATGCCATCTGAGAACCTAAATGAGCTTAATATATTTCCTTCATGAAAGGATAAGATCCTCAGAATGAAAACACAAGGTAGAGGGGGAATGGAAAGAAAATTTCCTCTTCATAAAAAAATGAAGAGGAAGAAAGAATAGGGTTTGGTTGAGAGAACCCTCAAGTTTAGCCTGTTTCCAATCTAGGAAAAGAGCTATTTGAATTTGGCACTCCACGGACAAAGCTGACCAACTTTGTGTTGTTTAGACACATACTGTCATTCCTTCTGCCAGATTCCTTGCTCTCCACTCCATGTGCTTCCTCCTACCTTCCTATCTTCCTAGAAAACTCCTATTCACCCTTCAGAAGCCATGACCAAGTTTCTCCCTTTACACAAGTTTGGAGTGTTTTTGCAGTTTCCTTGTATTGCAAGGGTACGGTATTGTAGTTACATACAAAGCTATGTATTGTAGTTACTACGTAATTGTGTGTTTTTCCTACAAGATTGCAGGTTCCTAGAGGGTTGAGACCGTGTCTCCTCTTTCTTCAGGTCTAGGCATATAGCTGACAATCAGTAAATATTTAAAGCATTAAATAATTCGTCGGCTTATGAAGATGCAGTCTGAATCTTTCTGCTCAAAGTTCATTTTAATATCCAAAAGGGACATATAGCCGGTTTAGAAAGCCTCTCCCCCTCTGTGATTGTTACTCTTATTTTCCAAAGATGTGGGAACTAAGGTTCAGGTTGAGTGGAGGGTTCCTTGTTAATTGAGCTGCCGGCAAAACTGTCCAAATCTGAGCCTCCTTCCTGTAACCACCAGGTTCTCAGGATTTCATCAGCCCACTAGGTTCCTGACATGATCACGCTTTGCTTGGCATCCACAGGCACCGTGCCACACCTGGTCCCCAAGGGAGGACTGGAAGCGAGGAGGAAGGCGGCTGGTGCTGGTCAAAACAGTCCAGTCCCTGGCTTCTGCTTCCCAGCACGTTATTGAGAGTGCAGCCACAGAAGAAAGGACTTAGGCAAATAACGTGCGCGGTTCCTCCCCGGGCCTCCTGTGACCCCGGACTGCTCCTTTGCTCCCCGCTTCGCTTCCTTCACTCCAGGGTTGGGCATTTTCATGCTCTTTGTTTACCCAGAAGTAACAACTCAGGTTGTTGTGGGCTTGGCGCCAGAGAGAACCGGTTTAAAGGGACCTGCCTCTGACAGTGAGGTCACATCACTCAGCCCCTTTGAACCTTCTTTGCCTCCTCGGCGAAAACAGAGAGAGCCACACGGTGCCCTGCAGCGCGCAGCGAGCGCACTGGAGGCACAACTTTCCCCTGGCCCAGGAGCTCGCCCTCTCCGCGCACAGGCCCAAACGTTCCACACCTGGGGCCCGTGCGTGGCTCACCTGTCCGGCTCCACGCCCCAGGAAGCGCCAGAAGGGACGCAGGTTTTAAGGAGGGCTTCCGGGGAGGAGGGGGGCTGGGAAGTCAGCCCAAAGGAGATGCCGCGAAGGGGCCGGGTGGGGGTGCGGGTGCCCTGGGAAAGTTGCAGGGGGAGGGGAAGCATTTCCTCCAACTTGGACGAGGCTGAGAACGGAGTCAAGCGAGAAGGGGCCCCGGGTCCCCAAGGCCTCCCCTGGCCGTCTCCTTCCCCCCCGGCTTTTTACCTATGAGGTGGCCCACGGAGGTCGCATAGGGATCCCGGTGACTCCTGCCAAACGCCATAGTAGCCCCTCCGAGCCGGGCCCAGGAAATCCGCCTCCACCGCTCTCGGGCTCCCGACTCCACCCGCTCGGTGCCCCTGGCTCCTCCTCTCCGCCCGAGCGCTTCCCGGGCTCGGCAGAGGCTGCGCGACCTGCCCGGCCGCTGCGGGGCGCCGGGCGCGGGGGGCGGGGACACCGGGCGCCCGCGCACCTGCCACGTGCCGGGCGGAGCCGCGGGCGGCAGCCCTGGGAGGCCACAGTCGGGGGGGGGGGGGCGGGGGCGGTTAGAGACCCGCGCTCCGACGCCGCCGCCCGCTCCGCAGGTTGCCACTCTTCTGCGCGCCTCCTGCTCCCCCTTCAGTAGAGAGGGAAATGTGGGGTTAATCGCACAGATCTCAGGATTATTGGGAGAATTAAGGAGGTAAACCGCTTAGGTCAGTGTCTGGCACCCACCAAATAAATATTTAACCATTAAATAAATTGAGTAATAGAAATACTTCCCACCCACCCCCCCGCTCGCACCCTAGCGATCCTCGGGAGGCGAGGCCCCACCTCTAAAGGTGGTGATCCCTGGCCAGAGGGAAAGCGGCCTCCTCTGTCTCGCCTCCATCTCCTGAGGGACCCCGGGGCGCCGCCGAGAACGCTGTGGGCTCCTAACCCTCCCCCACTCCCTCCCGGGAGCTGTGTTTTCCAGTAAAGCTGCGCAGAGCAGAGGGGCTTTCCTCCAGCTCCAGCACAGTGTTCGGCTTCTGGACGGCTCTGGAATGTAAATCCGAGCCTCAGCAGTCCAAGCCCTTCCCAGCTGCCTTTCAGAAGCAGAATTTATTTCCTTTTCCTGTGCATTCAATTAACATCTGATTAACCATGTTGACAGTCTCTCACCCCAAGAGTGGGGTGTCTCCAGCTGATGGCAGTTAGCCATCGGATGGGCTCCCTGTCCCACCAGACCTTGCTTTTTTTTGCTGTCAACTTGGGCCAGTTCCACAAACCCCTTCTTTGGCCCTGGAACTGGTGACTAGAGAGATCAAAGAGGACTTGTTCTGACCTACGTCCTTAGTCTTACATTTTAAAATAAAAGTCAAAACTAATTTCAGTGGTGCCAAGGAGTTAACTTTTTTTTTTTTTCCTATTTCTGTTCTAATTTTTCTTGACCTAAGTGAGCTAATACCTGGGATTCTAACGTCTAGAATGAAACATCTTTACTGTGATGGTGTTCCTTATAATGGGTTTGGTCCTACCTGTAATTGATCTTCTCCACCTGCTTATCCAGGGTGAGTGGCTGTTCTGGATGGTGCCATTTATCCACTTCCTTAGGCGTAACTACAGCCTGCTGACACTGTTGAAAATCTCTTTTGTGACATCACCCACCCAATCTCCATTCCATGTTATAGATTCTAGGTATTTCACTTTCTCTGAACCCTGCAATCAAACAATCTTAAAGAGAAAGTCAACTTTAGCTTAGGCTGCTAGTGGTGTCAGTGGCCTTCCAACAGGGATTGAGAACTAGGAAGGAACCAAACATCTAGACAGATTTTTAACATAACTCTGCAACTTCTTATGTGAGAAGTTTTTTTTTTCTTTTCTTTTTCTTTAAAAATTTTATTTATTCACTCATGAGAGACACAGAGAGAGAGGCAGAGACATAGGCAGAGGGAGAACAGGCTTCCCGCCGGGAGCCTGATGTGGGACTTGATCCCAGGATCCTGGGATCACGCCTTGAGCCGAAGGCAGACACGCTGAACCACTGAGGCCCCCAGGTGCCTGTTTTTATTTTATTTTATTTTATTTTATTTTATTTTATTTTATTTTATTTTATTTTATTTTATTTTATTTATTTATTTTCTTGTGTTTACCGAATTGAGGCACTTGAGAGAACAGGAGAAACAGCAGCAAAAAGTGGTTCAGGATGTTATGGCTGGGTGAACAGAACCAGGATTGCAGCTCTGCCTTGGGAGAAGGTTTTCACTCCCCAATGCACAGAAGGGTGTGATGGTGGTTGCAGCTTTCTCTTTTCTGTGCTCTACCACTTTCTTCACGACCCCTCTGCTTCCAACTCTGTTGTGTTTTTATGGCCTGGGACTTCACTGGGAGTGGGTTTTTCCTTGTAGCTTTTAAGCAGCAATTCCAAGAAATGATAACCATTGTAGGCCCCTAGCTGCTCTCGTGGCTTCTTCCCCCCATTGCCTATCCCTTTGCCTGTGAAATGCCTTTACATATTGTGTGTGTGTGTGTGTATACGCGCATGCACGCGTGTTTATGCTCTGTCTCTGGGTCTAAATAAAGAATTTATCCATGAAAAAAAAAAGTCAGTGCCACTCAGTGCCATTATGGTCTGGAAGCAGGATAGTAGAATTCACAACCAAGTTAAGGTCACAGAAGGGGACGGAATCCTAGAAACAAACAATGGTAAATTTTCTGTACACCAGGAGCAAAACTCTCACCAAAATTTCAATTCCAAAGAACAGATTTCTTTTAAAAGACTTTAAAGACTTTTAAATTAAAAAAAAAAAGATTTATTTATTTATTTGAGGAAGATATAGAATGGGAAGAGACGCAGAGGGATAGAATCAAGCTCCCTGAGTGCAGAGCCCTATAGATCTGGAGTTTGTTCTCCAGACCCATGAGGTCATGACCTGAGCTGAAAACGAGGAGTTGGCACTTAACCAACTGAGCCACTCAAGGGCCCCTCCAAAGAGCAACTTCTAAACATTTATATGTAAGTCATAATGCTAAGTGGAAGCAAAGTAAATAACCTTGATTTAAAATACACGAAGTAAGCTGGAACTAGAAATCTATCTGAATGCAGTCTCCATGATCCTGGAAGCAAGTAGAATTCACCTTATTTTTACAAAGATGTGAATTAAGAAATTTCTGAATTTAAGAAAAATAAAGCTAATACATAGATTGGCTAGAGTTAGAATAATGGCTGCCTGAGTCCAAAGCTCATATTGCCACTAGGTGAATCTGCTCATTGAGCACGACAGTCCTTCCTCCCCACTCTTTTAAGGAGAATCTGTTTGATTCTAAGGGAAACCTCTGGAAGAAGGTAGTATAGGGGCAGTCATATATGTTGGTACAGAGTCCTGCTGTTCTCTGCACTTGTTCAAGAATGTTATATTTTCTGTACTAGAACTATATGGTAGCTACTCTCTAAATACATTGCAAGCACTTAATCCTATAATAGCTCTATGAAACCAGTAACTTTATAACCGTTTTACAGATTAGAAACACCAAAGTAAACACATTTTCACACACTTTGCTAGTGAAGTGCCCTCTGATGGCCTTCCCATTAGCCACCCTTCTCCCCACCCCTCACCTCAGGGCCCTTCTCTATCCTACACTCCTTTTTCTGACTGCTCTTTCTCAAGATCTTCACTGGGCTTCATTTTCCTCTCTAGCTTGCCACAGTTCCACAGTCAGCCTTTTCCTCCTTTGTTTTCCTCAAGGTCCCTTCTCCTGGTCCCTTTTCTGTGAAGTCTTTTCTGACCACTGCCAAGCTTTTCTTTGAGCTTTTCAGCCAAGTCCTACCCATAGACTTCTTAGAGCCCATAACACTTTATATGACTTCTTTGTTTAGAAATCTGTTCCCTGCCTCTCAGATAGAAGTCCCTCAAGGGAACGGGACCCTATTTACTGGACTTGCTATCCAGGCACTTAGCAGGCTGTAAGGAAGGTTTACTGAATACATAAATGGCTCTCCAAAATCTTGAGCTCCTCTATTCTTTCTGAGATCCAGTCCTTAATTCCCTCCTGGATGTCTCGTCAGAACCCTAACCTTAATACATCTAGAATTATACTCATCTGCTTTCTCTATCATCTCCATATCCTACCTGACATTTTTGAAGAAGACAGTTACTGATGTATTAGAATCACATGGATTGCTGTAATGAGTACTGATGCCTGTCTCAGCCTCAAAGACTGATTCTGCAAACCTGAGATGCATCAAGGGCATCAAGACTTTTAAATGTTCCTAGATGGGCTAATGGTACTATTATTCCACAAATAAAATATCTTGAAGTTGTCTCCAACTTTTCCCTTTCCATAGAAAGGGAAATAGATTCCCTACTCTGTGTTCTCTGTCTCTCTCTGTCCCCTTGCTTTTTTCCCTTTATGGACACTGCTCAATCTGGCAGTTCTTAAATATCATAAGCCTTAATACTGTTTAGGGAGGAAATTGGACTGAAGCCTACGTTCTCCCAAACACAGCCAAGATCCTGTGCGTCAACAAATATATTACTTAGCTTTAAAATTTACTGTCTTTCACATAATAATTTACCCGTTATTCTTGTAAACTGGATGTACAAACATATATGTTGATTTTATTTCCACAGTTATGTTTAAAATACTAAATCATAGCTATTTCTAATTCTGGAAATTAACTTCAAAGCCCCACCTTCCCTCTCTTCCAGCTCTTGGGATCACCTGTATCAGCTTCCCATGAGAGGGCTTCTCTCCCCAAACCCCATACCAAGCACTTATTTATTCCATGTCTGTGGGCTTTCAGCCAAACTCAGAGACCCAAGATGAGAGAGGACAAGGCACATAAGAGGGGTGGAAGCTAACACTTGTTACTTCTTATTGGGTTAGCCACTGTATAAAGTGGTTTGGTATCTCCAATAAGTCTCATAATAATCTTATAAATTAAGAATCATTCCTGTTCTACTCACTCAGCTAAAGTTACTCATTATCAGGGGGTGAATTTGGGTTTGCTTCCAAAGCTTAGACTCTTTTCCAATTTTTTTTATCACTGCCCCCAGAGGAAGGATCATTCATGAATCTCAAGGAGGACCTGTAGCATCTAGCCCACTGTTCCTCATCCAGCAGTGCCAAGTAGGAGTATGTTGATTGACTTTAAACAGTTACCTTTCCTCCAATATTGAACTTTAAACCAAACAAGTGCTTTCCATTAGCTTCCCTCATTATCCTTACAATTAAGGATCTCCGTTGAGTTCTGGGACAAAGGGACATCTGTTGGCTGAATTCCTGTGAAGCTTCTTTTTTTTTTAAGATTTTATTTATTTATTTGACACACACACACACACACATACAGAGAGAAAGAGAGAGCGCACACAAGCAGCGGGTGGGGCAGAGGGAGAGGGAAAAGCAGGCTCTCTGCTGAGCAGGGAACCTGATGTGGAGCTCTATCCCAGGACCCCAGGATCATGACCTGAGCCACAGGCAGACATTTAACCAACTGAGCCACCCAGGTGTCCCTCCTGTGAAGCTTAAACACAATTTGGAAAATAAATTAAGGGAACCAGTATTTTCATAACCCAAGCCAACTGCCTTTCTGTTGATTTCATGATCTCATCAGTTACACTTAACTCATTTGGGGTTTGTAATTTAATTCCTGTGTGTTCTTTTGAAAATCTAGCTCAGATTTGCAAGTCAGCTCACCTGGGTTCAAATAACAGCTCCCAGATGATAAAAATAATTGCAAATCCATAGTGTTGTTTTGAAAAATAATGAGATGATGAATGTAGGCACTTAAAATGGTGCTTGGCATGTAACAAAGCTCAGTAAATATTAACTAGTTATCTTTTTTTTTTTTTACCCAGTCTACCAGGTGGCCTGAAATAGTGAGGCTTGGCAATATCTCCCTAAATGTCATGTTTAAATATGTAGGTGTTACCTGTTTGGGAAGAGAGGATCCTATTAGCACCCAAAAGCATTATGCCAGTCATGCATTTAATTTTTATTAGTACAGTATGAATAATGTGTGATTTGTTGAATAATTTACTGGAAGAAAGGTCTTGTGGGAATGGGGCTCTGAACTACCCCAGAGACTCAGAAATGGAATCTAAGGCTGGAGCCAAGCAGTGGGCTGCTATTGGGAAGTTTGTTCTATAGGAGAGCCTTGGAAGAGGAGGTAGATTGCAAGGTGAACAGAGGCATTTCGTTTAGATGCCAGATTGGTTCAGATCCCAGTACCTCTGGATTCACCAACGGTGGGCTTTGACCGGCAAATCATTCCTTCAGAACCTGTTTCTTATCTAGAACATGGAGCTAATTCCATGTTTCTCAGAAAGTGAGTCTCAAGACTAAATGACAAAACATTTGAACACTCTGAGCAAATGCCTTGGTATCTCACTGCTGCTCACTAATTGCTAAAGCCCAAAGCCTAAATAAAGTAGGCTCCTATTCCCTACTTTCTACCATACCATCATGGTTATGCCCTTTATGACACTGATTATAATCTGAAGTGGTCTTGTGCAATTATTTGTTTACTTGTTGCCTGTTCGCAGGACTTACTATTGCTCTCACTTACACTGCGAAACATACCCTCCAGATACCCTGTATTGCCTACGGGTAAGACCTTCCCCTGAAAGCAGACCTACTCATAAAGATGAATATTTGCTCCTATATCCACACCTCCCGTTCATCCTCAACCCACTTTAGGCTAGCTTTAAGATACCTTTCAAATGTGAATACTATACTAAGGACAGACTGCTCAGTTCATTTGCTTTCCCTCCTAATATCATTTGTCACAGTTGACTCTGCCTGCTTCTTGAACACAGTTCCTCTCTTAGCTCTTGTAATGGGATGGTGCACTCTCTTGGACTTCTCCCTATAGTAGTGCTGATCTAAAGCCTCCCTCTCCATGCTAGCCCCTCTTTATCCTATTCCTCTGTGTCACTGTCTTCACAGCACTTACTAGTATTTGAAATGGTCTCATTTCTTTATTTGCATGTTTATAGTTGTCTGTCCCTTACTGGCTGGCTCTGTGAGGCAGAGAAAGGTCTGTTTTGTTCATCACTGTGTCACTCAGTGATGGCAGTCCTGCTAGTACTTTCCATAGTTCACTGAAGCTGAAATGCCTTCTGTTGCAAGATGCACTGTTGTTTTAGGGACTACTAAAAGAGAAAAACAAGTTCCCAATTAAATGATGACTTCCTGCTTCCTTATCACTTAGAAAGTTTATGTTTATTTAAATAACCCCTTGAGACTTATTAGAACTAGACAAAAAAATTTTTTTTGGTACATAGGACTTCTGTTCATGAATGAAAAGGAAAATGTAAGCAAAATACATTTAACAAAATTTTTTTTTCTTCACATACAAAATCAAAATCTCTCGACTCACTCTTTGACTTAGAAATGTCAGTGTGTCAATGCGTTTTCCAGCACCATGTTATCCTTTGTGTCATCAAGAGCGCTGAGAACACATCATTTCTTAAGAGTGCCCCCTTTTCTCTCTTAGTATTTTCTCTTAAGCTGTTGACACCCTTTTTGCAAGTTTCAATGGTGGTGCTTTCTTAATCTTACCAAAGAGTGTCCATGAAAGGTTTTTCAGACAAGGAGCAGGACTCTCTCTTCTCCACCCCAATGGTCCTTAAATAGATTTGGGACCAAAACATCAAGGTGTTGCAGTTGTTTTGTGAGTTACCAGCAATAACAAATAGATTGCAAGTGTCCAGGCAATGACAACATCTCTACTGCTGCGTGGTGATCAATTATGACAGACTACAATTGTAAAAATGCATCAGAAATGTTAAAATATGAGAGGAAACAAAGAATGTCTTAGAATTATTGAAACTCCCTCGTACTTACTTCCTAGATAATTGCTCGTGAATGAAGGGAACTTGTGTTACTGTTGTGTAAGGCAACCAAAGTCTAAAATAAATCATCTAAGAAAGAAAGAAATCCCATATATCAAGGAATTATTCCAACTGCCTTTAAATTTGGAACCAGTCATGAATACTTGATGATGATTATAATTTAATCTAGAGCAGGTTTTAAACTGTGAATATACCTTTTCACTTACAATTTTTTAAAAGACCTTATCTATTCATTCATGAGAGACAGATGGGGAGGGGGGTGCAGAGACACAGGCAGAGAGAGAAGCAGGCTCTATGCAGGGAGCCCAATGTGGACCTCGATCCCATGTCTCCAGGATCACGCCCCGAGCCAAAGGCAGGTGCTAAACTGCTGAGCCACCCAGGGATCCCCTCACTTACAATTTTATTTTAAAAGTTTACCGCAGTGTACTTTAAATTATCCGCTTTTTAAAATATATGAATATTCATATTTTCAATAGAGTGCCCGAATTTCTTATACATGGAGGATAGAATGCGTTTTATTTTATACAGATAATTTTTTTTAACCACGAGAGGGCAGCCTTGTTTAACTTATCAAATTCTCCCGAAGGCCTAGAGGGGCAGCCACTTTCTGGCAGAATGCTTCACTGAATGGGGAGGGAGGGCTCCAGGAACCTCAATCAGCTGTGTTTTTCAGGGGTTTGACTGCTAAAGGCTAGCTGTTCTGAGGGGAAACACAATGATTCTGCTCATTTTATTTTCCTGGGGTCTTATGTTGGCACTAAAACCTGGCACTAGAGTAAAACCTGGTATTCTTTATTTAGCAGGCAGATAGGGGGTCTAGGGGAGTTGGTTGTTTGGGAGAATTGACATGTATCAAGGATCAGGTCGCTGCAGGAGGGAATGGATTAACAAAAGCCATGTCTAGGATTTGAAGTTCTGGATGACAAATACAATCTACAGTTGTGCAAACTTTGAAATATCAGTAAAGCCTGCCTGGGGAGCCTACACCATTAGAAAGGTGTGAGGCTGGGGCACCTGGCTGGCTCAGCCGGTTAAATGGTATCTGACTCTTGATTTCAGCTCAGGTCATGATCTCAGGGTCATGGGATGGAGCTGTGCATTAGGCTCACCACTCAGCAAGCAGTCTGCCTGAGATTTTGTCTCCCTTGACCCCCTCCCCTTGCTTGTGCTTTCTCTCTCTCTCGCTCAAATAAATAATACAATAAAATCTTTAAAAATATATAAAGGTGTGAAGTTGGAGATGGGTTTAGTAATGGAAGTGGGTCACAATCAATTAGCATAGATGGTTAGGAAGACACGAGAGAATCAAGCTTTATATCTTACATCCTTATTAGATCATTTATTCATTCATTCCTTCACTTAGCACACATGATTAAATTTTATCACACAGAGGCATAGCATGAGCTCCTCAGCTAGTGAGAGAAATGTCTAGTAAATGATAATTGCTATTTAGTCTAAGTGGTGACTAAATGTGTGGACACAGTAGTACCACGGAAGCACAGACTGGGAAGTAACTTTGCATGGAGGATTAGATACCCACATGGATTAAGGGTCTGTGAAGCATAGGGTTAGAGCCAGATCTGTTAATGTAGGCCTGAGCACAAATAATGCAATGCCCAGGAAGGGAAGGGAGCTCTAGCAAGTCTGGATCTCAAAAACTCTGCCCCTGACTCCCTTACAGGCAGAACTTTTGCTTTTAGAGCTTTTCCATCTCTATAGGGGTGAGAGCAGTTACAATGGTGTGTCCAATGTCCTTTACAGTTAAAGGTCCTTCTATGTCAGCTTTGCTAACTGAGCTATGAGAACATATGGCAACATTCACTTCTTCATTCTACAAACACATAAGGAATCAGTGATATATGTAGGAGGTAAAATCCAATCTTTGTGCTCCAAGTGCTCACAATCAAGAAAGGAAGAAACTCATAACTTTCTTTTTTAAGATTTTATTTATTCATTTGTTTATGAGAGACACAGAGAGACAGACGTAGACAGAGGGAGAAGCAGGCTCCCTGGAGGAAGCCTGATGCGGGACTCGATCCCGGAATTCCAGGATCATGCCCTGAACTAAAGGCAGATGCTCAACCACTGAGCCACCCAGGCATCCCAAGAACTCATAACTTAGTGGGCACAGTTAATTTCTTTGTGCAGATGGAAGGAAAATTCACTTTTTGTCAAGTCCTGGAATCTAGTGATTATGGTTTTCCCTCATTGGCTTCTTTTCAAAAAAGGATGAGTTTTGGGATGCCTGGAATAGAAGTGGTAGAAATCATAGTATTTCATTTTAATCTCAGGCCCAGGTTATAAGGTGAATGCTCAAATACAACAACATTAATTTTATCCCAGGGTGAGATAGAAATGCTTTTCAGATCATGTCCTGTTTTGATATTTCTGTATCAGGGCTCTCCAGCATACTTGGAGATACATTCCAATTCATAAAGGGGGGAAAAAGTTACTAAAGAGATAATATAGTATAAATATCACTTTTAAGTGAATTAATTTATATATTATTCACAAAAAAATCATCTATATGCATTTAAATGTACATCTATTCGGTCTATAGTGTGCATCTGTCCTTAAGGACTTAATTCTGAGCTTCCTTATGGCCTTTAGCTTCAGAATACCTGCTATATTCCTGAGCTCTTCCTGAGGAAACTGATGTACAAACCCTGTCCTTGCTTCGAACACTTGATCATGTTCTAATTGAGAGATCAGGAGACACTTTTTGTAAAAAGCCAGACAGTATATATTCTAGACTTTGTGGGAACTCCTTAATTCTGTCTGCCCCTGGAGTGTGAGGGCAGCCATAGACAATACATCAATGAATCAGAGTACAAAAAAAACAGATGGCAGGCCAGATTTGGCCTGTGGGCCATACTTTGCAGGTCTCTGTTCCAAATCATCTGATGCTACCATTTTCACTAATTAGACTAGGAAAGGGCACCTGAAGTATGGGTAGCAAATCTATTAGCCAGTCTCAAGGTAATGAGCAGCCTTGGAAGGAAGCTGGCATGAGATTTTTGAAGAAATCAGTATTTCTTGATCAATGGATGGATGGATGGATGGATGGATGGATGGATGGACAGATGGATACAAAAATTATTACTAGGATCAGCCACACCAGGAGCCACGAGTAGTCAGAGAGTATCAGTAAACTAAAGCCAAAAGATTAAAAAAATAATATCCAAGTAGAGGGTGGAGTAGCTGGTTAATGATACCAATAGTAGAGAATCTGAGAAGATTACCACCTGGTGGTGGTGGGGGGGAGAGTGGCTGTCAAAAAAAAATTTTTTTTTTTTAAGATTTTATTTATTTATTCATGGGGTACACAGAGAGAGAGAGAGGCAGAGACACAGGCAGAGGGAGAAGCAGGCTCCACGCAGGGAGCCTGATGTGGGACTCCATCCCGGGACTCCAGGATCATGCCTTGGCTGAAGGTAGGCACCAAACAGCTGAGCCACCCAGGGTTCCCGGCTGTCAAAATTTTGATGCTAATTTCCTGTCAAGACAATGGGTCTTGAGAATTGTGTGTCCTGAAAAAAAATCTTACAGCTTTTAATCCATATTCCAGCTTCAGTCTGGCCATTCTTGAGTTCCTGGGGGACTTCTATTATTCTTAGTTCCACATGAAACCTCATAGCTGATTTTTTTTTTCATAGCTGATTTCTTGTTGCTAGAGGTAACCTCAGTGAATCTCTGTTTCTGAGAACTCCAAAGAGCCTAGCTAACACTGTCCTCTGCCTGTACATTGGGAACCAGAGTCGTACATCAAATATGCATCACCAGATATGGCTGGCTATGTAAGGAGATTTCTCTGTTAACTGTTAGTTTTATACATTTTCTCTGGTCTTTGAATAGAGTAACACTAAGTAAAACTTCCTTGAAAAAGCACAGACATTTTCTCTGGGGGCATTTGACGAGGAACAAGCATGAATGTGTATCCCCTTCAGGCCGTTCTGTGCTGCTCAGTGAGGCATTAGGGCTCCATATGGTAGAAATTCTTCCATGACAAGTCTAGTTTATTCCAGTTGTTGCTTCTTTTGAAGATCTTGGTGAAACCTTTCATATTTCTCACCTGAATGTAGTGAAGGATTTTGGGCTGCCTGGGAACAATTTTAAAGGAAGGTTACATTATTAATCAATACTCTTTTATGTCCAGTTATCCCTGGCCAGAGATGAGTCCTTCACATCACTCTTAATAGTCCCTGGAATTTAATTCAACCCTTGTCATCTCTGACAGTGTTTTATGGTCCCCTTCTCTGGCTGCCAATCTTAAAATAACAGATTTGGGAAGAAATTTTTGTCCTTTTCTTCCACAAAATGGGAAAGAATGTACAATTTTTGCAGCCACTCAGGGTAGAAAGGTACTTTATTTTTGAAGGGGACTTGGATTTGTTAACCTATCTTTTTTTCCAAAAGCTATGCTGAAAGATATTTTATTTCTCTGATTTATTCTTATTGTTAAGAAAAAAAGTTTAGCCAGTTGTGAAACATTGCATAAAACATGGGACTCTGCTTTTGGAAATTATTTCTTACAGATCTGAGAATACATTGGAATTATTAATATGAATCCCTTAGCCATCCTCTCTTGAGAGCAGGTGAAAATAGACATCATTACTGTTTTTCTGTTAGGGACCAAACTGCATTAATAGCACACCTAAGATTTGCAAAATTGCCATGTACTAGGCACCAAGGCACAGTGTATTGATAACTTGTAGGTCCTATAGTAAGCAAGCAGATGCATTTGCTTCCAGTGTATGTAACCACTGCACATCCTGCTTCCACAGAGTATGCCCTGGAGCTCAAGCTTCAGAAAATGTAAGAGAATTCTCTATGCACAGAGCATGGAGATCTGAAGAAGAAAACCCAAGTGTGAACAATGAGATATTGGATCCTTCCGAATTTTTATTTTTATTTTTTTCTGTAAGCAGGAGAAATACACTCCCCTGGATTATATTTTGAGTAACAAGTCAGACAGTCAATGCGATGGATTGATGCTCACTACATGGCAGCCTCTGTGAGTCACCTTCACAATGAGGTAACTGATCACAAAAGGCAGTGTAGGCACCAGCTGATGCAGAGATAGAGGCCTGTGGCATACCCTTGTTTTACATGAAGCTTGTCTTTTCTTTATTGAAAGCTATGTCCCATGCTGCTCACATGGCTGTTTCCTGTCCTAATTAATTTTTGAGCTCTCTGTTGGATTTTAATTACAGACCTATTAATTCATAAGAGTTGACAGATGTTGTAGGTTGGTCATAGCAAATTAATAGGCAGGTGCTGGGTAGAAAGACCTGGACTCTTCAGTAATTGACTTCACAGAAAAATTACTACTTGGAAGTAGGAAGCACAACCTGAATACATTTAGTTACCTGGAGTAGCAGTTTTAGAAACTGAGGCTGAAAACACAGATCCCAGTATTGACTTGTGTTTTCCACAGGGTGGGGAAGGTGAGTTGAGGGCATTATAAAGAGGGAATGGGGATGAAATTGGGTTGGGTCACTTGAAAAGACTTGAACAAAATCAGTTTGAATGATATAAACACAATGGAGGCAAAGGAGAGTAAACACTTTGTTTTTAGCAAGATTTGTCTTCAAACCTCAATACAAAACTCTAGAGGGAGCTAAACTATAGAGATTTCCCTTTTTGGCTTAGTTAAGAACTTAGAACCAAAGGTGGGGAAATGGCCAAATTTACTTTTATCCCTCCAAAGTCCACTTCCAATTCTGGAACTTTGTCCCATTGCTGGGAGAAGAAGCCATGCCAAGGGAGCTAGAATGTAAAAAAGCCCTGTGCCTCAGTGTAAAGATGTCCCTGTCCTGGCACTGTCCTTGCCCAGCCCTAGGAAAGGGGGGCATGAGAAGTGACAGAGCTGGTGGGTCTCTTCCCATTTGAAGCAGTCCTGGCCATGCCTAGTATCTGAGGGAATTCTACAGAAAGGGGAGAAAGACTCTGCTGATACAAAGACATTTTAGCACCTGTAAAAATTCCACACCTAAAAGCATAGCCTGCAGTCTAAGTATAGTCATCTGGATCAGCACTCTGGCTCCTTAAAGGCAGCCCTGTCTTCCCCCCAAGCCTGCCTCATCCTTGGGAAGGAGTCAGATGAGGATGAGGGAGAAGAAAGAGCCTTGAGTTGGCTGTCAATACCTGCCTCTATAGGGAAATCAAACCATCCAAGTGCTATGTCTATAAGCAGGATTTCTGTCAACAAAAGCATCCTCTTGGGAGTGAATTGGAATTACATAGAAAGGGATTTAGAGCATTCAAGAAGAACTTTCTAATTAGTAGAGTGGTGAGATTGTAGAATAAACAAAGGTACTGGAAAATTTCTTTTAACACCTAAAAGGTAAAGATAAACAAATGCAATAAGTAGTTTCTTAATATCCCCCCGACCTTTTCAACATAATTCTTACCAATCTTTTAAGACCCCCCTGAGCAGAATTAGATGCCCCTTATGCTTGCTTCTAGCCACACATGCATATTTGCATATTTATTATGATATCTGTTCACAGGCAGAGACTGTCATCTATTTTGCTATTAAATATTAGTTGCATTATTTAAAGAAACATGGTGACATTTTAAAAGTGTTATCAAAACAATCGTTCAAATGGAATAAAATAGATTATTTTTCCTGAAAATTTTCAATAATGAGGGTGTTTCTATAGGCAAAGTATGTAATTATAAACCTCAAATATCACTGAGCAGATATCCAGTGTTTAATTTTCTCAAATGAAATGGCTTCTTTCCCTTTAACCACCAATATCCTCATTAGCAGAACATCTCATACTCTTTTCTTCATGACTTGTTATATTCAATGTTATTGCAAAACAAAGCTCTGGATCTTTCAAATATAGTAGCTGCAATAGGTCAGCAAAAGCATTTTGCCATACCATGTGGGTGACAGATTTTCTTGCTCCCTTTTGGCATTGTGAGTTCCTGGCCACCCCTTTGTACTGAGACTTGTCCTTGCAATGCAAACAATATGCCCTGATTTTTCAGTCCTATTATAGTCAAATCATGTCATGAAAACATAAATTGTGAGAGAACTGCCTGTAGTAGAGTTGTGCTTTCCACAACTGGCTGCACATCAAAATTACCGAAAGATCTTTTACACCTTGCAGCCTCTTACCTGCACATCAGATCAACAGAATCAGGGGCTCAGTGCTGGTGGTGGAGGGAGGTTTGGTCATCTACATTTTCAAAAAGCATTTCCCAGGATCCAGCTGTACAATGGATTTGGAGACCACCATACAAGATTACCTTTTGCAGTCTCTCAGTGTTTAGAAATTCTTCATAATGAAAAAAATATTCCCCCACTCCCTGCCCTTCCCCAACCCACCCCAGGTGAGATTCTTGCAATTAATAGTTGCCCAGTTAATAACTACAGAAGAATCATAATCTATTATTCATTTATATTGGGGGAGGACATACACTCATTGGGAGACATCTTCAGAAAAAACTGTATGTAGTTTTCTCTAAAATGATCATATAGGGATTAGTACTGAAATAAAGGGGGCCAAGCAAGGTTGGCCAAAGATTTGAGGAGTTGATGGATAGATGTGAAAGCACCACAACAACGTTTGGCATAGAATAGGTTAATAGATGCTCAATAAATCTATTTCTTTCCTTTTAGATTTCCATTTCTTCCCTCTTCTCCTTTCTCTTCCTCTCTCACTTTGCAGGTATCCAACCCTTCTATTTCCCATAAATACAGAAAACAAAAATACAAAGATATTTTACAAGTCAGACATTACATAATATTAGTTATTATTCTCTAGAATGTAATTGGAGCGGATATATTTCCACTTTTACTGCTCCACTGACTATTCTCTTAATTAGTGCCTAGCAAACTAGCCCCTCTATAAGTTAATTCTCTATCCTTCATGAAAACAGTCCCAATCCTCTGTTTTTCTTGAAGATTAGCAAAGTTCAGCAAAAATCAATCCCTTTTTTCTCTTTGATCCCAAAACACTTTGTACCTCTGCTGTAGAGTTGTCACACTCTGGCTTTTCCTTTAATTATCTAACTGCCTTCATCTTTCCATGTTGATTTCTCTCTGTATATCCTCATAGTACCCTACCTATCATAGGTGTTCAGTAAATGTCATTCTGTTTTATGCATTTATTATAATTGTAATTGGTTAGATTTGGGGGTATTATTTTCTTCTTCCTGACCTGCCTGCTGTATGGTAAAGCTGTCAGAGGCAAATACAGTCTGTCTGACACAGGGACAGGGGGTGCAAACCTGCCTCAATCCCAAATGACCTCCAAGTTCCTTCCCATTTCTCTATCCCTCTTCACATAGAGTAATTATGTTCCCTTTCTCCATTTCCTTACCTCACATTCTCTCCTCAACTCATTTTAAGTGTTTTTTTTTTTTTTTCTATCACTTCAGGGAAACTTCTTTCATCACGGTTACCAATGATCTAGGATGATCCACTGATAATTTCTTTGTCTAATTTTATTGAGCTCTTGGCAGCATTCAAACAACTGATGCTCTCTTGCCTTTTGTTTTTAAACATTCTTTTTACTTGATTATTCCATGACACCATAAGTATAGTTTCTTAGCCTCTTCCTATTTCAAGATGATACTTTTTTTATGACCATGCTTCTCTCTTAGATCTGTAAATGTCAGATGCCTGGGGGCTGAACCTTCCTTTCTAATCTATCTATGGACTCTCTCCAGGTGATGTCATCCAATCCCATGGGTTTACATACAATTAATGTACTGATGACTCTAAGTGTGTATCTTTGGCATTTTTTCTTGAAACTTCAGACCCTGATATCAAACTGCTTAATTGACACAGCCATAAACACAGATGTTTAATAGCCATTTCAAAAATAACACCATCATAAGGGGACTCTTGATTTTCACCTCCAAATGTACTCCTCCTTCTTTGCCTCAGCTAATGGCATCACAATCTACTCCATTGTTTGGGAACCAAATGTGGGTATTATCCTTGACTTCTTACTTTCTTTCATCCACCGTATCAATAAGTTCTGTGGATATCCAAAACACCCTAATCTATCAACTTTTCTCCATGTCCATCCTTAGAGTCATAATCTAAGATTACCCTAATTCATAGTCTTAAGAAGTCTCCTGATTCATTGTCCTGCTTGTACTCTTACATCTCTACATTATACTCTCTGCAAAGCCAAAGAGAGTGATTTTTTAAAGACACAAATCTGATGATACCACACACTTCTCCCCACATCTTAAAATCATCAATGATCTTTACCCTATACTTTAGACTAAATCTAAATGACTTATCCTGATCTATAAAATTCTATGCACGTATTACATGGATGTATCACAACCACCTGGAGGATCTATTAAACCCCAGAATGTTGGGCCTCACCCCAGAGGTTCTGATTCAGCAGGCCTGGAATACAGGTGGAGAATTCGCATCTCTTAAGTTCTTACGTGATGTTGATGCTGCTGGTTTGGGGACCACACTTTGAAAACCACTGTTCCATACATGATGGTTCCTGCTTACCTCTCTGACCCCAACTCTTACTTTCTTGTCTCCTTCTATGCTCCTTCTACCCTGGAGCTCCTTCCCTCCATTAAAACTTTTGTATGAACTATCTGGTTTTCTTATCTAAATGTAAGCATAATGCTCAGTATGTAATGAATGAACCATAAATATCTATGAAGGAATGAATTAAAGTTCTTATTATAGTATATCGCACATTATCTGTCACTCTTTAGCTGGTGCATCATCCTTCTGAGGATGAAATTCTTGAGGGTGGGAATGTATCTTTTATCTTCATATTGACAAGCCAAATGCCTGCCATTTAGTAGGTATTCAATATTACTATTTGCCGATTTTAGTTGTTTCTCCTTTCCAGTGTTAGGAAGGAACATTTGCCATGAACTCACGGCTTCTGTGAATTTCCTGACCTCTTTAGGTCTAAGTATGGTTAATCAGTGCTACATGGCTTTGATATGTTGAGGCTAGTTTATACTGGTTCACAAGAGCCAACTGTTAAATTTTCAGGAATTTTGGGTCTATGACGTCATATCGGTAGCTCAAAATCAGCCACGGTGGGAGTATTTACACCACAGAGATAAGCAAATGCTACAAATCAAGTATTTTAGTACTGGTATTTTTCTCCTTAGTTTTCATCCCCCTTGCACCCACCCACCCCTCCCCCATTTTCTAATAGCTTCTGGATTGGTCTAAGACTTTAAGAAATAAACATATAATACAAATTGACTCCTGATCTCCAACAGAGTTGTTCCTTAGGATTTCCAAAGGGGACTGGGAGAGAAAGTCCATTCACTTGCTGATAAAGCTGTGAAGTTTGGTGTTCATTAAGGCTGCTCTACCTTTGCCTTGCATAGTTTGGTTATATCAAGCCAATGGATTTCACATTCCCCACCAGCCTCCCACTCCCCTGCCTTTTTTTTTTTTAAACAAAATTCAAGCTTTTTTGAATGGGTTTTGGTCACTTACATGGTAAAGAATTCTGAACAATCCAGTACAGTTCTTAAAATTAATATTTTGTTGAGAATATACCTATTGATATGATGTAGCATAGTGCAGTTGGAGTATATTAGATTATTAAACCAGAAAACCTGAGTTGGTTAGAGTGCCAGCTCCACCCATGAGCTGCTAAGGAAATTATCTAACCTCTCTGACCCTCTGTTTCTTTAACTTTAAAATGGGGGTAATACTACCTACTCTGACACCTCCACAGGTTTTCCAAACTGATCAAATTTGACAATAGATACAAAAATGTTTTATAGAGCATAAAGATCTCTATAATAGTATTATTAACCTGATGAAAAAAGGATGGGGTTTGTAGAATGAGTTGATCATTGGAAGCATACTTCTGGTATTTCTGCATGCAACTATAAACATTGAAAGTTTCAAATGTCTCTGGTCATCTAGGTTGTATGAAATGTATACTAAATTTTAGGAATGAGCAATAATCACAGGAAAACTGGTTCTTTTCCTTAGATACTTATTTTTAGAATAGTTTGCGATGAGAGTTAGGGAGAAAGAAGCATTGGCCAGGGGATGAAGAGAACTTGTTTACCAATCAATATATGACTTGAGACAAGTTAGTGGACTTCCCTGAACCTTGATACTCCCACCTGTACAATGAAGAGTTTGGCCTAAACTCTTCTTTAAAATGCCTTATGGCTCAATACATCAATAATCCTAATTGAGTAGACGGGACATGTACACGTGGACAGACATAAGAATGTTTACAAAGTAATTTACCAGCAAGTACACACAAGCTAAGGCAGTATATATTAGGTATTTAGGTGGGTCAACTGAAAGAAGGACTCCATTTGTGTGGGCCAACTCAAGAAAGATATTGACATCTTGATTGATGAGTTCTATACCAATGAACTGTGTACCATAAAACATTTAAAAATAAATGTTCATTATGCAAAACTTAACTGCATGCATTAAGGTCTCTGGAATAGGTGAACAGATCAAGCAAAATTCTACTTGGTGTCTTCTACTAGTAGTGCCATATACTTTCATATTCATTATTTCACTTAATTCTAGAAAAGTTTAATAACTTACCAAAGGTCACATTCTGCTAGCAAGTAGCAGAAATGGAGATTCAAACACAAATCCTTTGAATCTAAGTTCAGTGCTCCTGCTTGTATAGCAGTAGTGCCTACCTTCACTTGACCTCATCTATTATATGCAAACAGCTTTGACTCTAGAGCCCAAGAAACTGGTCAACTGGCTGTTACCTGATCTCCAACCTCACTTTGGCTTGTATGATTTTACATTTTTAAAAATTAAGTAACATTTCTTGTAACTGCATCTCCATTGTTTTTTCTGTTGCTGACATTCCAGAAATTGGCAGTTGTTGTTTCTCCTGATTTCCTCTATATCAATGGGAACAAATACCCTCAATACACATCTGGATTGCTTGAATAGCTCCCTATCCTTCAATCCCCATCATACCCAGCTGATTCTTCCAATGGCAATTCCTTTACTGTGAAGCATTCTTTTCAATTTTGAAAATACAGAATTAGAGAAAACACTGTTAAGTTTCTTTGTAATATTTTTCTCCTGTCTATCTTGTTAGTCTTGACCACATACCCACTCTGCTTTGGCCACTGGAGTATTTCCCTGAGTTGCTACTAATAGATTAATGCACAGTGCTTTATTAAGATGTATGGATGTGTCACCCTAGTACCATGCTAAGCATCAACTGTTCTGGAGGGCAGCTGCAGCTCTTTCCTGGATATGAGTCCCTCCTTGAGCTCTCTGCAAAAGATTAAATGATTAGGCCATTCCACCAGTGCCTGAAGCAGCTTCCTGTCTACCGCTTCATGAGTCCTTTATGGGAAATATTCCATATAAATAGATGGAAATAAACTGAGAGAGAAGTATATTTATCACGTGCCAAGGCAGAGACCCTGCTTTAGAAATCTCAGAAACAATAATGTGAAGTCATACTCTTTCTCAGTCAGAGGCAATTGCTGAGCTTCATACTGCACAGGGTGAGCTGGAATCATCTGATGGATGTCAGCCTCCATGAGCATTGCAATCGCAGCAGCCAGTCAGTAGCTTCACCTATGAAAGTGTGATTCTCCTTTCACTATTGCTTATTAGATAGTGTGCTACAGACCACAGGTCACATGTCATACACATAGGTTGAAATAATCCTTAAAATTAAAATGACATAAAGGACCTCCTACTAATTGGTATATTTTGTTCATACTGAGAAAGCAGAAATGTAACCAGTGAAGTCCATTTGGTTCAGATATCTATTATTTTATAATCCTAAAAGTAACTATATAACGTGGGACTTTTTGGAGATGACAAAAGGTTAGCCAAAAATTATTAACTTTAAAGTGTGGAGTGGAAAAATCTCCGTTCAGTTTAATACACATTCTTTTATAGGTGAGGAATCTTTGAGGATCAGTAGCTCATGGTTGACTTTTTAAAAATACAAAAATATTGAGGTGCCTGGGTGGCTCAGTTGGTCAAGTGTCCAACTCTTGGTTTTGGCTCAGGTCATGATCTCCTGGTCATGGAATCAAGCCTCGTGGGAGGCTCTGTGCTCAGTGCAGAGTCTGCCTTAGATTCTTTCACCCTTCCTCTCTGCCCCTCCCCATACTCCCTCTCTCTCAAATAAATATATAAAATCTTTAAAAAATTTATTAGTAAATTCAGGTAGCAATTTTGCTTTTACTGTTGAATAAATGATAGTTTATGATTTCCTACATGTGACAATTTTTCTATTACTAAACGTTAAAGGTAAATAAAATAAGTATTTCATATACATTATATTAAAATCAGGTTGATTGAATGATTTTTTTAAAGTATTTATTTATTTGAGAGAAAGAGCAAGAGAACACGCAGGGGGAGTGGCAGAGGGAGAGGGAAAAGCAGGCTCTCCACCAAACAGGGAGCCTAACCTGGGCTGATCCCAGGACCCTGAGATCATGACTTGAGCAGAAGGTAGACACTTAATCAACTGAGCCACCCAGGCACCCCTAAAGTCAGGTTGATTGAAGTATAATTTACATACAGCAAAATTTATACTTTTTTGATGCACAGTTCTATGAATTTTGACAGATATACACAGTTGTGTAGCTATCACCACACTCAAAGTATACAGTGTTTCCATCACTTAGGAAACTTCCTTCCTTGTAGTCAGTGTTCCCTCTCCTTTCCACCCTCATCAGACTTGGAAACTACTGACATGTGTCTTTCACATTAGTTGTGCCTTTTCAGTATGTCATATAAATGGTGTCTGTGGTATGTGCCTTTTAAATCTGGTCTCCTTCACTTAGCATAAAACTTTGAGCTTCCTCCTTGTTGTTGCATGTATCAATTGTTGGTTCCTTTTTATTATTAAGTAATATTCCATTATATGGGTGTACCACACATTGTTTATCATTCACAAGGTAATGAACGTTTCCCCCTTAGTTTGTGGCTATTACAAATAAAGCTGCTATGGACATTCATAAAGAAGTCCTTGTGTGGATGTATGTTTTGTTTTGTTTTTAAAGGTTTATTTATTTATTTGAGAGTAAGAGAGAGCATGAGCAGGGGGAGGAGAAGAAGGAGAGGGAGAAACAGACTACCCACTGAGAATGGAGCCCAATGCAGGGCTCGATCCCAGGACCCTAAGATCATGGCTTGAGACGAAATCAAGAGTCAACCACTTATCCAACTGAGCCAACTAGGCACCCCTGGGCATATGTTTTTATTTCTCTCAGGTGATTACCTAGAAGTAAAATGGTTGGGTCATGTGGTTAAGTATATATTTAGTTTTTTAAGAAATTGCCAGAATGTTTTCCAAAGTGGTAGGAAATTTTACATTGCCATTAGCAGTGTGTGAGATTTCCAGTTATTTTATATTTTCACCTACAGTAGTAGGCTGTCTTTATAGTTTAGCCATTCTAACAGGTGTGCAGTAATATCTCATTGTGGTTTTAATTTGCATTTCCTTGACAAGGATATAATTTGTAAATGTAGATACCCAATAAATTATAAGATTTGAGCATCATTCCATATTCTTCTTTGCCATCTGTATACAGTGGTCCTGCCTAATCCACAGTTTCACTTCTCATGGTTCCAGTTACCTGTGACAAACCAACTGTGGTCCCAGATCTTCCTTCCGACAAATGGTCAGAAGGTCAATAGTAGCCTAATGCTATATCACTATATTTATGTTATTCACCTCACTTCATCTCATTATGTGGGTATTTTATCATGTCACATCCTCACAAGAAGAGTACAGTACAATAAGACATTTTGAGAGAGACCGCATTCACATAACTTATTAGAGTATCCTCATAATTGTTCCATTTTATTATCAGTTATTGTTATTAATCTCTTACTGTGCCTAACTTATAAATTAAACTTTATCATAGGTATGCATGTACAAGAAAAAACAGCAAACATAGGATTTGGTACTATTTGCTGTTTCAGGCATCCACTGCGGGTCTTGGAATGTAGTCCCCATAGATAAGCGGACTACAGTATCTTCTGTGATAAAATGTCTATTCAGATCTTTTTCCACTATGAATTGGGTTGTTTGCTTTTTATTATTGAGTTGTAAGTGCTCTTTATATATCTGTCTATTATCTGACATGTGTTTTACAAATATTTGTTCTCAGTTTGTGGCTTTTCATTTTTCTTAGCAGTGTTCTTCAAAGAGCAGTATTTAATTATAATGAAATTAACTTTTTCTTTTATCAATTTTATCTTTGATAGTTTATGCTTTTTGTGCCTAGTGAAGAAATCTCTGCCTAGCCTTCTTTGATAAGGACAATAGTTCTTTACAAAACCTACGGAAAATTTCTTCATGGCTTTAAAACTTTCCTGAGGTTTATCTCTGTGCAAATGTTTTCAAGATAAGTCTCTCTTATACATAAAATAAATCTAACTGAATTATTTTACTTCACAGTGTTTCTTCCATAATGAGAATTTCTTTATGTTCATAGGATTATCTTTAGATATTTTTATTATTATGTATGTGATTCATAATTAGGTACTAAGGTATTCATAGAGTTCTTTTGTCTGGTCAATCCATGAGCATATTTCTTTTGTAGTAAGTTATTTGATGTTCTATTGCTTTTCTTTACTACTTATCTATAACTACCTTAGCCTATAGTTTAATGACATGTTGAAAATCACAGCCACTTAAAAAAAATTTTTAACAAAGTCAGCTCTACAACAGAGGATGCTGTATTTCCCAAAGTATTGATTTAATTAAAATGGTGAAAATTTCACTGTTAGTAATAATTATCACTGCACTCTTGAATACATTCTTGCTTTCTGCTTCAGTTTTGCAAGGAGCCTGACCCTCTAGCTTCATTTTTAATGTAGTACATTTCATAAAATATTTCATAATCATATAGAGCTCTGCACAGAAACAAATGACAACAGAATTAGAAACCTACCTTATTGGGCATAACACTTTGTTCTCATCTCAGTTTTTAATCTCATTATTGAGTATACCAGTTAAAAGTACCCATAATTCTTTGACAAAAAATATTCATTTTTATTTCTTCACTACACAGACAATTAATCCCTCACTTGTATTACCTGTACAGCTCTGGGTCCTATGTTACATTTCATTGTGCTTGCGTCTATTTCCTATGTTAGACTGTAAGTTTCTTGAGACTAAGGACTGTGCTTTATTCACCTTCATATCTCCAGGAGCCAACATAGAATCTTCACATAGGGACTGAGGATGTGAAGATATGTATTAAACTGATGTTTGGATTAGTGCAAACTAACAAAATATTAATTTCCTGTATTCATTTGTTCTTTTAGAAGCAGAAGGTAGGAGTTCTTGGGGATCAAAAGCTGAATTTTGGAATCAGATGGACTTGGGTTCAAATGCTAACTCTGTCATATCCTAGCTATTCCATCTTTTAAAGTATATAAAGCTACTTTATCTTTTGTCCATGATTTTTTCCTCATTTATAAGATGGAGGTAATGACACTCAGCTTCATGCTGTTTTGAGTGTGAAATGAGTCAAAGTATAGAGCACAGGGTGTTCAACACATGACAGTTGCTAATAGTGCTAGCATCAAAATTATTTCTGTGTTTACATCATCACAGCATCCTGACACAAATTTAAGATATTGAATTTTATAGGCCACCACCAAATTGCATTATTTGTTTTAGATAAATCTGGCTTTTTGTGTTCTCTGAACCATCCAGAATTTTGCCCACCTATTTAGAATTCCACTGTCAATATCTCAGACGTTATGGCATCTCTTGATATTTGCTTAGCTTGGCTTTTCTTAATGGCATGTTATAGGTAGGTCTCCTGTCATTTCTAAGGATGATGACTTCTCAAGTGAACAGATCATACAGTGGTTACCTATATTTTCTGTATTCTACTCACAAATATATGACTGTTACCTGGTTTCTGCTTTATCCATAGAGGGATGGATTCACTACCAAATCCTGGAATGTGGTCATAGTCATTTAAAATGTTCATAAAAATATTATTATAATTTAAAAATATTTTTAAGTTTTTAACTTTAATTCCAGTATAGTTAGCATACTGTGTTCTATTGATTTCAGGGTACAATATAGTGATTCAATAATTCTATACATTACTCAGTACTCATCAAGACAAGGTGTACCCTTAATCCCTATCACCTATTTTACCCATCCCACCCCATCACCCCTCTAATAACCATGTGTTTGTTCTCTATAGTTGAGTCTGTTTCTTGTTTTGTCTCTCTTTTTTATCCTTTGCTCATTTGTTTTGTTTCTTGACTTTCACGTATCAGTGAAATCACATGGTATTTTCCTTTCCTTCACTGAATTTCTTTGCTTAGCATTATACTCTCTAGCTCCATCCATGTTGTGCCAAATGCCAAGATTTCAATCTTTTTAATGGCTAAATAATATTCCATCACACACACGCACACACACACACACACACACACACACACGCCCCCTATATTCTCTATCCGTTCATCTACTGATGGGTATTTGGGCTGCTTTCATAATTTGGCTATTGTAAATAATGCTTCAATAAACATAGGGGCACATATCCTTTTGCAATAGTGTTTTTTGTATTCTTTGGGTAAATGCCCAGTAGTGTGTTTCCTGGATCATAGGGTAGTTCTATTTTAAATTTCTTGAGGAAACTCCATGGTTTTACACAGTGGCTGCATCAGTTTGCATCCCCACCAACTGTGCATGAGGGTTCCTTTTTTTCCACATTCTTGAAATACTTCTTGTTTCTTTGTTGTTTATTTTAGCCATTCTAATAGGCGTGAGGTGATATCTCATTGAGGTTTTGATTTGCACTTCCCTGATGATTAATAACGTTGAGCATCTTTCCATGTGTTTGTTGGCCATCTGTATGTCTTCTTTGGAGAAATGCCTGTTCATGTCTTCTGTCCATTTAAAAATAGGATTATCTGCTTTTTAGGTATTGAGTTATATAAGTTCTTTACATATTTTTGAATACTAACCCTTTATCAGATAGGTCATTTGCAAATATTTTTTCCCCTTTAGTAGGTTGCCTTTTAGTCTTGGTAATTGTTTCCTTCATCATGCAGAAGCTTTTTATTCTGATGTAGTCCCAATACTTTATTTTTGCTTGTATTTCCCTTGCTTCAGAAGATATATCTGTAAAAATGTTACTATGGTTTATGTCAAAGACATTACTGCCTGTGTTCTCTTTTGGATTTTTTGGATTCATAAATATTTTATGATTTTCAGAATACAGGTCTTTCACCTCAAGTTTATTCCTAGGTATTTTATTATTTTTGGTGCAGTTGTATATGAGATTACGTTCTTAATTTCTCTTTCTGTTGCTTCATTATTAGTGCATAAAAATGTAATGAATTCCTATACATTAACAACAACAAAAGAATTTCTATACATTGATTTTGTATCCTGCAATCTTACTGAATTCATTTATCAGTTCTAGTAGCTTTTTGGTGGAGTCTTTCAGGTTTCTATATGTAGTATTATGTCATATGCAAATAATGAAAGTTTTACTTCTTCCTTACCAATTTGGATGCTTTTTATGACTTTTTCTTGTTTGATTGCTGTGGCTAGGACTTCTAGTACTACACTGAATAAAAGTAGTGAGAGTGGACATCTTTGTCTTGCTCCTGATCTTAGGAGGCAAGCTCTTAGTTTTTCACCACTGAGTATGATGTTGCCTGTGGGTTTTTCATCTATGGCCTTTATGACATTGAGGTATGTTCCCTCTACATCTACTTTACAGAGGATTTTTATCATAAATGGATGTTGTTCTTTGTCAAATGCTTTTTCTGCATCTATTGAAATGATCATATGGCTTTAATGCCTTCTCATTGATGTGATGAATCACTTCAATTGTTTTACAAATATTGAACCCTTGCATCCTGGGAATAAATCCCAGTTGATTATGGTGAGTAATTTTTTTTTTTAATGTATAGCTAGATTCTGTTTGTTAATATTTTCTTGAAGACTTTTGCATCTATATTCATAAGAGATATTGGCCTGTAGTTCTCTTTTTTAGTGGTATCTTTATCTGGTTTTCATATCAGGTTAATGCTGGCCTCATAGAATGAACTTGGAAGTCTTTCTTCCTCTTCTATTTTTTGGAATAGTTTGAGAATAGGTATTAACTCTTCTTTAAATGTTTGGTAGAGTTTGCTTGTGAAGCTCTCTGGTCCTAGACTTTTGTTTATTGGGAGTTTTTTGATTACTGATTCAATTTCATTGCTGGTAATTTGTCTGTTCAAATTTTCTATTTCTTCCTGATTCAATTTTGGGAGGTTATGTGTTTCTCAGAATTCATCCATGTCTTCTGGGTTATACAATTTGTTGGTATATAATTTTTCATAATATTCTGTTATAATTGTATTTCTGTGGTGTCTGTTGTTATTTCTCCTCTTTCATTTCTGATTTTGCTTATTTAAATTCTCTCCCTTTTTGATGAGTCTGGCTAAAGGTTTATCAGTTTTGTTGATCTTTTGAAAGAAGTTTCTAGTTTCATTGATCCATCCTGTTTTTTTTTTTAATTTTTAATTTTAAATAAGTCTTATTTAAATTCTAGTTAACATATAGTTTAATATTAATCACTAAATATCACTGAATTGTGATATTTAGTGATTCAGCACTTCCATACAATACCAAATACTCATCATAAGTGTACTCCCAATTCCTATCACCTATTTAAACAACTCACCCACTTCCCCTCTGGTAACCATCAGTTTGTTCTCTATAGTTGAGAGTATGTTTCTTGATTTGCTCCTCTGTTTTTTTCCTTTGCTCATTTGTTTTGTTTCTTGATTTTCACATATGAGTGAAATCACATGGTATTTCTCTCTATCTGACTTATTTTGCTTAGAATAATACTCTTTAGTTCCATCCACATCATTGCAAATGCCAAGATTTCATTTTTAAAATATTTTTTATATCATTTATTTTTTTTATCATTTTTAAGTGATAATTTTTTAATATCATTTTTAAAATATCATTTATTTCTTCTCTTTTTTATTATTTTTTAAATATCATTTATTTCTTCTCTTTTTTATTATTTCTTTCCTTTTAATGGTTTTGGGTTTGCTTGTTCTTCCTTTTCTAGCTCTTTTAGGTATAGGTTTAGATAGTTTATTTGAGATTTTTCTTGCTTCTTGAGGTAGGCCTGTATTGCTACCAACATCTCTCTTAGAACTTTTGCTACATCCCAAAGATTTTTTTTTAATTTTTTTAAATTTTTATTTATTTATGTTAGTCACAGAGAGAGAGAGAGAGAGAGAGGCAGAGACATAGGCAGAGGGAGAAGCAGGCTCCATGCACCGGGAGCCCGATGTGGGATTTGATCCTGGGTCTCCAGGATCGTGCCCTGGGCCAAAGTCAGGCGCCAAACCGCTGCGCCACCCAGGGATCCCATCCCAAAGATTTTGAACCCTTATGTTTTCATTTTTACCTGTCTCCATGTATTTTTTTAAAAAATTTCTTCTCTGATTTCTTGGTTGATCCATTCTTTGTTTAGTAGCATATTATTTAACCTTCATATATTTGTGATCTTTCCAGATTTTTTTCTTGTGGTTGATTTGTTGTTTCATAGTGTTGTGATCGAAAAAGATGCATAAAATGACTTTGATCTTTTTGAATTGTTGAGACTTGTTTTGTGGCCTAATATGTGATCTATTCTGGAGAATGTTCCACGTACACTTGAAAAGAATATGTATTCTGCTGTTTGAGGATGGGATATTCTGAATATATCTGTTAAACCTATCTGGTCCAATGTGTCATTCAAAGCTACTGTTTCCTTGCTGATTTTCTGATTGGATTATCTGTCCATTGATGTAAGTGGGGTGTTAAAGTCCCCCCTGCTATTATTGTATCGTGATTGACTATTTTCTTTATGTTTGTTATTAACTGCTTTAAGTATGTTGGGTGCATAAATAGTGACAATTGTTATGTATTCTTGTTGGATTGTCCCCAATGATTATTTAGTGTCCTTCTTTGTCTCTGCTTATAGTCTAAACTTTGTTTAAAGTTTATTTTGTCCAATATAAGTATTGCTACCTTGGCCTTCTTTTCACATCCATTTGCATGATAAATGCTTTTCCAGACCTTCACTTTCAATCAGCACATGTCTTTTAGCCTGAAACAAGTCTCTTGTAGGCAACATATAGATGGGTCTTGTATAGCATGGGGATGGGGTCAGGACGGCAGTGCTATAAGTTAGGTAGGGAGTCCTGCAGATAGCCCTCTCTCTAAACTGGAGTGGGGGAAGGAAAATGGCACCTGCCAATTCCTTTGTTCCTGGAGGAGTTCCCCAGTGATTCTGCCCCTGTGGTAGGCTCTGAGATGAGTAAATAATAATCCCTCTTTTATGCCTTGGCACCTTTAAAATTGCTGCTTCTATGCTGTATCTCCATGGGCTCTTGGTTGTGCTATCTCTTTAAGGGCAAGAACTTGGTTTCCTCTCACTCTTCCAGCTCTCCCAGAGCCACGCCTGCTGATTTTTTTAGATTTCAGGTTTTAAGTGCTACTGGTTGTAAAAACTCACAAAATTTGGCCTTTCTTGCTCTTGAAGCCAAAAGTTGTGGGTATTCATCTTCCCTGTGCAAGCTCCTTGCTGTAGGGGTCTGTTTCTCTTCCCTTTCTGTGTCTACAGTGTCCCTCCCTCCAACAGACAGTCCCAGGAGCCTGTTTAGTTCCCCACCAGATCTCTGCCCTTCCTATCCTATTCCATGTGTCGTCTTCTCTACATTTAGTTGGGATTTTATTCTGCTAGTCTTCAGGCTGTTTTCTGAGTTATTTACATTGATGTGAGTGTTATCTACTTGCATCCTTCAGATGAGATGAGCCTAGGGTCCTTCTACTCTTCTTAAAAATATCTAGTTATTATCTACCTACAGCCATGTGCATATAGGATGCTCTAGCTGAATGCATATAAGACTCTTCATTCATTCACTCACCCATCTACCTTTCCATTTAGACATTTATTAAGAACTTACTTTATGCTAGACACTGAGCTCCATCCTAAGAATTCTTAGTGGTATAAAAAATTGCTTTTTACAAGTGTCTTAAATCATAAAATTCTAGATTGAATTCACCAGAAAAAAAAATCTGTGTTTTCTGAAAAATAACAACAGATCCAGTAACATTTTTACATGTAAATAATTAAAAGGGAGTAGTGTATGTTTTAAAAGTTTTAAAAATCAGTTTCTGGAGAGAGATGGATTTAAACTAGTTTCACAAGCATGCAGTAGAAGCCAGCCTTCAAAGTACCCCCAACCCCATCCAATTTCACATCTTCTAACCCCCCACAGACATTAAGACATTGTGTCTGTGCCATCAATTTTCAGATTTCTTGTGAACTGAAGAATTCAAGCGTGGCACAGACAATCTTCCCTAGAACAGTCTGTTACTTATAATTTCTCCAGTGTATGTTCATGCCAATCCTTAGTTTGCCTCAATAGAGCTAAATACATATCTTGTTGCATCTGATAATTTAACACAGGGAAGCCAAGGTTCTGGGAATCATCTGGGTGTTGTTTCACATGAATCTTTGTTTTTGTAGTTAGATGTCCTCTACACAAAACAGCCAGGTAATTTTGGACTCAAGCAATGAAAATTTGCCCCTCTGCTCTCTGGACCCTTTCTCTGCCTCACTCTTCTTTGAAAGTTCTCACACATACTCATAAAACACCCATACCTGGGTCTTCAATTCTCCAATGTTCCTGAAGTCTTAGGCTAATGTTTCCATTAGTTTTGCTTTGCTTCCTTGAAGCAGGATAATTGATTTGCCTATATCCAGATCTATATATTATGTATTAGTAGATGAAAATTCACACACAAATGGCAGGACTTGGCAGGAGGCATCAACACAGATTAGCTCTAGCTGATCAAATAATAACCACAAGCCAGCTCTGCTCTCTGCTCAATGAGTCTCAAGAGGGATATCACAGGAATCTTTTCTATTTTTCAGAATGGCTCTCCTTCTCTTGTACTCTTAATAAAAACATTTATTCTCTGGACATCCTGGGGTAAAATTTAGTCCTAATCAGCAACAGTCATCATAGCATTAAACATTAAAGGGGAGAAAAGTGATGGGGCTGTCAGGGTTCAGGAATAATGGAGGGAGAACTAAGCTGGTATTAAAGCACCAATTAAGCACTCACTGAGCAAAATATGGCATTTTTGGAAACCAGAAGGAGCTAGGTAGCTGACAGGTTGCACCTGAGAAGAAAGGTATGGTGCACCCATTGAATCAATGAGCCAAACCTGAGGAGAGGCTGCTAGAATTTTCTGGTAGAGAAAAATGTTTTCTCAGTAATGGCCTGGAGGTCGGCAGTGTATATTTCCACTGAAGCCTGAATATCTGAAAAGCGTCCTTGCTCTTTTGTCTGCCACTTAACAGATAGAATCTATATGGGCGTTTGACGAGGTTCATTTGTGGCCTCTTTTGGAATGAGGGATGAGGGTTTTTGAATTTACCATCATTAGAATGTCTCCTTAGAATTGGAGTTTTTGCTCAACCACAGCATTACTGCTGTTACAGGATATTGTAGCCTCCTGCTTGGGTCTTAAGCCCTCCCCAATGGTGGGGTGGGAGGGATGGAGTTAAGGGGCCTCTGGGAAAAGGAAGTCAGAGAAGTCGGGGCCCATCTATGTGCTAAACTTTCCAACTGGGGTTGGTGGAGTGGGTATATCTTAAAGTAACTGCCAGTTATCAAGAGACCTTACAGGGTGGAGACTGACATTAAGGAATTAACAAGGGAATTTAGAAAGGTCCCATCCCTGGACCAACTAGGGGAGACAGAACCATATACTGAAAACCAGGGAATGTGAATCTAGCTAAAAGGATCCTGAAAAAGCATGAAAAACAAATGCATTGGCCATCCAGAAGAAATCATTAGAACCTGACCCTTAACTTGAAATATTTAAAGGTCAACTAGCAGGTACATTCCTTCTACTCTTGGCTTTGGCCTATGACCCCTCTTCAGTCTTTGGTTCCCTTCTCTCTCACCTCCTGGGGGTCTGGGATGCATAGTGGTTAAGTATTCAGACTTATATACTATACAAATGAAGTTCGAGCCCTATCTCTGCTACTCAAGCTGTGTCACCTCAGACACACTCATTCACCCTTTGGGACCTCAACTCCTTTCTCTGTAAAGTGGAAAAAATAAGTCCTACTTCGCAGAAGTATTATGAGGATGAACTGGTGTGAGGTAGGTAAAGCCCCTATTATAGGATCTGACTTGGTGAATATATGATGCTATTCACCTGGTTTCTTACTGAGAGTCAGACAACCCTAGGTCTGTGTTCCTGTGGAAGCCTATTAAATTGTTGACTGCTCCTTAGGAAGAGTCATCCCTGGTAGGTACCAGTTCCCTGGATGTTCCTATACCAGCATTTTGGCCCTCTCCAATCTGAGAGTTATTGGCCCTGTCAGGAGTTCCAGCATGGAGCACCTTTAGATATCTTAGTCACCCCAACTTTTGGTTTGTTCCTGTGATATTGTGATTTATAATAAGAAATATATATTTGGTCTTCAGCCCTGTTTCTGGCACAGATCCTCAAAAATCCTTGAAATTTCCTAAGTGCTGAGAGCCACAAAGGTGTCTTTTGTTATGTGAATAAGGTGACTTTTAGACCCCACTTAAGAATGTGACTTGTTGCCAGGACAGCCAAAGATCCATTTGGTGTTGGATTTTCTGTCCCCTCCTCCACTGGAGAAGGGTGGAAGGTTGAATCAATCACCAATGGTAAATAATTTAATCAATCAGACCTCGTGATGAAGCCTCCATAAAAATCCAAAGGACTGGGTTTAGAAAGATTTGGGGCTGGTGAACATGTGTAGATTTGGAGAGAGTAGTGTGCTTGGAGAGAGCATGGAAGCTTTGTGCCTTACCCCATATTTTGTCCTATGCATCCCTTTCAGCTGGCTGTTGCTGTGTTATATCCTTTTATAGTTAACCAGTGATCTAGTAAAATCACTAGAGTTCCCTGAGTTTTGTGAGCTGTTCTCGCAAAATGATTGAACCCAAGGAGGGGAGCTTTGGGAACAACTGATTCATAGCCAGTAGGTCAGAAGCACAGGTGACAACCTAGACTTGTAATTTGGCACCTGAAGTGGAGGGGATGGTGGGTAGCCTTGTGGGACTGAGCCTTTAACCTGTGGGAGCTGATATTGTCTCCACATAGAGTATTAGAATTGAGTTGAATTGCAGAATACCCAGTTGGTCTTAGAGCACTGCTTATCAATGTGGGCAACCCTTCTGTTTCCACAGTGGAACTTGTTGCAGAACTCTTAATGCCTTAGTTTTTTGTTAATCTGATTAAAAGTTCTCAGCTCTTCAGAACCACCTAAACAAATTCCTAGTATTTCTTCTGCACTATTCAATCATTTCTTTACAATTCAAGGATTATTTTAGGCATTATTCACATCATACTGGATGACTAAGAGTTAACTCAAGAGCTACTGCAAAAATTCTGACATTACTTATTTTTAAACCATACCTGGTAAGTCTAATATAGTTGTTCTGGGCATTAAGCATTTGGCTAAGTATCTCAATATCAACTGAGATGTAGGATAATGCACTTTGAATTTAGTATAAACAGCATGTTTAAATAAACAAGCACTGTTTAATATTCTCAGGTGTATATCATAGGAAATAATATTTCTGCCTTCCCCCCCCCTTATAGTAGTCACTATATAAGAGACCAGGATCTGTAGAACAAACACCAAGGGACTCACTTTAAAATAAATAGCTGGTTGCTACAACTCTGAGTTAGAAGAAATAACTGACCTTTACTAGCATACGGTCTGCTTTGCCTGAGGAGATTTGATTTTTCAATGTGATCATCTTCTTGGGTAAATTTCCTTTTCAAAAACACTTTTTTACTTGTGGGGCTGTCAACTCCTGCCTTGTTTTTCTTTCATTGCAAATTGAAAATATCCTACTCTAAGCATTTCACATATAGGGTCATTCCTGCTCAATCTGGTAGAGGCCAGACTTGCCCCTAGAAGGATGATGTCCATCCACTGAGTTTGAGCCCACACTGTGTCTAGGGATATCATGGAACAGGCTTCTAGATTTTATTGGTCATGGTAGAGAGATCAATGACAACATCACCATATTGTCCTTACCATTACAATTCCAAATTTTTCATTTTGTAGAATGGGATAAGCTGGATTTGTTCTAATGCCATCATTACTTTGAAATGAAATGTGTAAAGGGAGAAAGAATTAAAGATCAGAAATATAAAAGATTTGGTAATGTAAACATGTAATGACAGTCATAGAAGGTGAATGCTTTCTTAGTAGTTTCTCTCAAGAATTTCTTATTTATAAACTAAGGCAGTATTGCCATGGTCATAGTGCATGGTTAGCACATTTGGAAGGATATAAAGTAGAGAGGAAAATCTTTTGCTGAAGCAGTTTTGTAGGCTTGGATTTTTGGCACTAGATAATGGCCAGTGATTCCATTAGGTTGGGTCCATGTGCAGACCTTGTGGCTATCAGGTGACAGACTGGTTTAAAGTTAGGTAATGGTACCAGATGCTTTCTTAGAATTTCTTCAACTCTAGGGATGTCTGGGTGGCTCAGCGGTTGAACGTCTGCCTTTTGGCTCAGGGCATGATCCTGGGTCCAGAGACGGAGTACCACATTGGGCTCCCTGTGAGAAGCCTGTTTCTCCCTCTATATCTCCCTCTATATCTTTGCCTCTCTCTGTGTGTCTCTCATGAATAAATACATCTTTAAAATTTTTTTTCTTCTACTTTATAACTCCTTGATTCTATTTTTGTTTAACTTGAGAGGTTGGGTATAGGTGTTTGGGTTTAATTACTTTCCTCTTGAGAAAATAGGCCAGATCCCAATGGAAAATACTTGGGTAGGAGCAAATATGGAAGTTGTATAGATAAAGTCATTCTTTACAGATTGGGGTAGATGAAGGAGCAAACTGGTCTTTTGTTGATCACCTAGTCAGGTGATTTCCATTTATTATCTCATTTGGTGCTCAAGTACACTTGAAAACATTTGGGCATTTTATCAATGAGAAACAGCTCAGAGAAGTCAACTCACTTCATTAAGATCCCTTTGTGAGTAATTGATAGAGGTAAGACTTGAACCACTAGTACAACTCTAGAGCAAAGCTTTATCTATGCAAACACATTAAAGGTGGCAGACGTTGCAACAGAGGAAGAAACAAAATGAAGTGGAAGGCAGGGCCTGGAGATGTGAATGTCAATGTAGGCATCTGGGAAAATTTCCTGGGAGAAAGAGAATTATAGTGAAGCCTTGAAAGATGGGTAGGACTTTGAGAGAATGAGATGAGGGCTGGAGAGAAGTGAGAGAGGGGTAGGTTGCAGGCTGCAAAATGAGCGAATAAATGAGGTAGAGATAAATGGGTTGTTCGGAAATGGCAGAAAATTTAGTGTGACTCAAATATAGCCTGTGGGGGATCAAAAAGAGTATGCAATGAATGATAAGGCTAAAAAGGTGGGTGGAGGGCTTTAATATGCCAGTGCAGTGTGTGATTAAATTCCAAGTGGCTTACACTCTAAGTGATGTGAGTTCAGAGGAGGGAAAAAGCAATGTGAGCGTTTGCTCCTTGAGTCACTTTTATAGTGGAAATTCTATGCTGACAGCACCTCTCTCTGGTTCTGTCTTCCCAAGTGATCTTTGCAAACACAGATCCTGGATCTGTGTGCAGCAGAGTTCTTAGCAAATAGCTAGTAGATCAAGAAAAATTTTGTCATTCCTCAAACCCAGGGTTACCTGTTTCTCCAGCCAGCATAGCTACCAGAGGGTCTGCAGGGGTCTGAAAGGGCTTACCCGTTTATGGGCTTATAAGGCAAAGTAGCTCAGAGGCTATGAAAAAGACAAGAGAGTAGGCCTCTCTAAAGACAAAGAGGGAAATTAGGAAAGACAGAGTATATGTACATAAGTGTCTATATGTATATATTTGTGTACATGTACATATATGTCTGTTTATAGTATGTACACATATGCATATGTAGATAGATACATATACATACTCCTCTTGGCTGAGCCTTATCATTTAGTTTGGTATCTCTATTAAGGAAAGGGAGTCTAATGCAATTGACATCAAGATTCAGGTGGGGAATTTCCTCACTCAACCAGGATGTTTTCAGAAGATGGGATAGCAGTCTCAAATGTATTTGCAGGGTGAAAGTTTGAACAGACAGGCAGATGTCTACATCAAGAGTTTCCAAGCAAGGCTAAGTAATCAGGCAGTCAGTCTGGCGGACAGGTATGACTCCTATCCCAGAAGGAATGAAGAAATCACAGCATACAACACACAGGTTATTATTATGTTATCTGGTGAGAACTACTGTAGGCTCTAATTTAAGCTATGTGCCTGTGTGGCAGTGGGCTAGAGAAGAAAGTAAACAGATTTAATAGATCCAGGTTAAATTAATTCATTTGTCTAGCACATATTTATTAAGCATTTATTATGTGCTAAGTCCTGGGTTAGAAGTTGAGGGCAGACTAGACAACAATAGAGGAAATGTCTCTTCTGCATGGAATTTGCATTCCCTTTTGATCTACAGATTGCATCATCTTAACACCATTCACAGAAAACCTAAGAGAGGTTTGTCACAGAGGATGTCACACCATTGCCTGCAGTCCAAATCTGGCCTGACAATCATTTTTGTGCAGTTTAAGAATGAAGAGTGGATTTTGCATTTATAAATGGGAAAGAATCAAAAGAATATGTTTTGTGACATGGGAAAATTATATGAAATACAAATTTCACCCCATAAAGTTTTACTGGAACACAGCGTTGCCCATCTCCTTATATATTATCTGTGGCTGTTTTCAACCTATAATGGCAAAATTAAGTAGTTGTGACAGAGACTATAAGGTCTGCAAGTCTAAAATATTTACTATTTGGCCTTTACAAGCCCCTAGTCTAAAGTCTCTTTACTTCTTTATAACACATTCTCCTTGTTCACTCTCAGCAGGCTTTGTTTCCATCATTCTTCTGTGACTGCTCTTGTCAAGCAAAACAATAATCTTCATGTTGCCAGATCCAAGGATTTTCTGTTACTTGATCTTTCAACAGCCCTACACACAGTTGGCAACTCTCTTCTTAGAACACTTTCTCCTTCTGGCTTACACGATGCCACATTCTCTTTTTTTTTCTTTTTTTAAGATTTTATTTATTTATTCATGAGAGATACAGAGAGAGAGGCAGAGATATAGGTAGAGGGAGAAGCAGGCTCCCTGCAGGAAGCCCGATGTGTGACTCAATCCCAGGACCTTGGGATCACACCCTGAGCGGAAGGCAGACGCTCAACCAGTGAGCCACCCAGGTGTCCCCACATTCTCATTTCTTCTTACTTTACTGCACACAGTGCCACTCTGCCTTCTGTCCCCTTACCCCATTCTCAGTGCAGCTGAAGGTCTAGAAAAGTCTGCTGTACTAATATAGCCTGTACTTGTCTCCTGTGAGACATTCTAATGTTATAAATCCTCTTAGGGAGCTATGTCTACATCTGCCCATGTGCACCTCAGGCTTGTTTCCAACAAGCTCTGGCAACCTCTTACTATTAGCTATTCAAAAAAAGAAAATGGTGGCACATTTTAGAATCATTGTAGCCTGTGATTTGATGATGACACCCAGATCTCTGTTCCCTGTTCCACTCTGGGCTACCTGGTCTGAAGGAGAGATACAGAACAGAAAGTCAGTTAAGTTGTCCTACTACAACACAATTCTCTATGGTGTTGAATTAGCCAACATGTGATTGGTAAGTGAAGGTATGACATCACATAATGTGGATGTGGTGTTGATTCACATGTGACTTTTCCTTAGCAAAGTGAGCTGAAGAGTGGAGTTATAGTCTTCAGTAGGAAAGAAAAAGACATCTGTTGTTTGAGGCACAGACAGAAGCCTTTTTAGTTCTCTATGAAGCAAATGAAACAACAGCATCTCTACTGAGATGTCCCTCTCCAGAGTGGGGCTCTTCCAGCCTTGGGCAGATTGCACTTCCTTCTGTGTGCACATCTGTAATCTACTCTTCGATGTGCATTTTCTCAGACCTGCTGAGTGGTCTATTTGGGTTCTCTAACTTATCTCTTGAGTTTCCAATCATTGAGACCAAAAGTGCTCAGGGTACAGTTACATATGTCTTGAGTGGTTTGCCCTAACCCCATATTCTGCATAAACCTTGTGATTTTTAAACCTAATTTTGTAAAACTTAATGTTGTTCAGGAATGTATATGTTGTATTACAGTAATGCCTGTACTGTGCATAGGGCAGGTTTTGCTGGTGTTATAAAACTAGAGTTTTGGGCCTTGGGGTATGAGTGAAACTGCTTGGGCACCCCTATGTGACACCCCCACCCCCCGCCAGCAGCAGCTGGTATATTAATTAAATGACATATTGATTTATTAATCTACCCCTTAAGATGGTTAGAGAGTGCTAGAACCTCTGAATCTGATTACTTTGGGTTGAAAATATGAGTGCTTTCACTGGCAGAGCTGAGAGGGGGACTCTAGATCCCTGTGGCCCACTCCCTGCCCCTGAGGACCAGAGTGAAGAGCTAACTTTGAACACCAGCACCCCCTTGGATTCTTCCAGGTGAGAAGCAGCCTCCTCTACTTGCCTGTGAGATTGTCCCTGATTATGTTCTCAAGCCAGAGCCCTCAGGATTAGCTGGGGAATTTGTCTTTTATTTGGTTGCCTTCTCTGGGGACTACCAGGTCATTTTGAGCTTTTCTATTTTCTGGTTTGGCTTGCTTATTTAATTTAGGGGGATTTCCTGCAGTTAATACATCTCTCATCTCCTGTCATTCTTGGGAGCAGGTGCCCCTTCTCCCTGCACTACACCCATGGAAGACCGCTGCTGTCACAGCATCACCAAATACGGTGAATAGTTTATAGCCTCTTTGAATCTGGCAGACAATGACTTTCTTTATTTCCTAGTCCATCATGCAGGGAATTGAAGATTCTCTGTGAAATCATGTTACTCTGAAAACACATTAAGTGGATTTCAGTCACTCACGGCGCATGTGGTAATGAAGTTGTGCAAAGCAGGAAGGATTAATCATCAGTGGGGTTTGAGGGAAAAAGGGAAGAGGATAATGCCATTATCTCAAGGCCCAGAGTCGTATCTCAAGTTATGATCAAGTGAGTGGCTTCACTTGGAGGTTTATTCTAGAAGAATCTTTAAAGAATCCTGTAAAAAAATTTTTTTTTCCTTAAGAAAAAAAAAACCTAGGCAGCCCTGGTGGCTCAGTGGTTTAGCACCACCTTCAGCCCACGGCGTGATCTTGGAGACCCAGGATCGAGTCCCGTGTCGGGCTCCCTATGTGGAGCCTGCTTCTCCCTCTGCCTGTGTCTTTGCCTCTCTGTCTCTCTCTCTGTCTCTCATGAATAAATAAATAAAATCTTAAAAAAAAAAAGAAAAAAACCCTTGTAAAGTATTGAGTCCACAGTAATATCTCAATAATAAGAAATGTGATAAATATATGGTCTTTGAAATGTTTGAAAATGCAGAAAAAAATACCATTCATGACTTGTAATCCCAGAAACTCCAAATGCTCTAATGTATATTACATTATACAGTAGATCATGTAAAATTTTTAACACATTTAAAAGTATATGTTGAGTTCTCCCCCAAGAACAATTCCATTAATTGCTAGTGTCCTACAAACTAGAATCCTAATCATTCTCTGATATTACATGGCATGCTTCAACCAAAGTATCTTCTTTACATACCCTCATATTAAGGAGTAATTTTTTAAAACAATAAACTTAAATATCTCCAAGGATGCTGTTGACATAATTCTCTTCTTCAGATATCATGGGGTTTCTAAACGAGATCAGTTTATGATAATATTATCATTCACAGTTTCCAAAAGCTTTCATCTTTTTAAAAATAGTCAAATATTAATTAGTAATTCATTATACTGGAGGGACAGTATTATTCCAAAAAGGGCTATGAATAGGGGATGGGGAAGTGACAATGATATTATGGTTTCATTAAATGAAAATGATAGGGATTTGTTTCAATTAGGAAGAAACACAGATATCATGCCCTGTCATTGTCAACAGTGTTCTCAAGTTGAGAGTTCTGCAGGGAGGATGTGGTTCCTAGGTCCTATTTTTCCCTTCCTGTCAAAAACTTCCTTGACATTTTCAAGGACTCCCAATCTATCACTGGCTACCCATTACCTCAAGAACAATTAAAACTTTCTAACATGGCATGCAAGATACCAGGTATTCCATGATCTGCCTCATGGAATCTCCTTCAAAGAACTCTCATGATGTGAGATCTCAAGCTGTGCTATTTTTACATCTGTGATCTTGGACAAGCATTATGCTTTTTCCTGGAATTCCCTTTAACTCCTTGCTTGTCTGGAGAATTCCTTCCCCATGCTCAAGCTTTAGTTCATTCAGTGGTCAACTTTGCAGTGAAAGCCTTTGCTCACCCCTGTCCTACCTTCCCATTCTCTGCCTCCTGCCATGAAACTATTGTTGCCTTCTTTGTGTCACTCCACAATCGTGTAAATACGACATTATAGTAGTGAATGAGCAGTAATGTATTTATATATTTGCCTTTCTTTATTACTGCACTGTGTGTTTCTTGAGGGTAGGGGCTGTATTTAATTTTCTTAGTGCCTAGGGTAATATCCAGCATAGAGGAGGCACTCTGAAAATGGAGAATATATGCTGATTGAGCAATTAAAATAATTTTATCAAATGACATATATTTACTGAAATGCTCTATTTCCTGCTCTGTGCTGGTGCTATGGGGAATACAAAAGAAGCAATTATTTCTCTCCTCTTGGGGACTTTATGGTTTAACTTGAAAGACAAGGCTGACACCCTTGAAACAATTAGGCATTGTTTCCCAAAGAGTGTGCTGCAGCACACTAATTGTGGGAGAGCAACCCTCAGAAAGGATTCTGTGGTCAATTAAATTTGAAATGTTGCATATTATATCCTCCTTCAGAGATTTCAGTGTCCTTATACATACCAACAGCTCCAAGAAAGCTTGTGATGAAGAAGCCTGTATAAATTCCAAATCTTAGATGGCCAGGAACTTGTGTGTGTGTGTGTGGGGGGGGGGGGAGGTAGCACCTATTAACATCTTGTGGATCTGAGAAACACATAGACTTAGAGAATAGAAATAAGTGTTAAACCTCATAAATACAATTATGTGCCAAATAGTGCAAAGAAAGAGACCTCATTGTGCTTTTGAGTAGGTAGGAAAATAGTATGAGTCTAGCTTTGGGGAATTAGGAATATTTTTTGATCTGGATTCTTCATGTTGCTTTTATTTTTCTATTCCAAATAATGAAAGTAGTTGTCCTCACCATTTCCTGGACAAGGTTAGATGACTTCTGCTGGCAGTAGTGGAGACCCATTAGGTACCAAACAGGCATGCCATGTGCTCTATTTCCATTATTTCATTGTAACTCTAGGAGATGGAGACACTATGAATTCTTTTTCACAGTTAAGAAACCTTTGGGTAGAAGGTGAATGTGACTTTCCTGTAATTACAAAGTTTGCGTCAGAACCAGGACTCAAGATCAGACCTGATACCAACACTTGGACATTTAACCATTAGTCTATGCATTATGCTGCATTCTCCAGAAGATTGGGATATTCCCAGGGAAGAAGAATATTCATATTCCCATGAAAAAGTCTAGAGCCCACTGGTATTTTCTCGTTTTACCTAATTGAGTTTGATGGTTAATTTTATGTGCCAACTTGGCTGGGCCATGGTGCCTAGATATTTGGTCATGTTTCTGTGATGTTCTTTTTATTTTTTAAATATTTTATTTATTTACCTGAGAGAGAGAGAGAGAGAAATGAGTAGGGAGGAGGAGGCAGAAAGAGAACAAGAAGCAGACTCCCTGCTGACCAGGAAGCCTGATGTGGGGTTCCATCCCAGGACCTTGAGACCATGACCTGAGCCAAAGGCAGACTCTTAATCATTAAGCCACACAGGTGCTCCTGTGATTGTTCTTTTTAGATGAGATTTACATTTAAGTTGGTGAACTTTGAGGAAACTAGATTACCCTCTATAAAATGGTTGGGTCTCACTCAGTTAGTTGAAGTCCACAGCAGAACAAAAGGTTGACCTCCCACGAGCAATGAGAAATTCTGCCAGCAGATGGACTTGAACTGCAGTATTGGCTTTTCTTGGGTGTCCAGCTTGTCCACCCTGCAGATTTTGGATTTGCCTACTTCTGTAATTGCCTATTGGGTCTGTTTCTTTGGAGAACACTAGTATATTGAGGAAAGGAAAACCAAATAAATACCTTCTAGGGTTACAGGTCCCAGTCTTGGAGAAGCTAGCCTAAAGGAGAGAGTAGGCACTGTTTCTTTAAGTGGATAGGTATGCAGCAAATGTAGCTCCAGAGGTCATGGTTTACCATCCTATGCGTTGGGCCATTCTGTGACCACAGCAGTCAGAAAGTAGCTCTCTCTTCAACTTCAGATGGACTCATCTACCTTCCTTGATATTTTAGTTTCTTTTATGACAGAGGTATTTCCATATAATTTCTTGATTCACTTTTGGTGAATGTCAAAAATGTCAGGAATATATTCACCATTTATACATAGTAAACTAGTGGTCCTGAGCCAAGGTTTCATGGTCAGTGTGGGTTCTAATTTTGGTTCTGCCAATTCTACCAATGTGACTCTGGCAAGTTTGGTCATCAATTGTCTTAGTTTCCTCATCTGTAAAGTGAAGATAATAAAAAGATCTATCCCATAGGGTTCTGTGAAGATTAACTGAAACAATATATGTAAGGTACCCTAAAAATGACACAAGCTACTCTCTCAAATGCTGGTGATTGTAATGATCATTATTATTATATCTTATCCACAATTGGTTTTCCAGCTATGCTAGGCAGCCTGTTCAAAGCTCTTAGATTTACTGACCCTCTACCCGCATTAACACAATTTTCTATTTGGAGTTGACTCTACAGCAATCTACACATCTTTAACTACATTCAGTATTTTAGTTGCTGGATAAATGGATAGATAATATGATCCCTACCCTCAAGAGGCTTGAATCTATTCATATGGTAAGAAAAACTCCTCAGACTCCTTATTTTCTAAAAAGTTTAATTCTTAGTTTCAGAAGCTCTCAAGGCTTCCTACTTCCAAAGAGATCTATGTTATTCAAGAGACAAAAAGGATACTATGTAATAATAAAGGGACAACCCATCAAGAGGCTATAACAATTATAATATTTATGCACCCACCATGGGAGCACCCAAATACATAGGACATTTAATAATAAACATAAAGGAGTTAATCAATAGTAATACAATAATAGTAGAGAACTTTAATAACCTACTTACATCAATGGACAGATCATGAAAACAGAAAATTGACAAGGACATAGTGACTTTTAATGACACACTGGACTAGATGGAGTTAACAGATATATTCAGAACATTCTATCCTCAAACAGCAGAATACACATTCTTTTCAAGTGCACATGGAACATTCTCCAGAATAGATCACATATTAGGCCATAAAATAAGTTTCAACAAATTCAAAAAACTGGTTATGCTATGCATCTTTTCCAACCACAAGACTATAAAACTAGAAGTCAACCACAAGAAAAAATCTGGAAAGAGGACAAATACATGGAGGTTAAATAGCAGATTACTAAACAATGAATGGGTCAAACACAAAATCAAAGAAATAAAAAATTACAAGGCCTACCTCAAGAAGCAAGGAAAATCTCAAATAAACAACTTAACTTTACACCTAAAGGAGCTAGAAAAAGAACAAATAAAACCCAAAACCAGCAGAAGGAAGGAAATAATAAGGATTAGAGCAGAAATAAATGATATAGAAACTATAAAAACCCAATAGAAAGATCAAAGACATCAGGAGCTGGTTCTTTGAGAAGGTCAACAAAATTAATAAATCTCTAGCCATACTCATCAAAACATACACTCACACACACACTCACACATACACAAACACACCCAGAGGACTCAGAATCACAAATGAAAGAGAAGAAATAGCAACCACACCATAGAAATACAAACAATTGTAACAGAATATTATGAAAATCTATATGCCAACAAATTGGATAACTTAAAAGAAATGGATAAATTCCTAGAAATATATAATCTGAAACAGGAAGAAATAGAAAATTTGAACAGACTGTTGCCAGCAATGAAATTGAATCACTAATCAAAAAACTCCCAACAAATCAAAGTCCAGGATTAAATGGCTTCACAGGTGAATTCTACCAAACATATATTTTTTTAATTAAAAAAAAAATTTAAAAATGTTTTATTTATTTATTTCAGAGAGAAAGATGAGAGAGAGAGAGAGAGAGAGAGACTCCCCACTGAGCAGGAAGCCTGACATGAGGCTTGATCCCAGGACCTGGAGACCATGACCTGAGCCATGGTGCCCTTCTACCAAACATTTAAAGAATAATTAATACCTATTCTTCTCAAACTATTCCAAAAAATAGAAGAAGAATGAAAGCTTCCAAATTTGTTTGTTGAAGCCAGCATTACCCTGATATCAAACCCAGAAAAAGACATCACTAAAATAGAGAACTATAGGCCAATATCTCTCATGAATATAGATGCAAAAATCCACAACAAAATATTAGCAAACTGAATCCAACAATATATTAAAAAAAATCACATACCATGATCAAGTAGAATGCTTTTCCTGGGTTGCAAGGGTGGTTTAATATTTGCAAAACAATCAAAGTGATACATCACATCAATAAGAGAAAGCATAGGGGTGCCGGGTTGGCTCCGGTGGTTAAGCGTCTGCCTTCAGCTCAGGTCATGATCTCCAGGTTCTAGGTTTGAGCCCCACATCAGGCTCCCAGCTCCCATTGCCTCTCCCTCTGCTTGTGCTCTCTCTGTCTCTGTCTCTGTCTCTCTCTCAAGTGAATAAATTTTAAAAAATGAGAGAAAGCATAAAAACCATATGATCATTTCAATAGATGCAGAAAAAGCATTTGACAAAGAACAACATCCATTCATGATAAAAATCCTCTGCAAAGTAAGTGTAGAGGGAATATACCTCAACATAATAAAGGCCATAGATGAAAAACCCACAGTCAACATCATACTCAGTGGAGAAAAACTGAGAGCTTTCCTCCTAAGATCAGCAACAAGACAAGGATGCCCACTCTCACCACTTTTATTCAATATAGTGCTGGAAGTCCCAGCCACAGCAATCAGACAACATAAAGAAATAAAAGGCATCGAAATTAGTAAGGAGGAAGTAAAACTCTATTTGTAGATGACATGGTATTCAATATAGAAACCTGAAAGACTTCACCAAAAAGCTACTAAAACTGATAAATGAATCTAGTAAGGTTGTAAGATACAAAATCAATGTACAGAAATCTGTTGCATTTCTATACACTAATAATGAAGCAACAGAAAGTGAAATTATTAAAACAACCCCATTTGCAATTGCACCAAAACAATAAAATACCTAAGAATAAACTTAACCAAGTAGGTAGAAGACCTGTACTGTGAAAAGTATAAAACACTGATGGAAGAAATTCAAGTCAAGGCAAAGAAATGGAAAGATATTCCATGCTCATGAACTGGAAGAAGAAATATTATTAAAATGTCTATATTACCCAAAGCAATCTACAGATTTAATGCAATCCTTATAAAAATACCACTAGTGTTTTTCACAGAACTAGAACAATCCTATAATTTGTATGGAACCACCAAACACCTCAAATTGTTAAAGCAATCTTGAAAAAATAGAAACAAAACTAGAGGCACGACTATTCCAGACTTCAAGTTATACTACAAAGTGATAATAATTAAAAGAGCATGGTATTGGCATAAAAACAAGCACACAGATCAATGGAACAGAACAGAAAACCCCAAAAGAAACCCAAAATTATATGGTCAATTAATTTTTGACAATACAGGAAAGATTACACAGTGGGAAAAAGTCTCTTCAACAAATGGTGTTGGCAAAACTGGACAGCAACATGCAAGAGAAATCCTGGAAGAGAGCACAAGTAGTAATGTCTCTGACATCAGTAATAGCAACGTTTTTCTAGCTATGTCTGCTTAGGTGAGGGAAATAAAAGCAAAAATAAAGTATTATGCCTCCATTAAGATAAGAGTCTTCTGTATGGCGAAGGGAAGAATCAAAACTAAAAGGCAACCTATTAAAAGGGAGAAGTCATTTGCAAATGACATGTCCAATAAAGGGTTAGTATCCAAAATATATAAAGAACTTAAATAACTCAACACCCCAAACCAAATAATCCTTTTAAGAAATAGTGATATAAATAACTTATATAACTCAACACCCCAAACCAAATAATCCTTTTAAGAAACAGTGAGAAGATATGAACAGACACTTCTCCGGAGACTTACATATAGCCAAAAGACTCATGAAAAGATGCTCATTATTTATCACCAAGGAAAGGCAAATCAAAACCACAATGAGATATCACTTGACACCTGTCAGAATGGCTAAAGTCAAAAACACAAGAAACAATAAGTGCTGGTGAGGATGTGGAGAAAAAGGAACTCTTGTGCGTTACTGGTGGGAATATAAAAACTGGTGCAGCCACTCTGGAAAACATTATGAAGTTTCCTCAAAAAAATTTAAAATAGAACTACCTATGATCCAGGAATCACACTACTGGGTAGCATTATTAACAATAGCCAAACTATGGAAGCAGCCCAAGTGTCCATCAACAGATGAATGGATAAGGAAGTGATATATATATATACATATGATATATATATATATATATATATATATCGTTCAGCCATGATAAAGAATGAAATTTTGCCATTTGCAATGACATGGATAGAGCTAGAGAATATAATGCTAAAGTGAACTAAGTCAGTTAGAGAAAGAGAAATGCCATGTGATTTCACTCATATGTGAAATTTAAGAAACAAAATAATGAGCAAAGGAAAAATAGAAAAGAGAGAGATGAACCATAAAATAGGTTCTTAACTCTAGAGAACAAACTGAAGGTTACCAGAGGTGAGGTGGCTGGGGAAATGGTGATTAAAGAGTACACTTATGATGAAAAAAAAGCTAAAAATAAAAAATTGAAAAACTGTTCATCCTCAAGAAAAAAAACCTACATTATTGCTCAAGCCCAAAGTTGAGGAATTTACCTTAGTTCCTCACTTTTCTTTACCCTATCTCATATCCACTAGCAAAATATCATTAATCTCTTCTCTTGTATATATATTCTGAACCTTTATCCTTCTTTGAATCACCACCACCACTAACACCTGTAGAATTCAGGCCTCAATTAAAAATTATATGCTTCCTTCTGCCCAGCTTGATTGAAAAGGGAACACCTAAAACAAAGAATCCTAGATTGAGAGAAGATGCTGTGGAAATTTTGTTTATATAAATGAGATGCTATTCATAAAAAGCTTTTGTGTTTGAGAAACTCAAATTAAACAAAAGCTTTGATTCTCCAATTAATCAAGCTGAAGGTGAATTACAAGACAACCAAATTTAACTATGTTTTTCTTCCTGTCTCAAGTGGTAGACTTCCTGTTTTGAGATGTCCTTTCATCTCCTAAAAAGACATGTTTTATTGTCAAATTCTTTTTATCTGAGTTTACCTTTAAACACTTGCACTATCAATCTTGATCTCTCTTTTTAATCTTTTTTTTTAAAGATTTTATTTATTTATTCATGAGAGACACACACACACAGAGGCAGAGACATAGGCAAAGGGAGAAACAGGGTTCATGCAGGAAGCCTGATATGAGACTGGATCCCGGGAGTCTGGGATCATGCCCTGAGCCAAAGGCAGATAGATGCTCAATCGCTGAGCCTAGGCATCCCTGATTATGATATTTCTGATTTAAAATCAATGTGCTTTATTTTCCCCAAACCCCTGAATCTATATGTCCTCCATTCCTCATCTGGATTACACTATTGCCACCCAACCAGTGTTTCTGCCTCCCTCTTGATTAATTACCCAATTTTCACCCACTTTGATATATAAATGTCCAAGTGATATTTTTAAGACATACATGATGCCAACTCCAGCTGAAAATTCTCCAAAGTCTTCCCACCAATTCCAATGGGTTTTGGCCGCTTCCATTCCCCTGAGTCACTAGATTTCAGCCACACTGGCCTCCTGCTTCTTGGACTATCCCAAACTCATTTGTACCTTAGGGTTTTGAAACCTAGTCTGTTTTTTTTTATGTGTCTCCTTCTCACCATTCATGTCTCATTTTATATGTGGCCTCTTCAGAGGGGCCTTCCCCGACTACCTACCCAAAGTGTGTCCATCCTAGTGCTAACTGCTATCACTTACCTTGTCTTGTGTCCACCATGACATTTATCTCAGTCTGAAATCAGCTAGTTTATTTATTTGATTTTATGGTTTATTCTTTCAGGTTTCCCAGAAAGACTATAATTTTTGAGGGCAGTGATCATGTTTGCCTGGCTTGCCACTGTATCCTGAGCATAGAATAGTCCCTGGAACATAGTAGTTGTTCAATAAATAATTGTTGAATGAATAATTAGTTACCTAGGGATGTTTCTAATTATAGTCCTGTCATAAACACTTGTGTGTCTCTTGTGAAACTCTTGACTGGAGAGTTGCACCCTAATTATAGGTTCATCTGAACATATTGAAAAAATGTTGCCTGCTACTCCTCAGCAGCTCATATTTTCATGGGGTGGCTTGAGTTAATCTTAAGCCTGGGCTGCTATCATGTGTCAGGATGTATATTGGTGAATAAGTCTGGCAGTATCATCTCTTGGACATCATGGGAAATGCCAGAATGATGGTAGGACCCAGCATAGATGCTACTGACTAAAGCCAATATATATGTAGGCATCTGAAAATGAGGGCCATGTCCTTACTTCCTCCCCCTCCCCCTTTCATCAGCCACATCAAAAATCTTCCTTAAAAATTCTTCAGCACCATCTATCTTTCAGTATATGGACCTTTCTAGTCCGAGAGAACAAAGGCAACAAGTGACAGATTCTGTCTAGCGGCTCTCCCCAGGGTAGCTGGAATTTAATTTCAATAAAGCAGATGACTTCTTGGGGAGGGTGAACTGGGCTATTAATTCATGGGAAGGAAAAGAGGAGGTTAACTGTAGGGCTGTCAATCTGAGCAATGCCCTTGCAAGACAGATGATACCATCTTCCCTTTTCAATAGCCTTCCTGGCATCTAATTTGCATGAGTTGTGAGATAACACTAGGCTCTGTCTCATTTGCAAATCTGGAAACATAAGGGACAGACACTGAAGCCTCCAACAGTAAATCCAGAAAGTGCAGCAAGGTTAACTCTTCTCATTTAGAGACAGAAATGATGTGCTGGTCACCTCCTGGATAGAAAAGAAGGAGCTGTGAAATTATAGGGATATCTGCTCCAGTAAACACTGCTACACTCCCTGAAATAACACGGTCAGATAAAGAAATGGACTGTTTCCAAATTGAGGGTGTCTGCAGAAAACCACTCCTTAATGAATGAATACAATTCTTATCAAGCAAAAGAGCAATCAGCATGGTTGACAGTCATGGCTTCATGATATTTTTGAAATAGTTACCAAAATCTTTTTGTTGTACTTTTGTTTTTTGTATTTTCTGTTCCTCATTTGGACTGCTAGCTCTGAGGCATTCATGCATATGCTACACATTTAAGCAATAAAAACCCATTTCCATAAAAAAAGAAGCCAAGAAAAATGTGGCTTTTTTGCAAAAGAACAATAGAATTGGAAGAATACAAGATGTCAGTCAGAGCCAGGAATCAGGCCAGGAGACCAGACAGGGATTCCACAGGTTGGAAGGTAGAAACAGACTGAAAAGAAGCAATGTAGTATAAGCTTAGATGCTGCAGGTCCCTGAAAAAGTAGGGGTATCCCCATCTTGACCTACCTCCTTGGGCTAACTGGGAGGGAGAAAGGCAATAAAAAAATGACAGGTATTTCTGAAGACTCTGTATGCTGCTTCCAGAAAAGAATCTCAGGGAGGTTGCAAGACCCTAGAGAGGAAATGGTTAGGAGCTGGGAAGATGGGACCTTAGAAAGCTTAGAGTTTTTATTACCTAACTTGTCACTGGAGCAGCAAAGTCATGTCATGTGTCTGTGAGCACGGAGGTAGTTGAGGATCAGATAGTCTTATGAATCTCTTGCAACTCTGCATGGGTTGGGGTTTGTTGAATTACTCCGTTGCATAGAGAAAAATATTGAAGTAGGAGAAAGAAAGTTAAACTTCAGGAGGCTTATCATGAATGAGAAGCCACTAGGTGACCCAGTGGATTAATGATCAAAACCAGAAAGGAGGGGCACCTGGGTGGCTCAGTGGTGGAGTGTCTGCCTTTGGCTCAGGTTGTGATCCTGGGTTCCCGGGATGGAGTCCTGCATCAGGCTCCCTACAGGGAGACTGCTTCTCCCTCTGCCTATGTCTCTGCCTCTCTCTCTGTGTCTCAAATAAAAATAAAAATAAAAAAATAAAATAAAATAAATAAATAAATAAATAAATAAATAAATAAATAAATAAATAAATAAATTCTTAAAACAAACAAACAAACCCAGAAGGGAGTGAGGCACTCTTAGGGGAACAGATAATGACACTGGGACTCAACGTAGCAGAGGATGTTGGTACCTTATAATATGTCACCTCTGGCTCTACCTACCACTGTGGTGCAGGCCATGACAACAGCCTGACTTCCAACTGCTACAGGGCTTTTCCTGATTCTTGAGCCTGTTCTACTTCTCTGCTAGGCAGCCCAGCAGTGCTGGAGAATCAGTGTCACCTCCACCTCCAGCAACTACACCTCACCTCAACCAGTAGATTAATGGGATCTGGTATAAAAATACCCAAGGTCTCTTGAGCTTAGATGGTCAAAAGGAATGTGTTCTACATTGAGTCTCAGAATTTCCCAGCAAAAAGCAGCTCGATCTTACAGACTGCCATGGCTTCCTTATCCCAGCTCACTTCTCACTCCCCTACCATTGTTTTCTGGGATCAGCTCTGAACAAATTTTGTGCATGTGAATCTTTGTCTCAGGATCTGTTCCCAGAGGAGTACAAAATAGGCAAATAGATTCAACATGTGTATACCCCACCACACCCCACCCAACCAAGCACTGACACCATATAATTTCCCTGGCATTTGGCACAACTTGACTAAAGAAGCAGCAACTCTAACTGAGATTAAGTTTTCATCACCTGGCTGAATGATTAGCAAAAATATAATTTTATTTCAGTTACAGAAAGACAAGAAAGGTGATATACTTCTGCACACAAGTTTTGGCCAGAGATTTCTACATATTCATTTGTAGATTGATTTGTTTGCAAAATTTATCTGTCTATTCAGAAAAGGAGACTGCCATACTGTCAGCTTCTGCTTTATTCTTTGCCTTTGTGTCCTTGGGTTTCCAATGAATATATATACTGAAATGTCCCTGAAGATTCAGGCCTTCCACAGTTCCTGGAAAACTTATCAGAGCCAATCCTGAAATTAATTAGGATACTCAGTCATCTCTATACCTGAAATGGTTAACCATATATAGAATATTTTTATGTCTATACAGCCTTTGAATTGCTCTATGTACTTTCTAGAACTTTTCCTTCCTAGTTACACACCCTCCACTCCCCATCACAGTTGACTATAGAAGTGTGTTACAGCCTTGGTGCTTACCCTACAATCTGGAAACTTCCTATAGTGGAAAAAATACATTTATAATATTAAATTTTTTTTCTGTTATTTTATTATCCCTCTTAGCTGATGTAGTCATGGTCAACACTTAAATCCTGAAGGTAGCCTCCAAAAGAATTTAAAATAAGTGAGGATTAGTTACTTCCTACAATCTTACATCTTACATCAAATCCTACTATGCACACAGACCTTTATTGGAAAATCGATTTATGGAGGAGGCACAAAACAGTTTTACAATCTACTCTGTTAGCAAGTGCCAAAAATCTCTACTCACTGTCTTTTTGGGTGTTCTGTCCATCACTTGTAGGATCCAGGCATGGCATTTTCTCAGAGGCAGAATTCAGTTCATCTCATAGTCATTATCAGTTAACTAGAAGTCTCTGTAATGAGGCTTCATAGAAGATCAGGTTATAGGGATCAAGCCATAGAGGACATCCCTCAGGGAAAAAGCCAGAAGTCTGTTCCAGATTCTTATACCCTGTTCTTGTAAGAGTGGAGTATATCTCTAGAATGTTTAGCCAATGCACATCTTAAATGTTTTTGATTTTCCCAAAGAGTTCCATATCTACCATTCATCATGCTATTTTATATGCTACACATTTAAGCAATAAAAACCTATTTCTGCTACTTCCTGTGCTGATTAGCCAAACTTCAAGTGTTGGGATATAAATAGAACTGCTTGAGGTAATTGCCTGGGGACTGTGGCTTTTCTGATATAATACCCACTGACCACCCTCATTCAGATACACAGGTGTTTCCTTGCTTTTTAAAAAATTTTTTATCAGGGCAAGGATATACTAGCAAAGCATAGAAAAAAATGTGCCTCTTCATGGTTTTTGAGTTTCTTATGTTTAGGTTCTAAGAGTTATGGAAAGGGTGGTTTTCATATTCAGACTATTAGGAAGAAGGTGTGATGAGTATCAAGGCTTCTCCTCTTCACTGGTATGGAAAGGATTCTCCAGGTCTGGGGGAAGGGACAAAAGGAGACAGTAAATGATGACAGAGAAAGTTTGTAGGGGTTGAATTCAGGGGAGCCTACATAAAGGGATGCTATGCTAGTGAGTCAGTTCCCCATACTTCACAGATTCCACCCAAGCAATGAGTGTTTACCCCCCGTGACCAGATTCCATCAATGGTGTGGGTGATCATCCAACATCCCTGCTATTGACCATGCTGCATCACATATGCCCAAGGCTATGCTAGATTTCCTTCTTGCCTAGGGAGGACTTCTCTTCACTAGTCATTGGAACATGGCTTACTGACCCAGCAGGAAGACACTTTGGTGCTTGGAAGCTGCTCTGTCCCTGGCCAACTTATCCTATGTGAACAATCTATCACTTTCTCCCACCTTGTAAGATTCCAAGACAATTGGAAGCCATAGAGAAAGGCAGGGTGGGGTCGCAGAGGAAAAGGGTGGAGCCCTGGTACCTGTCATGATAGTAATGGTAAGTAAAGGTATGTTTCCATACCTGTACTTGCATGGAGTACAGTGGAAACAGATAGAAATTCTCTTTGGAGCAGGACAGTGGTAAACTAGCAATACCCACCCTGACCCAGATTGACAGGTTTAATTCTCTGAGTTGGACAAATAAAGATTCAATTGCTTGCTGTAAATGTACCTCAGATAACTCCAACCTGTGGAATACCTGCTGTGGACCCTTCAGCTATTTTTGTCTGAACTAAGCTTCTTTCCTTAGGGCCATAAATATCAGGTCTTTGGTTGATTTTGCCTCGCTTGTCCTTCACTGTTGACCTAATCTTTGTTGGCTTTTTGTGTGAATTAATATATTATGATATATATATATATTATATATATATCATATATATATATAATATAATATATATCACACACCAAGCTCTAACTTTTCAAAAAGTTTCACCTCTTTTTCTCAGATAAAATGTACTTTAGTCTCTACATTTGATGAAAATACCCCAGTTTTGCTGCATATGAGGAGAAAGCTTATTTTAAGAAGAAAAAATAAGCATTCATTTCTGGGGAGCAGAAGTTCTGAATGGGATCCAAAAGAAAAGGATGAAGAAAGCGCTAGTCACTTAGGTTCGGGCTTTAAAAGACCATCTAGGTAACTCAACAACAACAACAAAATAAAAAAAAACCACCAAGAACTTAATTAAAAAATGAGCAAAGGACTTGCATAGACATTTCTCCAAAGAAAATATGAGTGGTTAATAAGCAGATGAAAGATGTTCAACACCTCTTATCACTGAGGAAATACAAATAAAATGGGATGCAATGACATCCCATTTCAAACCCATTAGGATATCTACTATCAAAAGAAAAGAACAAGTGTTGGTGAAGATGTGAAGAAATTGGAATCTTTGTATACAATTGGTACATATGTAAAGTGGTGTGGCCACTGTGAAAAACAGTATGGCAGTTCCTCAAAAACCTATGGAATTATTATATGATATAGCAACTCTACTTCTGGGTGTTTACACAAGAAAAATGGAAGTAGAATCTTAAAGAGATATTTGTACACTTATATTCATAGCAGCATTTTGTTCATAATAACCAAAGGTAGAAGCAACCCAAGTGTCCATTGATGAATGAATGGACAAATAAGATATAGTATATACATACAATGAATATTATTCACTCTTAATGGGAAGGAAATTCTCACACATGGTACAACACAATCTTTGAGGACAGACATTATGCTAAGTGAAATAAGTCAATCACAAAAGGACAAACACTAATGACTCCACTTATATGAAATACCTAGAGTAGTCAGATTCATAGATGAAGAATGCAGAATGGTGATTGTCAGGGGCTAGAGGTAGGGAGGATTGGAGAATCATTATTTAGTAAGCACAGAGGCAAGGGGAAAATAGCTCTGGAGATGGATGGTGGTGATGGTTACACAGCAATGTGAATATACTTAACACTAATGAACTGTATACTTCAAAATGGTGAAGATGATAAATTTTATGTTATGTGTATCTTACCACAATTAAAAAACAAACCATGTAAAGAGGAAGCCATATAATTTTGTATGTTTTCTAGTCTAGCTTGTTGGGATAATAGAGCAGAAAGGTATTTGAGTCTGTAATCCAAGTCAAGAGTAAAAGGTGGGGATTTTTATGAAGGGTTCTATGAATGATATTTTTCACAGTGACTAGTTAGGAGAGAAGAGGCTATGTGATAACAGAGTTAATGCTATACTCTCAATGGCTTATTCCAAGAAAAAATTTATGAATTAATGCATTTACCAATTAATTTGCCAATTAAGTTACCAATTTGTACCCATTAATCATCAATAGGTACCAATTAATTTTCTAATTAATTAAAAAACCAATTAATGAATTTACCAATGAATTTAATAATAATCCCTCTACTCTACATAGTCACTTGGAGACCCAGGCAGATGAAGGCTACACCTTTTTATAATGTTGCTTTCTCATTGTGGCTTCTAGGGAAGCAAGGGAAGAGAGTGCATATAGAATGTTCTAAGTGCCATGCCTAAAGTGACATACACCATTCCACCTAAATTTCATAGGCCAGAATCCATGGATACAGTGCAAATTTAGCAGTTTGGGCAAGAAGTGTATTCTTCCTGGATGTCCAGGAAGATGAAAATGAAATGGAAGTTGGTAGATACATACCATAGAATTTTTCTAAATATCAGAAATTAATAGATGGATCTAACCATGAGTTGAACACTAATAAAAAATTTAATCAACAATGAAGCTATAGTTATCATTCCATTTTTATCACTCTGGTGTTCAATTATAATATTGATTAATCTATATATTTCTTCTTTCCAAAAATGACTTGAGAGGGCCTCAAATAAAACAAGAGTAAAAAAATACAAAATAAAAAGAAGGTGCAAAAATGTTAGTTATGAGCTTGCTGGATGTCATGGTGGAAAATCTCAAAGCTGTCATTTTCTAATAAAGTATAATAGGCAAGTTCTGTTTATCAAAGGATGTAATTAACTGATTTTGTTTTTGTTATGTTTTATATAGTAAGCATTACACAGTATACTAGACTTGTGTATTTTTTTTTTCCAATAGTAATTTTGCAAGAGAGGACAAATTTTTTGGTCCTCTCAATAAGAGGAAGACATAATGTTAAACTGGTTTCTAAAGGCATTTCTACAGGGAACTAATCCTTACACGTAGCTTTTCTGGCTATTTGATTTGATTCAGGGATAGAGCTTAGAGGATTGAGGGGAATGAATATTTAGCAAGTTTCTTAGCCTATATTTCTGGAATATCAGTAGTCTCAGAGTTTGGACATTAAATGGATAGAATATAATATGAAGTTGAAGATCAGTGTCTCTTAAGTACCAATATTCTGTGTTGTTCATTGAAGGAGCTCCATGTACTTTAGATAGAGACGCAAAAGTGGAAGACTTATTAACATTTTGATAGGAAAATTAAGGAATATGACTTGCATTTTTACCCTAAGTACAAATTTTAAGTAGAAAGTTTAGAACACTACCTTTAAAAAATTTTAAATCATTGATTAGGTTCTGAACTGACAGTGCCAAGAGAGCCCATTCTTGTGTGATCTGTTTTGCACAGAGGTGATTTGACAAAGGCTTTGAGGAATCATTTAGCATCCGTGACCTATTTTGGGATGATTGACCCATACACTGCTTCCATTGGTGTGATCAAAGGCTTCTGCAGCCTACTTCTGATATGTTAAGCCAGCTGGTTATGTCCTTCCTATCTGTCCAACTGTGAAAGCACACCACAGGCGTTTGGTGTTTTCAGTTAGCACTTTGGATCTTCCTTGCTTGTTTTTGACGTAATTTTTGTCTGATGTAAGCCCCTTGTAACCTCAAACTTTTGACTCTTTCCCTCAGATCTCTCATTTCTGGCACTGTAGATTTTTCTTTTCTTTTTAAATTGCTTTTTGGCATCTTGCTTTTCAGCTATTGCAATAGATTTTGGCTTATGTACATGTTTCTGCTTCTTTTCACACTGCCTTAGATAGGTTGCCACCCTCTAGTTTAAAGTTTTTGGAAACCTCTAGCACTGAGTCTTTGCTTATCAACTGGACCAGCCCTACCTGGTTTTTTTGTTGTTGTTTTTTTGGTTTTTTTTTTTTTTTTTTTTTTCAGCCCTACCTCTTTAAGGAAGGTGTTTAAACAGAGCTGAAGATAGATTAAATTATTTTTAAAAAGCCTTTAATTCTTATTAATGCTTTCCATCAGGTAAGTTTGAGGGCACAAATCTCCAATGGTGTGCCAGCTGTACTTATATAACCTGCCAATTCTTTGTGAAGACAGTGAGTAGAGGGCTGCTTTTGTAAAAGCATCGTTCCTTGTATGTTGAACCCATTCCCAAGGACATATGCCTAAGCCATTAATTAGATGAAATTGTTTTGGAAAGATTTGAAAATACTTTCTTTAGGAATATTCTTCAAAGTGGTTAAGCAGATACACAGTGACAGGTGGATTTAATATTTCACAATTAGGTGGAGGCAGAATTCTATGTACATGTGGTAAAGGTCAATGGATGATAAAATTAAAGCATTTAGAACTCAAAGTATAACTTCATTGAATTAAAAAAATCACTAAGAGTTCTATGCTTTTGTGTTTTATTTTTAAAGATTTGTTTATTTATCTGAGAGAGAGAAAGCAAACACAGTGCAAGTGGGAGGAGAAAGCAAACACTGTTCAAGCCGACTCCTTGCTGAGTGCAGAGTCTGATGTGGGGCTTAATCTCACCACTCATGAGATCATGACTTGAGCTGAAACCAAGTAGTCCAGGGCTTAACTGACTGAATCACCCAGGCACCCATATGCTTTTGTGTTTCTAAACAGATTTTGCAGTGACTAGTATTTAGATCTGTGTAGATAGACTATATTAATGCACATCTCTTATATCCTCAAATTGGCCAGTTAACTTCTTGGCATCTACGTCGATATGATTGCTCTTTGGGTATCTTTCACTTTCTGACACTGGCTGAAATAGCTCTGGGTAGCTGGAAGGAAGGAACCATTCAATCTACTGGGTTGAATCCTCTGCTTCAACAACCATAGCTTCTTTTGAGTATGATTGACAAAGTTCTGGGGTTATTACTTACCTGGTGGGAGAAGTGGTTGAGAAGAAATGAAGAGTCAGAATCCTGTTCTTCAGAATAGGGCCTTTCTCCTAAGAATGCTCATGTGTGGCCAGTTCCAAAGGCTTCAGGTTCTTTGTGTTCCATCTTAATTTCCAGACTTAAATGTTTCGGAGTGTGCACAGCTGTAGTTCTTTCATAGAAAGACTGGGCTCCTCTTGCTGTGCCCTGGTTAAGAAATCTTTCTCCATTGGTTCCAATTGTGCAAAGCCCACAGGTGGAAGCCCTGCTGGCCACCTGTGAGGGATGAGCTAGAAGTGCCCCTGGGCACAGCTGCAGAAGCCTGGGAGCCACAAGCCTATATATAAGCTCTTTACCAGCTTGCTTGAGGCTGGTGTGAGGCAGAGGGAGCGCAGGCAGATGGTGCGGGCTGTCCTGGCTACTTCAGCGGGCCTCTAGGTGGGTGTTAGGTTCGGGTGCCTGCCCCGCAGGCCACCACCACTTCAAGACAAGAACAGGAAAGTCCAGGGGGCTGCCTCCCTCTGCGCAGGGCCATGGGGCCTGTGGCCTAAGGGCGGGAGCCCTTTCTCACTCTGCACTGTGGTCTGGTAGGTCTCCTGGATGCCAGCACCACTGCCTTCCTGTTAAAGATGTGAGGGGGTTTATTCCTGAGGGATGGTTCTTAACATGTGAGCCCCCATTGGGTTCAAACCCTTTGATCTGGGGAAAGGCTCCCAGTTCTGAGTTCCCTCCTGCTTGCAAGTGACCTTCCCCGGGGGGAACCACTCCTACCCTCTTGGTTGTGGGATCCCTTCTCCTTTCCTGCACGTGTAGGAGTCCCTCAGCTAGTTCTCCCCCCTACCCCCCAAGAAAGTTGTTCCATATGTAGCTGTAGATTCCACATGTCTGAGGGAGGAGGTATGTTCAGGATTTTGCTACATCGTCACTGTGAACTGGAACCTCTGTAGTTCTGTGCCCAAGGTGAGAAATGTGTCCAGAACACGCCATGGTCCCAGAGAACCAACACAAAGCTGACCTTAACACAGCCCCCAGGAGTTCACCAAGGATAATATGCTGCCGAGTTATTTAAAAGGATCAGCACTTCTTTATTCTTTTCCATATGCTTTGCTTGGTGATTGAATTAAATGGTGCAGTTATGATGAGATTTTGGAGATAGGGTTAATCAGACTGTCCCGCTTAGGTAAAAATCCGCTCAGGGCTAGATAAAAATGTGTACTCTGTTGGTCAAGAATCGATCTCACAAATATATTTCAATCTCTTTATGCAGATGCATCTGTTCCCTAATCTTTAAAAATGATTTTGTTTTGACTGCACCTCCTTCAGGAGCGCTATTACTTGTCAGTGGCATTAGTCATCAGAGTGATAAGATCGGAATGGAAAGAAGAACCAAGAATGGTCAGAAATCCTCAGGATAAACAAACCAGGACTGGACCAGCTTTGTAATTCTGGGCTCTGATAATGCCACTTGGTTTTCTTGGCTTATCTTCCCCTCTTCTCCCCAGTTAAGTTGCAGCTGAACTGTATTTTCTCCACTCAAATGTATGCCAGTGAAACCTTGGGGTTGTGTGATGCAAATTAATCTGTTCTCAACCTCTTGGGGGTAACCTGTGTGGGGAAAGTCTAGCTGATTTATTATTTCAATGTCCATGTCTTTGTGCTACCTTTTGTCATCACTACTCTTGTGGTGATTCTGAAATCTTCGTGTGTAGTAAACACCTGAAATGGGAGAGAAAAACCAGCATGCTTCCCTTCTGGGGATAATTTAGGTTAGGCTTTGTTTCAGGACTCCTAGAGGGATAACTATAAAACATTGGTGAGTGGATTTAGGACTTGGCCAAGACAAACTCTTAGGAATCCTGGCTGGGGTGAGAGGATGTGAGCAATCTCCGATGGGTTGTTTGGTGAATCGAGCTTTTAACTTGTCCTATGCTGCTGTTTAGTTGCAAGGTCTGTTAAGAGCAGAGCTGGGCTGCCTCAAAAACACTGAATTTGTAGAGGGAGGCCAGATATCTCCTGAGATACTCCTATCTCTGGCTGCTGGCAATACTGCAGGGCTGCAGAGGACTGACAGCTGAGTCCTTCTGGAACAACCATGAAGAAAGGCATTCCAGAAAGAAGAGTATAATCAGAACCACAAGCATGAAAATATTTTTTTTGGCAGGAGAGGGGCAGGGCATATAATGAGGTTGGAAAAGTAAGCCGGATACAGTTTGCAATGAGCCTGCATGTCATACTAAGGAGTTTGAATTTAATTGTATAGATGTGTTTTAAAAAGAGAAGCAACCTGGTTAGATTTGGGATATGTTTGACAGCAGCCCTGATAACCCTTGACACTTTTCCTGGGGGGATAGGAGACTTTTGGGGCTGGTGGGGTGGATTTGCCCAAGGTGTGGCTGGGGAGAGCCACACTCACTGGTAACCCAACAATGTCCTTTACTAAGATTAGGAGATTTAAAATAGTTTTTAAATTTTAAAATCATAGATTCACAGGAAACTATAAAAATATAAAGAGGCTCTCTGTACCCTTAACCCAATTTCCTGTGATAGTAACACTTTACAAACTTATGTAGTATAATATCAAACCCAGGAAACTGGCATTGGTCACAATCCAAAGATTATTCAGAGTTGGCCAGTCACATGCACTCCTTCTTGTGTCTAGTTTGGTGTAGTTTTATGACATGTAGACTCTGTTACCATTACCACAACCAAGATAGAAAACTCCTTTATCACCTGAAAAATTCCTTCTATCCCCCCTTAAAAATTTGTTTTAATTCAAGTATAATTAACAGTGTTGTTTTAATTTTGAGTATATAGCATAATGCTTCAACAATTCTATACAGTACTCTGTGTTCTTCACAATAAGCGTACTGGCAACCACTAGTTCTCTATATTTAAGAGTCTATTTTTTGGTTTGTTTTGCTTCTTAAATCCCACATATGAGTGAAATCCTATGGTATTTTTCTCTGACTTGTTTCACTTATCCTCATGCTACCCCTTTAAAATCCCATCCATTGCTACCCTGTCTTCTCACCACTTCTCACCCCACTCCTTGGAAAACTCTAATCTAGTTTCCATTTCTAGAATTTTGCAATTTTGAGAGCGTTACAGACATTGAAACATGCATTATGTAACCTTTTGAATTTGGCTTTTTCCCCCTCCACTCAGCATAATGTCCCTGAGATTCATCCAAGTTGTCTTGTGTATCAATTAGGGAATTTTAAAAGTTTATTCCTACAATGTCTCAGTTGGTAACAATTCAAGTATTTCTATGGGAGCCTTGAAAATAGAGGCCAAAGAAAGTGAAATGGTGGCTAAATGCTAGAGGAACTTTACATTAGATTCAGAAGGAAAATTATTACACATGACATGCCTGAAGTCCACAGGAATTGAGTAACTTTCTCTTAGTCAAAGGTAGATCTGCCATTCCACCCCCCCACCCCCCACCCCCCACCGGTGATTTGCAGTTTCTCTGGCTCTCTGTATACAAAATGGGAACTGAAGTAATTGAGTGTAGATCAGCCTTCCACATATTTACATTTGCCTATTATAATTCCCTTAGCAAATCCCACATACTGGGAACGTGAGGACCTCTTGAATATAGGGATGGAGTGAGTCTAGCTTGAGGGCTAGACCAAACAAAGACCAAATAGAACCTCAACCTAGAAGGACTCAGTGGAGGCATAAATCAGGTGGATGTCAACCAGGCAGATTCTAAAAAAGATATGCAGAGCTTATGATAGAACTGATAGATCTCAAAGGGAGGGGACCCTGAGATATAAGGATTCTTTTTAGAAGTCTTGTGGTGGTCGAATAGGTGCAATTAGAGACCTCTACAACTTCTTTGCATTTTTCCTCCTGTCTTACCCCTATGTCCTGCTGGAGACAAAACTTGGCTGGAGCTGCCCTGGATATACCTAGTAGAAGACCCTAAGGTCTCAGCAAGTAAAAACATGGGAGGTAGATTCCTAAAATCATCTGGGTATTAAACTTCCATTGTTTATGTCAGATCTTGTTAAACGTTCTATTCCTAAGAAACAAAAACGAGTGACTCTTAATGGACATGAGAGTTGAAACCCTAGCTTTGGCTCAAAGCAGTTTTGTTTTATTTTGGTAATTAAAAACAGTAAAAAGATTTGAATTAAAAAGTGCTCTAATTTTTGGAAAACCTTGATGTTAGCATAACATATAAAACATAACTTTAATTGGCTAAGATTGAAAAGGCAGTGTAATTTGGGTTGGCAAAAGCAGATCTAGAGTGCCTCTATGAAGAAGTGCGGGTGGAACCTGATTTAACTTGTTAACTTGGGGAAAAAGAAATGTTAGATTCTGCCTTTGAGATGTCCCCATGATTTTGAAGTATGCTGAGCTAAACTTTAATCGTCTGTTTCAATGTGATGAGTTGTTCTTTTGGAAGTTTGGTGTGGAATTACCCTCTAGGAAGTGTTTCCAGGAAAGACCAACTCTGCTAAAACAGGACTGATACTTCATTAAGAACAAATGTATCTATAGACTGAAAAAAAAAAAAAACCCAATAAAGTTTCTCAGTAGTCTTTAATATAAAATTTTAACATTTTTTGGATTTATGAAGTGCCTAATTTGTGCTAAGCATACTTCTTCCAGATAGGGAATTGGCAAACTTTTTTCTATGAAGTGCAGATAGCAAATATTTTCAGTTTTGTGGGCCATCTGGTCTCCGTGGCAACTATTCTACTCTGTCCTTGTAGCTCAAAAGCAGCCATAGATAATATAAAAACAAATGTGAGTGGTTGTGTTCTAATAACTTTGTAAGACAGGAAGCTGGCAGGATTTGGCTGCAGGCTGTAGCTGGCCAAACCCTGTTCCATATAGTGGAGTTATAGAGGTGATCCAAACAAATGAGATTCTTATATGGAATTTACATTCTGATAGTGAGGTAGGGGTAGGGGAGCAGACAATAAAGATAAATCAATAGGCAAGAAAAATAGGACATTGGGTCAAGTATTCTACAGATAATTAAAACAGGATGCTGTGACGGATGACTGCTTTAGTGTGATTGGGGTGAAAGACCATACTGAGGAAGTGGCACTTAAGTTGAGGTCTCATTGACAAAGACTTAGCTAGACACTGATGTGTGAGGGAAGAACATTCTGGGGGGGAAAAAAAAAACTACTTGTGAAGATTTACTAATTTAGAATGAGCTTGGTATGTTCCTGGAACCAAAGGTCAGTGAGAGCACAATAAACAAGAGAGCTATTTCTTTTGGAAAGAACTCCAAAGAAAAATATATGCACAGTGGTTTTCAGCTTGGATTTTTTTTTTTTCAATAGTGCAGTATTGGAAACACTGTCAGTTCCTTCATGGGAAGGAATGTAGTTTATTCAATAACACAGAACTAATGCATAGGAGACCATCTGTAAATGTTTGTTGATCTAATTCTAAATTTCTGGCAAAAGGAAAATAACTAATTTGATATCAATTTGATGAACTTTTCCAAAGGCATTAAAACTATATTAGTTTGGAATGGTCTCAAATGCAATAACAGAAACTTTAACTGGTTTCTAGAAACTTGAACTTATTTTTCTCATAAGGCAAGAAGCCCAGAGGTAGGTGATTGCATGGGCTGTTGCAGGGCATTGGTGTTTCCATGGCTGAGGTCTCTGGAAAAATTCTTAATCCTTTCTCTCATTTACACAGAAAGGCTTTTAAAGCTGTAAGTAGTATGTCTAGGTCAAGGCAGGAAGGAGAGGGCAAAGAGAAGAGCCAGAAGAGTCTTTTTTTTTTTTTTTTTTTTTCAGTTAAGTGAATGCCTTCCCAGTAGCACTCCTTAGTTCCCCACTGGATTTTTCTCCTTTGGTTTCATTGCCAGAACTTAGTCACAGAAACCCATCACCCTGGTTTGTTGGAAGGCTGGGAAGTTGGGAACAGCTTTGTTTTGACTGGTTTAGATCAATCCTGATTGATCACTGGGCTGGGCATATTGCCAACCTCAAATAAAATTGAGTTTGTGTTCGTGAAATGAAGGGGGAGTGGAAATTAGGCAGACCACTATGAAGATTGCTTGTCATTGTAGAAATGCTAATTATAGAGGAAATGAGAATAGCAGAAAGAAGAATTATAGCCACACTATGGTCACCTATGTTAATGTAAACTACCAAACTTTTGAGTAGCGCTTGTACATGCACATTACCTAATTTATTCTCAGCTCTATGAGGTAGATAAAATTTTTGTTCCCTTTAAGTGACCAAAGATTTAGATTAATTTGGTGAAAGTCACACCGTTAATAAATAGCCCATCAATGATTAAATTAGGTTCTCTGATTCTGAATTCTGACTTTTCTCTATATGGGATTTGTGTCCAGAATGACTCTCTGGGTAACAGTGTATACAAAGCTATGAAAAAGAATATATAACTGAATATGGGTACATGAAAATAGCTCGTGTTTTAGGGTTGGGTTATAAGTAGAGAGGAATGTGATATTTCTTTTAAAAAAATCTCTTAATCTTATGACCATAAAATTTTGGGGAAATTCGTGAGAAATTAATTTACCCTATTTTTGCCAGAGCTACACTTCTTTAATTACTTTGATATTTTAATTTTTGGTCTTTATATTTTTATTTTTTCTTGAGCTATAACTGCAGTATATATATAAATATGAACTGTACAGCTTAATTTTTTCATGTGCAAAAACCCCTGTAATTACCATCCAGATCAAGGCACAGAGCATGTGAAGGGTGCTTGAAGGATCAACTTTGCCTCTTTATGGGTGGTTTTCCTTCCACTAAGGCCAACCACTATTCTGGCTTCCTATTATAGATAGGTTTCTGCCTTTTTTAAAATGTCAAATAGAACTATAAAACCTTAATCTTTAGTATCTGACTTGTTCCATTTACCATCTTATCTGTGAGATTAATCCATATGGTCATATGTATCAGCTTTTTTTTTCATTGCTGTATAGTATTTCATTGTATGACCATACCTCAGTTTATCTACTCATTGTACTGTGGATGGACATTGTGGGTCATTCTATCAACATTCTTATCCTAGTCTTTGGCTACAGCACTCATTTCTGTTGAGTGCCCATCTGGGAGTGACACTGCAGGGTCATAGAGTATATATGTTTAGCTACCAAAGCCTTGGTAGCTACCAAACATTTTCCAAAGCTTTTCCAATTTTTGTGCTTACCAATAAGTTAACAAAATTCATTGTACCATATCCTTACCAGTATTTTAGCAATGTTGACTTTTCCATTTTAGTGAATTCAGTGGGTATGTGGTGTTTCATTTTGATTTTGGGTTTTTGCTAATTAGGTGAGCACTTTTTCGTATCTTTATTGGCTATTTTGATCTCTGATTTTGTGAAATATTCGTCTTTTGTACATCTTTAAATTGAGGATGTCTTGAAGAGTTCTTTATGTATTGTTATAAATATGCATATATTTGTACCTGTATGTGTTATATAAATCTCACTTGATTCTTTTATATTATTTATATTGCAAATATCACTTCATTATTCTTTATACCATAGTTACACTCCAGCTGAGTCCATCTTCCATGCTCATCATCTTCTCTCTCTCTTTTTTTTTTTTTTTTAAGATTTTATTTATTCATGAGAGACCGAGAGAGGGAGAGGCAGGCCCCATGCAAGGAGCCTGGCTTGGGACTCAATCCCAGGTCTCCAGGATCACACCCTGGGCCAAAGGTAGCGCTAAATCACTGAGCCACCTGGGCTTCCCCCATGCTCATATTCTTTGGCTAAAACTTGCTAACACCTGTTGCACATATTACATGTCTCCCTAGGGTGAAATGTGCCTTTATTAGCACAATCTTTTGTTGGCAAGCCATGTCCCTCAGCTCCTTCAAAATTCAGATGAAAACTTACCTCTTGGAGGTCTTTGTGTATAAGCATCCATAACATATAGTAACCTTAATACTGACTTTCTTTGTGTAAGATGGTTGGTATGTTGTTTATATGGGTTTAAAGTTTGTTGACCTTCAACATGAATTCTATTTTCCGTCTACATATATTCTTACATCTATATTTTGTAGTTTGAATAATTTCAGGACAGTTTCACTTGATTATCCTCATTTCTATTCTTTTTTTTTTTTTTTTTTAAGATTTTATTTATGAGAGGCAGAGACAAAGGCAGAGGGAGAAGCAGGCTCCATGCAGGGAGCCTGACATGGGACTGGATCCCTGGTCTCCAGGATCAGGCCCTGGGCTGAAGGCAGCGCTAAACCACTGAGCCACCCGGGCTGCCCCTCATTTCTATTCTTACTCTCATCTGCAACTTCAACCTTCTCAGCACCTGAAAATTAAAACGGGAAATTAAGGTAAGGAATTCAGAAGTCGGAGTTTACTAAAGTGAAATGATTCCCCCCCCAAGAGTTTTATTTTTAAAGTTTAATTTTGTAAACATTTTACAATTATTGATAGAAAAAAGTGCATAATAGAGTGAATACTTTGTAATACAATCCAAGTCGAGAAATAAGCCTGTTGTAACATTAACATAACCCTCACAGAGGGCCTCATCTATCAGACTATCTTCTCTCCCTTCAGAGTATCTCCTATCATTGATTTCATGGTATGTAATCCCTAGTGTGGCAGGTGGTTTTTTAAAAATTTTACCACAAATGCAAGCATTCCTGAATAGCATAGCTTAGTTTTGCATGTTTTGAACTTTATGTAGCATGAATCCTACTATAAGAATTCCTTTTGTGTGTAGCTACTTTGGTTCGACATTGAAAGATAAGTTCGTGCTGTATGTCTAATCTATTTTTATTTTTATGCATATGCCATTGTATGAATGGAGTTGTATGAGTTAACAATAATTATCTGCCCTATTGCTGATGGGCTATTGAGCTGTCTCCACTTCGGGCTATAGCAAACAAAGGTGATGTTAACATTCTTAAATGGGAAGCTTGGTGGATATCTGTATGCATTTCTCTAGAGTTTATACCCCAAAGTAGAATTACTGGTTATATGGTATGTGCATCTTCAATGTACCTAGACAATGTCAAACTGATTTCTACCAAAGATTTGAGAAAGACCATCATAATGGGCAGCTTCGAATGATTTCTAGTAAAAGCTTGTTTTTTTTTTGTTTGTTTGTTTGTTTGTTTTTTTAAGATTTTATTAGGGAGAGGAGCATATGTGTGAGTGAAGAGAAAAGGGAGAGAGGGAGAGAGAATTCTCAAGCCAACTCCCTGCTGAGCATGGAACCCAGCATGGGGCTCCATCCTAGGATCCTGAGGTCATGAACTGAGCCAAAACCAGGAGTCAGCCACTTAACCGTGTGTGTCCCAAAGCTTGATTTTTAAATTTATTTTAACTTTTTAAAGCTAGTTCTGAAGGCACAAAATCTGATGCAGGGCATTAGTTTATTATTTCAATTGCCCAGTGACAGCAAACGTGGTTTTTTAAATTTTATTTATTTATTTATTTTATTTTATTTTATTTTATTTTATTTTATTTTATTTTATTTTATTTTTGTGGAAGAATTAGGGAGGAAGCATGGTACATAGGCTCTGGCTGTAAGAAAGATCTGGGAGTTCAAACCTCTGCTACTGAATTGGTGTGTTGACTTTCAGCCAGGTTCAGTATCATTACCTGGAAAACATGTTACACAGACACACAGAGATGCAATAGAGAATAAATGAGGTTATTGGATATAAAGTGCCTAGCATGGTGCTTTGTACATGGTGGGTACTCAAATATTGTTTTTCTGTTTAAAACTGTTGGAAACTGTTTAAAAAGGAAAGTGTCAACCTATCTTAATGTTCACCCTCTGTTTCCTGAAATGTATGGGTGAGATGTGAAGGTGTGTCCATCTACATTCATGGTCCTTTCTAACTTGCCAAAATTCTTGGGTCCTCAGTCACTTTTCTTGGAGAAAGTGTTTTTAAATTTTGTAGAGTGAATTTCACCAGATGATAGTATGTATGTACGTTTATAACAAACTTTTCTGTACTTAGCACCTTGGAGTATTGTGCTTGGGGAAAAGGACCCAAAGAGCTAAAGAATGAACATTGCTCATATCCAGTAAGTTTTGGGTCCTTTCCTAAAAATGAGATTTGTGGAAACTTATTTGTGTATTATAATAGTGATAAATTATGGGACAGCATGCAAATTTTGTATGGAATAAGATAATATTTTAGGAAATTCTGTACCTGTAATAGGCTACTTTGGCCTGTGCCCTAACTCTTCTGGGGATATATATCAACTTTTCCATTAGATAAGGCTGGAAATTAATATTAATCTATGGGGTCTTCTCATGTGCTCTTAGATTGCCTGTCCTCCTTCTGTGGCTTTATTTTCTTGGACCCTAGCAAGACAGCATCTTCTTTCTTCTCCTTGGTGCAGATAAGGCTGGGGTTGGGATGAGAGGTTTAAGGCAGTAAGTTTGTTGGGGCTTGTTACCTCCCTTGCATGTTTGTAGAAAATACTATCCTGACTTATCTGTAAAACCAGAAATAGGGACGCCTGGGTGGCTCAGTGGTTGAGCTTCTGCCTTTGGCTCAGGGTGTGATCCCAGGATCCTTGCAGGGAGCCTGCTTTTCCCTCTGCCTATGTCTCTGTCTCTCTCTCTGTGTCTCTCATGAATAAATATATACAATCTCCAAAACAATTATGAAACCCTGCAACAAAATCCATGCATTCTTAAAAGCAGGGTCACAAGAAATCAGGAGCTAGATTCATATAAAAATTAAGGTCATTTCTTTTTCTTGGCCTGTTTTATATACAGATATCTTAAACTTCCTATTCTAGTCTGAAACTGTTTGCTAACATCATAAGAGAATAAATTCTATATCCTGCATTCTACAAGGTAGGATACTATATTTTATGCTTTTAAAATGAGTTTGGTATGAGTCTATGATCCCTGTAGCTTCTTCCATTTCTTAAATTCCAGGATTGCACTTTGAGTTTCTCTCTGGTTTAGTGTGACAAGGGGAAATTGAGTTCAACATAAAGTTGACTTGCTACAAAGACTCTGGCAATTAAAAGATCTTCATTATCTTGGCATGATCTTTTTAGCTAGCTATATTTTGCCTTAATTGTGGTAATAACAAAGTCTGTGAATGTACATATTTCCATTGAGTGCCTCCAAATGCTTTACACAGATGTACAGTGGCTCTAAGAGGGTTACATATAATGTGTTCTCTGCATGAAGAGCCTTATCATTTGATTAGATCACATACCTTTTTGTTAAAGGTGAGAACTGGGTACGGAAACATTGGCTGTTAATCTATGCCATGATGAAAGTCTTTACAACACCATTGTTAGCTTTCTCCTAACAATCTAGGTACTTGGTGTTTTGGTATGTTTGTTCTTAATTCTTGCTAGAGGTCACAAGTCCATGGTCTTTTACTTTCCTATGTGTTCAGGTGTGTGTAAAGTGTTTTTAAAAAATTACATGCAGTAGAACACTCGTCATGGTGCATTCATTTGATAATAAACTTGTATCTGTTAACACTGCAGTCCTAACAGAACAGTTTTATTCCACAAAAATTCTCTCATAGTTTTCGTCTGTAGCTGTTTCCTTCCCCTTGCTCCAGCCTTTGGCAACCATAAACCTGTTTGCTGTGTCTATAGTTTTGCCTGCTCAGAATATCCTTTTTTTTTTTAAATTTATTTTTTATTGGTGTTCAATTTACTAACATACAGAATAACCCCCAGTGCCCGTCACCCATTCACTCCCACCCCCCGCCCTTCTCCCCTTCTTCCACCCCTAGTTCGTTTCCCAGAGTTAGCAGTCTTTACGTTCTGTCTCCCTTTCTGATATTTCCCACACATTTCTTCTCCCTTCCCTTATATTCCCTTTCACTATTATTTATATTCCCCAAATGAATGAGAACATATAATGTTTGTCCTTCTCCGACTGACTTACTTCACTCAGCATAATACCCTCCAGTTCCATCCACGTTGAAGCAAATGGTGGGTATTTGTCATTTCTAATAGCTGAGTAATATTCCATTGTATACATAAACCACATCTTCTTTATCCATTCATCTTTCGTTGGACACCGAGGCTCCTTCCACAGTTTGGCTATCGTGGCCATTGCTGCTATAAACATCGGGGTGCAGGTGTCCCGGCGTTTCATTGCATCTGTATCTTTAGGGTAAATCCCCAACAGTGCAATTGCTGGGTCATAGGGCAGGTCTATTTTTAACTCTTTGAGGAACCTCCACACAGTTTTCCAGAGTGGCTGCACCAGTTCACATTCCCACCAACAGTGTAAGAGGGTTCCCTTTTCTCCGCATCCTCTCCAACATTTGTGGTTTCCTTGCCTTGTTAATTTTCCCCATTCTCACCGGTGTGAGGTGGTATCTCATTGTGGTTTTGATTTGTATTTCCCTGATGGCAAGTGATGCAGAGCATTTTCTCATATGCATGTTGGCCATGTCTATGTCTTCCTCTGTGAGATTTCTGTTCATGTCTTTTGCCCATTTCATGATTGGATTGTTTCTTTGGTGTTGAGTTTAATAAGTTCTTTATAGATCTTGGAAACTAGCCCTTTATCTGATATGTTATTTGCAAATATCTTCTCCCATTCTGTAGGTTGTCTTTGAGTTTTGTTGACTGTATCCTTTGCTGTGCAAAAGCTTCTTATCTTGATGAAGTCCCAATAGTTCATTTTTGCTTTTGTTTCTTTTGCCTTCGTGGATGTATCTTGCAAGAAGTTACTATGGCCGAGTTCAAAAAGGGTGTTGCCTGTGTTCTTCTCTAGGATTTTGATGGAATCTTGTCTCACATTTAGATCTTTCATCCATTTTGAGTTTATCTTTGTGTATGGTGAAAGAGTGGTCTAGTTTCATTCTTCTGCATGTGGATGTCCAATTTTCCCAGCACCATTTATTGAAGAGACTGTCTTTCTTCCAATGGATTGTCTTTCCTCCTTTATCGAATATTAGTTGACCATAAAGTTCAGGGTCCACTTCTGGATTCTCTATTCTGTTCCACTGATCTATGTGTGCTCAGAATATCCTATTAAAAAATTGTGCAATACATGGTCTTTTGAGTCTCTTTCCTGGCCTAACAAGATGCATTTGAGGTTCCTCCATGAATTTGAGGTTGTCGTGTGAATCAGTAATTCATGATTTTTCATTGTTGAGAGGTATTTCATTGTGTGCCTGCATCGTAATTTATCTCTTCACAAGCTGAAGGACCTTGTTATTTCCAGTTTTTTGCAATTGTGAATGAAACTACTATAAATATTTGCATATGTATTTTTGTATGAACATAAGTTTTCATATTTCTTGGGCAAATACCTAGGAGTGAGATTATAGTCTAGTATGGTACATGCTTAGTTATAATATATGGCCAAACTGTTTTCCACACTAGACCATTTTGTATTTTTCAGTAATGTAGGAAAATTCCAGTTCTACATTCTTGCCACTGCTTTGTCCACATTTTATAAAACCGTTTAGCCATTCTAATAGGTGTATATAGTGGCATTGTCATTAAATTTTAATGTTGATCATCTGTTTACATGTTTGCCGTCCATATACCTTCTGGTGAGGTGTCTATTCAGAACTTGTGCCCACTTTTAAATTACACTGTTTTCTTATAGAATTTTGAGGGTTCTTTATGGATTGTTTATAAGTTTTGTCAGATATTTGACTTGGAAATATTTTCTCCTAATCTGTGGCTTATATTTTCCTCTCTTGACAGTATCTTTCACAGGGCTAACGTTTTATATTTTGATGAAGCCCAATTTATCATGATTTTTCCTTTTGTGGACTACACTTATGGTTTCATTATTAAGAACTCTTTGGAGAATCTAAAGTCTCCACAGACCTAGTTTTAAAAACCTTTTCTTTTAAGTATTTGACAGCACACATACACACGAGCAGGGTGAGCAGCAGGCAGAGGGAGAGGGAGAAGCGGGCTCCCCACTGAGCAGGGGGCCCAATGTGGAATTTGATCCCAGGACCCTGGGATTGTCACCTGAGCCAAAAGCAGACCTTTAACTGACTGAGCCACCCAGGCACTTTGTTTGTTTTACAATTTTTATAGTTTTGCATTTTATATTGAGTTAATTCTTTGTATAAAAAGATGTAAGTTCTTATTCATTTTTATTTTTGCATATGGATATCCAGTTGTTCCAGCATCAATTCTGAGAAGACTATAGTTTCTTCATTAAACTGTCTTTGTCATTGGGCAGCCATGGTGGCGTAGCATTTTGGCGCCACCTGCAGCCTGGATGGTGATCCTAGAGACCCGGGATCAAATCCCACATTGGCCTCCCTGTGTGGCGCCTGCTTCTCTCTCTCTCTCTCTCCTTTCTCTGTCTCTCATGAATAAATAAATAAAATCTTTAAAAAAATAAATTCTTTGTCATTTTGTCAAAAAAATCAGTTGTCCGTATATGAATAGGCATTAATAAAATCCTTATTCTGTTTTATTGATCTGTGTGGCAATCCTTTCACTGGTACTATACTATCTTAATTATTGTGGCTTTTTATTAAGTCTTGAGTTTGGTAATATGAGTTTTATGACTTTGATCTTTTTCAGAATTTGACTATTTTAGTACCTTTGCTTTCCCATATATTTTAGAATCTGCTTGTCAATACCAAGAATAGGATTATGGGGTTTTGATTGTGATTGTGTTAAGTTTATGGATCAGATTGGAGAGAACAGACAGGTGTTGACTCTTCCAATCTATGAATATGGCATATTTCTTTATTTAGATCTTGATTTCTTTCATTAGTGTTTTATACTTTTCATGACATGGTTCTGCACATATTTTATTTATACCTATGTATTTAAACTTGGTGTTGTTTCCAATTTTTATCTTCAAAGATCCATAATATATAGAAACTTTTTTTTTAATGTTGACATTGATTCCTGGAACCTTGCTAAACACACTTAATATTTCTAGAAGTTCCTTTGTAGATTCCTTTGGATTTTCCATATGGACAATAATATCATCTGAAAACAGGGTTTTACTTTTTAATCTGTATACCTTTTATTTTTCCCACCCCTACACCTCAATGCACCGGTTAGGTCTTTCAGCACAATAATATTGAATGGGAGTGGTGAAAGCATACATCTTTACCTTATTCCTGATTTTAGGAGGAAAGCATTTAATCTTTCACCATTATGAAATGAAAGCATGGTGTTATCTATAGTGTTTTTGTAGGTGATTTTTATCAAGTTAAGGAAGATATTGTACATTCATAGTTGCTGGGCGGTTTTTAAAAATTCATTAATGGATATTGAATTTTCTCAACTCTATCTTTTGCATCTATTGAAATGATTGGTTTTTCTTCCATAGTCTTTTAAGATGATAAATTACATTGATTGACTTGAAGGGTGAAACAACTTTTAACTTCTAGGATAAACCCAAAGCAGTCATGGTCCTTGTATTGCTTGATTTGATTTGCTAATATTTTAAGTCTATTTTTGTGGATTTTTGAACTATATTCATGTACTGTATTTTTTATAGTGTCTTTAGGTTTGGTATCAAGGTAATGCTGACCACATAAAATGATATTTGGGTGTATTATCTTTTGTGTGGGAGCAACTGCATAAAATTCACATAGTTTCTTCTTTAAAGCTTCTGTAGAATTCGCCAGTGAATCCATCTAGGACTGAAGTTTAATTTTTGTTTTTTTGTTAGATTTAAAACCAAAAGTTCAGTTTCTTTAGCAACTATGGGACTAGTCCAGTTATCTAACTTTCTTGAATCAGTTTTTTGTAGTTTGTGTCTATCAAGGAATTTGGACTATTTTATTGAATTTATGAGTTTAATGTTTGTAGTACTTTAATATCTGTGTTGTATGTAGTGATATACTGCCTTTATTCCTGATATTAGCAAATTGTATCTTCACTTTTTATTCACCAGTCTTTTTTTTAAGATTTTATTTATTCATGAGAGACACACACAGAATGAGGCAGACATAGGCAGAGGGAGAAGCAGGATCCCCGCAGGGAGCCCAATGTGGGACTTGATCCCGGAATTTGGGGATTACGTCCTGAGGCAGACACCCAACTGCTGAGCCACCCAGGCATCCCTTATTCATCAGTCTTAATGATCATACATTTCATCTTTTCGAAGAACCAGCTTTTGGTTTCATCGAATTTCCTGTTACTTATTTAGTTCCATTTATTTTTGCTCTTGAGAAAACTTGAGAAAGAGTATTGTTTATCCAGGTAAAAACCATTGCTGTTGCTTTTCCTTCATTTATAAGTTGCATTTCCCTTCCACCTGAAGAATTTCTTACTGCATCTGCTTTAGAACAGATTTGCTAGTGATAAATTTTTCTTCATCTGACTTCATACCTTTTTCCTTCACCTGAAAAATGTCTTTATTTTGTCTTCATTTTTAAGGATATTTTCACCGGATACAGAGTTGTAGGTTGACCGTTCTTTTCTTTCAATACTTTAAAGATGTTCTTCTACTGCCTTCTGGCTTTGCAAGTTCCTGATCAGAAATCTATACTAATTTAGATCACTTTTCTCTTTTTATGTCAGTTTTCTCTAATGCATTCAGCAATTTTTTCTTAAGAGTCAGTTAATCAAAAATTTAGGAGGCCCTCACTGTGGTCTGTGTATAAGATTGGCACTTGAACATCCTGAGAGTCAGTGACCTCTTAAAATTATGCTCTCAGATGCTACATTGCTTCACCCTAGTCCCAGCCTTGTTTGAGCTTCCTAGATCCTGGGATCTGTTATTTTAGTTTCTTCTAGAAAAATGCATTTCAGCCCCTTACACTGTTTCCTAGTTCTACACAGTTAGGGCCGCTCTTGGCCCTTGGTGTGATGAGGCAAGAGGAAAATGAGAAAAGTTTAACTGGGTAACTCCCCACACTTCTTAAACTACAAACCTCCTTTTCCCCATTTCCTATGGCTATTTTGCTCTTAAGGGTTTAGGTACCCACACAATCACCATCAATGGTGCTCTGCCGCTTAGGCTGGCTTTGAGACACATCTAGGCAAGAGAGTGAGAAAAGAGATCCAAAACTCTGGGAATTATTTTAAAAATTCTCTGGCTTACAGGAGACTCTTTTCTCAGTCTGTAGCCAGCAAAAGGATGTTGTGGTTCCCCCGCCCCAGAGTTTTAACTATCTGATCCTACTGTGCATTCCTTGCCTCACTACCTTGGGATCAAAGAAGGGGGAAAAAGTTACAAAACAGAGAACACAGCACTGGTTGGTCTAGAAGTTTTCTGATACTGTTTATTTTTCAAAATTCTCAGGTGTTTGCTTTTAGCATTCTGTGTAGAGTATTGAGTTCTAAGCAGTGGGAGAGAGGCTGTGTGGTGAGACTTTTCCATCTTGGCATGTACAGGTACTCCTAAGATGATTTTAAAGGTGGAAAAACATAAAAATGAATAAGCTCTTGATAGACTATGGAAATGTTGGCTGTATTTCTTGAATCTTTGATCAGAGTACAAGTTTTGAGATTTTTAAATATATCTGTGGGGACAGATTATTTGAAATTGGGTTTGCTCTGAAAAAATCTAGGAGGTATGTTTACCATATCTTTTTGATCATAAGTTTTGTTTTCATAGCACTGTGGGTTATTTCCTCCTTAGTTCTTATTATATTGAATTGAAATTGCCCATTTCCTTATCTTTCTCACCTATTAAACCATTCAGTTCTTGAGAAAAGGAATTTTGTCTTATTCTTCACATTCTTGGTGTCTGACAATAATGTCTGGCAATTGATATGCACTAAATAAATATTTGTTGAATAAATGGATGAACCAAACTCTGAAAGGTTTATTCACATCTTTTCTACATATAGGTATATACATATAAAAGATCCTGTTACCCAGATGTGTACTATTTACCTAGATTTGGTGAAACCAAACTGTCTTTTGAGATTTAAATTCTGAACTGAGTCTAATACTTTCCCACACACTTCTGCAGGTTCTCATGGGCTTACATTCTCAAGGTCATCTTTTCACATTGATATTCAATTCAATCATAGTTGACTTTCTATGACCCTTCTTTCTGCAGTGTAGTGAGTCAGACATTAAGTTTTTCATTGTTTACTCCCCAGATCTTTTATGTGAAGCATTTGTGTCTGTGTGCATGTGTTTATATATGTGTGCAGTCTTTGAGAAGGTTCAGGATGATAGGCTATCACCTTATAGATAAAAAAAACTTAAAACTGAATATTGGATGCTTTTAGAAGTATCTATGATATTCCTGCACAACCAGCCCCCCCCCATTCAATTTCCATCAAATCGTACAGAATAATTTATCTGAGTTTGGATCTACTTTGCGTATGCAATGGCCTGTTAATGGTTCTGCTAAAATAATAATCTAAAATAGTAATCTAAACCCTTTAGAATAGAATTGGCAGAGGCTTTAAAGCTTCAGTATCTTTTGATGTCTATTAGTATGATAAATGGTTCTCCATCCCCTCACTTTCAGTCTGGAGGTGCCTTGGGTCTTAAATGAGTCTCTTGAAAACAGATTGATGGGTCTTTTTTTTTTTTTTTTTAATCCATTCTGATATCCTGTGTATTTTGATTGGAGCATTTAGTACATTTACATTCAGAGTAATTATTGAAAGATATGAATTTAGTGCCATTGTAAAAACTGTAATGTTGCTATTCGTGTAGATCATCTCTGTTCCTTTCTGGTCTTTATTACTTTTGGGCTCTCTTTCCAAAGGATCCCTCTTTAATATTTCTTACAAAAAAATATTTCTTACAAGGCTGGTTTAATGTTCACGAATTTCTTTAGCTTTTGTTTGTCCTGGAAACTCTCTCTCCCTCTGTTCTGAGTGACAGCCTTGCTGGATAAAATATTCGTGGCTGCATATTTTTCCCCATTTAGCACATTGAATATATCATGCCAGTCCTTTCTGGCCTGCCAGGTCTTGGTGGACAGTCTGCTGCCAGCCTTATGTGTCTACCCTTGTAGGTTAATAACCTCTTGTCCAGAACTGCTTTCAGTATTTTCTCCTTATCTTTGTAACTTCTATGCTTCACTATAATATGTTAAGGTGTGTTTACCTATTTTTTTTTTTTTTAAGGAGGGTTCTCTGTGCCTCTTGGGCTTGAATACCTGTTTCCTTCCCAAATTATGGAAGTTCTCAGCTGTAATTTGATCAAATAAACCTTTTTCTCCTTTCCCCCTGACTCTTCATCTTCTGAGATTCCTCTGATACAGATATTATTTTATGGAATCACTGAGTTTCCTAAGTCTCTTTGTGATCTAATAGGTGTCCTTCCCTCTCTTCAACTTCCATATTTTCTATGATTTAACCTTGTATGTTACTGATTCACTTTTCTGATTCACTTATCCTCATTTGATCCACTTGAGACTGCATCTTGGTAATAGCATTTTTAACTTTTGCCTGACTAGATTTTAGTTCTTATCTCTGCAGTAAGGGATTCTCTGGTGTCTTCTATGATTTTTTTTTTTTTTCAAGCTCAGATAGTATCTTCATGATCACTGTTTTAAATTCTGGTTCAGACATCTTACACCAAAAAGAGAAAGGGCTCAAAATCATGCATGAAAGAGGAGAGATCACAATCAACACTGAAGAAATACAATTAGAAGAGAATATGATGAGCAATTATGTCAACAAATTAAGCAATCTGAAAGAAATGGATAAATTCCTACAAACCTATAGACTACCAAAACAAGAATGAATAGACCCATAACCAGGAAAGAAATGGAACCAGTAATAATAATAATAATAAATCTAACAAGAATCCAGGGCTGAATGGCTTGTCAGGGGCTATTGAACACCTAAAGAAGAATTAATACATATACTTTTGAAACTATTCCAAAAAATCAAAATGGAAGGAAAATTTCCAAATTCCTTCTATGAGCCAGCATATACCTTGATTACAAAATCAGATAGGCACCATTAAAAAAAGGCCAATATCTCTCATGAACCTAGATGGAAAAATCCTCAACAAAATATTAGCAAACTGAATCCAACAATGCACTAGAAAAATCATTCGCTACAACCAAGTGGGATTTATTCCTAGGCTGCAGGGTTGAACATCTGCAAATCAATATGATACACAACTTTAATAAGAGAAAGGACAAGAATCCTATGCTCATTTCAATAGGTACAGAAAACCGTTTGACAAAACACAGCATTCTTTCTTGATTAAAAACCCTTCACCATGTAGGAATAAAGGGAGCATACCTCAACATCCTATAAGCCATATGTGAAAGACCCATAGCAAATATCCTCAATGGGGGGGAAAAACAGCTTTCCCCCTAAGGTCAGGTACATGAGAAAGATGTCTACTCTCATCACTGTTGTTCAACATAGTACTGGAAGCCCTAGTCTCAGCAATCAGACAAAAGTAATAAAAGGTGTCCAAATCTGCAAAGAAGTCAAACTTTCACTCTTTACAGACAACATGATACTCTATATAGAAAACCCAAAAGACTCCACCCAAAAAATTACTAGAACTGATACAGGAATTCAGCAAAGTTGCAGGATATAAAATTAATGCACAAAAATAAGTTGCATTTTTAAAAGATTTTATTTATTCATATGAGAGACAGAGGCAGAGACGGGGGGAAGTAGACTCCTGCAGAGAGCCCGATGTGGGACTTAATCCCAGGATCACACCCTGAGCTGAAGGCAGAAACTCGATCACTGAGTCACCCAGGCATCCCATAATTTTCATTTCTATCTGCCAATGAGGCAGAAGAAAGAGAAGGACCACTGCACCAAAAATCATGAGATATATAGAAATTAGAGTGGTAAAGGATCTGTACAGTTATGAAAGAAATTGAAGACACCAAGAAATTGAAAAAATAGTCCATGCTCATGGACTGGAAGAACAAATACCGTTAATAGGTCTATGCTACCCAAAGCAATCTATACAGTTAGTGCAATCCCTATCAAAATACCACCAACATTTTTCACGAAGCTAGAACAAATGTTAAAATTTGTATAGAGCCAGAAAAGACCCTGAATAGCCAAAGGCATGTTGAAAAAAAACAAAACTGGAGGCATCACAGTTCCAGACTTCAAGCTGAATTACAAAGTTGTAAGCATCAAGACAGTATGGTGTTGGCACAAAAACACAAAGATCAATGGAACAGAATAGAGAACCCAGAAGTGGACCCTTAACTCTATGGTTAACCAATCTTCAACAAAGCAGGAGAGAATATACAATGGAAAAAAGACCATCTCTTCAATAAATGGTGCTGGGAAAATTGGGCAGTCACATACAGAGAAATGAAACTAGATCACTTTCTTAAACCATACAAAAAAATAAAATGGGTTAAAGGCCTATATGTGAGATAGGAATCCATCAAAATCCTAGAAGAGAACACAGGCAGCAGCAACCTCTTTAACCTCAGCAGCTTCTTGTTAGACATGCCTCCAAAGGCAAGGGAAACAAAAGCAACAATGAACTATTGGAACTTCATCAAGATGAAAAGTTTTGCATAGTGAAACAAACAATCATCAGAACTAAAAGGCAACCTATAGGATGGGATGAGATAATCATAAATGGTATATCACATAAAGGGTTGGTATCTAAAATCTATAAAGAACTTATCAAACTCAATACCCAAAAAAAAAAAAAAAAAAAAAAAAATCTGGCTAAGAAATGGGTAGAAGACCTGAACAGACATTTTCCCAAAAAAGACCTAGAAATGACTAACAGATGTGTGAAACACGGTGCTCAACTTGCCATCAGGGAAATACAAATCAAAACCACAGTGAGATACCACCTCACATTGGTCGGAATGGCTAAAATTAACTCAGGGAACAACAGATGTTGGTGAGGATTTGGAGAAAAGGGAAACCTTGCACTGTTGGTGGGTATGCAAACTGGTGTAGCTACCCTGGAAAACAGGATGGAGTTTCCTTAAAAAGTTAAAAATAGAACTACCCTATGATGCAGCAATTGTGCTAACTAGGTATTGACCCAAAAAGATACAAAAATAGTGATTTGGAGTACTTTGATGTTAATAAATCTGGAAGTTTAATGGTCATTTTTGAAATCCGTTCACTATGATAAATGTCCATATTAAAGTCCCTGGGTTTGGGCAGCCCAGGTGGCTCAGCGGTTTAGCGCCACCTTCAGTCCAGGGCCTGATCCTGGAGACCCGGAATCAAGTCCCACGTCGGGCTCCCTGCATGGACCCCGCTTCTCCCTCTGCCTGTGTCTCTGCCTCTCTCTCTCTGTCTCTCATGAATAACTAAAATCTTAAAAAATAAAGTACCTGGGTAAAGGCTGGCTTGTATCATCTCTTATTCATTAAAACAATTTCTTTTAAAAATCAGTTTTGCAACAAAATGAAAGGAAGTTTAACCAATGAAAATATAAATCACTTAGTATGTTCTAATCTGATCATTGGTTTCCTTCATTTTCAATTGCCCTTTCAACTGCATGGTGTATATTGTTTTGTAGTTATTTTAGTAACTGAATTTGTAATCTGCTTATACTTTGTCATTAACACTTGTCATGCTCGGGGATCTCTGGGTGGCTTGGCGGTTTAGCGCCTGCCTTTGGCCCAGGGTGCGATCCTGGAGTCCCGGGATCGAGTCCCATGTCGGGCTCCCTACATGGAGCCTGCTTCTCCCTCTAGCTGTGTCTCTGCCTCTCTCTTTATATCTATCATGAATAAAATAAAATCTTAAAAAAACAAAACAAAACACTTGTCATGCCCTATAGCTATTCATTTTGTTTTAGTAGCTGCTTAATAACATTTGGGCAGTACCATGTTACATTATTATATTTACAATGTATTACCTAAAACACACACACACACACACAAACACACACACACACACACAAAACAATGTATTACCTACATGGGCATTCAAATTGTCTTTAAAAATTTGCTGAGCTAGGGCGGGGGCTTGGGGTGACTGGGTGATGGGAACGGGGGGTGGGGGGGCACTTGGTGGTATGAGCCCTGGGTGTTATGCTAAATGTTGGCAAATTGAACTCCAATAAAATAAAAAATATTTCTAAGGTATTAGTGCACTATCTTTATGGATATAGCGTTTTTGTTGTTTTAAATAAAAATGCATTCTTTTAGTAGATTCAAAAGATACCACCTTATACTAAGGAAATACTAAGCTCAACACAATATTGCCATTTTCTTTAGTGTGAATATTTAAAACTTTTAAATAATTCAAATATACATTATCTCAAGGTTGACTTTAAACTTCTATTAATAGTGAGGTTGAACATTTTCCATATGTTTATTAGAGCCCTCTTTTGTGTGAATAAACGGTTTCTATTCATTGCCCATTTTATATGCTGGTGGGCTCGAGATATTTTCTTGTAACCTATGTTAACAGCTTACTGCAAATGTTTCATATATTCATATATTCAATATATTCACATATATATGTATGTGTATATATGTATATATGAAATATATATATTTTTCATATATATTATATGATATATATGAAATATATTTTTCATATATATATTATATATATATAATATATATATGAAAAAAAGGAAGAATTCCCATTGACCACTGCACCTAAGGTCAGGTACATGACAAAGATGTCCACTCTCATCACTATTGTTCCACATAGTACTAGAAGCCATATATAAAAAAATATATATAAATATAAAATATATGTATATAAAATATAAAAATATCACACACAAAATATAAAAATCACACAACATAAAAAATATAAATATTTTTAAAAGAGAGCATGAGAGCTTGGGTGGGTGGGTGAGGGAGAGAGAATCATAAGCAGGCTCCATGTGGGGCTTGATCCTATGATCCTGGGATTGTAACCTGAGCTGCAATCAAAAGTTGAATGCTTAACTGACTGAGCCACCCAGGCACCCCTTGTTTCCCTTTTTAATAAACTTTATTTTTAATACACATCGCCTTTCATTTTAGATGGTCAAACAAGTCTTCAATTGTTTTTGTGATTTCTTAGATGGCTTCAAAGAGAGGAGATTATTTCTCCAAAGAGTTGACAAATAATTTTGATTTTTTTATCTTCTTACCTTAAAAAATTATAACTTGTTTAATCCTTGTTTATTTTAAAGAGTTGGAATTCATTTATATACTCCAAGTTGGCAACTTTAATAAAATATGCTCTCAGATTACTCTGCAAACATGAGCAAGAGAGGTAAAGTTAATAATCCAACGTGAAAAAAAATGCCAAGTAGAGTGTTCCTGCAGACTCACCCATATGTAGCTAGCTATTTGTTTCTTCACATGAACCTATCGAGAAACTGATGAAAATGGGCAAAAATTATATTCCACAGAAAGTATTTCCTATTTTCCTATTTTCTGGAAGATTTTGTATAATTTTGAAAATATGTGCTGCTTAGAAGTTTGGTGAAAATCTTTTGCAATATTACCTGAGTAGTTTTTGTGTGAAGACTTTCAGAGTAGTTGTAAAACTAGTCTGCTTTGCAAATTTTTTGGTAAATTGTTATCTACTAATAATTCATCAAAGTTTTCAAAATGTTTGGTTTTTCATAGTGCTGTCTTAGCATTTAGAAAATCTCGAATGTGGGTGCCTGGGTGGTTAAGTGGTTGAGCGGCTGCCTTTGGCACAGTTCATGATCCCAAGGTCCTGGGATTGAGTCCTGCATCAGGCTGCCTGCGGGGAGCCTGTTTCTCCTTCTGCCTATGTCTCTGTCTCTTTATCTCTGTGTCTCATGAATAATTAAAATCTTTAAAAATAATAACAATAAAAAAAATCGAATATAACTGTAGTTATTCCTTGTTTTTCCATTTATGCCTTCTTTTAAATCACATTTTAATTCTGTCTCTTTTCCTGTATTAATCTTCCAGAGAATTATCAAGGTTATCTCTTTAAAAAAAAAGTCAGATTTGTCTGGGTAATGCTTCTGATGGCTTTGTTTTGTATTTCATTTTCTGCTTTTAACTTGATTACTGTTTTCTAATTTTATTATGCTTCCCTCACTAATTTCAATCTTTTTCTTTTCTATTATAAGCTTAAAGCTAAAATTTCTTTCTAAATACTTATATTCCCTAGGGTTTGATATATATCAAGTACTTAAGTATCTTAACATTTCCATAATTTCTTTTTCAACTCTTTAGTGATTTAAAAAGAGGTATTTTAAAATTTCCAAATACATGGGAAGTCTTTTAACTTTTTTATTGATTTCTAATTGGATTGGTAGGAAAACATCTGTATGATATTCTTTGAAATCTTTTGAGACTTAGGGCCAGTATTCATAAATGCTTTTATAAATATCCCTAGTATACATGGAAATAACATATATTTAAAAAGTATAGGGGTTATTATATATATCCATTAATCAGTCATGTTATTTATGTTCAGATTTTCAGCATCTTAGTTTTTTATGCACTGGACATGCCAGTAATGAGAGGTATGTTCAACTATTCTGTGAAGGGAGTTTTTTAGTTTTTTTTCTTTCTGTAATTTTACTGTTTTTTGCTGATATTTTGAGGTATTTTTATTAAGATATAATTTCAAAATGGTTATATTTTCTAGGTGAGTTGACTTTTTTTAAGTATTAGTGATAATCACTGATAGGGTTTTCTTTCTTTTTTTTGGATATTGGTATCTCTTTGCAAATCAACTTTTAAAGGGTTTTCCTGGTACATATTTTTCTGTCCTTTTTTGAAATGAAAAAAAAAATCTGTCTTTTAACTGACCATATGGTTCATTGTAATTACTGATATATTAGGACTTCTTTATATCATATTTATGTTTATTATTTTTAACATTTCCTTTGCTTTTCTTTTTTCCTGAGTAGGTGATTTCAAGATCCCTTTCAGTTCTAACATTCTCTGATATTAAAACGTAGGTAAAACTAAATGAAAGTTAGCATTGTTCAAGCCATGCATTTAATAGCAAGCAGAAAGATAAAGATTAATAGTAGGAAGCAAGATGGGGGATATACAGGGTGAAAGAAGTAAGTTCATGGAGGCCAGGGGAAAAAGACATTAAGTAGGTTATGATTACCAGGAGAAAAAGACCTAGAGTCGAGAAGGAAAGGAAAGGGGAGAAAGAAAAAAGGGCTGTAAGGTAATTATAACAATGAGCATAAATATTACAAACATGTGCAGGTGTTTACCTCAGAAATTAGAGAAGCAGCTTAAACTTTTGCCGTAGGCTCTTGTAGGTTCTAGAGAAATTTTTAAAGAAATAGTCTGAGTGGTAATGCAAAACAATCCTATATCTTGTATCATTTTTCACAGGGGAAAAGCAGGTTGGAAGTGAATTGTTCTTGGTAGCCTTGGGTGCAGGAAAATTTTAAGGGTCATTGTTAACCACTGAAATTGTTTCTACAAGAACAGTGAGACCTATCAGTGGGAGTAGCATCCAAGCTTATCACATGTTAGGTCCCCACATACTGTCTGTGGACTTCTCTATGGGAGGGATGATTTTTTTATGAAATGTTTATTAGAAAGCTCAGAAAGTAAACTTGACTTCCCATATCATTCGTAGTTTTTGTATGTATAAGAGCAAAGTCTATCTTACACAGTGTTCTGAAAAATGTTCATAATTTTGAAAGAAGGGACTAGAAAATCGTGGTCAAAAAATCCCATTATAAGAGAGCAAGGTTTGTATGCCCTCATTTACATTCCAGCCTGGGAAATGGTCTTTCATTGGATGATAAGGGAAAGGCAGAAGCTTATTCATGACCCTTCTATTAAAACCAAATTTATGAGTGAAAAAGAAATAATGACTGAAAATATACAAGAAATATGAGGTAAGAATTGAGCAATGTGTTCTGAGCTTTTCTCTTGCTATAACTAATAAATCTGGGCTGCCCGATTGCTGCTCTTATCCCAGGGAGTTGAATGATAAGGTTATCTCTCCTACATTAGCAGTATGAATGAAGTAACAAAATGTCACTTTATTGAAGATTAGATGTGGGGGGGGGGTGTCAAAAAAGCAAATAACCAGTTCAAATCCACACTTTCCCAACCCCCTACTCTTAGTGCCAACTGAAGGAAACTGTGCTATTAGAGCTGAATTTTGTGTAACCTTTTAGGCTGCATTTGGAGTTTGTCATCAGTGTACCAAAAGGTCACAGTACACAGAAAGCTTAACAGTTTCTGTGATGATCCACTGTCAAAACTCTTTTCCATAAAGCCATAATAATTAAAGAATCTGCTGCTGGCACAGAAGTAGATTGATCAGTGAATAGGCTAGATGATCCAGACCCTCAAATATGGAAATACTTAGTATATAGTTAAATCCTCATCTCCCATCACGTACAAAATAAGGGGAGGCATTAGATTTTATTTTATTTTATTTTATTTTATTTTATTTTATTTTATTTTATTTTATTTTATTTTATTTTTTTAAAGATTTTATTTATTTATGAGAGACACACACAGAAGAGAGAGGCAGAGACACAGGCAGAGGGAGAAGCAGGGAGAAGCAGGCTCCATGCACCGGGAGCCCGATGTGGGATTCGACCCTGGGTCTCCAGGATCGCGCCCCGGGCCAAAGGCAGGCGCCAAACCGCTGCGCCACCCAGGGATCCCGAGGCATTAGATTTTAATGTAATGAATATGTAAACATTATAAGAAACTGTCGGTAATTATTCCATTCTAGGGATCAGGGAAGTAGAGTTTGTAGGATAAACGCAGGCAGTCTTCCCAAATTTCACAGTTCTGCAGTATGTTAAATGGGAGTGGCATTTAAACCTATCTTGGGCAACTTACATGTTTTCTCATCTGAAATAGTAGTGATTTAATAAAGTTGTTTACAGTATATAGTAATTGAAATAATAAGCCAGGAAAAAAAATGTAGTAATGGGAAAGCATTGGCTGTCTCATAACTACATCTTTTCTTAGCTATTATTGTCAATTCATATATTGGAATGAGATTGGAAAGAGGTCTAAACTGTAAAAATATACACAAAAACTTAGAGAAACATCAATATTTTTGAAAAATAAGTAATATATAAACTTTCCATACAGCTGAAAATTTGGAGGGGTATCCTTGTGGGTCTGTTTTCAATAAAGTGTCTTTCTTTTTTTCCTGAAAGCATCTGTATTTTACCTCCATTTTTAAGGACTATATTCACTGGATATAGAACTATAGGTTGGGGACTTTATTCTTGCAGGCCCTAAATCTATATTCTGTTGGTTTCTGGCTATCATTGTTTCTGATATGATACTGTCACTTTCTCATTATTTCCATGTATGTAATGATTTTTATCCTCCTGGGGTTGATTGTAAGATCTTTATCTTTGTTTTCCAGAACTTTAGCTGTTTAGGTGTGATTTTTTTTTTTATATATATATATTTATCCTCATTGGAGTTTGCTGATATTTCTGGATTTGTGAGTTGCTGTTTTTGGTCAAATTTAGAGTAAAGTTGGCCAATTGTATTAATTTAGAGTGCCTGATATTGTTACAAATGTAACTGAGGTTTTGTTCATTTTTTTTCCAATTTTTTTTTCTTTCTCTGCTTCAGTTGGATAATTTTCATTGACCTGAGTTCAAGTTCAACAATCTTTTGTTGTAATTTTGTTAATCTCCTCTAATAAGTTTTTAAAATTTTTGATTTCTAATATTCTATTACTTTGTATTTAGATTTGTTTTTTACAATGTTCAAATCTCATGAAGTTTTCAATATCTTTTCCTGTAAACTGTTCAACACTTTATTTTTTAAAGATTTTATTCATGAGAGACAGAGAGGCAGAGGGAGAAGCAAGCTCCCTTTGGGAAGACCGATGCGGGCCTGGATCCCAGCATCACGACCTGAGCTAAAGGCAGATGCTCAACCACTGAGTCACTCAGGTCTCCTATAATCTGAATTATTTTAAAGTCCTGTCTGAAAACAGCAATATTTGGTTTGCTATTGAGTACATTTCTTTAAACTATTGGTTACATGTTACTGTGTCCCCTCCATCTCTGTTAAATTTTTATTGAGTAGTGAGTATTTTAATGATACCTTATGAAGATTGGATTCCCTTATTTTCAACTGGAGAATGTTTTGTTTTAGTTGGCAGTTAAATTACTAATCATTTTGAACCTGTGAAGTCTTAGTGTTATGATTTGCAAGATCAAGTCTATTTCTTTTTTACTCTGCTTTTAAGTCCTAGTATATTGTCTTTACTCCAGAAGTGTAGAAACTTTCAGGATGCTCAACACTTTCTATCTAAACATTGGTGGACTCCATGTTAATGCAGCAAGGGTCATACCTTGTCTGTTGTATTACCCTCTGCATTCCTCTCCCCTCTAAGTCTACAATGCTTAGCTCCTTTTTATAGATTCAGGCCCACTCCAGTACCAGAAGTTAGACCTAAGGCAGAAGAAATCAACCAGCTCTATACCCACAGTCTCAACATAATTTCTTCTAGGTATTTATGCACAGGCCTGAGACTGTTTTTATCTTCATTCTTTTCAAATCACTTTCTTGTAAACCATACAGGACTAGGGGCTAATCTTTGAGTTTAGTCATTCTCCTAGGAACCAGAGTCCTGCTTCTGAATCTTTATCTGATGGTTGTAGTTCTGCTGTTCTTAGATGAAACATCTTAATTTGGTCTGCCTGTTTGGGTTGGAGGTTTTTGTCTGCCTTGGGTTTTTTTTCTTGCTCTGTGCTATCCACTCCTGGGCAAGCTCATTCATGATACTAACTTTTGATAGTAGAAGATAGTAGAATCTACTAAAGAATATTGGCTAGCCGTACCAAACATCCTATGCTAATCTATTTGTAAGTTCTTTGAGAAAATATTTGTTGAAATTTCTCAGCATGTCAGGATCCCAGAACACAGAGATAAGTACTACTGAGAAATTCTTTTTTTTTTTTTAAAGATTTTTATTTATTCATGAGAGACAATAAGAGAGAGGCAAAGACATAGGCAGAGGGAGAAGCAGGCTCCATGCAGGGAGCCCAATGTGGAACTTGATTTGTAAACTCCAGGATCATGCCCTGAGCTGAAAGGCAGACTTGCTTAACCGCTGAGCCACCCAGGTGTCCCTACTGAGAAATCCTGATGTGTAGTGCTGATTACTTACAGTAAGAAGAAAATTACTAGTTGTTAAAACTTGAATGGGGAAGTGCATGTGTATATACAAATATTATTTATCATGACTGAACAATGGGAGCAAAAGAGATTGCATTGGCCTGATGCTCAATATCTCATTTGCTTTACCCATGAAACCAGAGGATCTTCCTTCCCAAACTGCCACAGTGAAACTTTCTGAAGTCAGCTTATGAGCCCAGTGCTGGGAAATGGCATTTAGCATAGCTGGCATGTTCCTGAGGCAGTAGTTACCTACAGAGAACAGTAGTGGAGGCAAATTGCTCCTCAATTTTATGCGACGCTGACTTGTCAACCCAGAGGATGCATTTCATTATCTGTGACTTTGCTGGGGATTAGTCTGGACAGCTCATTGAGGCAAATCTGCCTATCAAAGGAACACTTGAGCTTTACTTATTTAAATATATTTTTTTCTTCTATCATGAAGTTAAAAGCAAAAAGTATGTGTGGGGGAAACAATTAAAAATGTTAATGATTAGCAAAAAAAAAAAATGGAGAAAATGGAATCTACAAGGAAGTTGGAGTAATCCATTTTTCAGATCTAACAGCCCATTTCGTTTGTCCTAGAAAGGGTTCAAGGGTCAAAGTAATGAGCTTCTCTGTTCTTTCCTTCCATTTCCCCCTTGAGATGCCCATAAATAAAAGGTATTTTTAGAATCTCATCCTGCCATTTCAATATATCAGTTTCGGAATTCTATACCAGTATAGTCCTGTTCCCTTGGGATTCAAACATTTGAGCAGCAGAGCCTGAACCTCACACAACACCCTACCTTATCATTAATCCAAGAAGGCAGGAACAAGTGCCTTCCAGTCCACCTCCCACCCCACCCCGTACACGAGAAGAGGAAGCTTTGGAAACTACAACACAAGTTTTGAGAAGACTCTAAGCAATGGTGGTCTTCAATGTTTTCCATGCATTCCCACCAAATTTCTGTAAACTCTAGATCCCAGACCTAAGAAATGTAATGTCTCACTTGTGTCATTCCAATCTGGGTCCTTCAAGTAGCTCGTTGAACCAGTGCCTTAAAGCCATTTAAATATTTTTTTATAATAAATTTATTTTTTATTGGTGTTCAATTTACCAATGTACAGAATAACACCCAGTGCTCATCCTGTCAAGTGCCCCCCTCAGTGCCCGTCACCCATTCACCCCCACCCTCCACCCTCCTCCCCTTCCATCACCCCTAGTTCGTTTCCCAGAGTTAGGAGTCTTTATGTTCTGTCTCCCTTTCTGATATTTCCCATATGAATATGTTAAAGGTAACTCATGCTTGTTATGGAAAATTTGGAAATTCTGTTCTTTCTCCACCTGAATATTTGTTATAGCTCTGGGCCAGGGGGTGGTAAAGTTGGATCCAGGCTTGCATGTGAGAAGCAGATGAACAGGCCTTGAAACTAAGCTGTGTTACAACCCAATATTATCAGCACTTTTCTTTAGGGAATATAGAGTAATACTCAGCTAAAAACAAAAGAAGATTTTATTAATCCTGTGCTATAATTTACTTTGAGTTCCTTTGGAAATCCTGTTGGTAAGAGGGTAATAATGCATTGAATTCTTAGGTTGTCTAGTTTGATACCATCAAAAATTTATCCCATAGTTTTTACGGAAGCAATACCTTTTCTGCATGCACTGTTAACATGACATTTCAGCACAATGGGCTACATTTTCTTGGCTGAAACTAAAAAAAAAAAAGTCACTGGAGTGTCGGCCTGCATGTGACTGTTGTTCAGAGAACAGCATTTAGAGATGGCAGGAAGCCAGATGGACTAATCTGATTGCAAGTGGAGCAGGGGCTTCTGGCCTGTCCCATGGGATCTTCTGTGAGGACACTCTAATGAAAAATAGATTAGATTTTTACCAAGTGGAGCTTCAGGTGTCAAATGCTTAAATTGTACCATTTCCTATCCTCATTACAATTACTGTCATAAGAATTGATTCACATAATGCTTTTTTTGTGGGGGGAGGGAGTGGGGAGAGTCCTCATTGCAGTCTTATGGAGTGGAGATGTAGAAATAAGACCCAGGAGTGCATTATCTGCATGGCCCTGGGAATCACTGGTCCCTGTAATTGTGAGGTACATTTTCTTTCCCAGGCTATTTGTATGTGGAGGTGCTTTATGAAAGATCATAATCTCAGTAGGGAAAAGCATGTCCTAGGATATGGAAGAGTGAGAAGCTATTCAAAGGAAGAGAAAGAGTCAGCAGTGGAAACTGGTGACATAATATATATATAATGATTGTGCTGGAAAAGCCATTTATAAGGAAGTAAAAGTAACAACTAAAAATACAGCCAAGGGGAAAAAAAAAATACAGCCAAGGAAGCAAAAAGCAAATGATGAAAGGATTCTGTAGTTAACTTTCTAATATCAAGGCATTTGAAGAATGCTGCTTCCAAGGGAATAATTTTTTAAAAAATGGGAATATTGGGAGGGGATGTTACTTTCTAGAATTTTTTTTTCTTTTTCTTTTTTCTTTTTTTTTTTGCATTGTGCAGAAGGGACTAGGGGCATAAAACTCAGTAATGATCAAAATGTCGGCCTGCTCCTGGGTCTCTGACTCCCAGACCACTGCTCTTCCTTTCATCCACAAATTTTTATCTTCAGGAGCAAACAGTTTTGGATTTTTCACATAGACATGAACTTTGCATTGCTTTTCCTGTAGCAAGGATGGGTCAGCATTTTATTGGGTGTATTCTGAAGAGAGCTCATCTTAAGAGATGATCCATGAGGAAAAAATTTCCTGGGAAGACTCACAGGAAAGAGGCTGTTTGACTTTATTTAACCCAGAGTGTCTGGAAAGTATTTTGTCCTGCAACCCTTTTTGGGTGTTAATTAGATCTTATCTAACACAGTTTGGAAAGCTGATCTGGATAGGGCTATTCACACACCCACATGCCATTCACACTGGCTTGTCCTGATTAAGGGTACTAGTTGTAGCCTCAATTAAAACTTGCAGTTCCAGAAAGAAGACTGAACCAATATTTCCTGAGATTCTACAGTGTGAACTGCAGTGCTCATTATCTTATAACTGTTGTTTCCTGTTGTCCTTCTAATACCATAGGTATGATTTTCTTCACTTAACACAAGAACCTTGAGATTCTGAGAGACCAAGTGGTGTTTCCAAGGTATTTAACAAAATTAGCTGTGCGAAAGAGCTAGCCCAGGTTATTTTTCTTCAAAGAGCTCGCTCTTTGAACTAGAACATGGAAGGCAAGCAGGTAACCATTTCCTGGTAGAAGGAGGAATGTCTTGGTTTGTGTGGAATCCTGGAATGTGAGACTTTCAGTGCTAAAACCGAGAGTGTCAGGCAAATGGAGATACATTGGTCACCTTGCATTCTTCCTCTTACCCTCCTAATAAACGTAGATGAACCATCCCAACACTTTTCTGCTGAACCTGCATATTGCCTCAGAATCTGCCCTAACTCGTCCTCCAGGCAGCCACTACCAATCAAAGGAATCATGGTGTGTGTGAGCACGCGTGAATGCAGGTGGATTAGGGTGTGGGAGGAGGGTAAAGGGAACGTTATTTCATCTCTAACCTATATTATGCTGGCTCATATGAAATCTTTTGCATACCAACTAGCCAGAGTGCTAGGGGAGGACTCCCTGCGGAGACTCTGGCTCTGTATTTCAGGCTCCAAGCCATATCCACCATGTCAGGTGAATGCGATAACTGCCAAACTACAGAAACAACCCACCATGGAATGAACTGACATTTAGTGATTTTTACTTCCCTTCAGGCTGATAGCTTTCATTTGTGACCCAAATCCATTCTTCCCAATTCCCCAACCCATTAAATCTGGGCTACTTGTTTTTGTATTTTGTTTTAGCCTCAGCTTTCAATCCTCAGAACATGCCTTAAACAAGTGAGTTACTTAATATCGAAGAAAGTGATTCTACCGATTTAAAAACAGAATCAATTAATTGAAGCTTTTTCCGTAAAGTAGAAGTGTTCTCCCCTTTATCAACAGAAAATCTTAATTATGTCATAAATCAAAATAAATATTAAAATATGTAGGACTCAGATTAAACAGTGAAGTCCTTTAAATTTCAGTTTCTAATCATCATAGAGGAGTTTTTGATATCTTGAGTAAAAAAAATCAGGCCTAATCCTCCAATCCTATACAACTTGTAAGGAAGCTTCTAAAACAGAACATACATGAAGAAAACACAAATCATTACTGTACAGCTTGGTACATTTCACAAAGTGAACTTGTAATCACTAAGATTAAGAAAGAATATTGTCAGTGCCTTGGAGATACTCTTCAAGCTTTGTGTCAGCCACTCATCCTCCTTTCAACATCTACTGCTCTCCTGACTTTTTTATGATTTTATGTATTCATGAGAGACAACAGAGAGAGGCAGAGACAAAGTCAGGGGGAGAAGCAGGCTCCCTGTGGGGAGTTTGATGTGGGACTCCATTCCAGGACCCCAGGATCATGACCTGAGCCAAAGGCAGACGCTCAACCACTGAGCCACCCAGGTACCCCTACTCTCCTGACTTTATTCCCTATAGAATGTTTACCTTTTGGGGCTTTATATAAATGGCATTTTTAGTGTCTGGCTTCTTTCATTTATTATAATGTTTGTCCTAGGCATTTAGGTTTCATGTATAATAGTTCATTTTTCTCTTTGCTATATAGTATCTACTGTTGTGCCACAGTACAGTTATGCATTCCACTATTGATAGGCATTTAGGTTCTGGTTTTTGGCTAGTACAGTGTTGCTGTGAACACTTTCGTATGTGTCTTTTTGGTGAACACACATGCATTTCTGTTGGATTTGTATGAAGGAGGGGAATTACTGAGTTATGATAGTGTATCCATATATTTAGCTTTAGTAGATAATAGCAAACAATTTTCCAAAGCAGCTATACTAATTTATACCCCTGGTAGCAATTATTTGAAGTCCCAAGCACTCCACAGCTTCATCAACAACTAAGATTTATTCCAAAAAAGAAAGTATTTTTCAGTCTTAAGAGAATATTTGTGGAAGTGGATGCCTTCATTGTTGCCCCTTGTCTTCCTGTCTACCTCCTTTCCAGAAAGTTCTTTCCTTAAATCCTCCCTTTTCTCATTCTGCATATTTGTTCCTGCTTTTTATTAGAAATACTCATTAGAAATGTGATGTGGTATATGCATTTGTGTAGAGGATAAAGGGTCAATGGTAACATAAAAATGAATCACTGGAATTTTTGGCATCATTATTCTGTGTGAGTGTGTGTGTGTGTGTGGTTAAAGACTTCATTTTTTAGAGCAGTTTTAGGTTCCTAGCAAAGAGGAAGTTGCAGAGATATCCAATATATCCCCTCCCTTCACACATACGTAGTCTCCCTTATTATCAGCATCTACCATCAGAGTAGTACATTTGTTGCAATTGATGAACTGACATAAACACATTATCACCCAAAGCCCATAGTTTACATTAGGGTTCACACTTGGCATTGGACATTCTATGGATTTGCATGAATGTTTAATGATATGTATCCATTATAGTAGCTTACAGAGTAGTTTCACTGCCCTAAAAATCCACTCTTTCATCAGTTCATCCTTTCCTCTTCTCAAGTTCTGGCAACTACAGATCATTTTACTCTCTATAGTTTTTGCCTTTTCTGGAATATCTTATAGAATCATAAATGAAGCTCTTTCAAGTTAACTTCTTTCACTTAGTAATGGGCATTTAAGCTCCCTCCATGTCTTTTCATTCCTTGATAGTTTATTTCCTTTTAGTACTGAAGAATAATCCATTGTCTGGATGTACTCCAGTTTATCCATTCACTCACTGAAGGGCATATTGGTTGTATTCAAGTTTTGGAAATTATGAATAAAGCTTTTATAAACACCCAGGTAGAAGTTTTTGTGTGGGCTTGTGTTCCTTGTTATTTAAAGAGTTGAAAGATTAATTGCTAGATAGTGTGATTAAGAGTGTCCGCAGGACCTTTGTTTGGCCTATCTATGGTCTGCTCCATTCACTTATGTTACCTTTCTGGCCCCCATCTCTATACCAGATATTTCCACTTATATATTCTTCAAATAGTTTAAGCTCAATAAATCTGAACTCAATAGATGAAATCATCATCTGTCCAATCCTACTCCTATACTATTAAAACTAGCTCCACTTTTGAATTCTTTTATTTCTAGTTAACCTCCATTCTTCTATGGCTATCAGGCATTGAAATGTCTGTCATCTTCCTGCCTCTTCTCCATTTTCCTCCATATACAATTAATAATCAAGTTCTATAAATTCTTCAAAGATTCACTTTGTTTGATCCCCTCTTTTCCACCCCTGCTATCTGATTTAGTACCTCATTTTTGCTTAAGCTATTACAATAGCCACTCCTTTGTTTTTAAGCTTCCATTTTTTTCACTAATCCAATTCCTCTTGTAATGCTGTGATTGCTAAATAATTCTTCATAAGTAATACTGTGATTATGCCATTCTTCTGACGGAAAATTACCAGTTGTTTCCTAGTCTGTGGTGAGTAAAGGCTAAACTAACTCATTACCTTGTCAGTCAAGACCAGATATTCTGGCTTCTATCTGCCTTTCTGGACTGAGTTCCCTCTCTCCCCTTGATATGCTTTGTGACTCCCTGCCTTTATGCTTGCTCAGATTATTCCTTAGCTTGGAATGTTCTTCACCCCTATATTTCTCTCAAGTATAGGAATCTTATTTATTCTTCAAAACCAGACAAATGAACATAAGTTTCCTAATTATGCATTTATCATTCCATATTGTAAATGGTCTCAACTCAACTACAATTTCTTTAATTGAGGCTCTTCCAAATTTGACTAATTATAAGAATCCTCTGAGCTTTGTATAGATATATGGACTCTTAAATACGACAAGACTACTGAAACACTGATATAAACTTTTTCCATATTACCTTATGATGACTTAATGCTTGTTTTTGTGTGTATGTTTTCTACTAGATCACCAGATTGCTTAGGGCTTGGATGGATCTTTATCTCTGTATGCCTTGAATTTCTCAGCACAGTTATTCGCACATACTAGGTGTTTAATGCATACAGATTTAGTAACTTAATATGGTTCCCCAGGGAACTACAATGATTATTTTAAAAAATTTATCAAAGCATTCTCATATCCTCTCTGTTCTTGGCCTCACTTTTTTTTTTTTTTAAATGTCTTTTATCACATTCTGATTTCTTTTTTTTGGCTGATATTTCCAGGATTGGTTTTAGGTCTCAACATCATCAAGGAAACTGGGAAAGCAATTAATCCAGTGTCGATATCTCTTATTTCTGGGAAACCTATACTTGAATCAATTGAGGCACACTATATTTGATGGGGGAAGGAGAATATTATTCACTCTAAAGAACTACAGAGCCCAGAATATAATATGAAAATCATGACTATAAAATGATCTTCCCCTTGTGTGTGAAGACAGAAAGATACCAAATTGCCCTGGGTGATTTGTTCTTACAATGGCTCATGGTGATTTATTCAACTTCAAGTCACTTCTAAGTTTTTCCAGAGAAAGATAAGGCCAAATTACCTGCTGGTGCCTAATCTTTCAGTACGATTACTTAAGAGAATGCTTTGGGGCAGTTTTCTGCTTTGATGATATTATGGTGTATTCACCATTTAACAATGGTGAGATGATTGTCATTTATGGGACCCATCCTAACTGCACAATGGTTTCTGATTAGGATAAGACCGAAATTGTTGCTGATTAGTGTAACACACTGTGGTTGGCTGTTATTGCCCCATATCTCCTTAGAAAAAGGTGGCACCTGTAAAAATCAATAATGCATGAGTTTGAGAAAGCCCTGAGATAGCATTTCTGTAAAGTCCAGAAGGAACGAAAGAATCAAACTTTCTCAATCTCTAAGTTTCTCATTTTATTCGTATCAGAGTTTATATAGAGCACCTGTGTTGTGCTTTTTACTATGCCAGCTGTTGTGTGTTAGACAAGAGAAATAAAAGTTATTTCTATCCTCAAGTAGTTTATGATTTCGTTGGGTGAGATAAGACACTTAAACATATACAATTAAAAGGCAATGCAAGGCCATATGTGGACATTTTGCAAAGGAGATGTTGTATAGAGAATGTGATAAAATTTAAGAGAAGGAAATGTGTCATCCTTCAGGATGATTGGACTTAAGACTGGTTCTAATTTTATGTGAGTAAAATGAAATAAGTAATTAAGGAACAAGACCACTGATAGAGCTGTTTATATCTTTTGTTTTTTAGGCAGGGGGTTGAGTGCTTAGTAGGAAATCTAAGGATTTTTAAATGTACATCTTGGGTAATTTTTAATGTATATTGTATTCATTACCCCTGAAGGTGTCAGAACATAAACAGCTTCTTCCTAATGGTGATATCTCATTTTGCATTCTTAAAGTGATTTTGTTTACAACTGGGCTATTAATTATCTTCATCAGTGGCAGCCTTTGAGCCATTCATTTGCAGTCTTTGCATTCTGGTATTTTCCTGCTGTCTCTCTTTTTGAGTGCACTTCTCTCTCTGCAGTGATCTATAGTGCTCAAGAAAGGGTTTTTAAATTGACAGGCTGAAAGATACCAGCACCCGGGAGAGTTTATTAAACCCACAGCCAATGAACTTGGTTCAGCCAATGCCTTTAAAAGAATGAATGTCGGAAAAGCTGCAGGGTACGGTATCGTTTTAGTGCTGAAAAATGAGACTGAGATTTTGAACAGTGTGAAATGGACATTCTGTTCGGTAGTTGAAAGTGTGTGTGAGGGAGGAAGAGATTATGCCAATGAAAGAATGGAGAAGGAAATATGAACAAGGAAAAATTTATATAAGTGGCAGTTTTCCAGGGACACTTTCAGGGGTCAGGGCAAGGGAGCAGGTTTCTTTTGGATGGGAAACTGTTCTACAAAGGGTTATTTTACCCTCTTTATTTTCCTGTTTCAAGAGAAAAAAAATGAAGCTTTAAGTGAAACAAAATCTGCTGGATTATTTTATTTTAAATAATTTATTTATTCATTCATGAGAGAGACACAGAGGGAGAGGCAGAGACGTAGACAGAGACGTAGGCAGAGGGAGAAGCAGGCTCCTCCCAGGATCCCCGGATCACGACCTGAGCCAAAGGCAGACACTCAGTCACTGAGCCACCTAGGCATCTCTGTTGGATTATTTAGACACTCACTTGTCTGTGTGTATGGGTTGGACCAAATGTTCCTGGAGACCCTGTCTAGCCCCCGGTTTTGAGAATCTCTCCTGAGAATGTAGTTTGTGTTTAATTTAAACATGAAGTCTAGATTCTGTTGGGCATGCTACAATATTGGCCAAAATGCTGAAAAAGTAATTTAGTGAATTGCATTAAATGTGCATTCTCCAGTATGTTAACTGGATCATATCTCCTATTTCCTGCTTTCATCTGTCATTTATTCTCATGTATTGAGCACCTGTAAGTGACAGGAGACCAGGATACAAAGACAGATAGGCTCCCAACCTCAAGGGATTTGAGTCCAGTGGTGTAGATGGTAAATTGCCAAATAAATGTGTGATAGAAACACAGAGGTCAGAAAATGATACCAGAACTAAGCTGAGCTTTGATGCCTTGTAGGAATTAGCTAGGTAAAATGTCGGAAGGTCAACAGATTATATATCGGAAGACTTTAATTAGAAAGTTAAATTCATGCAGTATTGGAACAATTTTTCTTAGTAAATTGCACTTGACTATAATTGCTGTATAAATGTTACTAACACATAAATAATAATAAACTGAAAGAAGAAAATGCCCAAAAGGAAAAAGATTCATTTAGTCATATATAGTTTTGTTATTTCACATATATTTGGAACACTTTTTCATGTAATCTAAACTCTAACCAAAATGCTACTCTATATTACATTGCCCTGGTCACTTGACAAGAGAGTGAGAAAGCCTGGACACTGTCTATACTGATATGTATGTTCTTGAATGTTTAGTGATTTCATTTGGTTGCCATTTGGGGTGGGTAATGGGGCTGAATTAAGTTTGGTAGTCATCTGAAACAGCAATATGAAGAGAAGTTGTATATTTTGTGAGCTTTTGACATGTGCTCTGATGGCTTCAAATGCATAATAGACCTCTTCATTGTTATTTTGGGCACAATCCGTAATGACTACCCTTAACATTATTAAATGGGAAAAATACCCTTTCTTACTTCAGAAGGTTGTAGTAAGGATCAAACAAAGCCATGTGTGTGAAGATCCTTCATAGACTGCAAGCTCTTACAGCATTCTGCTTTTAGGTCAGAAATGTTAAACTCTCTGGAAAATTTAACTTTTAAAAGTATTCTGTAGTGCTCTTGATTTCTAGTTTTCATCTTCCTACATTGTGTGTGTGTAGGCACTTTATATGTATAAACAAGCATACCTTCATATATATATAAACATGTAAAATAAAAATATGTATGTGTGTATATATAAAATTAATAATAATTCTAGAATTCACTAATCTTACATAGTGATTCTAGTTATAGATTCTCAGAATTTTCTTTTTCCATACCCCATTCTGCTTTTTGCTCCTTTTCCTGCTTCTGTGCTTGCTAGGGTCTGCACCCCCACTTTATACATGCCTCAGAATGCACATAGTGTATGTCCTCCTTGTAAGGGACAAAGGATTAATGATTTCTTTAGAATCTATGACATCTAAAGAAGGTGAGAATGATCTCATATGTGCATTCTGGACCACTGGCTCTAGACATATCAATGCCAAGAACTTCTGGCTCCAAGGAATAAATGACTTATGAAGGACACCCGGGCCCTCATCCTTGTTTTAAATAGTTCCTGGATGCCTGAGAGGATACATGCACCAGACCACAATCCTCAGTAAAAATCTCAGACCCCAAGCAAATACGGGACCCTTTTTTCTTTCTGAATCTCCCAGATACTCTGTCGGTACCTGCACACTCTATACCTTCATAAAACTCTGCTTTCACTCCTTGTTGGCTTGTGTTTTATTTCTTTTCAATATGTAGCCAGGGATCCTCTCAGCTGGTCCTGCGGGGCACCTTCTGGGTCCTCAGACCGGGCCTTCCTGCATCAAAACGACCACTGAAATCTCCGGTTCAGGCTTAGTAGACAGCATTCTCTTCTGAGAATCCTTCTATATAAATTGCTGTGCTGAGGTCTCTTGCTGTCATGTCATTAACCACAAAGGCAATTTGTTTGCTCCCTTGCCTAGGTTTACAACCACTTAAGATGGACTGTAATTTGTGAGAGAGTCTGGGGGCTGAATTACTATAGGGGAAACGTTGGTGAGTGTGAAGCCTGCATGAGCTTAGTGTCATTCAAACTCAGATGACAGTATATCAGAAACATATAAGGTGGCAGTTCTAGCTCAGTGTCCTTCACAGGAGGTCATGAAGTTTTTAAGCCTGAAAAGGATCTCAGGGGGGTAGTTCTCTAGCTACATGTCTTCTCCTGTGGAAGCAATGCTAAAATGAGTGAAGGATGTGCCATAAGAACCAGAACTTAGGCCTCCCACTTAGAGCTCTTTCTACCACACTTTGCTCTTTCCCCTTTTGGTACCGTACACATTAGGGCCCAGATACTTTCTGGTTTCCTTTATAGTCCAATGCAGGATTTATCAATATTTTGAGAACATTACTTTGGTTCACATTGTTCACGTTAGGGTTTCATCCTGATGGGCAGAAAGTAGACTTCAGTGTCATAATCTTGAAAAAATTGTTTGGATGAAAACATTTAGTTCTTTATATGGGGTGGGGAGCAAGGTGAATGACTCTGTTGACTTGTATTTATATAGTTTATAAGGGAAATACATACATATGTAGAGTAGGATTATTAAACCTGTATTCTGTTCCTCTTTTCTTTACCAGTCAACTGTGAAATTACCAGCATTTCACTTGATGTTTCAGATTCTTACTTTCCTGCACAATGAGAATACAAGTAAACTACCACATTAGATTACTGTCCAGTTTGAGATAATTTGTGAATATAAACATTTTGTCAACTATAACAAGTCCTACAAATACATTATTACTTAACTGCATGCTTTAGAGCCTTCCAGTTTTGCTGCCTTCTATAGGTGGTTGAATCAAGTCGTATACAATTCCAGCATTCTCTAGTAGCTCCATAGGGAATACTAAGGGTCCTCCTTAAAGCTGCTTGATTCTGATCATAGATCAACTTCCTTCTTGAAAGTGTGATCAGACATGAATATTAATCCTTAAAAACCTTGACTTTGGAAATGAGCAATGGCAGGGGAAAGTCATTTATATTAAAAAATCATGAATTGAAAAAGGTAACAGGTAAACAGAGGCACATTAAACAATAGAAGGCTTAGTGTTCAGAGCCTTAAACTATAGTTTATTTTGAATGTTCATTTTGAAGCAGAATTTTTGTGACTTACTCCCCATGCTCCATGTCCATACTAATGTTAACAGATGTCCCACCTTCCAAAGCAGAGAGGCAAGCTTGGCAGCTCTTCTCAGTTCACAAATTTAATTATGGCTGCAAATGTGATAATGGAGCAACCTTTCCAAGTTTTAATTGGATCTGCATTTGGCACAAGTAACCTTCGTTTTCTACCATATGGGTAACGGTAGTACAAGGTGCCGTTGTGTGCCCTTGATGTGAGTCACTCAACTCTTGATTATCTGCAGAGGAAACAGCCACATAGTGGATCAGTCATGGATCTTTTATAACCTTAGTCAGCTATCCCTGTACCTAATATGTAACTGGACTGCCTTTCCACACTGTCACTTGGTTTAGTTTTGGGAACTGTAAACTTATTTTAATATTTGCTTGGCAGAGCACCAACTTTTAACCTGATGCCAACTTCTTCATCACTCCTTGCCATTAGGTAATCCATTCCAAATGTGATCACACAATCTTAGATATGTGTTGCATTTTATGATTTGCAGAATATAGACTGACTTGTCTGATCCAGACACTCATTTTATGGCTAGTAAAGGTTAGCACTGCAGGCAAAGAAACAGTTTTGGGAACATTGAATGACTTATTCAGGGTCATCTTGTAAATAGGGAGTGTGATGTCAGCCTCATATCTCTAAAGCCTTGTTTTTGTATGATACATTCCCCAAAAGGAAAAGGGGACTATTTAGATGATCTTCTATTTTGAATTATGTGTGCTATCACTTCTTTTTACTAGAACAGGTAATGGAGAGCTTGAGCTTGAATAAACATGAGGAAAAATGGGATATACAGGTAAAGAAGCAGGAAAATCTCAATACCATGTCTGTTAGCTTTGTAAACATTTTTCAATGTCCTCCTTCTTAGAACTGTTATTTTCTTGTGGTTTCAGGCAGGGCTGTGTGACAGGCTTGTGCTGGTTCATGGAGTAAAGAGAAGATGCACATGAGGTATAAATGGGAAAGAAATGAGATGTGGTAGTACAATCAGTGCCCGAGGGTATAAAGTAGTTATCATGGACATGAAAAATTCTAATCTGACTGCATCTATACTGGGTACTTATTAGCTACTTGCTGGGCACTGGGTTAGGCTTTGGGGATAAAAAGATGACTAAAGTATATTGTCTTTCAGGCATTTACTGGCTACACGTAAAGAAAGATATAAATACGTAAGATACCTAATAAATATAAAACTAAAGACAAGTTTGAACTGTCATGGGAACCCAGAGGAAGGACAAACTAATTCCATATGGTGGTGAATTTCAAGTCTTCCTAGCTTAATTTGGGCACATATGGGAGAACTGAGGTCTTTTATAATCATGAAATTAAAGAGAATCTCTTGAGTCAAATGAAGATATAATTCCAAATTAAAGCTGAGTGTATAGAAATACCTAACCTTGCAAGATCATACCTAAATCTTTTTAATCAACTGTTTGGAGCCATATTTGGAAGGAGTCTTTTCACTCACAGTGTATATGGTCAGCATAAAAGAATGGTGCTTAATAAAGCAGAGAAATTGCTTTCTGTTGCAAAGCAGCACTGATCATTGGGAGATACAAATCCAAATAACTGGTTGGCCTTCTATTTAAAAAAACTACTTTGGTCACAGTAACTGTCCTGGATGATTCCAAGGCACGTTGAAATAGGAGTTTTCTGGGCATAAGAGGGTTCCAGAGAGAGCACTGAACAGTGTAGTCTGGGTTAGGCCAGGGGGTACAGTGGAAAGGGATAAGGCTACCTTATGAAATACCATGCTGTCTAGGAGCAGGGCAAGGAGGTGGCTTCTTCAATTTGTCAAAAACTCATTTTCAGGCCTTTAGGTCTCCTAGCAGCAGAACGGTTTCTGGAATCCGCCTTCTCTTTCTCGTGCCAAAATAGGAGTATTTACCTAGATGCAAAAGATGAAAAATAATGACATTAAAAAAGATTGGAGTGTTTAAAAAATATGGATTTAATTAAGCATTCCTGCCATTTGGGGATGGAGGGATTCAGATTTGGAGAAGCACATGTAAGATGTAACTTCTGTCTTTTCACTACCTCAGCTACCTTGATCCTAGTGTGATTTACTTCTCGGCTTTCATCTTGGCCAAGTGGGTAGGTAACATAGAAATGAAAGTCTATTTTTTTAAATTATTAAGTAATTATATAACTTCATTAAGTTAAGACACACTTCCTCTGGTACAAAGAAGTGTTGTGGGGTGGGTATTGGGTATGTGTGTGTTCCAGATCGTAGCAGAAATAGTGGACAATGTAGTAATTTAGAGTAATATGAAGGTCTACAGTTCTTTTTTGTTCTCTTTATTTTGTTCCCCATAAGTAACTATTATGGTATTATGGCCACAATATGAAATAATTTGGCAATATGATACTCTGAAAAGGGAATGGATCCTTGGATAGAGAAGTGAATTTGAATCCCACTCTTGTTGCTTCTAGGTAGTGAAAATGGCATACTTCTGCTAAGGTTGTGTTCTCCCTTGGTAAATGCAGATTGTTCCCATTTTACAGATTTATAGTACCGTTTAAAAACTCCCCTAGTTCCCTCTGAGAGTCCCTAGCATATGAGCACTTGTACCCATGTGCCCCAAAACAAGTTTGCTCATGTACTCTGCTAGAATTTCTAGTAGAGGTTCTGATTGGCTCTGTAGCTGCCCCACCCTGACTCTCATTACAATGTGCCTCAGGGGATTAGATGCCATTTGTGCTAGGAGGGAACTTAAAGTACCCTGGGTATGTGGCAGTGGAACAAGGGTTTGGTGGTGGGCATGGTGTGATGAAAATGGCACTCCAATTCTGTCTCATTTCATAACATTTGAAAAAGCACATTTTGTTCCCAGAATATCACCTATCCTTTATCAGATCTTCTGGATGCAATATCTCTCTATCAGATTTTAAAATCCTTTGGCCAGCAGGGAGACAGATGCCAAGCAATTCCCTCCATATCAAATTCTCTCCTCTGTCATTGATTCAAGCCTCCTCACTCTAGATTCTTCCCCCTAACTATAATCCTATACCATAAAATCATATGACTAGATACCCAGGAGTCTCACTAGCCTGCCAGTTCTACAAACGACTCAGCTCTGAATCTCACCTTTGAATCTCTGCATCTCAAACAGCAAAGAAAGCAGTCTGCTTGCTTGGTAACTGGAAGACTTCATGAGTTAGCATGCTGCAGTAGTAATTCAGAAAGAATTCAGTAATTCTGATGCTTATCAGATCCATTCCAATGACAGATAAATACAATGTATTTGGGCAGTACAAACTGAGTTTTGATAAGTTATACTGGCTTCATCTGAGATCTAAGGATAGAACAACAGAATTCTAATTCAGTAAATAATAATACTTGGAAATACACAGAGCCTTTTTTTTTTTTAACACAGAGCCTTTTAAACTACCTCCAGAACCATCTTACTTTTAAAAACTTGAAAATATATACTCATTTAAGATACACCTTGATTTAGGCACATCACCTACCGTATCTTCACTGTACTTTATAAAAAACAGTAGTAATAACTAATCAGGTGTACTAAATACATTGTACTAATGTACTAAATACATTAGGTATTTATTGGAATTGGGTACAATTCTAACCATTTTACATATGTTAACACATTTAATCCTCTTTACAAACTTATGAGGTAAATATCATTATTAAAATTTTACAGATGAGGAAACTGAAGGTAGGAGAGATTAAGTAGTTTGCCAAAGCCACACAGCCAATAGTGGTGGAGCTGGGATTTTTTTTTAACCTATACAGTTTATTAAGTTTCTTCACTTCTTTTATATATTACTTTATCCTTTTATAACTCTTATTATATAGAATAGTAGGTAATTTTTAGTATCTTTATTTTCCCACTAAATGATGCTATTGGATGTCAGGGGCTATGACTTAATGTATACTTCAGTGTTACCCCTGACACATGGTCAGAGCTAGTGTCTGCTGCATGTAGAACAGGTTCATCTGTGAATCTCAGGAATATTTATTTGTTCTTTGTGTATGGCAAAAGTGACTGTTAGAAATAGCAAAGAACATATGGGCCATAGTTGTATACTGTTTCCAACTGATTTGAGAAGAAAAGCCCTCCCCAGATGAAGAATTGATGATTGGAAAGATGACACTAATAAGACAATAAGCTGGTATAGCTAGCGGGTAAGAAAGTCTCAAATGAGTGACAAATAAGGGCTGTGACTCCAAGGAGGGAGAGGTGGCAGTCCTGGGAACTGCAAAATTGCTCAAAAATATAATGACTTAGTGTTCAGTCAAGGACTAAAACTGGTATCTTTATCTTCTACCAGGTTAACAGGGAACTAGATAAATAGACCCACATGGATCAAGACCAAAAAACCTACAAGACAATTAGAGGTCTAAAAACTGAAAACTGAAATTTCTGATTTTCAAATGTTTGAATGATTGAATAGCAAACTCACCTAATTTATAAAGCTCGTGGGTCTGTAGCCTGTTAGCTCACACAATTACTCATGCACTTGCTTACTCACCACATTTATAATTAGTGCTACTATGTATTAAACTCAGTGTTAGTCATGAAAGTCTCTGGTTTTGAAAGAGGGAGAAAGCCCTAAGTTTTAGTATAACTTTTGTGGCTAGGCAACCATTTCTTGCCAGCAACTTGGAGTTGTGGGAGGTGTTTAAGAAACCACAGATAATTTTGGACTTGAATATTTTGTTAGGTGGAATTAAGGACTTGACTAGTTCTAGCGTTTCAACTAGCATATTTTGAGTACCCTCTATATTTAAGCATTGTGGGACTGAAGTGATAAAAAGTTCCTGCATTTAAGTAGATTATAGTATATTTAATTAGGATTTATAGTGGGTCTCTAAACCAGAAGCTGTGGGAATACATAGATGGGTTGGATCTTTTCATGTAATAGAATATGGAGAAGTTCATAAGTTCATTAGTACCTTGGCTGAGTGTCTGTGATCTAGAGCTCACAATCTACATTCTGCTCTTCCTTTTGGGTACCAACATGCTTACTCTTTCCAGATCCTTTTGTGGTCAGGTACAATAACATGATGGAGTTCTGTATGAGAGAATGTGAGCAGAAGTGTGCATTTGCCCATGAAATTCTCTCACAGGCTGTCCTCTATTTTTCCATCTTCTGGTAGAGAAGAGATGGCTCCATGAACCCAGAGTTGGGTGAAGCCATGAGATACAAGGGACTGGGTTAAAAAAAAAATCACTTGCTCACCCATTATGGAGTGTGACATGAGTGAGAGATTGTGATAAGCCATTGTGATTTGGGGGCTGTTGTTTGCAGCAATTAGCTTCCACTAACAATTCAGAATTGGTGCTTGACTTACACAGTGTCCAACCCTAAAAGCCAGGACACACAATCTAGGCATAAGGAAGGACATTAATAAAACCTGTAATCAAGAAACTCATTCAGATTTACCAAGTGCTTTCATATGCATAAGTTAATTTTGTCATTGGGCCTTATAATAACTCTAGGAAAACAGGGTAGGTAGTGTTGTGTCCATTTTGCTGATAGGACTAAAACAACTTAGTTTCCCTATTGTTCCAAGCAGTCTAACTATTAAGGCAACCTTTAGTTCAGTTACAGAGAAGCTGCTCCTAGGACTATCTATGGACTAGAGTTTTTTCTTAACACAGGCTTTAAAAATTATTTATTCAGAAGTCTTTCTTACTGTTCCCTCCCTCACCTCCTCTGCTTTAGATACTTGGGTATGGAATAAAGAATGAAGCATGTACAAGAGGTGGGATCATCCCTCTAAGGAGTCATGGTCCTTCCTTGGGTATGACTCCTTTGACTGTCCGGCGACTGCTGTGAACCCTGGGAACATTATGTACATGGCAGCCTCCGTAACAGGGCAGAACCAAGCCTTATCCCTGCTGGATTACTATGATTATTTGAGGGTGTCCAGATTCTTCCAATATGATTTCTGAAATCGTAGTCTTTCTCTTTCCTCCTAAACCAGCACAGACAATTCTACCTTCCCTAGGGCTTCAAATTTTATGTACAGCCTCTAGTGTACCATTTTCTTCTTACAGCGCTTCATCGATATGATTTTTGCCTTGGACTTAGAAAAAGAATTTTCTCATGCAACATTTTTATATAGCCTACAGGGACTCTGTATCAGCAGTCACCCACTTCAGTTCTCCCCACTGCCTGAATTTTTCTGATTCATTTCATCTCCATTAATTGATGCAAGTAGCATCAGTGTCTAGCATTTTCCTAGATATGGAGCATATAAAGACAAATAGGGTATCATTCCTACCCTTAAGTGGACAATATTTTTAGGAATATCAAAATATGTATGTTTAAAACCAATCTGTGTTAATATTGATTTGGGTTGACATTATACATATAACTTTAGTGGGCACTTTAATGTACTACATTGTTCCTATAAAGACTGGGATGAGTGAAGACTAGAACACAGGAGACTCATCAGCAAAGGAGCTATGAGGATGAAAACACAGATCCTATTCAGGCTTGTCTAGGACTAGAAGGCTAGATAAGCCTAATGTTGCGGGTCAGGTAGTGTATTAGTCAAGGCTCTCTTGGTAGTAAGTTACAGAAAATTCAAATTGGTTGGAGCCAATGGGAATTTAATGGCTCCTGTGCCTGAAAAATCTAGGCCATAAGCCTATGTATTAGTGGTATTAGAAACAAATTTTCTAATTTCAGAAACGGGGAAATGGAACATATTCTTTTTCTCCTAGATAAGTAGAATAGAAATAGAATCACTTAATTCAGATAAACTATAAGCAAGCTTTAAGGCAACCACTTGTCTTTCTTAGAAACAGGAAACAAAATAAAGCATTCCAGCAAGAGGATAATTAAGAGTCAATAGAATCTCACCAATATGGCCAAGTAAATGGTGAAGGTGTCCCGACAATCTGTGGTCCTCATTCCTCAAAAAAGTTGGGTCATTTTTTGTTCTGACAAGATGAGAAAACACTTGTTCAGACAGTCATTTCCAGCAGGCGTAGTAGACAGGCTGGTGTAGGTCCTCTTACCTTACCAGAGGAGATGGACCTTCTTTTTTTATGGAATCACCTATGTATGAATGAGGTAACTCAAGCTCATCAAGTTTGGCCAAGGCATTTAGGCAGTGGGGCTAAATCCAAAATAAAAACAACCCCAAACCTCTAAAAATCCTTTAGATACTTAAACACTTATACATTATCATTTGAAAGATAGCAGTTGCACATATGTCCAGATTGTTATGGTATTGTCAAGTTTCTTCAGCCAGCATTGTTGTTAGTGGCTAAAAGCTTTTAACAAGTCATAGAATTATCTAGTACGTCAAAGAAGTTCTTTTTATAAAGAATTTAGAGGACTGCAGGGACTAGTATCAAGATGATAATTTAGGCCTGGTTAGATCCAAGTCCTCAAGCAAAGTGCCATTCCCCTTATTTCTTGGTTATGCTTTTCTATTGTTGATTCCTTCTTAGGCAGGTTCTCTAAGGTGTCAAGAGTGCCACTAGCAGCTCCAGTGTTACATTCCATGTCCTCATTAGCCACTAGAAAGATTCTTTCTCCCCCAGATTCAAAGGTCCTAGGGTTGAATTCATGATCCTATCCTGAATTAGGTTAATCACTTCTAGTGATTCTCTAAGATCTGATGATTCAGTGGGCCAGCCTGGATCACAGCCTGGATAACCAAGAGTTGTTGAATCAACTGCTGTGGCATTACATCATAGGCTTCCCAGCTCAGGATCATGGGAGGGCTATTGCAATTCCTCACTTCAGAAACTTTTACTTGTAGGAGGTGGATGGGGGGATGGGGTAACTGGGTGACAGGCACTGAGGAGGGCACTTGATGAGATGAGCACTGGGTGTTATACTATATGTTGGCAAATTGGACTTTAATAAAATTTTTTTTTTTACTTGTAGCAATATTCTTCCTAATATCTTTTTGATTCAACATTCTTCTGATTACAAGAATCAAAAGAATCAGAAAGCAAGTTATGGCTACTAAGGCCACATACACACAAAAATCCATAGACAATTATTGGGAGGTTTCTTGTGTATCTCATAGGGTCATAGGAAATAAGCATACCTATAGAAGAGCAAGGGGAAAAAAAGCCCCTAGTATCTCAGAAGTAGGAGTTTATGGTCTTTTCAATGGTATAAATGTTACTGTACTTCACACTTTCAATCTTTGTGTCTCAATGAAAAATTTACCAGTTGTTAGAAGAGTGCATTTGACTAGCCTATTTTAGATCAAATGTAAACCTCTAGATTATTCAGCTATTATTGGGAGACTTAACCATGTGATACAACATGAAAAAATACTGTAATTTTTTTAAGTCGAGGAAATTATATTCATGGAAATTTTTCCAATATTGCATGGCTAATAATAGAGCCAGAATTTTAATCCAGTTCTAACTAGTTTTTAAAAAAATTCTGTGTATAGAACTATGCCTGTTAAATTCACTGGATTCTAAGCTGATTTTGTTTTTACATTTGTGTGCTTTCATTTGTGTTTTGCTAATTCTTTAATTTTATTCAAGTTGTGTTTAAGAATTCTAGTCTATCCCAATAAAAGTAGTGTCTTTGGAGAATGTATATGGTTGATATCAGGATCAAAGGTGGGATGTACTCATCAAAGAGGCCATACCCCCTCAGAAAATAGTTTTCCTTCTCTCAATAATTCTTACTGAGAGCTCTCATTTGTAGGATTTTGAGTTTATGTTATTTGAAAAATAATCCTCTTATGACACCACTCTGCACCAAACCATGAACATCCATGATTTGAAAATTCCAAAGTCTAGTAGTTTCTTCTGACAATACTTGAAAAGAAGAGTTGGAAAAACATTTCACAGTAAGCACAAAATGTGGCAAAACTAGATAGAAAAATACGTGATGGCATAATTCTGTTAGGATTGATAGGGCTCCTTCCTTTGCCAATTCTGGATACCAGATTTTTGACTACTACTTGCTTTTAACTCAGGTCAGGCAGCAAAACTCACTCTAGAAGCATAACCATCTCTATATAAATCAAATTAAATTCTATAAAGTGTTTTATGTGTTTTTTATAAGGTGATTCTAAGGTTAAGTTCTAATCCTCTTCACTAAGGAAAAGTTAATGTGCTTATGGTGTCCCTATTTGGCTTTCTTTCACTATTCTTAAGGAGGGGTTGCTTCTGATTTCAGGCAGGTCTTAACTCACACAATTTATGCTGGGCTAGTTACCTCTTACTGTTGGAGAATATTAAAATACACAAGATTCATAATACCATAGCTAACAGTTGTTCAGCTTTCACTATTGAAGTGTAGAGTCTTCATCTCGGTCTCCACATTTTGGGAACTTCTTGTTGGCATTAGCTTTAACATGCCATCTCCTCATGTGTTTGTATTCTACTTGATCTCTGATCTGTAGGACTGAACAAAAACATTTCTAAGTGTGAGAGAGCTTGAGAAAAGCTCCTCTATAGAGATAATTTGTCTCTGGCATAGCATCATTTAAAAACTTCCTTTATTCTCTAACCTCTTGGTCCCCTCTCTTTGCCCCCATCTCCTTCCTCCTCCTCCTCCTCCCTGGCTGTATGGCTAAATAGAGTTTTGTTACTCCAACCATTTCAGGCTAACATCAGTGTAGGCTAGGAAGTACACGTGGACATGATCTGCAGACAGCATGGAAGGCAAAAAACTTGCCAGAAAATGTTGAGGAGGATACAAAACTCATGTCTGTTCCTATCCAATGCAGTCTGGCTCAAAGGAGAGTAGGGCCATGTTCATGAGATGATTTTCCCAGTACAGAAAAAGAAAGTTGTCAGGCCAACAATAACAGATTAGTGCTAACAGTCTACAAAGTATTTCTACATAAATTATTTCCTTTAATTCTCTGAGGTACATGTTATTACAATCTCCCTTTTCTCAGATCTAAATTTCATAGCCACAGCTGTCTGATTCAAGATCTAGCTCTGAGTCCCAACTCTTTCCCTGATGACTCATAGCTGCACTAGAAAAGGGTGTAGTTTTTGTGTCATCCTCATAATACAGAAACACCTGGCACTGCCTTTTGTATGAGTATGATGGCGTTACAGGTCTATTAAATGATTCCCTTAAAGAGGGACCAGACAGACAAGGAGGGTTTCTTTGTATGTGGCAAGTACAAGGACACTTGCTGTAGATGAAGGATCAAGAATAAGCTGTAGATAAAGATCAGATGACCAGATCAGATGACCAGCAATTAGGCAAAGGGGGATTATTTTTTCTGTAATCTAGAAATCCAAGTTGTGCCTTCTCTCACAATAAAAGAAAACAAACTACATTCTCAAAATACTCTGTTCATTTGAAATTTTGAAAGTCTATTAAAAATGTCTTGAAATTCTTTAGAATAAATCAGAGCTTATGAATAGCAAAGGCAAAACAGAAAAGTTGGAGTTTTGTTACTAAGAGAAACTATTATAGCAGTTAGAGAAGTTCCTTTATAGCACTGAAAAGAAGACCAGTATGTGCAAGGGGCAATATTTTAGGTGATAAAGGAGGAGACTTGCTAAAGCTTCTCCCTTTAAGGTTTTTGATTCTATGAAGATGAAGTAAATTCTGTTTAAGAGAAGCTGAAAATATGAAAAGCAGCTCGGGTTCCTTTTCTTGGTCTGACAGTGTTGCTGACACACAGCTGGAGACTGATTTATCATCATATCTAAGGAAAGCCTTTAACAAATGACAACACATATGGACATTAGGCATTTCCTTTCCCCTGCATAAAACAAAGTGATAAATGGTGTGTGAATTTTAAAGACATAATTCCTCCAATAAAAACTCTAAAGCATGTGCTAGTGATTTCTGCATTTTAAATTTACAAGGCGGTTCATGGGAGAGGATTGAGAAAAGTTAGTGAAGTCTGTTAGTCTCTTATTTCAATGCCAGTCTTCACCACTTCTATGCCTCATGTTTATAAAATGCATTGTGATTTTTTTTCCTTCAGAGATTAAGATGGATTTATCACTAGCTTACCTCTCTCTGCAGTTGTATGATATCCAATTTTTATTGACAAATTAGGATGCTTTAAAGCAGACCACATCAGAAGTAGATCCTTAATTCATAAATCCATGAATCTTAGAGGAGAAAATCTCAGTCAAGTTAAGAGAAAGTCAAGGAATATTCCAAAGTTTTATTTGGCATCTGTCAGCAAGGCATGTATGGAAACTCAATTTCCTCCATTTAACACCCATATCTTCCTTTTCTTTGGACATTTTAGTTTGAAATTTGCCCTTAGGATTTTTTAAAATTGTATCATATTAAACTATTGAAATGTTGGATATATTTGATTAAGTTGTTAAGCTAATGTAAACAAATCACTCAGGGACTAAGGAATATAGTTCCTCTATTTGAATAGTGAGACTGAAAAGCATTATTGTCACTTTCTCCTCTTGAGACTATCTACCCTTTTAGACCAGTCTCACTGGAGTGGCTGGTTCCTGTTCTTTGATTTTGGGTGCACACATGGCCCAGCAGGTCCTCAGTGTTAATGCCCTTAGGATTCTAAGTAGCCAGCCTGGTACCAAAGTCTAGGCCAGAGGTTCATAAACTACAGCCAACCAGAAGGCTAACTTCACCCCACTGCCTACTTTTATAAATAAATTTTTATTGGAACACAACCAAGCCCATTTGCCTATAAGTTGTCTATGGTGCTTTCACACCATAATGGCAGAGTTGAGTAGTTGTGACAGATTGAGTCTGAAAACCCTAAAATATTTACTATCTGATCCTATACATAAGTAGTTTGCTGACTTCTGGTCTAGCCTCATTCAGACTAGTGTTCTAGAGCTACAAAAGAGATTTTTTTTTTCTGTCTCTTGATTGTTTCATTTATAGCAATCTTTGTTTTTTCTTTTTTCAATTAAATACCTATTTGAAAGTTCATCAGATTTGGCTATAGCCCAGATTCCATTCTTATATATTTAAAAGGCCACTAGACCTGACAGACATTTCTCAGTCTATGGTTTCTTTATCATTTTATCATTTTAAAATACTTTAAATAGGAAGGTTAAAAAAATCCATTTCTTGGCTACTTATCTAGCTTTATAAGTCTTCCCACTACCTGCCAACACCAGTAGAAATCTCTAAGTGATTTTTTTTTTCAGTGACTTTAACCACTGAGCTTCTGCTCACTTCCCATTCCCCCACCTCACTCTCAAACGTATTTCTAGTGGTCATGATGTGTGGTCCTGATGGAGATGTGCAGAGGACACAAAGGGCCCTTTAGGTAAAGTAGTTCTGATTTCCACAGTTTTCCTTGTTGCAGGAATTGAGATTCCAAGGAAATAACACTCTTTTTAGTGGGTTTGAGTTGAAATTCTGAAACTATAATGTTTCTTTCAAATAGTCTGCTCATAAATCCTTTTAAGCATGCAGCCCTTAGCACAAGTCCCTACTAAATTAAATATCAAGCAGAGCTAGGAAAGGAATGGTTGGTACATTTGATTATTTTATAAGGCTGAGGGAGAGAAAGTGGCATAGGAGTTTGAAACTATAATTGCTGCTTCTCCCTTGTTGCTCCTCTAGACTCCTGAAGAGTTGTAAAAAGTTCCAAGCTCATGCTCTCTTAGCTATGCATATTCAGTCTTGTCCTCTGTTCTGAACCAGTGCCAAATGTACTTACCCAGAAATCATGGGGGGGATTCAGTGTCATTTTCCTTTGTATTGCTGAGATCCTTACTTTTTTAAAACAAGAAATGTCCATCGTTGGGGGCATTTGGCCATATCATCTGAGGTAGTAAAACAATTCAGTAGTCAGTCAGTAACTTGTAAACATTTGCTCCATTTACCTCAAATCCCAGTTATCCTGCAAATCAGAGGTTAAATTTGCCAAATATCCCCTTTCCTCTAATATTGAAATGGAAAATAAAAATCCTCAAAAGAGATGTAAAAGCAGGAGTATATTCCACTACATAAGCCATGTAGATTATTTGGACAGTGTACGATAATTGAGTTCTAATCCTTGGTCTACCTTTATCTAGTTAACTGACCTAAGGGAGTCATTTCATATCACTGGGTTTGTTAATTGTAAAAAAGGAGAAAGATTAGACATATATTTTTTTTAAATCCTTTTGGCATACATTCAGATTGTACTCAGATTCTAAACTGTGAGGGCTGTCAGTCTCTGGAACAGGCTTTCAGAGAAGGGCTGTCTTGGAAAATTTACTGTCCTATATCATCTTCCTGCTGGTCCTAAATAAATCTGTTTAGAACTTGGAGCAGGAAAGTACAAATCCTTGAATACCCTTGATAAGATAAATGGTCCTTCTCCTTGGAAGGTTGTGCTTCTTGACCAAATGTGCATCTTTGGCAGATGCCCAAAGGTAGAATTTTCAGGTGGAATGGTGAGAAAAAGAGGGGGCAGCTGTCTTTCCCACCAGCTCAGCTGAAACAACCCTGACCCTCAGAGGAGACGTGTCACAAACAGATGGCCTTCACATACCAAAGGGAAGTATACCGTTTTACATATTATCTCATCTAGAGCCAAGGGAATAGAGAATAAGCTATGCAACTTCCTTTCTACCCTTTAATTTTATGATTTTATAAGTGATGAATCTTTGATTTTCTTACGACTACAATTGGAACTTTGATAAGCACATATTTTATTGAGATGAATCTTGCTTTAATAGCTGCAGGTGGGACATAGTTCATTAGGGACCTGTATATTAAGAGACATGTAATCCTCCCTTAGTTTTTATAGGAAAAAAATCTTGACAGTGACACCATAATATTTGACCTTAATAACTGCACCTGGAGTCATTCACCAAGAATACCAGAGGAATTTTGTCAACAAATTTAGCTCTGCACATTAACAATAAATGATTCTGAAATCACATTCATCTGCGCTTCTTAGGAAGTTCTAAAACCATTCAGTTAGCCTTGATGAATTAGTTCTTTCTCTGAAACATAACTAAGTATTAGCATATTTTATGGAAACAGCACTAACCCAAGTTGTTAGTAATTTAAGATGCCTATTTCAAAAGTACATGATTTAATTCAGTGGAATGGATGAGATTGAGTAAATTTGTTCCCACCTCTTGTAATGAAATATGGTACATGGAGATATCATAACACATGGTAGGTAGACTTGGTAATATGGCAGGCTTGGGGATATAAATCAATGTATGTCTATTTACTTTTGCTTCTATTCAGGGGTCTTATGTAGAAGTAGACTGCTGGCCTGCCCATGGAGACCAGTGATTCTTCTGAATTCTTTCTAAGTCTACAAGCATTTAGAATGCATCATTCTTGGGAGTATTTAGAAAGTAAATGTCTACTGAGGAACAGGAAGAGAAAGAAAAGCCACGTTATCCAAGCCCTGGAAAAAAAAAACAAAAAACACAAACACCTTTCTTCTTATACTGTGAACCCTAGTATATGAGTAAGAGATTTATGATCAGTCTTATAGGAGGTCAAAACAAGACCTTTAACCCAACCATCTTACCTACAAGAAAGTCATCATTCCTCACTCTACTGCTGTAGGTTAAGACCCTTAACTTTTCACCTGAGAAACTAATTGCAGTAGCACTGTAGCTGACTTCTTACAGCCAGTTTTGCCTCTGGCCTGCCTGCTTTCCACATTCTTACTGAATTAGAAATTAGATCCAGTCAATCCATGCTTAAAAAAATCCTTCTGTGTCTCCCACAACCCATAAGCATCATGATAACATCTGGATTAGTCAGAGAAGTACTCAGGCCTCTTCCTCAGGATATGGGCTCTATCTGCACCCCTAGAGGAATGCTTTGCTCCGGTTAGATCCATCTACATGCAGTTTTCCAAATGGTTCCATGTTCTTATCTCTGAAACCTTGTACATGCCATTCACTTCTCATTTGAACTGAAACTGGAAAGATTAAAAATGATGGCTAAAATTTATTGGGCACTTAATTATGAGTCAGATATAATTCTGAGGGTTTTACATTTATTGATGTATTCAGTACTTTTTGCTGGAGGATGAAGTAGGTGCTCTTATTTTCACTTTGTAAAGGGGGAAACTGAAGCATAGAGCAGTTAAATAACTTGCCTGGTGTTACACAGGGAGTAGGACTGTCAGATCTGGGATTCTAAGCCACGTGTTCATTTTCATTTCCACAGTGTGACAGTGCCTCTGGGCTCAGGAAGTGTTTACTTATCCTTCAAGATTTGATTTAGAGAGCATTTCACTGAGAAACTGCTGTGATACCCTAGATCTGAAGAAGGTGCTCTTTGCATCCTGCCTCCTGTTACATCACACAGAATTGCTCATGCTAAGTTCCAGAAGAGGCTGAGGTCTTGATGGTCTCTCCTGCCTTTTTACTACTAGGATTTTGTAAATATTTGTGGAATAGAAAAAACTCATTGTCTCCTACCATAAATTATTTCCTTTTATCTTAAAAATTTCTATTTCAAGTGAGTATCTTCGTCCTAGTAGATAGTAGGCACTCAATAAATGTTGGGTGGTGAAAGAGCAAATGAGTTTATGGGCTCTTCTTTCTTGGTGTACCCATAGGAAATAGGAGTAGATTAGCTTCCACAAAAATGGCAATTCTCCTTATATTTCTTTACAATTAGCAATAATTGCACCTTGGATAAACCTCATTTGCTATGATTCTGCCACTTTGCAAAGCTCTCTCCTTATATTTCTTTATCCTTTTTTTTTTGCCACTCCCTTAATTACAAATTCCACTACTCTATACAATTATGAGGTGTAAAGAAAACTTCTGTTGCACAGAAACAAGAAACTTCTCTTATGTTGCTTTTGATTTACAGGGTATAGAACACTTCATTTTAGCATAATTACAACAAAATTTTTCCAGATTCCTATTTGCTATAGCAATAAAAGTAAATGAACACCTCGTATATGCCAGGTTCTAGTGTAAACATTTTATATGATCTTTTTTTAATCATCATGATGATCTTTTGAATAAGCATTATTATCCCCATTTTACAGATGAAAAAAAAATGAGGTGATTCAGTATCTTACCAAAAGTCACATGAAGAGTAATCTGCAGAGTGGAAACCCAAACCCAGATCTGCTTGATTTGATTTAAAGCTACATATTTGATTTAAAGCCTATTTATATTTGATTCAAAGCTTATCTGGGGTGTCTGGGTGGCTCAGTTGGTTAAGTGTCTGACTCTTGATTTCAGCTCAGGTCATGATCTCAGAGTTGTGAGATTGAACCCCATGTTGGGCTCTCTGCCCAGTTTACTTAGTCTGCTTAAGATTCTCTCTCTACCTTCCCCTCTGCCCCTCCCTCCATTCAGGCATGCACATGTGCTAAATAAGTAAATAAAATATTTTAAAAAATAAAGCTTGTCCAATGGCATGGTGTCTCAAGGCCAGGGAGTGTGCCTATGAAATTGACCATTCTTTAGGATTAGAAACTAAATTCAACAATGAAACAAACCTATCCACTTCATTATGCAATGGTAGGTTTTGTATGCTGGTTTTTTTTTTTTTTAAGATTTTGTTTATTTATTCATGAGAGAGAGAGAGGCACAGACATAGGCAGAGGAGAAGGCGGCTCACCACAGAGAGCCCAATGTGGGACTTGATCCCAAGACCCTGGGATCACATCCTGAGCCAAAGGCAGATGGGTTTTCATGGTAGTAGGAAGAAGGCGTCATTTACTAATGAAAAAGAGAACAACTCTGGTGCTAGATTGCTGGTTTGAATCTGTTTGCTTGTTCTGTGTCTTTGGGCAAGCAGCTGAACCCCTCTGTACCTAGTTTCTCCACTTGAAAAGCAGGTGATAGTAATATAAATGAAATAGTTCATAATAATAAAACCTACCTTCTGGAGTGGTTAGACTCTGACTCTTGATCCCTGGTTTAAGTTAGAGCTTCCCTCTCAATGTTCCAGTGCTGGCTAAGCCAGAATCTCTAACTTAGTTTAGTCCTTCCACAGTCTGTTTCTTTTCTGTCTCCAATATGCCACTCTTTATTCCACGCTCTGCCGCAGGATGGAGGCATGTGGTCATGAATCCAAAAATTCCTTTTGCTAATGTACTTCTTCCCCCAGAAAAATGATGAAGGTTTCTTGCTTCAGCTTTAACAGTCATGCAGTTTACATATACACCCAGCTACATAAATTGCAGTCAATTACTTAGGGTTAGCAATTGAAATTCTCAGTAGTAGTAAAGAAGCTAGCCATTTGTAAGTCATTTATAGTAATCTTTAGTAACCGATAATTAGACACTAATTAGCTCATTTGCTTAGTGTTTTTACTTAGTAAGACATTTAATGAGTTAATTACAAGAAAAAGAATTGAACAGTAATTAAATACCAATTAAAGGGTTTTATATGTAAGCACAGTACATTGGTTAAAGAATAACATTTAAAATGAAAACAGTGAACTAAATGATTTAAGGTAATGTGGTAAGAATAGTTCTATCCCTTATACTGGATTCCATGGTGCCTTAGTCCTTCTTGGGTGTACGTAAGTCTCAGATTGTCAGAGCTTCTCAACCTCAGCTCTCTTGACATCTGGAGACTGCTAATTTTATGTACTATATGCACTGTAAGACATTTAGCAGTATCCTTATCCTCTACCTGCTAGAAGCCAGTAGTACTCTCCCATATGTAACGACAAAAATGTCTCCAGACATTGACAAATGTCCCCTGGGGTTCAAAACTGCCCCAATTGAGAACCACTGGGTTCCATTAAATACTTGTTTTTTCTCTTTTACTTTATACTTTATAGTTATAGTATTTTCACCATTTTCCTTGTAGTTGAGATTTTAAAGCTCATTGTAACATCTGTGGACTCCAGTGACTAACTAGATTACTAAGAAGGATCTGTTAATGTGGCAAGAACATTGAATTTGTACCTGAAGACGTAGCCTCATAGTAAGTATCCCAGTTACACAGTGTATGATCCTGAGTGATAATGTAACATCTTTGAATATCCTGCATATATAACAAGCATAAGAGAGCTAATTGCTAAGTTTTGGGATAGGGTTCCAGGGCTTGGAAGGCAAAAATTGCTTTGCCATATGACTTTTAACCTTTGATCACAAGGCTCATCTAGAACCTTCCCTGACCCACTATTTTTTCTTTCATCCAAATGTATTTATTGAACGCTTTCTATGTGCCAGGTGCTTTTCTAGGCACTGGGAGTATAGTAGTGAACAAAACAAACGTATTTTGTATCAGACTGAAAGCATGGAGACAAATAAGCAGAGAGTAAGGTTGGAGAATTCCTTTTTAAGTGAGGTGCTGCTAGATGTTCCCCCTTAGAAGGAGCCAACTTGAAGGGGGTGGGGAAGTGTGCCAGGTGGATATCTGAAAGAAGTATGTTCAGGACAGAGGGAACAGCCAGTGTAAACCTGTTTCCTTTCCCTTATTCAAAGTTTGAGAAGTTTATGAACTTAAATAGCCATTGCTATTGATCTTGTTGCTTATAAAATTGAACATTTTGTTATAAACATCTCACAACTTTTCCTTTTAAGAGATCTTCATATATGTTTCTAGGATATTTAAAAATAGGCATAGTTATACCTTCTAAGCAATAGTGGGATAATTTGAAGAAATAGGGAATATTTTTTGTATATTCCAACTAAAGATAGTGAGAGAACAGTTTTATTGAGAGTCAATTAAAAAATAGTCAAATACGGCTGTATTACTGTCTTCTAGTAACATTAATTAGTTGCTCTTGTCAATTTGAGTCCATTGACAAGACCTCAGTGCTGCATTAAGTAGTCACATTATGACCTATGCAATTTGAAATCCTCAGGATATCTATGAAAGCACCACTCATTTTAATTAGAAAACCTAATAAATTAGATAAATATTGGCTTTAGGATCTTAATCACACAATATAAATCAGTTATAATGATGAACCTGTGCTTTCATGGAAGGATTTTCATAGTCTTTTCAGGCCACAAAGTTCAAGGACATATCATCATTCATTTTATATTTGGGAGCATAGAAGTTGATATTTTTAAAGTCATATTTATGCCAATTAACACTACTATTAATTCTGTGATAGACAAAGTCACAGCCAGAATCTGTATTTTACAGAATGTATCTTCCACCAATCTTTATATCAATCTCTCTTGGTTCATTTAGAATGTCTTATTCTCTAGTAATTCCTCTGGAAAGGCACAAAGGAACTATATTCTCCAAATCCTTGCATGCTCATAATAGTTTATCTATGAGCTTTATAACTAAAAAGTCCATTTGTGTATGAAATTCTTGTTTCATGTTTTCTTTCCTATAGTAAGTTAGCATATTATTCCGTTGTTATCTGGAATAATGCACTGGTGTAAAAATATGATGACACTTTATTTTCCTTATAAGTGAATTGGTTGGTTTGCATGAATGTCCAAAGGAATTTTTTTCTTTTTTCTTTATAGTTTGGTAACTTTACTAGAATGTCTTATTTTGGGTTCTTCTGGGTTGATTTTTTTTTTCCCCAGCTAGTTGTGTACCCTTATAGAACATAATGTCAACACTTTTTTTATTTTAGGTAAAACTTTTAGGGAAGCTTTCTTCAATTAAAGTTTGAAATTTGTTTTGTCTCATTGTGTTGGTTTACTACAGAAATTATTATTATTTTTTAAGATTTATTTATCTTTGCTTGTGTTAGTGAACATGTCAGCTGGGGGAGACAGAGAGAAACCTTAAGCAGACTCCCTGCTGAGAGCAGAGGTGACTCAGGGCTTGATCCTAGAACCCTGAGATCATAACTTGAGCTGGAATCAAGAGTTAGAAGCTTAACCACCTCAGCCACCCAGGTGCCCGTACTTTAGAAATTCTATTAGGTCTTGTGTCCAGATATATTTTTCCAAAGATGGTCATGTCTGCATATTTATTTTCCCAACATGTCCTCCTCACAGCGGGACTGACACACTTTTCCTTCACAAGCAGAGTCTGTTTCTTCTCCTTGAATCAGGGTCATGCCTTGTAACTACACTGACCAATGGATGACATAATAAGGGATACTCTACAACTTCTGAGATTAGGCCATAGGAATAATGCAGCTTCCTCCTGGCATTCTTTGGGATACTTGTCCTTGAAATCCTGCCTTTGTGTTTCAAGGAGGCTCACACCACCTGGAAAGACCATATACAGCTGTTCCAGCCAATAGACCCAGCCAGGCACTCAGAAAATTACCAGTACTGACTGCCAGGCATATGACGGAATAGTGTTTGGTCGATTCCAGCCTTCAAATCCTCCCAGCTGAGGCTGTAGACCTCACGGAGTAGAAATAATTGATCTCATTTATGTGTTCTCTGATGTTCAGAAGCCATGAAAGATAATATGTCATTATTGTTTGAAGCCCTAAGTTTTGGGTATATTTGTTACATAACAATGGAAAGCTTGTCAGAGGAGATGCAACAGGACTCGGTGGAGTGTGCGACTCAGGCGTTGGAGAAATATAACAAAGAGAAGGACATTGCGGCCCATATTAAGAAGGAGTTTGACAAGAAGTACAACCCCACCTGGCACTGCATCGTGGGGAGGAACTTCGGTAGTTATGTGATACATGAAACCAAACACTTCATCTACTTCTACCTGGGCCAAGTGGCCATTCTTCTGTTCAAATCTGGTTAAAAGCATGGACTGTGTCACACACCCAGTGATCCATCCAAAACCAAGGACTAAAATTCCAAATACCAGAGACTGAAATCTTCAGCCTTGCCTAGGGGAACACCTCGATCTTTGAACCTTTATTGTGTTGTTTTGTACAGGGCATTCTCTGTACGAATTTGTTGTGGTTATAAAACAATTAAAAAAACAGCTTACGTTTGTATTTATTTTCTATTCCATACCTCTGCCCCATGTTTTTTCTCCTCAAAATCCATTCCTTTCCAAATAAATCTGTTGGAGAAAAAAAAAATTGATTCTTTTTTTTTTTTTTAAAGATTTTATTTATTCATGAGAGACACAGAGAGAAGCAGAGACATAGGCAGAGGGAGAAGCAGGGTCTCTGCGGGGAACTGATGTGGGACTCCATCCCAGGACCCAGGAATCATGACCTAAGGCAAAGGCAGATGCTCAGCCACTGAGCAATCCAGGTGTCCCTGGTATATTGGTTCTTTAGAAAATTTTTTCTATACCTGTTACTTTTTTTCCCTTAACTTTTGTGTTTCATTTACTCTTGTGTTTCTTCTTAGTTTTCATTTCTGTAATGTTTTTTGGCAGTTTATTTTTCTTCATCTTATTTCACCTACTTTTATGTTGTACTTCTTTATCTTATATCTATGTGCCTTTTGGCTTATTTGAGAGTAGGCTACAGTTTTGATTCGTGTTGCAGACTTGTTCTGGTGTATTTTTATTATTTGTACGGGTGTTAATTTGTCCATCTTCTCTATAGTTGCTCATGAGAACTTGATACAGTGCTTTACCTCCATTCTTTTTGATTGCTCACTTTTATGTGAAACTGGTTTTCCTGTACATTCAGGGAGAAGGGTTGGGTTGAAGTACTTATTCTAGTTTCAGGTCTCTAGGGCTGCTGCTTTGATTCCTTTTTCTCAAAGTGAAGTATGTTGTACATTCTGAGAGCTGCCTCCTCTGGTGGTCCCCCACCTTTATCAGGGTTTTATTTTTCCTGTATACCTGTCATCACTTCCCTGCTCAATTTGGAATCTCCTTCTGGTCGTTTCTTCTCAGTGTGGGACTTTGTCCTGGGAAAGGGAGTTGATTAGTTTTGAGAGTTGATAGGTCATGTTTTCTTTCAGTACTTTCAGACTTCTCCACAGATACCTTGTTACCCGGATGTCTACAAGGAAGTGTGACAGCTCCTCCCAGGGTTTTCTGCTGTCCTCAACTAGCCTGTGTTGTCAACAAGGAATCTTTGGAGAATGCACAATCTTAGGGGTTCTTCTGTTCTCAGAATGTACATAATGCCCCATGACTTTCTTCTTCATCATCCCATAGAGATACTGATATCACAAGGGCCTTTTGGCTCTACATGATCATTCCCCACCTGTTTATATTTTGGAGTTCATAGAAATAATCCTTTGTTAAAATTTTGTTGTGGATATTGTCTGTGTGATTTGCTATTTTAGTTGCTTTCTTTTAATGGAGGAATTCAGGGAGAATCACACTATATGGTTACCATCATCACTAACATTCCAGAATTCCATCTATGCATTTTAATTTCTCTCTATGTGTTTCTGGGTTACCTCAGAAAATAGAGAGAGGATATAAATAAATCCAAGGAGAAGATTTGTGATGTGCCACCACCTTTGCCTTCTTAATAGCCAGCCTCTAGGAAGATGATCAATGGAGCCATTATCTTTCCAAATGTTACCCATTATAGTGTCCTATACATAGAAAATATTATTTTGGAAATCCATAAAAGGACAATTTAGGCTTTATAATGTGAAGAAATGTGGGATTTCTTCATTTGCCTTGGTTTCTTCCAGCCACAGTACACTTTGTTAACAGTTCCCCTCTGGCCTTTAGAAGCTTGAGAACCATTTGAAATGTGGAGGGAGATGGGTTAGAAGGCAAATTGAAGCAAAGGAAAATATGGAGATTGTGCCACCATTGGGTTCTTGAGTCACGTGACTTTTTTAAACAAAAGAATATACTGAAAAGTTTCGTCTCCATATTGACTTCTGCCCAACACTTAGCCCATAACAGCTGGAAAAAGCAGATGAAATGATCTTCCCACCAAGAACTGGGAGGAGTGATAAGCACTGGAGAGAAATGAACAGTAAATGCAATGTCATCAGCCCTTCCCTTAAGCTCTTTCCTATAGATTGCCTTTCCTCAATTCAGAAGTCTGATCTTCTCAAGCATGTGTTGAGCACAGTCAGCTGAAAGCCAGCTGTTTCCAACCTCACCTTACTTTGAAGGTGTTAAGTGAGATTAGACTTGAATTACATTTGGGGAAATAATCTCTACTTTACTGTTATGAAGCAAATAAATCTTTAATGGTATTAAAAAGGCACTTCAAGGTTCCCTTGTGCTCCCCCCCACCCATCTTACTTTCTAAACAACATATTGCTGAGTTAAGTGTAAATGAATCAGTAGCATATGGCTTAATCTTCTTTCGAATCCCCTTTGGGCTTGAGGAATTAATTGACAAACTTCATGGCAAAGCTTCCTTGTAGTATTTGGAATCCCAAACTTAGGCAGCATGACCAGAACCATTTATAGACTCCAATTTGAGTTAATGCCTTTCTCTCTATTAAAGTCTTAAAGGGCTAATGGAATGCAGCCTTCATAGCTGACTACTCAAGCTCCTGTGTCACAGTTTTCCCCATGTCTTTATTTCTCTAAGAATTTATTAGGAAATGAACATTCATTCAGCTGTCTCCTGTGAAGTGAGACAGTCAAGCATGGGCAAATGCAGAGATTGGGAAAACCAAGGTGGGCTGTTTCTTTCCTATCTAATGTTTTAGAAGTCCTATGGATTTTAAGTATCCCATACAGAACTCAGAATGAGATAAAAGGGAGTAGGTTTATGATTAATCCCAGAAGATTATTCCTTAAAGTTTCTCACTACAAGCAAATATTAATTAAGATTCTCTTCTATTTGCTGCTTTTTAAACAGGAAAGTCAGTTAGTATGCAGAAAAGACTACTGGCTTTTGAATATTGAAACATGGGAGTGCAAATCACTTCTGTCTCTCAGTGGTTACATGTTTGTTAACCAAAGCTGAACTGATGGCAGGTGCATGGCAAGGGATGTTAGTGGGCTTTTGCTTGGGGTCTGGCTGGAGGTGAGCTCTAGGGCTGGGGGCTCCAAGATAAGGTAAAATCAATCAAGGCAGAACCTTCTGCTTAGTTTCTAGTCAATGTTATCGTTGCTGCAGACATGTTGAATGTAATTGAATAGTAATTAAGAGTGATGGAAAATCTGCCATCAGCCATCCAGAGACGGTCTGCTTTCTACATTTTGATAATCACACTCCCACCACTTAAGACACAAATAATTGCCCTTCTGCCTCCAACATAATTTATTTTGCTATTGCCTAACCCCACATACTTTCCCTCTTAGCAGGAAAGAGTAGAGATGTTTTCTGTGGGGACTCAGACACATGACACTTTATAGTCACCCCATTTTGGCTATGGGTCTTAATCTCATAAGTACCCATTTCTTCACCTGTAACATATGGTAGCATGTTACCTCATGAGAACTAAAATAATGTATGTAATATGCTGGGACATCACAGGGGCACATTGTTAGATCTCTTACAAAATGCTATCTCCTGTTTTTTTTTTTTTTTTTTTTTTTTAAGATTTTATTTATTCGTTCGTGAAAGACACAGAGAGAAGCAGAGATACAGGCAGAGGGAGAAGCAGGCTCCCTGCAGGAAGCCCAATGCAGGACTCAATCCCCAGACTCCAGGATCACACCCTGAGCCAAAGGCAGACGCTCAACCGCTGAGTCATCCAGGCGTCCCTATCTCCTGGTTTTTGAAGTGCTAGAACATTAATAAGGATTACTCCATACAGAAGGTGACAGGACAGGGTAATTGTAATGTTCAGGTGGTTCTGTTTGTGTGTAATTTGATTGAAAGTTTTAGGAGCCAGGATGAGTCTTGGAAAAGTTATTCCCAAAAGCCCTGTGAAAGACGTGCCTATCAGAAGCAAGGTGCCCCTGAAACCTCAAGCTGCTGTTTTGTAACACTGTTACGTGTGGGAATGGAACCTCCTTTTCCCAAATAACCACAAAATTCAATCAGTGTAATTACAGAAATCACAGCTGACTCATGTCTTTTCTTCTGCTATTTTATGTTACTCTATTATCTCTATCACTCATTGCTTTATAGCTGTTTTATTTCCCTCATAATGTTTTCAGACATTAAACTTCAAATAACTACTCTTTTCTAATTTGGAAAAGAAAACCTAAATAGAAAAAAAACATGGAAAGTATTACTAACATTCATGTAGTCATGATAGAAAATTGATAAATGCGAAATTGACAAATTACCTATTTTAAAAATTTCTTTTTCTCATTTTTCTCTTAAATAGATGTCTCTATATTTCATTAATTCCAGTCTTCTCCTTACCTACAGTTAATTCTCATTGTAAATTTTGCATGAATCCTTCTAGTCCATATGTTTTTATTTCTAGTATACACAAAAACTTAATACTCTCTCGTATTTTGCAATATTTATGTGAATGTTTAGAAACTTGTTTCATTTAACAATATTTTAGAGAGTGATCCATGTTGTTAGATGCATGTAGATCTAGTGAATTCACACTATTGAATGTAATTGCATCATGTGACTACCAAGAAACTGTCCCTTACTGATAGACATTTAGAGTATTTCTAACTTTTTGCTATTTCCTCAAATGCTTTAATAGTTTGATAATATATATTTATGCATGGTAAGTAAAGCGTGTTTTTGTGATAAGAAGCATAAACAGGAAGAAATAATCACTTTCAAGATAGATTTCTGTAAGAAGAGGTTTTGTCCAGCTGGTGTACCAGAATCTTGACTACAATGAAATTGGTTCAAAGTAAGTGTATTTTATATCCAAGTTTCTCAAATTTTAGTTCATCACAATCACCCAATCCATGTATTTAAACAAACTGTCTAGTTTTTTTATTGGTTTATATTTCAAGAAGCTCAGTTATGAGATCAGGGACTGAAATTAAGAGCATTTATTTTGCATACAATGATTTCTTGAGGTTGTTGCTCTGTAGAAACTGAGGTAATGTGAGTTTATTTGCCAAGAAATCTTTCTCCTTGGAAATAAAAGGAACATTGACACATTTAGAGCCTCTACTATGTCCTAGCCCAGTGCTAGCCACTTTGACAGACAATTTCATTTAATCCTCAGAGATCCTTGGAAATTCATTTTTACGTGAAAACATAGATTTGGAGCTGTAAGATAATAGTCCAAGATCACATAACTACTCAGCAGTATACTCAATCAAGCCTTAGACTTGACCCTACCTGCATTTGATTTGAAAATTCTATTTTCTCTATTCTACATGTTCACATATCTTGGGGAGGTAATCGTTATTAACAGCTATAGTTTATCACAGAACATAGTCACTTAATCAGCATAAATTTGTTTGAGCCTCCACTATGCTGTCATTTTTATGCAATTACCATAAGGGGTTACAAAGAAATAATTCACTGCATATGGGGAGCTCATAATCTACCAGGGAAGAAAAGATAAAGATAGGAACAGTTGGACAGTACTTTGAACTGCTTTTGTGCAGCTTTGGGAGGAAACCATGTGGGTTAAAGAAGGAAAGCTAAGTGAGAGGTGGGTGGTGGGCCACTCTGAGAAGGTGGGTGGCATTTACCCCAGTAGGGAATACTCAGAAAGAATTCTGGATGAGTAGAATTGCATGAGCAAGAGCTTGGGGCTGGGGACTACAAATAGTTCCCATCAACTGTTGGAAAGGATGACTGTTAGGGACACACTCCAGATGTCTCTGTCAGCAGAGTTAATAGAGAACTGGAACATGTGACTTCAGTGTCTGAGTTCCTTTCAGTTTCCATACCTCTTGTCTGATATTTTTTTAGATTATAGTTTAGTCCGTGGAATTCACCAGGACACATGAGAGGCATGTAATAGAATGCCAGTGTCTTGGGAAAACCAGAGGTGGTGTCTAAGCAAAGCTAGGTGAAAGTTCCTGGTGACCAAAGAAAGGAAAAATCAGACAAGGTGAAAGAAAAGTCGTGCTTGAAGGCTGTTTAATTACTAAAAAGACTTATGGAATTATCACCTCCCCTGAGGGCTCATTTGGAAGCTAGAACTATGTTTTGATGGGAGGTTCGTAGAAGAACCTGAGAGTCAGCCTACTTTGAGAAGGTATAACTTTGAGATGCATAGCCTTTCAATTTTTGTTTTTTCTCAAAACAAAACAAAGCAAAACTTAAATGGAGGCATAGGAAATGTCCTAAGTATTCTCCAGAAGCTGCAACTGCTCTGTTTAGCACTCTTATTCTTGGAACATCACTATTAGACTCCTGCATCCACCCCTTTGATCCCTACCCCAACTCTAACTTCCCTTCCTAGTGCATTGGGAAATTAGGGTTTTGAGCTTTGGAGTCAAGTTGCTCCATGTAGAGTCCTGCTTTCATCAGTTACTCACTGGTGAAGTAAGCCAACCTTCTCAGAGATATGTCCTCATCTGTAACCCAGGGATAATACATACTAGATACTAGTAGAGTTACTGTTGGAATAATATGTTGTGAAGCATCCTATACCCACAATAAAGGTGTTATTATTATCCTCAGAAAAGCAAAACTAAGGGGTTTTACCACTCATCTTCACTGAAAAAACCTTCTATATAAGATGTTCTTTAGGAAGAAGAAAATTGAACCACAATGAGTTTTGAGAATAAATACTGATCAAAGAAATCTGTAAAGATATACCTAAATAACCTTTAATGGGAGGGGAGTTGATTGAAAAAAAGTGGAACTAAAATACTGGGCAAAAGTAACATTTAAGTTGGGAGTTATATGATTAAAGTTCAAATGTTTCACAGTTCTAGTTCAGAAAATGTATAGAAACATTGATTAATTTTTGACTTTGAAGATAACCTCTACATAAATGGACTAAGTTTTTACTTGTAGGGTAAGGTGATAGAAATAAATCAAATTATGCAAATAATCACCATAAATGTATATGGACTGAGTTTAGTACTTAGAACAAAGATTATGAGATTGATACAAGAGAATCTACAGGTGGCTAAGCATCTGACTCATGGTTTCAGCTCAGGTCATGATCTCAGGGTCCTGGGAATAGAGCCTTGCATCCAGCTCTTGTTCAGTGCAGAGTCTGCTTAACAGACTCTCTCTCCCTCTCCCTCTGCCCCTCCCCACCACATTCTCTCTCTCTCACAAATAAATCTTAAGAGAGAATCTAGATACATGTTTATAAGGCACCCATTTAAACTTAAGGATATAGAAAACTGGAAATAAAGGGAAAAGGTATAGAAATTATTAACAGAAAGCTGATGTAGCTATAGTAATATTAAAATAGACTTCATGATCCCTAATAACGTTTCCTGACCTAATGAGAGGAGGAAATGTAGCAGTTATAAACTTGTTTGTGATTAATACTATAGCCTCAATATATATAAATCAAAGTTAACAAATTGACAAACAGAATGGATATTTTAACAAATGTCTCCCTGTAATTGGTAGGTTAGGAGAATAGAATAAAAAAAAATTTTTTTAAGATTTTATTTATTCATGAGAGATTCAGAGGCAGAGACACACACAGGCTCCTTGTGGAGCCTGATAAGGGACTTGATCCCAGGACCCTGGGATCATGACCTGAGCTAAAGGCAGAGGCTCAACCACTGAGCCACCAGGTGTCCCAAAGAAAAAAAAAATATTTAAAAGGACATAGAATAACAAAATTAACAAACTTAATTTAGTAGAAATAAACAAATTATATATCCAACAATTAGAGGGTATATAGTCTCTTAAAGCACTCATGGCACATTTATAAAAATGTACTAGGCCACAAAGCAATAAATGACCTGATTTTTGTCTCTAGCAATCAATTAGTTTGGATTTCCTAGAATTTTATGCAAAAGGAATCATAGAGTACCTCCTCTCCTCCCCTCCCTCCCTCCCTCCCTCCCTCCCTCCTTGCCTGCCTTCCTTCTTTCCTTCCTTCCTTCCTTCCTTCCTTCCTTCCTTCCTTCCTTCCTTCCTTCCTTCCTTCCTTCCTTCCCTGGCTTTCCTCACTTAGTGTTAATTGAGGTTTATCCATATTGATGTATATATCAGTAGTTCATTCTTTTATCGTCCTTTAGTATGCCATAAATTGTTTATTCATTCAAAAGTTAATAGACATTGGATTTTTCAGTATTTGCTTTTTATAAGTGAAGCTGCTCTGAGGTTTCATGTGCAAATTTTTATGTGAATATATGTTCTCATTTCTATTGGATAGGAGTGGAATGCTTGAGCTGTATGGCAAAAGTATGTTTAACTTGTTTTTGTATATTTTTTATTGGAGTTTGATTTGTCAACATATAGCATAACACCCAATGCTCATCCTGTCAAGTGCCCCCCTCAGTGCCCATCACCCAGTCACCCTAGCCCCCCCGCCACCTCCCCTTCTACCACCCCTTGTTCATTTCCCAGAGTTAGGAGTCTCTCATGTTCTGTCTTCCTCTCTGATATTTCCCATTCATTTTCTCTCCTTTCCCCTTTATCCTTTTCACTATTTTTTATATTCCCCAAATGAATGAGACCATATAATGTTTTTTGTTCTCCGATTGACTTACTTCCCTCAGCATAATACCCTCCAGTTCCATCCACGTCGAAGCAAATGGCGGGTATTTGTCATTTCTAATGGCTGAGTAATATTCCATTGTATACATAGACCACATCTTCTTTATCCATTTATTTTTCAGTGGACACCGAGGCTCCTTCCACAGTTTGGCTATTGTGGACATTGCTGCTAGAAACATTGGGGTGTCCTGCCGTTTCACTGCATCTGTATCTTTGGGGTAAATCGCCAGCAGTGCAATTCCTGGGTGGTAGGGCAGCTCTATTTTTAACTCTTTGAGGAAACTCCACAAGTTTTCCAGAGTGGCTGTACAAGTTCACATTCCCACCAACAGTGCAAGAGGGTTCCCCTTTCTCCGCATCCTCTCCAACATTTGTTGTTTTCTGTCTTGTTAATTTTCACTATTCTCATTGGTGTGAGGTGGTATCTCATTGTGGTTTTGATTTGTATTTCCCTGATGGCCAGTGATGTGGAGCATTTTCTCATGTGCTTGTTGGCCATGTCTATGTCTTTGGTGAAATTTCTGTTCATGTCTTTTGCCCATTTCATGATTGGATTGTTTGTTCCTTTGCTGTTGAGTTTAATAAGTTCTTTATAGATCTTGGATACTAGCCCTTTATCTGATATGTCAGTTGCAAATATCTCCTCCCATTCTGTAGGTTGTCTTTGAGTTTTGTTGACGGTATCTTTTGCTTTGCAAAAGCTTCTTATCTTGATGAAGTCCCAATAGTTCATTTTTGCTTTTGTTTCTCTTGCCTTCATAGATGTATCTTGCAAGAAGTTGCTGTGACCAAGTTCAAAAAGGGTGTTGCCTGTTTTTTATAGGATTTTGATGGATTCTTGTCTCACATTTAGATATTTCGTCCATTTTATCTTTGTGTATGGTGTAAGAGAATGGTCTCGTTTTATTCTTCTGTACGTGGCTGTCCAATTTTCCCAGCACCATTTATTGAGGAGACTGTCCTTTTTCCAGTGGAAAGTCTTTCCTGCTTTGTCAAATATTAGTTGGCCATAGGGTTGAGGGCCCATTTCTGGGTTCTCTATTCTGTTCCATTGATCTATGTGTCTGTTTTTGTGCCAGTACCACAGTGTTTTGATGATCACAGCTTTGTAGTACAACTTGAAATCTGGCATTGTGATGCCCCCAGCTCTGGTTTTCTTTTTTAATATTCTCCTGGCTATTTGGGGTGTTTTCTGATTCCACACAAATCTTAAGATGATTTGTTCCAAGTCTCTGAAGAAAGTCCATGGTATTTTGATAGGGATTGCATTAACCATGTAAATTCCCTGGGTAGCATGGACATTTTCACAATATTAATTCTTCCAATCCATGAGCATGGAATATTTTTCCATATTTTTGTGTCTTCCTCAATTTCTTTCAGAAGTGTTCTGTAGTTTTTAGGGTATAGATCCTTTACCTCTTTGGTTAGGTTTATTCCTAGGTATCTTATGCTTTTGGGTGCAATTGTAAATGGGATTGACTCCTTAATTTCTCTTTCTTCAGTCTCATTGTTAGTGTATAGAAATGCCACTGATTTCTGGGCATTGATTTTGTATCCTGCCGCACTGCCCAATTGCTGTATGAGTTCTAGCGATCTTGGGGTGGAGTCTTTTGGGTTCTCTATGTACAGTATCATGTCATCTGCAAAGAGGGAGAGTTTGACTTCTTTGCCAATTTGAATGCCTTTTTTTCCTTTTTGTTGTCTGATTGCTAAGACTAGGATTTCTAGTACTATTTTGAATAGCAGTGGTGAGAGTGGACATCCCTGTCGTGTTCCTGATCTTAGGGGAAAGGCTCCCAGTGTTTCCCCATTGAGAATGATATTTGCTGTGGGCTTTTCGTAGATGGCTTTTAAGATGCTGAGGAATGTTCCCTCTATCTCTATACTCTGAAGAGTTTTGATCAGGAATGGATGCTATATTTTGTCAAATGCTTTCTGCATCTATTGAGAGGATCCTATGGTTCTTGTTTTTTCTCTTGTTGATATGATCTATCACGTTGATTGCTTTACGAGTGTTGAACCAGCCTTGCATCTGGAAGATAAATCCCACTTGGTCATGGTGAATAATCTTCTTAATGTACTGTTGAATCCTATTGGTTAGTATCTTGTTGAGAATTTTTGCATCTGTGTTCATCAGGGATATTGGTCTATAATTCTCCTTTTTGGTGGGGTCTTTGTCTGGTTTTGGAATTAAGGTGATGCTGGCCTCATGAAACGAGTTTGGAAGTATTCCATCCCTTTCTATTTTTCATAACAGCTTTAGTAGGATAGGTATTGTTTTTTCTTTAAACATCTGATAGAATTCCCCTGGGAAGCCATCTGGCCCTGGACTTTTGTGTCTTGGAAGGTTTTTGATGACTGCTTCAATTTCCTCCCTGGTTATTGGCCTGTTCAGGTTTTCTATTTCTTCCTGTTCCAGTTTTGGTAGTTTGTGATTTTCTAGAAATGCACCTATTTCTTCTAGATTGCCTAATTTATTGGCATATAGCTGCTCATAATATGTTTTTAAAATCATTTGTATTTCCTTGGTATTAGTGGTGATCTCTCCTTTTTCATTCATGATTTTATTAATTAGAGTTTTTTCTCTCTTTAATAAGGCTGGCTAATGGTTTATCTATCTTATTAATTCTTTCAAAGAACCAACTCCTGGTTTACTTGATCTGTTCTATGGTTCTTCTGGCCTCTATTTCATTGAGTTCTGCTTGAGTCTTTATTAACTCTCTTCTTCTGCTTGGTGTAGGTTTTATTTGCTGTTCTTTCTCCAGTTCCTTTAGGTGTGAGGTTAGCTTGTGTATTTGAGTTTTTCCCAATTTTTTGAGGGATGCTTGAATTGCAATGTATTTACCTATTAGGACTGCTTTTGCTGTATCCCAAATATTTTGAATGGTTGTATCTTCATTCTCATTAGTTTCCATGAATCTTTTAAATTCTTCTCTAATTTTCCTGTTTGACCCTTTTAGAAGGATGCTCTTTAAACTCCATGTGTTTTAGTTTCTTCCAAATTTCTTCTTGTGATTGAGTTCAAGTTTCAAAGCATTATGGTCTGAAAATATGCAGGGGACAGTCCCAATCTTTTGGTATCAGCTGAGACCTGATTTGTGACCCAGTATATGGTCTATTCTGGAGAAAGTTCCATGTGCACTTGAGAAGAATGTGTATTCAGTTGCGTTTGGATGTAAACTTCTGCAAATACCTGAAATCCATCTGGTCCAGTGTATCATTCGAAGCTCTTGTTTCTTTGGAGATGTTGTGCTTAGAACATCTGTCATTGCAGAAAGTGCGGTGTTGAAGTCTCTCAGTATAAGTGTATTATTATTTAAGTATGTCTTGTCTTTGGTTATTAATTGATATACTTGGCAGCTCCTACATTCGGGGCATAAATATTCATGATCGTTAGGTCCTCTTGTTGGATAGATTCTTTAAGTATGATATAGTCTCCCTCTTCATCTCTTACTACAGTCTTTGGGATAAAATTTAATTTATCTGCTATGAGGATGGCTACCCCAGCTTTCTTTTGAGGACCATTTAAATGGTAAATGGTTCTCCATCCTTTTATTTTCAGGCTGTAGGTGTCCTTAGATCTAAAATGAGTCTCTTGTAGACAGCAAATAGGTGGGTCTTGCTTTTTTATCCAGTCTGAAACCCTGCACCTTTTGATGGGATCATTAAGCCTATTCATATTCAGAGTTACTATCGAAAGATACGAATTTAGTGTCATCATAATACTTATTCAGTCCCTGTTTTTGAGGATTGTTTCCTTGGACTTCACCTTTCTTTTACAGAATCCCTCTTAATATTTCTGGCAGAGCTTGTTTGGTGGTCACATATTCTTTCAGTTTCTGCCTATCTTGGAAGCTCTTTATCTCTCCTTCTATTCTGAATGAGAGCCTTGCTGGATAAAGTATTCTTGGCTGCATGTTCTTCTCACTTAGGACCCTGAATATACCCTGCCAGCCCTTTCTGGCCTGCCAGGTCTCTGTGGAGAGGTCTGCTGTTAATCTAATAGTTCTCCCCATATAGGTTAGGGATCTCTTGTCTCTTGCTGCTAAGGATTTTCTCTTTATCTTTGGAATTTGCAAGTTTCACTATTAAATGTTGAGGCATTGAACGGTTTTTATTGATTTTAGGGGGGGATCTCTGTATCTCCTGGATCTGAATGCCTCTTTCCCTCCCCCGGTTAGGGAAGTTCTCAGCTATGATTTGTTCAAATATGCTTTATGGCCCTCTGTTCCTCGGGGCGCCCTCTGGAACCCCAATTAAAAATAGATTTTTCCTTTTGAGCTGTCATTTATTTCCCTTAACCTTTCCTCATGGTCTTTTAATTGTTTTTCTCTTTTATCCTCCGCTTCCTTCCTTGCCATCAAATTGTCTTCTATGTCAGTCACTCGTTCTTCTACCTCATTAACCCATGTTGTTAGGACCTCCAGTTTGGATTGCATCTCATTTCATTGATTTTTAATTTTGGCCTGATTAGATCTAAATCCTGCAGTCATGAAGTCTCTTGAATCCTTTATGCTTTTTTCCAGAGCCACCAGTAGCTTTATAATTGTGCTTCTTAATTGGCTTTCTGACATCGAATTGTAATCCAAATTCTGTAATTCTGTGGGAGAGAGTACTATTTCTGATTCTTTCTTTTGTGGTGAGTTCTTCTTTCTAGTCATTTTGCTCAGTGCAGAGTGGCTGTATGAGTGGGCTGAGTCAAGAATATCAACCACCACCTAAGTAAATTTCACCCTTGATGATTCTGACAAGGTCAGAGACCAGAAATTGAAAACAAAGATCAAATGAAATAAAACAAAGGAACCATTAAAGTGAAAAACAAATTTTAAAGCAAAGTAGTAAAAAATAAAAGGCTAGGAACCCTAAAGAAGAGAAAAAAAAAAAAAAAAGAAAAAGGAGAAGAAAATAAGGGGGGGTACTGGGAGATGGTGGTGGTGCAGAAGTTGTAGTGGAGGGAGAAGGTAGTATACCTGAGGGTTTCTAAGGGTGATCCTCTTGGTTCTGAGTATATTAAGTTCTGTATGTTAGAAGATGCTCAGTCCCATATTTATTTATACCAGAAATACTTGTAGAGGGCCCCAATATTGAGCACCAAAACATAAATGAGATAAAAGAGGGGGGCAGAATGGGAATGAAGAATCTCACAGAATGAACCAGCACGGTATACCACTTGGTTCTGGGTGTATACTGGTCATGTTTTAGAAGGTATTAACTTCCACCATTGTAGAACAAAATGAGAGCGAGAAAACAAACACAAAACAAACAAAAAACATATCTTGTATATCTCCCATAATTGAGTATGTTGAAGGGAATCTAGAAGTGGAAAATGTATCTAGGATCTATAATTGTAGAAATATGAAAGTCAAAAAAGTAGAATCTTAAAAATGAAGAGGTGGCAAAATATTGTAGGTAAGGTGGGAAAGGAGAAAAAAAATTGGAAATTTACAGTCTGATATAAAAAGGAGTTGTACTGGAAAGAAGAAGAAAAAAAAAAAAAAAAAGGAAGTGTATCCTCTGTTCTATATACTGTAAATCCCTTGACTTCCCCTGGAGCTTTCCAGTGCTGCTCAGTCAAGAACTTGCTCTTCCCCTGTCCTTCCAGCTGATCTTCTGGGGGAGGGCCCTGCTGTGCTGACTCTCAAGTGTGTGCACCTGGGGGAGATGCTCCACCCCATGCTGGTGCATGGCTCAGTGGGAGCTGTTTATCCTGTGAGGCCCCTGTTCCCTGGTGGCCCTGCCCCTCCCAAGGACACAGTGACACTGGCTAGCTCTCCAGCCCTGGAGTCAGCTCCCACAGTAACTCCCGCAGCTCCCAGTCCGCACTGGCCTAGATGCTCCAGGGGTGGGGGCACTGATCTGCACAGCTGGGGGCGGGGAGTGCCCCGCAGCAGGAGCGTCCTCCTGTCCTGTGCCCTCCCCACCTCCTCCTGTCCCGGGGGGGACCACAGGATCCTGGGCTGTGTCCCCCAGCGTCCTGGGATCCGGGGCCTGTGCTGCTGGAATCCCGCTCCTGGCCCTGGCTCCCGTAGGCAGCAGGGCGCAGCCCCTCCGCCAGGAACCCCCGCCTGACCCACCAGCTTCTCCCCCAGGCCCCGTGCGCTCCAGCCCTTCCCCCGCTCGGCCCACAGTCTGTGGCGCGCTCTCCCCCGAGGCGCACTTCCTCTGTTAGTGACTCCGGGAGACTGGAGGCTCCACTGTCCTTCCTGCAGTTCTGCCCAAGTTCCCTGCTAAATGCCTTTCGTTTGGGAAGAATCTGGTGCGGATTTTTTAAGTTCCTACTTCCCTGGGGCGGGGCTTTCCTGTCCCTGAGGCTCTCTCCCCGCCCTCCTTAGCCTGGCTCCTCGCGGGGGCCCCTTCCCCCACTGGATTCTTTTCTGTTTTTTCCCCCCGCCTTCCTACCTTGTTAGCGAAAATACTTCTCTCTGTGTAGCGTTCCAACTGTTCTCTCTGTAAATCTCAGGTGGAATTCATAGGTTTTCAGGATGGTTTAAAAGTTATCTAAGTAAATTGGTGGGGACAGGTGACTTGGGGACCCTACTCCTCCACCATCTTGCCCTGCCCACCCCCCCATGTTTAACTTTTTAAAAAAATTGCCAAATTATTTTTATAAAGTGATTCTATCATTTTACTTACCCATCAGTAGTGTAGAGACTTTCTGGTGCTCTATATCCTTACTGAGTATTGGTATGTTTAGTCCTTTTAATTTTAGCCATTCTAGTAGTGGTATCTCATTATGATTTGAATTTGCATTTCCCTGGTGACTAATGATATGCATTTTATGTGTTTCTAAATATTTTTTGGTTAAACATTAAACTCTATGCCCGTTTTTCTATTGGGTTTATTATTGAGTGGTTCATTATGTTTTCTAAATACAAGTCATTGTTGGACAGATTCGTACAAAGATTTTTCTTTCTCAGTCTGTGGCTCACTTTTTCCTTTTTATGGCAAAATCTTTTGAAGATCAGAACTTTTGGATTTTAATGAAATATAATTTATTATTTCTTTATAGTTTGTGCTTTCTGTGCCCTTTAAGATATCTTTTCCATACCCACAGTGTAAAGATTTTCTCTCAAAATTTTTTGTAGAAGTTTTATAGTTTTAACTTTCAAATTTAGTTTTGTGATTCATTTCTAGTTAAAATTTGTATTTTGTAGGAGATAGAGGTAAAGGTTTATTTTTTCCTTATAGCTGTTCAGTTGTTCTAGTACCATTTATCATAGACTATTCTCTCTCTGTTGAATTGTTTGTGTACCTTGGTCAAAATTCCATTGATGACACACTTACACATGCAGACTGTTGATTGCTATAGCTTCAAAATAAGATTTGAAATCAGATAGTATGCATCTTTGTTTCTTCTTTTTTTTTTTTTTCCTAAAGTTTTGGCTAATGGTCTGTCCTTTTCATTTCCATATGTTTTAGAATAATTCTGTCAATTTCAAACAAAAAGCTTGCTGAGATTTGACTGATGTTGAATTGATCAGTTGATCAATTTGGGGGAGTGGACATGTTAGTAATACTGAATCATCCAATCAATGAACATAGAATATACATCCATCTCTCTAGGTCTTTAATTTTTCTCAGCATTGTTTTCTAGTTTTTAGATCTTAAACATATTTTGTAGTATTTCATATTTTGGGATGCCTGGATGGCTCAGTGGTTGAGTATCTGCCTTCCCGCTCAGGGTGTGATCCCGGGATCCAGGATCAAGTCCCACATTGGGCTCCTTGCAGGAAGCCTGCTTCTCCCTCTGCCTGTGTCTCTGCCTCTCTCTCTCTTTCTCTCTCTGTGTCTCTTATGAATAAATAAATAAAATCTTAAAAAATGTATTTCCTATTTTGTGCTATTTTAAATGATATTTTAAAATTTCAGTTTCGGGCCGCCTGGGTGGCTCAGCGGTTTAGCGCCACCTTCAGCCCAGGGTGGGATCCTGGAGATCCAGGATTGAGTCCCACGTCAGGCTCCCTGCCTGGAGCCTGCTTCTCCCTCTGCCTGAGTCTCTGCCTCTCTCTCTCTCTCTCTCTCTCTCTGTCTCTCATGAATAAATAAATAAAATCTTTAAAAAAATAAAAATAAAAAAATTTCAGTTTTTGGTTGTTTTATTGTTGGCATATAGAAATACAACTGAGTTATCTTTATTTTGCCTTTATCCTGAAATCTTACTATCCCCATTAATTCTGATTGTGTGGATTCTGTATGATTTGCAACTCAGGTAAGCATGGCATCTGCAAATAAAGATTGTTCTTCCATTCCACTCTAGATGCCCTATATTCATTTTCTTGACTCATTGTACCAATTGGAACCCTCAGTAAAATGTAAAAGGGCAAAACGATAAAAGGGCTGACTATAGATACCATTTGCCCTATTTCCAATCTTATGAGGAAAGCATTCTATATTCAACATGAAGTATGGTAATAACTAAGGTTTTTGTAGATGCTCTTTATCAGGTTGAGGAAATACCATTCGTTCCTGAGAGTTTTAAATAGGAATGGTTGTTGGATCTTGTCAAATGATTTTTTTGTATTTATTCAGATGATCATGGTCTTTGTTTTTAAATTTGTTAATATGGTTAGTTACATTAACTAATTTTAAAACATTAAAACAGCCTTACATTTCCAAGATAAACTTTCTTGGTCATTGTGCATTTTTCTGTTTAAATGTTATTAGATTTGATTTGCTAACACTAAGAGATTTTGATATATTTAAGGGGGGTATTTATTTGCTGCTTTCTTTCAGTGTCTTTGTTTGATTTGGGTATAAAGATAATTCTGGCCTCATTTTTTTTTAAAGATTTTATTATTTGAGAGTGAGGGGGAGAGAAAGTACAAGCTAGGGGTGGGGAGCAGAAGAGAGGGAGAAGCAGGTTCCCTGCTGAGCAGGGAGCCAAACATGAGACTCCATTCCAGGACTCATGACCTGAGCCAAAGGCAGCTGTTTAACCAGCTAAGTCACCCAGGCACCCCTAATTCTGGCCTTATTAAAATAAGTTATGAAATATTTCCCTGTATTCAGTTTTCTGGAAGAAATTTGTGTAGAATTATTTTCTTTTTCTTTTTTTCTTTTTTATTTTTTTAAAAAAATTTTTAAAAGATTTATTTATTTAATTTAGAGAAAGAGGGGGGAGTGGCAGAGGGTGAAGGAGAGAATCTCAAGCAGACTGAGAGCTGAGCATGGTCTTGACACAAGGCTTTATCTCATGACCTTGTAATCATGACCTGAGCCAAAATAAGAGTTAGACACTTAACGGACTATGCTACTCACACACACCCCTCACAATTCATTTTAGGCAGTAAATTATCAATTATTTATTGACCAAATCTGGTCTTTACTAGCAAGGGAGATGAATTGTTGTTCTAAAATAATATCGTGCTTCTTTGGATGTATTTTTTTTTTTTTTTTGGCCAAAAACATTTTCATAGTACTCAATAAATACATAGTAAATAAATTAATAAATACATTTTACCTTGATGAAATATTTTTCTAATTCGTTCCTTATTCAATTACATTCAACAGATATTTATGGGCCATCTTGGAAGTCTAAAGCTCTGCTTGAGACATCGAAAGATGAATGGATAAAGAAGATGTGGTTTATATATACAATGGAATATTACTCAGCCATTAGAAACGACAAATACCCACTATTTGCTTCAACGTGGATGGAACTGGAGGGTATTATGCTGAGTGAATTATTTTCTTTTTAAATGTTTTGTAGCATTCACTAGTGAAACTATCAGATCCTTGAATTCCTTTTGTGGAAATGTTTTTAAATTACAATTCAAAATGTTTAGTAGGTATAGGACTGTACAAATTATGTAATTATTCTTGAATGAATTTTAATTACATGTGTCTTAAGAAATTTGTCCATTTCATCTAATTCATTAAATTTATAGGCATATAGCTCATAATATTTTCTTATCCTGTTAATATTTGTGGGATCTGTAATTATTCTCTCTTTCAGACTCCCCTCCCCCCCTTCACTAATTGGTCTGGCTAGAGGTTTATTGCTTTTATTTATCTACTCAAAGAACCAGATCTGGGTTTTACTGATTTTTCACTACTGCTTTTGTATTTTCTATTTATTGATTTCTACTTCATCTTTTTTCCTGCTCACTTTGGGTTTAATTTTTGTTTTCTGCTTTTAGTTTTTAAAGTCAAGCTGAGATTATTGATTTGGGGCCTTTCTTATATTATATGTAAATACTAAGCATATAAATTTCCCTCTAAGTTTGTTAGCTGTGTCTAACCAGTTTTGATATTTAAAAATTTTCATTAAGTTTAAAATACTTTCTAATTTCCCTTTTGATTTTTTTTTCTTTTGGCTTTATTGTGAAATGCAGTTAAATTACACAGAAATTGTTGGATCCTTTCTAGGTTTGCTTTTAAGTTTTTTAAGGTGGAATGAGAGTAAACTTTAGTCTAATAGTCTAATCTTTCTCTGTTATTGACTCAATATCCTTCTAGATACTCTATTCAATGCTTGATGCATGACACATGGTTCTTACACTCTGACTGGTGGGGACACAAACTATTTTTGGCCCCATGTGAACTCTAATGACTGTTCCTTCTAGTCCTTGTTGATGATTCTTTCCCAGAGTTTAGGTTGTTTTCTTGCTTATATGCACTAAGTTCTCAGCTGAAACTGCATGGGGAAACTTTCTACAGATCTCCAGGGCTCTTTATCTGCAGCCTTCCTCTCTTAGGTACTTTGCTCTGAGAACTCTTGCCACCTTGACTTGATTCCCAAACTTAGCTCCTCGAGTCAGTGGAAATTTTGCAGGTCATAAGCTAGAGCAGTTATAGGACTTACCTTGTTTTTTCTTCTCTTAGAGATCATTTTCCTGTGCTACCTAACACACAATGTCTGAAAATCTTTGTCTCATATATTTTGCCCAATTTTAAAATTATTTCAAGTAGGAGTCAGTCTGTAACTCTTCATCTTGACATGCAGTTATTTTTTAAAAAGTGAATATGACCTTAGATTTTGTTGATAGATGTACAAAGAAGCAGGTAAATAGTTTCTTAATACTTGGGACTGCTTAGATAGTACTCAAAATTTCATGTTCAATATGCATTTGAAGAGATTCACAGGTAACCTAGACTGTATCTGGAAGAGTGTGATTAGAATGGAAATGGAAATATCTTTAGTGTGGGGATGATAATGGTCTTCAATAATTTATTCTCCACATAGTAGTCTGTGTGATTATTTTAAATCAGAATTCAAATCATTTCACTTTCTTAAGACTCCCTCCCTGCCATGGTTTTTCATTGGAGTAGAATAAAATCTAAACTCTACATGAGAGCCTATGAGGCCCTATGTGATCTGGCAGGAGCCCGCTTTGTGATCTCTCTTAATGGTTTATCCCATTCTCTCTAAGCTTCACTAATGCTGGCCTTCTTGTTCTTCAAAAATGTGAGGCTCACTGCTACTTAAGACCTTAATCTTTGCTGCTGCTTCTATCTGGTTGATCTTTCTCCATATCTATCCAAGGTAAGCTTTTATTATTATTCAAATGTTACCTCTTCAGAGCAGCCATCTTTAACTATTTATATAGTGAATTTATTATCTATGCACTCACTACTATTCTTCTCTATTTTGTAGTTATTTACTTATTTGCTACTATCTTTCCCTAGCCTTATAAACTTCATGAGGAAGAAACTTTTTTTGACTTGTATGCCAGGATATACCCAGTCTCCAGAGCAGTTTCCGGCATAGTGTAGACTTGCAACCAATGCTTAGTTAATAAGTGAGGAATATAGAAGAGTATACATTTGTGTGTGTTCCAGAGTTTATTCCTTTAATTATACCAGAGAGACAAAAGAGAATGATCATTGCTGAGCATCTATAAAGCACAAGTCACTATACAAACATCATCTTACTGAATAGGAGCAAAATAAAGTCACTTTATAGACACCAAATAAGGTTCAGAAGGGTTATATTCCTTTGTCTTGTTAATAGAAGTACAGGGATATAAATCTCAGTCTGATTTTATCTGAATTCCATAATCTTCTATCATTTTCCAGTATAAATTCTCAGACTGGTCAATAGAAGACTAATTAGTTCATTAATTTCATTTAGAGGAATCAGTCACATTGGTCACTTGGCATACTGTGGGGTCAGAACAACAGATGTTTTTGCTTTATCGTGGTTAGTTGTCTTAGTGCATGTGAAACAATTGCAGTCCAAATGGGTAGCAGATGTGCATAACTTCCCTCATTGTTTCTTGGCCTTCCCCTCTCTTCTTCCTTCCTTTATACTCTCAAGACAGATCTAAAAAGTTGTCTTGAATTCCAAGTGATTGCCTAAGGAGAATTCAGTATAGCCAGGGGGAGAAACCTATCTGTGGTTGAGGTTAAAGCCTTTCTTCCCCCCCTTGTTCTGGAGGACTCTGGAGAGGTAGAGAAACTTTCTGAGGAGAATAATCCCTCAAACTTTTCTGCTAAAACATTTATAAAATTTGACAAACACTGAATTTATTATCAGGGACAGAAGTCAACCTGTTGGTTTTCTTCAGAATCATGGTCTATAAGGGCAGAGCAAATAATGTGCCACATTAGCACATCCCATGTCCTGAATACTCAGTTGTAAGAATGCTGTGGATTGTTTGTATTGACAGGACAATGCCTCTGAATGGCTGAGTGACCATCCCAGGAGCATTTGAACAGAAAAATAATGAGAAAGTAACTTACATAAATATATTGGGTAAGGTAGTAGAAATTTCTTGCTTATCTAGCGATTCTGTGTCCATTACCCAGCCCACCACTTTTTTTATGTAATAGCATTCCAATTAACTTTTGAGTAACAACTTTTTTTTTAAGCTTTTTTTATATTTATTTGAAAGAGAGTGTGGGAGAGGGGCAGAGGAAGAGGAGACGCAGACTCCCCAATGAGCAGGAAGTCTGCCACCCTGGGCTTAATCACAGGACCTGGAGACCATGACCTGAACCAAAGACACTTAACTGACTGAGCCATGCAGGCACCCCTCAGTAGCAACTTCTCTAATTATGGATGATCCAGGTGGCACTATTAATCAGCATGATCTTCTATCCCTTCTCCAAGGAGTGGGCATGTTAGAACATATGATAAAGTTGACTAATTGAGTTTCTTTCTTTCAATATTGGTGGTGCTGTGGCAACGTGGAAAATATTTAAAGCTTCTTCATTCCAGTATGAACACTTATATGTCTTGGTATGGTCCTGCTACCCAGAGCCTAGTTCTGCACTCTTTCCATTGATTATGTTAGCTATCCACAATCTTTCCAATAATCATGTTCTCTTTAAGTTTGCCAGAATTTATATCTGTTGTTTATAATGAAGTCTCTTTTGCAGTCTATTTTTGATTATGCACCTTTGGATGCTGAAGGCATTTTCCTAATTCTGACATAGAAATCAGTGAAACAGGGAAATAAATCATTGTGGCATAGCAAGGAATTTATTGATATGGTAGTTGGTAGACCCCTGAGTATTGTTTTGACCTTTCTCTGAATTCATGACTTCTGGTCATTCAACCTTTATGTGTTCTTAGACCATGAAACATTAGAGTCTAACCTGAGGAAAAGGAAAGCATTACTTGCATTTTAATTTCCTCCACTTCCTTGCGTTTTATTTTCATATGTCCTTTTTATACTAATTGTTGATTTGGTAGCAAACTGGTTGAACCAAATCCAAGTTACTGTTTCTACATTCTTGGAAAATGAACTAGTACTTGTCATATGAATTGATTCAGCATGTTTTCTCTTTGGCAATCAACTGGTCTTAAGTTAAACTTTTGAGAATAATGGAGCTTCTTTATTAACAATGCCATTCATGCTATTTCTTCTTGAGCAAGAACACAAGGCACATGAATCTTACCTCAAATTTCAGAAACCTTATAGATTTTCAGCAATATTTCCTTTAGAGGAGTCAAATTGGGAACATTCACATTTCCAGTACACCAGAAGAAGTCTAAAAGCTTAATACATTGGATTGACTCTCAACAAATATGGTGTGTCCATCCTATTCTTCATAACAATTGAACACAAAAAGCTAAATCTTGTAGTATTTTATGTGCTTAAATCTGTGATACTTCTTGCTAGAAACAAGACTTATATTTCAAAGTAAAATGACTCTAGAGGGAAATGGAAAGGGCAAATCAGAAACAAAGGAACAAGACTTATTATAATTCTGTAAGGCTTTGGTACAGTGTGTGAGGTCTAGACACAAAAATTTGGTAAGAGTGGGATAAACAATCAGGCAAAATAGACTTGGATATGAGAGATGGACTTAGATATGAAGACTGGATATGGGTGGGAAACGGGGTTCTTTGATAGTTCTTTAAGGAGAGGAATGAAAGAGCAGTCAAGTATCCAAGCAAGCAGAGGTTACTTATCTGAATTGAGGGCAGAGGTTAGTTTGGAAAAGAGGTGGGACATGCATAGAGTTTAGAAAGAGCTTATTTTCTACAATGGACTCTTAAAGTTCTAGAATGAGAGAGCTCAAGTTTACCAAGTTATTGGCAGCCATAGAAACTCAGCATAGAGAAGAGAACCAGTGAGGGAAGGGCCTCCAGATCCTGATTTTCAGATCATGTCTCATCTCTAAGCTCCAATAGGCCTGAAGAAAGGAGGAAGTGTATTGGTCAAGTAAGGAATAGGACACGGGAGGAGTGGAGATGAGAGGTTATGAGGGAATTCGTGGAGGGCAGAGAAGAGGTGGTGATGGTGATAATGGTGATGGAGACAAGGAGAGATGGTGAAGTGATGGAAGGGAGAATGGGTGGTAAGTGGAGCTTGGTGGTGGAGAAGATTGAGGTATGGGGGCAGTGGTGGTGATGACAGGCTATGGATCCTAAACACAGACCTGTAGGTTTTATTTTACATCTTATACTGACTGTGATTGGCAGGTTAGTCCTTGTGGATGGGATTCTTCCAACAGATTGAACCAGATTGAACCAAAAAATTATAGATAAGGCAGAACCAAAGAAAGCAAGGAAAATGCTGATGTGTGTGACCTCCAAAGAATTATAATTTGCTTTTATTATATCACTTGCACATATCAAAAAGATGAATTTACAAGTATTTTTGTTTTTTTTTTTTTTTCATTTTAAGCTTGTATAAAATTAGAAATTGAAATGCTCCATGGTGAGACATATTAGAAGTGGGCAAATTCATCCTTAATATAAATTGCCTGGGCAAAAAGAGTCAGGAAGACAAGTGGTTTCCCACTGCTTTGATAATCTTGAGAGAGAAACACATTTCCATATCAAGTAAAAAATAGTACTAGATCTTACTGCCCAGTAAGTGGTAATAAAAAAAAATGAAGTTTACAATTGTTACATCTATTTATCTTCCACCCAGGCCTATTATTTGTTAGACCTTTCCAATACTTTATGATAATATTTTCAAAGAGTTATAGAATTAGGAACACTTGTTCTTGGGTGAGGTAGGTGCCGTTCCGAATCTGTCAAGAGACAGTGTGGGATATTTCTTTATTTCTGCTGTCTCTTTGAATAGTAATTGAATCCTTTTCTCAGATTTACAGCTCAAGGAGAGTTTGATGTTCACAGTTTCCCATCCAACTTCCCGTATCTAGCAGAGATTTATCTGGCTTGGCTTTACTATACTGAGCTGGGATCTTATCTTACTCCCCAGTGTCTGTTACTCTGAACTAATAGAGAGCATAACAACAACAATAGAAAAAATGAATTTAAAGAAAAACAAAATGCTTTATCCTCTGGCTTTAGCCTGCAATATCATGCATGTGTTCCCTACTGCCTGCTGCCTCCAGTATTGTGCTTGTGGGAATGTAATGTAAATCACAAGGCCACTGCCTTTCAACTTTCCAATTCTTGTTTTCATGTCCCTTCTTCATTTCCACCAAAGGATATCCACCTCAGTTTGGGTATGAAAAGATATCTTCTTCAAATATCAGTACCTGATCAGGAAAAGAAATCAAGTAGGTGTTCAGTTTCTGGCAGGTAGTGACTGCAGGTGTCTGAATTGAGGATGATGGTGGGGTAAAGGACGCAATGTTTTTTTTTTTTTTGTTTTGTTTTGTTTTGTTTTTTTTCTGCCTCTGATTACATTTGCACATCTGGACATGGATGTGGTCATCTTTTGATCTCCATAAATGGAACTCAGGAAGGGATCTCTTAATTTTAAAGTATCATTACATATTAATGAAGTCATTTAATCCTGAGCACATGAGAATTTTTAAGGAGTATTTATTCATAAATGAATTAGCTACCTTCTAAAATCCCAATTGATAACACCTTTCTTCTCAAAAGCTTTGGGATGCTATAGCTTTTCCCATGTGTCAGCCCGTCTTATGTACATTTACTTCTGCCAGTATAATTAAGAAAGTCTACTCCTAAAAAAATGCCACATCCAAAAGCCTGACACAAATAGTTTTATTTTATTTTTTTTAATAGTTTTATTTTCTGCTTTGCATTATGTAGTTTTCATTACACTCTTTTCAAGGGTGAGAGGATTTTTAGTTAGTTGTCTTGAAGAGATGCTCATATCTTCTATTTTTTAGGCAAATGTGGTCAGAAATAATTTAGCTTTAGAGTACCATGAGTTAACTCTTGCAAAATGTTAATCCCTGAGTTTATGAATTAATGGTTGTGTGGGCCAACCCAACATATTTATTCCTTCCTGTTTTAAAACATAAAATACAAGTGATTCTTTGGTGGGGGGACTATATGGAAAAAAATTAAGCTTTCTTTTCCTGTTAATTATCTTATTTTTTAGACTGATGGCCTTATAGATTCTGGCCAGACATGATACAATAAAATAAGCCAACTATAAGATGCTCCCCTTCCAAGCTGCATTTCTTTAGCAGCCCTTCTACTGTTCGAAGATGCTGAAGATTTTTTCTTGGATTCACTACTCTGAAGCCTGGTGAGGGGAAGGGTATGAAAAGCTACTAAAAGGGAAGAGTTTTGTCTACCTGCATCAAACTAATTCTCTAAGGTTTAGTTTACTCACTACTCTTGGAGAAAAACTTCAAAATATGTAATAAGATAGAGAGAGAATGCTCAAATCCCTTGATTGCCCATCTGTTTCATCTAAAAAATCAGGCTAACCTCCCTTGGCCACTATAATATTTTACCTTGCTTTCCAACTTCAGAACTTCACTTAAAGGAGTCAAGAACAGTGTCTGCAACAAAAAAGCTTAAAGCAAAAGAGGCAAAATATGGGTCACTGATGGGCAGTTGTGAGTTTTTATTTATGACTTTTTGTTCTGTTTTTGCTAGAGGGTAAAATTCAAATCTCAGGAACTATGTTTTGAAATCTACAGTGAGACTATCCAACTCTTCCTCAAAGACACATTGAATGACTCACCCATACTTCCTAGATGGAAAATGTGGGGAAAAGTGGTTTAAGCCAGAAGTGACTCTCACAGGAATTCATCATTTTTCTAGTTACCAATTTACTGCCTACATTTTTAGGGTTAAAAATAAGAAGGGTAAGCCCACTGACTTTGTGGGCATGCACCCTATGTGTCAGAGTTTTCATGTGAAGGACCTCTTGATTAATGCCCTTCTGCCAGCTTCTTAAAATATTTAACATGGGTTTTTTTGGTTTTGTTTTGTTTGTAAATTATGTAGTTGCTCTTGAGGATACATTAGAAGTAATGTTTATTTTGATGGTGAAGTGAGAGTGGTTAACAGATGCATTGGACTAGAAAATTTCATGTTAGCAGGCACCACTAAATAGTATTAAAACTACTGGCAGTTGAACATTTATCTTCTTTGGTAAACTCTTGGTTAGTGAGTTGATCTAAATCAGTGGCTAAAAAAATAGATGATATGTTCCTTTTGAGATGTCCTGATTTTTGCTGAGGGGAAATGAGGGGGAAGCTGAATGGACCAGCCTCCAGACCCCTATCCCTGTTTCAGTATAGAGAGTGGGTCTCTTTTCTGTGTTCAAAAGATCTCTTCCTAGTTCAAAATTCTATGAATAGTATTCTTGGCAATCAGAACTTGTGGTTGGGAATGAGGGAAAAATACAGAAACCTAGAGTGCAGTGATTTTTCCAGAATGAGAGAAATTTACTTAAAAATTTACGCTGGGAAGGAGTTGAGGCCAAAAAAAAAATGATAATGACAAAATATGAGCATATCTTGTTTTATTGTACTTCACTTTAGTATACATTACTGATTTTGTTTTTTACAAATTGAAGTTTTGTGGCAACCCTGAATTGAGCAAGACTGTCAGCACCATTTTTCCAATAGCATTTATTTACTTTGTGTCTCTGTGTCACATTTTGGTAATTGTCACAATATTTCAAACGTTTTCATTATTATTTGTTATGGTACTCTGTGATCAGTGATTTTTGACGTTACTTTGTAATTGTTTTTGGGGTACCATAAATTGTGCCAATATAAGACAATGAACTTGATAAGAAATTTTTTTTGAAAATTTTATTTATTTATTCATGAGAGACACACACAGAAAGAAAGAGAGGCAGAGAGAGAAGTGGGCTCCTTGCCGGGAGCCCAATATGGGACTCGATCCCAGATTCCGGGATCACACCCTGAGCTGAAGGCAGACACTCAACCGCTGAGCCACCCAGGTGTCTCAAACTTGATAAATATTGTCTGCGTTCTGACTGCTCCATTGACTGGTCATTCCCTTGTTTTTCTCCCTTTCCTTGGGTCCCTCTATTTCCTAAGACACAACAATATTGCATTTAGGCCATTTAATAACCATATAATGGCCATTAAGTGTTCAAGAGAAAGGAAAAAAATCACATATTTCATTTTAAATCAAAAGCTAGAGGTGATTAAGCCTTGTGAGGAAGGCACGTTGAAAGCCAAGATAGGCTGGAAGCTAGGCCCATTGTGCCAAAAAGTTAGGTTGTAAATGCAAAGGAACAGTTCTTAAAGGAAGTTATAAGTGCTGCTCAGTGGACACAGAAATGATAAGAAAGTGAAACTGCCTTATTGCTGATGGACAGAGAGTGTTAGTGGTCTGGATAGAAGATTGAATCAGCCACAGTAGTCCCTTAAACCAAAGCCTAATCCCAAGCAAGGCCCTAACTTTCTAATTCTGTGAAGCCTGAGACAAGTAAGGAAGCTGCAGAAGAAAAGTTTGAAGCTAGCAGAGGTTCGTGAGGTTTAAGGGAAGAAGTTATTTCCATTACATAAAAATGAAAGGTAAACCGGCAAGTGCTAATATAGAAGCAAGTTATCCAAAAAATCTAGCTAAGCTATTAATCAAGGTGACTACACTAAACAACAGTTTTTCAGTGTAGCTGAAACAGCTTCTATCAGAAGAAGATGCCATCTAGAACCTTCATAGGTGGAGAGGAATGGTCAATACCTGGCTTCAAGGACAGGCTTATTCTCCTGTTAGGGGCCAATGCAGGTGGTGAATTTAAGTTAAGAGTTATGCTAAATCTATTATGGCCTGTGCTCTATAAATGGAACAGCAATGTCTGGATGACAACACATCTGTTTATAGCATGTTTTACTGAATATGTTAAACCCACTGTTGAAACCTACCACTCAAAAAAGAAGATTCTTTTCAATATATGACTGCTCATTGACAATGCACCTTGTCACCCAAGACCTCTGATGGAGTTGTACAAGATTAATGTTGTTTTCATGCCTGCTAACACAACATCCATTCAGCAGCCTACTGATCGAGGGATGATCAAGGGATAATTTAGACTTTCAAGTCTTATTTTTTAAAATAAATTTTGTAAGGCTATAACTGCTATAGATAGTGATTCCTCTGATGGATCTAGGCAAAGTAAACTGAAAATCTTTGGGAAAGGATTTATCATTCTAGATGCTATTGAGAACATTCATGATTCATGGGAAGAAGGCAAAATATCAACATTAACAAGAATTTGCAATTTGTTGATTCCCATCCTCATGGATGACTTGGGAGGGATTCAAGAAGTAACTTCAGATGTGATAGAAAGAGTAAGAAAACTAGAATTAGGAGTGGAGCCTGAAGATGTGACTGCTTCAATCACATGAAAAGAAGTTTGAATTGGTAAGGAGATGCTTCATCTGGATGAGCAAAGAAAGTGGTTTCTTGAGATGGACTCTACTTCTGGTGGAGAAGCTGTAAAGATTGTTGAAATGACAACAAAGGATTTAGAGTATTATATAAACTTAGTTGGTAGCAGGGTTTGAGAGGACTGACCCCACAATTTTGAAAGAAGTGCTGTGGGTAGAATGCCATCAAGCAGTATCACATTACTACAGAGAAATCATTCATGAAAAGACAAGTTGATCGATGTAGCAGGCTTCATTTTCTTATTTTAAGAAATTGCCACAATCACCCCAACTTTCAGTCAGTGGCTGTCAACATGAGGCAAGAAAGGTTATGACTCACTGAAAGCTCAGACGATGGTTAGCATTTTTTAGTGACAAAGGATTATAAAATCAGGGAATGCACATTATTTTTGTAGACATGTTATTGCACACTTAATAGACTGCTCCATAGTGTAAACCTAACTTTCATATGTACTTGGAAGGCAGAGAATTTGACTCATTTTATTGCAATATTTGCTGTATTGTAGTGGTCTGGAACTGAACTCATGATATCTCTGAGGTTTGCTAATAAACTCCTCTTTATAAATACCAGCTGAATATCTTCACAAGAAGTTCTCACAGAAGGTCACATATCTTGTGACTTTTCTTGCTTCCAGACTCTCATAGTCCTATGACTTTTATCAGTCATTGGCACTTAAACTTTTGCTCCTTTAATATTTAATAATAAAAATGCTGGTGTTACAATACTATATTTTGTGTTTGAAAGAGAAAGTTTTTGTGTGGCCTGCCTCCCTAGCTAGTTACAGCTTACCACATGGTAATTTATCAAAACATTTAAAAATGAATTTATGGAATGGACAAAAAGATTGTAAGCTCCCTGAGGTTAGACAAAATTGATTTGTATTTCTTGTGTTCCTCTCAAGGGCTAGCAGAGGAATATGTGTATTCCACTGATATACTGGTTAGGAAGTGATTTAATATTTGTTTGCTTAGAATGTTGCCTAGGGAAGTTTTATGGAGCTTGGAGGAGGACGTCATCAGTGTAGTGTCATATCTATGCTCCAGGAGAAAGGCGAATGCATTTAAGATGTGTTCACAAAGATTACGTGATTAGAAGTGGTTGAGGTACTCCACAGGTTGCTGCATGTAGGTATTTCATGTCCTTTCAGAAGTCATGGCAAACTTCAGTTGAGAGATTATTGAAAAAAACAAACTGAACAGAATATAGCCAATCTATAATGTCTATAATGATTGTCTATTGATTAGACAAGAGTCAGTAATTTCAATAATATGCCTTAATGGTGGAAACAAGACATTAAATTTGAGGTAATCTTCCATGAGGTACCATTCATTCCTACCAAGTTCAAGAACAGGCCAAATTGGGGGCATCTACCTGGCTCAGTCAATAAAGCATGCAACTCTTGAACTCTAACTCTCACCTGAGATCTACATTGAGCATAGAGATTAATTAAAAATCAGATTGAGCTGATAAATGGAGAAGCATTAGGGGATGATCATCCTTTATTTAAAAAGATCTTGTATAATGGTGTCAATTTTTGAAAGCACTGTTCTAATTTACATTGGGCCATAATTAATTGCATATTAATTGCACAATTAATTGCATTGGGCATATTAATTGCCCAGTCCCTACTGGGCTTACTTGTTTTCATATATATTTGCTGTCTGGATTCTGTAGGCAATTATATGATATACTGCTGGAAGCCAGCTACTTCTATGAGTTTAGAAACCCCAAACATAAATTTTCTGAAGGCAATATCCAAGTCACATATTTTTCTGATTCTCCATAGCAAAATTCTTCTAGACCCATAGCTTACATAGAGTCAATATGTTGAATTTGAAACTTAACAGTTCACTAACATCCTTCTGTGACCGTAAGCCAGTTCTGGAGTCGCTGTATTATAAAGATCATAGAGATTGCTATCTGGACTAGGTTTGGTTTATGGCTTTGTCACGTATTAGCATTGTACAGAGGACAAGTCAGTCTCCTTCCTAAGCTTCTCATCTATAAAATAGAGGTGTAATAATACTTTTTCTACAGTTGTCATATGTATTCAGTGAAATCTAGTTTGTTGAATATCTGGTACTTAGTGCTTAATCAATGTGCACCCTCCAGTGCATTCCAAAGGAATGCTTCCATCTTAGACATTGGTATAACCAGTCAACCATGCTTTGATTGCCAGTGTCCAGAAGCATCCATCCTCTATTCTCTAGGCTGACTGCCACTGGTTTTATAACTTAGTCATATTTCACTCGTACTGTGCATAGTTACCTTGACCATTTACTTCTAGAATTTCCCCTGCTTTTCAAGTGGATAGTTTGAAGTAGAAATCTGGATTTGCTAGAAAATTAATTTCCTGTGATAGTGCATGAGGCAGATGGCATCCTCTGATCCTTCTGCTGTACTCTGAAGGGTGAAGGTTGTTTGCATATTTTTTCTTTTTTGATGATACTATTTCTTGTGAATGAAGAACATGAAAATAGAACTCACTGCCTACTCCACTTCTGCTTAGAAAAGCACCCTTCAGCTTTGCTCATCTGTATCCATCCTTGAAACCTTTGCACAGCCCACTTCTCTTCCTCTCGAAGGCAGCCATACTCCCTCCTTCCATCTGACAGCACATCTCCCACACACCTTACATAATATTGGGAAAGGAGGGTCTTACATTTCACTATGTCTAATTTTTTAAATTACTGTTATTCAGATGAAATTGGCTCAGTTATCCTCAGCCAAAAAGAAAAAGGGATTTAGGGGTTCATAGGCCAGTATTAGAGCAACAATTGTATCTAAAACTATCAGTCATTAAAGTAATACATGCCTAATTTAATAATTTAAGCAATATGGAAATATTTTAAGTTAATACTGTTTTCTCTCAAACTCCAATTTCTGCCCTCCTCGGTGTATTCACTGTTAAAAAAAAATGTAATGCTTAACATTGTATATATATTTTTTACTTATGCAAGATTATACTGGTTTTATACATATGAAATTTTATCATGAAAACAAGATACAATATAAGTTTTTCACTTCATTCTATTACATGAATACATATTTATTTATTTAGGAGGAGAGAGAGTGCAGGAAGGGGAGAGGGAGAGAGAAAATCCCAAGCAGCTCCTCATGTAGTGGGGGCTCCATCTCACAACCCTGAGATCATGACCTGAGCCAAAATCAAAAGTTTGATGCTTAATTGAATTAGCCACACAGACACCCCTGTTTCTTGAATACACTTTCAAGTCAGCACTCAAAATTTGATCAGTTTTGAAAAATGTACCATAATTTTGTCAACTCTTTCCATATTGAGAGCTGTTCTGATTATTCCATTTTTTTTTGCTAACAGAATAATGTTTTCATAAAAAACCGTACTTCTATATATGTATATTTTATTTTTGTCTTTAAAATAAATTGCCTAGCTTGGATTGCTTGGTCAAGGATATCTGCATTATACATTTTAATCCATATTGCCAGAAGGCTATTCAAAAACCTTTGACAGTTACATCTTTCAACAATGTGTGAGTCAATTTATTTTTACTTAATTGGTTCTTGAGATGTTAAAATTTTTCAGTCGGAGGGAAAAATTTGACCTTGTAAACATTTTGTATTTTGTATTTTATCTGCTCTTCTGTTTGAGTATATTATCATATATTTATTGGACTTTGCATTTTATTTTCTGTGATTGCCTCTTCAAATACTTTGCCTACTTTTATTGGTTTATCTTTTCTAATCAGTTTGAAGAAGCTCTTTGTAAATTAATGATAATTATTCTTTGTTTCTCATATATGATGCAGACAGTTTGTATGTTCCTAAGTCTTTTTATCTTTTGATTTTGTTTATAGTATCTTTTGCCATAAAAGTTTTATGGAATTCAATAATTCTTAAGAATGGTTCTAGGTTTCCTGCTTTTCTTATGATAACTTTTGCAAGAGTGGATATTTTATTTTGTTTATTTTTTATTTAAGTTCAACTTGCCAACATATAATGCTCAGTGCTCATCCCATCAAGTGCCCTCCTCAGTGCCCATCAGCCAGTTACTCCATCCCCCTACCAACTTCCCCTTCTGCAACAGTTTCTCAGAATTAGGAGTTTCTCATGGTTTGTCTTCCTCTCTAATTTTTCCCATTCAGTTCCCCTCCTTTCCCTTATAATCCCTTTCACTATATTCTTATATTCCACATATGAGTGAAACCATGTGATGATTGTCCTTCTCCGATTGACTTCACTCAGCAAAATACCTTCCAGTTCCATCCACATTGAAGCAAATGGTGGGTATTTGTCATTTCTAATGGCTGAGTAATATTCCATCATATACATAGACCACATCTTCTTTATCCATTCGTCTTTCAATGGACATTGCAGCTCCTTCCACAGTTTGGCTATTGTGGACATTGCTGCTATGAACACTGGGGTGCAGGTGTCCCAGTGTTTCACTACATCAGTATCTTTGGGGTAAATACCCAGCAGTGCAATTGCTGGGTCATAGGGTAGCTCTATTTTTAACTTCTTGAGGAACCTCCACACTGTTTTCCAGAGGCACTATAGCAGTTTCCATTCCCAACAGTGCAAGAGGGTTCCCGTTTCTCCACATCCTCTCCAACATTTGTTGTTTCCTGTCTTGTTAATTTTAGGCATTCTCACTGATATGAGGTGGTATTTCATTGTGGTTTTGATTGGTATTTCCCTGATGTTAAGTGATATGGAGCATTTTCTCATGTACTTGTTGGCCATGTCTATGTCTTCTTTGGAGAAATGTTTGTTCATGTCTTCTGCCCATTTCATGATTGGATTGTTTGTTTCTTGGATGTTGAGTTTGATAAGTTCTTTCTAGATCTCGGATATTGACCCTTTATCTGATATGTCATTTGCAAATATTATCTCCCATTCTGTAGGTTGTCTTTTAGTTTCGTTGACTGTTTTTTTTTTTTTTTTTCTGTGCAGAAGCTTTTTATCTTCATTAAGTCCCAATAGTTCATTTTTGCTTTTGTTTCCCTTGCCTTCATAGATGTCTCTTACAAGAAGTTGCTGTGGCCAAGTTCAAGACGGGTGTTGCCTCTGTTCTCCTGTAGGATTTTGATGGAGTCTTGTCTCACATTTAGATCTTTCATCCATTTTGAGTTTATCTTTGTGTATGGTGTAAGAGAATGGTTCTAGTTTCCATTCTTCTGCATGTGGCCGTCCAATTTTGCCAGCACCATTTATTGAAGAGACTGTCCTTTTTCCAGTGGATAGTCTTTCCTGCTTTGTCGAATATTAGTTGACCATAGCTTTGAGGGCCCATATCTGGGTTCTCTATTCTGTTCCATTGATCTATGTGTCTGTTTTTGTGCCAGTACCACACTGTCTTGATGACCAAAGCTTTGTAATAAAACTTGAAATCCGGCATTGTGATGCCCCTGGCTGTTTTTTTCTTTTTCAATATTCCCCTGGCTATTTGGGGTCTTTTCTGATTCCACACAAATCTTAAGATGATTTGTCCCAACTCTCTGAAGAAAGTCCATGGGATTTTGATAGGGATTGCATTAAACGTGCAAATTGCCCTGGGTAACATTGACATTTTCACAATATTAATTCTGCCAATCCATGAGCATGGAATATTTTTCCATATTTTTGTGTCTTCCTCAATTTCTTTCAGAAGTGTTCTATAGTTTTTAGGGTATAGATCCTTTACCTCTTTGGTTAGGTTTATTCTTAGGTATCGTATACATTTGGGTGCAATTGTAAATAGGATTGACTCCTTAGTTTCTCTTTCTTCAGTCTCAGTGTATAGAAATGCCACTGATTTCTGGGCATTGATTTTGTATCCTGCCACGCTACCGAATTGCTGTATGAGTTCTAGCGATCTTGGGGTGGAGTCTTTTGGGTTTTCTAAGTACAGTATCATGTCATCTGCAAAGAGGGAGCGTTTAACTTCTTTGCCAATTTGAATGCCTTTTTTTCCTTTTTGTTGTCTGATTGCTGAGGCTAGGACTTCTAGTACTATGTTGAATAGCAGTGGTGAGAGTGGACATCCCTGTCTTGTTCCTGATCTTAGGGGAAGGGCTCCCAGTGTTTCCCCATTGAGAATGATATTTGCTGTGGGCTTTTCATAGATGGATTTTAAGATGCTGAGGAATGAAAAAAAAAAAAAGATGCTGAGGAATGTTCCCTCTATCCCTATACTCTGAAGAGTTTTGATCAGGAATGATGCTATATTTTGTTAAATGCTTTCTCTGTATCTATTGAGAGGATCATATGGTTCTTGTTTTCTGTTGCTGATATGATCTATCACGTTGATTGCTTTACGAGTGTTGAACCAGCCTTCCATCTGGGGGATAAATCCCACTTGGTCATGATGAATAATCTTCTTAATGTACTGTTGGATCCTATTGGCTAGTCTCTTGTTGAGAATTTTTGCATCTGTGTTCATCAGGGATATTGGTCTATAATTCTCCTTTTTGCTGGGGTCTTTGTCTGGTTTTGGAATTAAGGTGATGCTGGTCTCATAAAACGAGTTTGGAAGTATTCCATCCCTTTCTATCTTTCAGAGAAGCTTTAGTAGAATAGGTATTGTTTCTTCTTTAAACGTCTGATAGAATTCCCCTGGGAAGCCATCTGACCCTGGACTTTTGTGTATTGGGAGGTTTTTGATGACTGCTTCAATTTCCTCCCTGGTTATTGACCTGTTCAGGTTTCCTATTTCTTCGTGTTCCAGTTCCAGAAATGCATCCATTTCTTCTAGACTTCCTAATTTATTCACATATAGCTTCTCATAATATGTTTTTAAAACTGTTTGTATTTCCTTGGTATTGGTTGTGATCTCCTTTTTCATTCATGATTTTATTAATTTGAGTCTTTTTTCTTTTTAATAAGGCTGGCAAATGGTTTATCTATCTTATTAATCCTTTCAAAGAAGCAACTCCTAGTGTTGTTGATCTGTTCTACAGTTCTTCTGGTCTCTATGTCATTGAGTTCTACTGTAATCTTTATTATGTCTCTTCTTCTGCTTGGTTTAGGCTTTATTTGCTGTTCTTTCTCCAGTTCCTTTAGGTGCAAGGTTAGCTTGTGTGTTTGAGTTTTCCCAGTTTTTTGAGGGAGGCTTGTATTATGATGTATTTCCCTCTTTAGAACTAGTTTTGCTGTATCCCAAAGATTTTGAATGGTTGTATTTTCATTTTCATTAGTTTCCATTAATCTTTTTAATTCTTCTCTAATTTCCTGATTGACCCATTCATCTTTTAGTAGGTTGCTCTTTAACTTCTATGTGTTTGAGTTTATTCTAAATTTCTTGTGATTGAGTTCTAGTTTCAAAGCATTGTGGTCTGAAAATATGCAGGAGACAATCTGAATCTTTTGGAATCAGTTGAGACCTGATTTGTGACCCAGTATGTGGTCTATTCTGGAGAAAGTTCCACGTGCACTTGAGAAGAATGTGCATCCAGTTGCATTTGGATGGAATGTTCTGTATATATTTGTGAAATCTGTTTGGTCCAGTGTATCATTCAAGGCCCTTGTTTCTTTGGTGATGTTCTGCTTAGAATATCTGTCATTTGCTAAGAATGCCCTGTTGTATTCTCCTACTATTAGTGTATTATTATCTAAGCATATCTTTACTTTGGTTATTAATTGATTGACATACTTGGCGGCTCCAGATTAGGGGCATAAATATTCATAATTGTTAGGTTGTCTTGTTGGATTGACCTTTTATGTATGGTATAGTATCCCTCTTCATCTCTTATTACAGTCTTCGGTATAAACTGTACTTATATGATATGAGGATTGCTACCCCAGCTTTCTTTTGGGGACAATTTGAATGATAAATGGTTTTCCACCCCTTCATTTCCAGGCTGGAAGTGTCCTTAGGTCTAAAATGGGTCTCTTGTAGACAGCATATAGATGGGTCTTACTTTTTTATCTAGTCCCATACCCTGCGTCTTTTGTTGGGATTATTTAGCCCATTCACACTCAGAGTAACTATTGAAAGATATGAATTTAGTATCACTGTTACCTATACAGTCCCTGTTTTGTGGATTGTTTCTTTGTGCTCCCTCTTTCTTTTACAAGGTCCCCCTTAATATTTCTTACAAAGCTGGTTTGGTGGTCACATATTCCTTCTGTCTATCTTACAAGCTCCTTATCTCTCCTTCTATTTGAAGGACAACCTTGCTGGATAAAGTACTCTTGGCTGCATGTTCTTCTCATTTAGGACCCTGAATATATCCTGCCAGCCCTTTCTGGCCTGCCAGGTCTCTGTGGAGAGGTCTACAGTTAATCTGATATTTCTCCCCATATAAGTTAAGAGTCTCTTGTCTGGAGCTGCTTTAAGGATTTTCTCTTTGGACACTTGGATGGCTCAGCAGTGGTCCCTTGGTCCAGGGCAAGATCCTGGAGTCCCAGGGTCAAGTCGCACATTGGGCTCCCTTCATGGAGCCTGCTTCCCTCTCTGCCTGGGTCTCTGCCTCTCTTCCTGTCTCTCATGAATAAATAATAATCTTTAAAAAAAAGAATTTTCTCTTTATCTTTGAAGTTTGTAAGTTTCACTATTAAATGTCAAGGTGTTGAACAGTTTTTATTGATTTTTTTGGGGGGATATCCTCTCTGTCCCTTGGATCTGAATGCCTGTTTCCTTCCCCAGATTAGGGAAGTTCTCAGCTATGATTTGTTCAAATATACTTTGTGATCTTCTCTCTCTCAGCCTCTCCTGGAGTCCCAATTTAGAAGTATATTCTTCCTTCTCAAGCTATTATTTATTTCCCTAAGCCTTTCTTCGTGGGCTCTTGTTTTTCTCTTTTTTCCTCAGCTTCCTTCTTTTCCATCAACTTGTCTTCTATGTCACTCATTCTCCTTTCCACCTCATTAACCCTCGTCGTTAGGACCTCCAGGTTGGATTGTGTCTCAGTTAAAGTATTTTTAATTTTGGCCTGATTAGATCTCAACTTTGCAGTAACAGAGTCTCTAGAGTCCTTTACACTTTTTTCCAGAGCCACCAGTAATTTCATAATTGTACTTCTGAATTGAATTTCTGACATCATATTTAAATCCATGTTCAGTAGCTCTGTGGCAGAATATTGCTTCTGGTTCTTTCTTCTGTGGTGAATTATTCCTTCTAGTCATTTTGTCCAGTGCAGAGTAGCTATATGAGTGAGCTGAGTCAAAAATATCAACCATGACCTAAGTAAAATACACTCTAGATGATTCTGAAGAGATAAGAGACCAGAAAATAAAAGAGAAAGAATAGTACAAAATAAAACAAAAGGACCACTAAATTGAAAAAGAAATTTTAAAATAGTAAAAATAAACCACAAAGAAGAAAAGAAAGGGGGGGAGATGGTGGTGGTGAGGAAGTGGTGATGGAGAGAGAATATAGTTATAGTCTCCCTGAGGGGACCTAGAGGGTGATCCTCTAGGTTTTGAGTATATTTTGTTCTGTATGTTAAAAGATGCTCAATCCCAAATTTATATAAAAGAGCAATACTTATATAAAGACCCAACAGTGACCACAAAAACATGAACAAAAGATGGGCAGAATGGGAAGGAAGAGAGAATATAATCTCACAGAATGAACCAACACAGTGTTCCACTTGGTTCTGAGTGTATTTTAGTCACGTGTTAGAAGGTACTAACTTCTACCATTGTAAAACAAAAAGAGGCAGAAAAGACAAAACCCAAAAACCCATATCTCATATCTACTAAAATTAAATTGAATACATTGAAGGGAATCCAGAAGTGAAAAATATATCTAAGACATGTAATTGTAGAAATATGAAAGTCAAAAAGTAAAAAGCTTAAAAATGAAGAGTTGGTAAAATATTGTAGTTAAGGTGGGAAAAGAGAAGAATATTAGAAATTCTTAACCTGATTTAAAAAAAAAAAGTTGTAATAGGAGGTTCCTCAAAGAGTTAAAAATAGACCTGCCCTACAACCCAGCAATTCCACTGTTGGGGATTTACCCCAAAGATACAGATGCAATGAAACGCCAGGACACTTGCACCCCGATGTTTATAGCAGCAATGTCCACAATAGCCAGACTGTGGAAGGAGCCTCGGTGTCCATCGAAAGATGAATGGATAAAGAAGATGTGGTCTATGTATACAATGGAATATTACTCAGCTATTAGAAATGACAAATACCCACCATTTGCTTCAACGTGGATGGAACTGGAGGGTATTATGCTGAGTGAAATGAGTCAATCGGAGAAGGACAAACATTATATGTTCTCATTCATGTGGGGAATATAAATAATAGTGAAAGGGAATAGAAGGGAAGGGAGAAGAAATGGGTAGGAAATATCACAAAGGGAGACAGAACATAAAGACTCCTAAGTCTGGGAAATGAAATAGGGGTGGTGGAAGGGGAGGAGGGCGGGGGGTGGGGGTGGTGGAAGGGGAGGAGAGCAGGGGGTGGGGGTGACTGGGTAGCAGGCACTGAGGGGGGCACTTGATGGGATGAGCACTGGGTGTTATTCTGTATGTTGGCAAATTGAACACCAATAAAAAATAAATTTATTATTAAAATAAATAAATAGGGATCCCTGGGTGGCACAGTGGTTTAGTGCCTGCCTATGGCCCAGGGCGCGATCCTGGAGACCCGGGATCGAATCCCATGTCAGGCTCCCAGTGCATGGAGCCTACTTCTCCCTCTGCCTATGTCTCTGCCTCTCTCTCTCTCTCTCTGTGTGACTATCATAAATAAATAAAAATTAAAATAATTAATTAATTAATTAATTTAAAAAATTAAAAAAGTTGTAATAAAGAAAAAGAAAAGGAAATGAAAAGGAAAAATAAAGTCCTTCTAGTTCTATATACTATTTTCTCTCAGTCCTGGAGCCTTTTAGTGCTGCTTGTTCAGTAAACTTGCTTTTCCCTTGTTCTTCCAGCAGTTCTTCTTGAGGAGGGATCTGCTGCACTGATTCTTAGGTGTCTGTGACTGGGCGGAGATGCCCCACCCCTTGCCAGGTTCTGAGCTCAGTATGAGTTGTTTACCCTTGAGGCCCTTGTTCCCTAGAGGGTCCACCTATCCCAGGTGTAAGGTGAAGAAAAAAACAAAACAAAACAAAACAAAACAAACAGTGGGGCCAGATTTCCAGCTCTGGAGTTGAGCTCCTCACGTGTAACTAACTGTAGTCTCCCAGTCCGCACTGACCTACATGCTTCTGGGCACAGGCACGGGTGCAGTGATCTGCACAGCTTGCAGGGCACCCAGCAGCAGGAGAGTTCTTGCTTTCCTGTGCCCTCCTTGCTCCCATCTGTCCCAGGTGAACGGAGGATAGCTGGCTTTGTCCGCTTGGGCACCCTTGGATCCAGCGCCCTGTGCTGCCGGACCTGCACTCCTAGGGACCACCTTGCCAGAAGGGAACAGAGAACAGCTGCTTCCATCCATGGCCGGGCTCTAGGGTAAAGGGAGCCTGCCTAACCAGCTGGCTTCTCCCAAATGCCCTGGAGGGTTGTGGTGCTCCGGCCCTTTACCATGATTGGACTGCGGTTTGCAGTGAGCTTTCTTCCAGGTGATCCTCTGCTTCTAGTGTCTCCAGGAATCTTGATGCTTCATTGCCCCTCTTGTGATTCTGGCCTCTTTCCCTGCTAAGCACTTTTCTGTCAGGGAAAACTCAGGCACAGATTTTTAAAGTTCCTGCTTGTCCAGGGCTGGGTTTTTGTGCTGCAGAGGCTTTTGAGGCTCCACTTTTTGCCCGGCTTGTTGCTGTTCCCCTCCCCTACTTTGTTTATTTATTTATTTTTGCCTTCCTACCTTGTTGGAAGCGAAAACTGTAGCATTCCAGCTGTTTTCTCTTCACATCTCAGATCAAATTCATAGGTGTTTAGGATATTTAGAGAGTTATCTAGGTAAGTTTGTGGGACAACATAAGTTGAGGACCCCTGCTCTTCTGCCATCATGTCTCAACGTCCAAGAGTGGATATTTTAAATAGAGGATTTTATATCCACGTTCTTAAACTTTTCTCATCTTGGAGAACTCATTCAGATTTTCATTGCACAAGAATTTTCTCATGGTGTATTCTAATATTTTGTTTTTGTTTTTTTGGGGATTCTTTTTGGAAGTATGTCCTTATGAATTACATCTTTAAATTGGCTATACTAGCTATTAATTTATTGCCTCTTAGTCCAAAATTTATCCTTTTTTTGCTATGCTTTGTGATACTAGAGCTGGACCCTGTAGACATTTTTTCTTGCTGGAGTTATTTTTGTAATGTGAAAGCAAAAAGAGGGATTTATTTTCCTTTTTCCAGTGTGCTGTGGCAGCCAGCATGTTGGTTTGGGGTGTGCATGTGTGTGTGTGTGTGTGTGCACGTGCGTAGGTAGGTAGGTAGGTAGAAATGGGAGGTATATTCACCTCTGCAGCTCTCATGGTTCATCTGAGGCCTTGACCCTGCAGCAGGTTTTTTCTCCATTCAGCAGCATGCTACCTCTATGGTCTAGCTATGGTGGTTGACCTTTGGTCAGCTGAGTTTCCATGAATGGGCTGTGTGCTCATGTAGCAGCCATATCTTTCCTCAGAAGTCTGAATCTCCAGCCTGTGGAAAGGGCTCCTATAAGTTTCTAAATTTCCTCTGTGTTTTTTCATCCTTAGACCTATGAATAGCAGCTGCATCCTGCAATTATCTCTTTAATTGCTGCTCTGCTTTAGGATCTTATATTCTATTTAGTAGTCTTTACTCATTAATAATTTTTATATTAAATTTTCCCTGTTCAATTACTGACCTGGTTTCTCTCTGCTAACTTGATTTTATCTGATATGCAAGCATAGTTGAGAGATTTCTGGGAGAAATATCACAGATAATCCTGTCTGCTGTGCAGTAGTAAGGAATGGTATAGTTCAGATTTATTTGAAAAAATAAAGTCACATATATTAACCACAGAGACAAGTGAAGGCCATATGATAAAGCTCTCAACTACAGAACCTATAGTAATTTTCCTATCTGTAGTATGTTGTGTTTTGTCTTATGATGTTTGTAATAACTTTGGATCACCTCTACTTTTATTTAATATTTTTCTTCCAACCAAACCATTCTTAATATTTATTTTGTATAGTTTTAGATTTATAGACATATTGAGCAGGAAGTCCAGATCAATCCATTTTTAAACTTCTTTAAAAATTAACTTTATAAAATATAGTAGGTAATGATAATATAAATTTGCCATAAGTAGAATTTATAAAAATAAGCATGAAAGTGTTCATGTATCAACTAATATTATATCTTATAACATTACATGCATTATACTTTGAAGAAGACTAGACTGGAGTATCTCTTGAGACATGTCTTTTGTATCTCTAAGATTCTAGACTGTAAGTATACTGTGTTCGTGCACTTTTTTGTTCTGAGGAAAGTGTGAATATTGTTTCAAATACTATCTTCTATAAACAATAGAAATACCCCTGTATACATCTATATTTACATTTGCGTGCACATCAACAAATCTCTCTATGGCTACTCTCTACGTCTCTAATGTCTTAATCTATATAACACCATTTCCTTTGGAATTTGCTCACTTACTTGATATATTGGCATAAGTCAGCCCCTTTATCATCCCTCATCTGGTCATAACTTTCCTACTTTCCTATTTAAATCATAACCTCAAAAGGACAAAACCAAATTGCTTTCCCCATACTATGTAACCCTATACCAATCAAACAGTGCTATTCATGATTCATTAGAGCTCAGAAAATGCTTTCAATGAAGATGATGAGGAAGAAATTTCAAGGATTTTCTATCTTTTTTTGAGTTCAAACAAAGCATGGGAGGTTGCCACAGTAACAGATCAGTCTGAATCAATCCATAGCTTTGTTTTTAATAATAGGAAGCTGGGTTCTATGTGTGTGTGTGTGTGTGTGTGTGTGTGAGAGAGAGAGAGAGAGAGAGATCACACGTGCATATTTGTGTACTTTCTTCTGCTCAATATTAGATTTGTGAATTTTTTTGTAATGGTAAATGCTTATATAGATCCATTTAAGAAATAAACCACACATTTTTGTACTCCCTCAAGGGAATAGATTGTTTTCTCTCTCTTTCTCTCTCTCTCTTTTTAAACTAATACCAACAGAATTGCAATGAACATACTTTTATATACTTCCTTGAACATGTAAAAGGATCTCTAGAGAACTGAAAGTGGAATAGCTGGGTTGAGGTTAAATTACTTTTCAACTTTATGGGATGTGTCAAAATTAACTGTGTGAATGTATAAGCAATATGTTTCAATTTTCTCATATCCAAAACCTAATTTTATGAATCTTGTTAATTTTGTCCAATTAAATGAATGTGTGAAATAGTATCACATTTAAATATACATTTTCTCAATTGGTAGTGAAATATAGTGTTTCTTATATTGCCATTTATTTTTTCTTTGTAAAGCCCTATTATATCCTTGGCTCATTTTTATGATCTTCTGTCAGCCTGTGGTATGTCTTTTTTTTTTTTTTTTTTTTCTTTTTGGTATGTCTTTTTTCTTTGTTCACAGCAGTTCTCTTTTTTCCTATATAGAAGTTTATCAGCACAGATCAGGTTATGCTGTATTAATAATCTCCAAATCTTAATGATTTAATGAAACAAAGATTCTTTTCATACACAATCTATTGTGGGTTTAGATGGCTCTTCAGGAAAGCTGTCCTCTATACAACCACTCAGTAATCTAGATTGCTGTGACTTTTCAGCACAAATCCTCTTCCATAATTCCTATGGTAGAAAAGAGAGACCTGAAAGTCTTACATTGGCGTTTAAGTTCTTCTGTCCATAAGTGACACAACTTATCTTCTCTCACAACTCACTGGCTGGAACTGGTCACATGACAGCAACTTAACTGCAAGGGATGGGGTAGTGTAATCCTCCCACATACCTGGAAGGAGAAAAGAGCTACATGTAGGTGATCATTAGACATTGTTATCTCAGGACGATTTAAACTTAATGTGTACCATTATTCTTCCTGATGAATTTTAACATTATTATAAGTTCTCTCTCCAAATATCATTGGAATTTTAATTAATATTGCCACACAATTCTGAGTTGTTGGTGTTAGGGAGGGAGAGAAGAACTAACCTTTTCCAATATTAAGCCTTCCTATTATGAGCATCACTTGTGTCTCCAAATACTCAAAATTTCATTTATATCTCTTAGGATGATCTTAGCTTTAACCATATTTGATCCACATGCCTCTGGTCTTTAATTAATACCTACACACTTTATATTTTTGTTTCAATTATAAATAAGACTTTCCTAATTGGTTATTTCTCATTTATAAAAGGACTATTTTGGTATACATATTTTGTGCTTAACAACCTTAAGTTTTTAGTTTGAATAGATTTTAGTGAATTATTTTAGATTTTCCAGGAAGAAAAAAAAAAAAACTTTTACACAGTTCTGATACATATATTTTTCATATAAACAAATATAATTTTTCTGTTTAACAATAGTTTTAAATAGTAGTAATAATCACATGTAACATTACTTTTTCACTATAAAGAGAATTATGTGAGAATCTTACAATTAAGAATGGTATTATTGGGGATCCCTGGGTGGCTCAGAGGTTTGGCGCCTGCCTTTGGCCCAGGGTCAAAAGGATCCTGAGTCGCCGGATCAAGTCCCGCGTTGGGCTCCCGGCATGGAGCCTGCTTCTCCCTCCTCCTGTGTCTCTGCCTTTCTCTCTCTCTCTCTCTCTCTCTCTCATGAATAAATAAATAAAATAAATAAATCTTAAAAAAAAAAGAATGGTATTATTAGTTTGAACAGGCCTCATTCTTTACATGATTAAGGTACTAAGATGAGTATCAATATAGTTACATGACATCTATTTTGACCCTCTGATAAGGATGAATTATACTAACAAAATTTCCTATTAAACTGTTTTTGCATTATATAATCAAACCTACTTAGTCTTATTATTTTACATATGTAATGATGTTTATGTATTCAGTTTACTACTTAGAATTTTCCTGTGTTTTTAGGTAATAACTGTACTAAATTTTAGTTTTCTTTGTGTCATCTTGCATTTGCTGTGAAGGTTATGCTGGCTTTGTATAATAGGTTGCAAAGCTACAAGTTTTTAAAATTTGTATTAATTTCAGTAGTTTTGGATTTTATAATTTAAAATTTGTAAGGAATCACTTAACAATTTTTGGAACTGGGATTGACTTTGAATATACTTCTCAATTCCTCCCACGTTATTCTATTAAGTTTTCTTACCTTTTTTGGGACAATTTTGGTAGTTCTTATTTTGTTAGAAAATTGTCTTATTGTAATTTTCAAATATATAAGCACAGAATTATAGATTTTATTCCACTCTTTAAAATATACCTCTACATGTGGCTTACATTCCTTCCTGTATTTCTATTTTGTGGGGTTTATATTTTCATTATATTTTTATTAATTCCTCCTGTATTTCTAATTTGATAGTTTTTATAAATTACTAAGCTAAATGCTTAATTTATTTTTATTACTCATTTAATGGTAACATCAATTATAGCATAAAATTCCACAATACATTTGTCCATATCTCCTAAGTTTTGACATAAACTATTCCCTTTTTGTTATATACAACTTATAAAATCTACTTAATTTCTTCTTTTGCTGAAAGTTATTTTAAATGTCTTTTCTATTTTTAAATAGTAAAATTATTTTTGGTTGGCAGTTTATTTCACTTTTTGCTTTGAAATGTTTTGAAATTTATCTTGATCAAGTATGTGTTCATTTTAATAGGTATTCTAGGAAAATTTGAAAGAATGTGTTGTCTGTATTTGTGGGACACAGAGACTGCTATATATTGTTCTAGTTTGTGTCCCTGTTCCAGTATGGATCCCATGCAATTCATGGTCTACACTGCAGTTGAGGAGCGTTAAATTGGAAGGGTTCTCAAAATAAACTGGGTTGGGTTATTTAGACACAGGTTTAAGGATCAAATGTCTGTAGTTACCTGGAGACATCAGAATAGTGTATTTACCTCTTTTTGTTTCATTGTATACGCCTTAGCATTCGGCTTTTTTTTTTTTTTTAAGATTTTGTTTATTTATGATAGACATAGAGACAGAGCCACAGGCAGAGGGAGAGGCAGGCTCCATGCTGGGAGCCCGAGGCGGGACTCGATCCCGGGACTCCAAGATCGCGCCCTGGGTGAAAGGCAGGCGCTAAACCGCTGAGCCACCCAGGGATCCCCTGCATTCGGCATTTTTAATTCTATCCTGCATTCTTGATCTTAGAATGTTTTGCATACTAGACAGTGGGTTCTAGTTAGAGTTGGAGGCATATTCCTTATTCTTTTTTTTTTTTTAAGATTTTATTTATTTATTAATCACACACACACACACACACACACACAGGTGCAGAGATACAGGCAGAGGGAGAAGCAGGATCCATGCAGGGAGCCCGATGTGGGACTCAATCCCGGGATGCCAGGATCAGGCCCTGGGCTGAAGACAGTGCTAAACCACAGAGCCACCAGGGTTGCCCCTCCTTATTCTTTTCATATTTGCTAGGTTTGTCTATTGAAATGTGCATTGGAAGGACACCTGGCACCTGGGTGGCTCAGTGGTTGAGTGTCTGCCTTTGGCTCGGGTTGTGATCCCGGGGCCCTGGAATTAAGTCCCACATTGAGCTCCTTCCAGGGGGCCTGCTTTTCCCTCTGCCTATGTCTCTGCCTCTCTCTGTGTCTCATGAATAAATAAATAAAATCTTTGAAAAAAATGTGCATTGGACCATTAGGGAGAGCTTTCATATTTTTGAACAGTTTCTTTGATGCCAGTAAGGTCAATGTACTTGAAAAAAAAATAGGGCTATTCTTCTGATTGGCCAAGGATATCAGGCTTTTCTGAAGAAACACACCCAAGAATTAGGAGGTTGGTACATAATTAACCATTAACAAATACTTTTTGGTTACTTTTCATAAATAAAATTTAAAGTCAAGGGAAAGGTTCTATACTTTAAGGCTCATTAATTTGATTTTAGGTCTTTTGACCCTAGGTCAGATTTTCCTAGTGAACTGCTTCTTTAAATTTTGCAGATTTCTTTTGTAGCCCAGACAAAGGGTACAATTTTGCAATTCCATTAAGGTAAATTTCTGTGAAGTCTGCTGGGGTTTGTTTGTTTGTTTGTTTTGGTTTTGTCAGTTTTGTCAGCAGAATCTCATAATTTGGAGTTAGACATATGTTATTTTAATTTGTGGTAAAATAATTATGTAATTTTCTACAAAAGGTTTGCAGATATATATGGCTATATGAAATCTAAATAATAACTCAATATTTTAAAATACAACAAAGGATTAAGAATTACTGATTGGAATGAGAAATATATGCAGCTTATTAGAGTTGATTTATGGACAATTATATAAGAAACAACTGGCAAATATAAAGTTTGGTTCTGGGATAAATATTTATTCCATTCTTTTTAAAAATTTTATTTATTTATTTAAAGGGGGAGGGGCAGAGGGAGAGAGCAACCCAAGCAGACTCTACAATAAATGCAGAGCCCAACATGGGGCTCGATCTTACGACTTTGAGATCATGACCTGAGGCAAAACCAAGAGATGCTTAACCGACTGCACCACCCAGACACCCCCCGCCAATTTCTTTCCATTCTTATAGAGGAATCAGGTAAACCAAAAGTAGGAAATGGCAAAGGAAAATGTCTCTTTCTCGTTCTATTTGGAAAGCTCTTTTGATTATTCTCATTCTACAGTTTCTACTTACTCTTTTCTGCATTCTGTGTTATGTATATCCTATACCCTTTTTTTTTTTACAATTTTTAAAGTGTTCTTAGTACTAAAGCTAGAGAATTTTCAATATTTTTTTCTGTTCATTCATTATTGTTCAAAGTTCAAACTTTACAGAATCACCACTGATTGTATTCTTGGATGTAGCCATCTCTATTCCTATTTAAAAAGACATTAAGGAAGTTTTCTTGTTTCTCGTATACATAGTACACACAAACTCTTAGAAGATCTGTGTGAATGAGCAGGATATTTACTCACTGCTGTTTAGATCTGTATCAGTCAAGCACAGTGACTGACAGAGTCTGTACTAAACAACATGTGTCCAAGGTCTCTCTTTTTTGTGCTGTTTCTCCATCTGAATTTTCTCTCTCTCATCTGGGCTAAAGCAGTAAGTGGGGATGAAGGTAAACAAGGTTCAGGTTACATACATCTTGAAAACAGTTTCCTTCTAGAATTTGTTAACTCTCCTCTATTTCCCTGTTTTATACTATTAAAAGTCTCATATTTCATAGCTGCACAGGGTTTTTGCATTTAACCACCTTATTTTTTTTTCTGTAGGAGAGCCATTATTTCCACACACATTGTTTTGGTCTAATTTTGACACAAACACATAAGCCAGTATTGGGAAATATTGTGTAGAACCCCATCAGTCTATCATAATTTCCACTTTTAAATGGAAAATATAATTATGTTTTACATATGTATATATTCCACAGTAGTAACCATTCTGCATATATTACTTTCTATGTTCATTTAAAACAACATTGCAACATTTATTCTTGCTTGTACATGGTATTTATAATTTTTTGTCTTTAAGAATTTAAAGTATTACATCAAAATCAACATGGTGTTGAGCCTTGAAAGAAATGGACATGATATTGTCCTAATAAGTAAAGCGTTCAGGATACCTATATCACAAATTTAGTATGTGATTTAACTAGTTCTCCCACCTATTTTCTGACACCAAATCCAGAGCTTATTCCATTATACCACCTAATATAGATAAGATACTTCAAAACACTTGCCTTCCAAATACTACCATGTTAGTTTGCTCCTTTAGTTTTATGAGAGTTCTATCACCTTTATTTGTGCAACATGGGGATATAAAAAGTTCTATAGCCTAGTGCATTGCTTTTCTCTTAATGGCTTATGACATCCCTTCAGGAGTGTCTGCTTTCTGCCTTTCACCTTTAGTATCCTCAGGTGAATTGGGCTGATTAGCCACCAACCAAAATGGACCATTTTTCTTGGGTGTTCATGAGTTGGGAAATTCTCCCTAATGCAATCAATGTGACAAATACACCAGTATAGTTTTGCTTGAAGCACATGATTTCACCTGCCACAGATTGTCTTGAGTATTCATTTCTTAGCAAGATTTTTTTTGAGGTTTTTGTCCAGTGCATTCCACCTGCTGTCTTCCAGGTCCTACATCTCTGAGGATGCTCTTTCCTACCTCTACAACTGTCTTTCTCATGTACAATCTTTCTTTTGTACAGTTACAACATACTCATCCCATCTTTAGGATGGCCTCATGAAGTCACATCTCGTTACTCCATCCAGAGGCAATGTCCTGGTCTTCCTTAAATAACTGCTTTCTAGTCCCAGGGTCCACAGTATCTTTGGTTCTTCATAATTCTGTCTTAATACTCCACCCTCCTAACTTCTTTCTTCAGGGGTTGTAATTCCTGTTCTTCCTCCCATTACTCCTCTGGCCTGTCTATAGTCAATAATCAATAACTTCATACCTGTGTGCTTCTGTCCATGCTTTCAGGTTTCTGTCCATTCTCTCCAGTGGGCTACACCATCTACCAGTAAGCAGATGGGGTGGAGTAATTGAAGGTCAGACTTGGGTCATTAGAGGATTGTGGACCTGGATTCATCATTTAGATTTTTTATATAACTATCCTTATTGAACTAGGTTTTGAAATGACACCAAGGTTAGTACTGAGAGAAAATACAGAAAATAACCATATAAATCTTGCCACCATACATCTTGTAGGCATAGTACTGAGGCTTTTGTCTGTTACATTACATAGTTTCTTCTGTGTGAGGATGTGGAATAATTGCCATCATGTTCTAAGTCTGAAAAGCTGAACTTACCCTCAGTAATATCGTAAATCCACTAATTGATCATAATATTTTCATTTTTTTTTTTGCCCAGGAAAATCAGCTATAAATGTGTACTTTCTTTTGTGAAAATGTATTAGATGTTAGGATATAAATCTTTGTATCAAAGTTATCCTTGACTTCTTACTTTTTGCCTTTCCACTCTCATTTTCTCATTTATTTCGAAGCTTTATGTAGTTTACTTTTTCATAAGCTGCCTCAAATTCCTCCTTTTGTTTGAATGAGTCAGATAAATATCTATAAAAATAAATATGTAACTTAATCTCATATTCAATAGTTCAGTTGGTTTAAAATGTTTTTATTGGAATAAAATTGAACTTAACAGAATATAAAACTAAGTATTAAAATTTATAAAACTTATAAAACTGAGTAAGCATTAAACTTAAAAATATATTTAAGAATATGTATTAACTAAAATACATATATTTTTCTATTACTTATTTCTGAATTTTTTTCCAAGCCATGATATTTTTAAATCATAACTTTTTTTAATGATTTTATTTATTTATTCATGAGAGACACAGAGAGAAGGCAGAGACATCGGCAGAGGGAGAAGCAGGCTCCCAGCAGGGAGCCCGATGTGGGATTCGATCTCAGAACTCCAGGATCACACTGATCCTGCCCCCTGAGCGTGAGGGGGCAGATGCTCAACTGCTGAGCTACCAGGCATCCCTCATTTTAAGTTTTTATTATTGGATTATCATTGCATTTTCTAATTACTTAGGGAGGTTCATTCTGGAAATATGCAGATGAGATTTTAAGCTTTCTTGTTTATAGATTTTTATATTTAGGAATTTGTACTTCTACATCATCTGTACCTTGAGTTTAAAACCTCTTCAAGGTCAGAGCCAGTAATGACTTTATTATTACTCAGTAATAAAGTGCCTTCATAACTTACTAGCTCTGTGACCTTGAGCAAATGACATCTCCTCTCTGAGCCTCAGTGTCCTCATCTGTGAAATGTGGATAATTAGAGTATCCATTTCATAAAGTTGTTGTTGATTTAAAAGATTAATTATATCAAGCACTTAGAACTAGTACTTTTATGGAAGCTCTGCCATCATCAACATGTATCCTTTAAATTTCTCCTGGGTGATTTATTATCCCTCCATATCTCCATCCATCCATCTCAGCACTGGTGGTGGGATATATGCATGGGGAAGGAGGAGAAAGATTAATGGAGATATTAAAAAGGTTTTTACCATCCAGGCTGGGGCATGGCATACGACACTTATGCCCGCATTGGCCATATCATGTGGTCTTACTTATATGTGATTGTGGTTGGGAAATGTAGTAGCTGCATGGGCAGCTTTTCTCCAGCAATAACTCTTCCCTACAGAAGATCATGAATCTTCAATAGAAAAATATGTCACTTCCACACAAGTGCATGGGAAATAATAAATGTTGAATATTGGTTTTATGTATCTTTATTTACCACAATGAATCATACTTATAATTGTTAGATTCTTCTATTAGGCTCGGAGTGCTTCCAAGTCACACAGGGACTACATCCTGCCTAGAGCCCCTGATTGTTGGCAGAATTGAAGAATAACTTAAGTTATTGACAGATGCTTGGTGACTGGATATCTGTGGATGGCCTGCACTTAAAGAATAAGTGAATATCTGATTTTATTTTGGATAAACAATCATAATTGCCATTAGTATTAACTGAAAATTACAAATAGGTTCTTTAAAGTTGTAAGATTAAAATTTTTTTTTTTTTTTAAAGATTAAAGTTTTAAAAAAGTGAACTGGTCACTTTGCATAGCCTCACTGAGTATCAACAATCTGAAGAGAAATAAGCCATCTGGGCATAGATGGATGTGTAGAGTAATAGATTTCTGCCATGGCAGTTAATGACAATGTGGTTGGCCTCTTTGAAATACTGTATGATGTTTGTCATGAATTTCTACTTCTTCAGACTCTCTTGGAAGCACTAAATAAAGCTAGATGACAGTGCAATTTATCAATGATTTTGTAATCTAAAATCAATAACCAGAGTTACAAGAATTTGCTTAGATTGACTAACATTTCCTCCACTTCTCCAATATGTGTTAGCACCTGCTTTTCCAATTAGATTCTATTTAATCTTAAAAGGATGAGATGTTGAACAGTGTCCTGTTCCTTTTAGCATTTGCTCCTTAGTACTTCTATTAAAATCACAAAGGAGACTCTAGTAAAAGGCAACTAACTTGCAATCAATCCTCTGCATCCTTGAAGCCTTGTTTCAGCATCTCTCATGGCATTCAATACTGATTCTTCTAGAAGAAGGCAATATCTTAGAAGGCCAGAACTATAATAGAGGAAAAAGCAGCAGGAGCTATTTTGTTATTGTTCCTCTGGAATTTTCACATCACCTCTTTCTGGTTCCTCTGAGGTCAGGACAAAAGGACGGTTCTAGATGGTAGGAGAGAAATCTTTCTGTTGTTTGTATTTTCTTCTGTGGTTACACATACATTGTCTCATGGTAGGTATCCAGTACTAGCTCTTTTGTGCATTTATTAGTGGGTTCTCCAAAGGCCCCTGTGAGGACATCTCTTGTGCACAGGTTCCTGGTATGGATGCAATCCATGGCTCATCTAACACCCCAATCAGCTTTTGCCTGTAACAGACTCCCTACAGCTGCTTACTGCTTTCTTGTCCTATCGTAGCAGGGCATCCATCCTTTTTGGCAGAAGCTAATCAAGACAGCTCAAGTACAGTTTCTTAGTCCTTATGACACTCCAGTATCCTTACCCTGCCAAATCATGAAAAGACAGTTTGCTCAGATTCTAATAGCACTGTCTTAAATGTGTAGACTGGGGCTCCAGCCAGCCTCCCATTTTCAGACTTCCTCAGTAACTACTAGATGTGTTCATTTGTACCCTCAAACTCCTGAGGGTTTATACTGGACTCTTCAAATATCTACCTCCATAGCCCAGCGGCAGACCTGTGAATTTTTCTTGCTCTAAGAGATTTTTTTTTAAAAGCTTTGAACCAGTATCAATATCACTTCTTCTTCTTCTTTTTTTTTTTTTCCTATCAATCCAGTCTTTAAGTTCTTTTTCTCTTGGTGTGATAGAAGGGAAGTACCACCCTTCCAAATCTCTTCCTAGGTGATAGGTGGAGAAAGAAAAGAATTCTTCACTTGTATGAATATTCTCCTACCAGCCATAGTCAGTGACTGTTTGAATTCCTAGCTGTATATAGATCAGAAGCAGAAAATAATGGAAGATTTTATTGTCACTGCATTGGCTCTTTTATGTTTTAGTGCAGCGTGGATTCATCTCATGTACAATAATTCTCTGATGAGAATTTTATACAGTTACCAGAGGTCAAGCCGTTTCAGGGCCTTTATGAAAATTCATCTTTACAGTTCCCCTTTTTTATTCTCATTTTTGTGTGTTTTTATGTTTTGCTGTGTGCTTGGACCCTCTCTCTTCTCTTACAAACCATATCTTTTAAGTCTGTTTGCATTTAATTTTCTCTTGCATAACCGAAGAGATCTATATCATGAAAATCTGTTGTTTTGCCACCAACAAAGTGGTTCTGATTCTGAAAAAGAAAATATAGTAACTTGTATAATTATGTGTATTTTGGCTAGATTTTTCTTTATTTAGTGATTAGGTATGTTGCCTTCTGAGATTGAATGGCATCTAATACCACTTACCTCTCCTGAATCAGTTCATCATTAATTACTGATAATTACTGTGTCATTCATGATGATGATTGGATAGTTAGCCATACAGAGAGAACAGAAAATCTAGGGGAATGTTTTATTGTTTTCAACATAAAGGCTATAGCCCAAATCCTGAGATAATAGCAAATGTTCCATTCAATATACTGTTTCACTCTACCAGGAAATAGAATGGTATATTTGCTATTCTGTAAAGTATAAAAGAAAATCTTAAGTGACCTACCTGAGACTCCTGACATATATTATCATTCATATGACAGACAGTTGATAACTACAAACCTGAGCCAGTTGCAGATGCTGGGTGGTAGGAATAGTGGTTCTTTTACCACACCGGACAGTACATACATCCCAGTCTATTCTCTAAAACTCAAATGGCTATACATCTGGAGTCTTCAAAGTGACTTATAAATATTCAAAAATCTCCCAGGGTTAAATATGCAGATGCCTAGGATCAGATATATGAAAGTAATAGGCTTGTTTCAAGGATGAAATGCAATTTTTTTTTTCTGACCCTGAAATCAAAAATATTTTCCCGGCTTGTCTAAAATCTTTCTGAGGACTGGTACTTACTTATTTCTGTCCTCTTCCACCATCCCAGTGGGGTTGAACATATCTTTAAAGTGTTGTCAACTTGGATTTTGCTCTGGAACCTAAAGGGATCCTTAATCATTTGTACTTTCTAGGGAAACTAGCCAGTGGTTTGATCCCTTTGTTATCTCCCCTTTATAGGAAAATTCGTCAAAAAGAGATGTCTATTTTGCTGTTTCCATTTCTTTTATTCTCATTCGAACCCACATTAATTGGGGTTTTGTTCCTTTCTCCATTGAAAGAGTGTTGCCATAGTCCTTGATGATTGCCATAATGTCAAATCCGTAGGTGATAATTATTCCTCATCTGATTAGGTCTAGTAACATTAGGAAGAATTGGTCATTCTCTTCTTGAAATATCTTTTCACTTTTCTTCCAGGAACTGTCCTCTCAGTCTTCCTTCTATTCTACTTATCACCCTTCCTTAGACTCCTCTTTTCATTCTTTCTCATCTTCCTGAGGCTCAGTCTTCAGACCTGCTCTCCTTTGTTTCTACACTCACTCGCTAGGTTATCTACTTTCTCAGTTTCAGGGGTTTAAAAGCCATCTGAACTCTGACAGTGCCTAAATTTATATCTACAACCCACAGCCGTCTCCTGAAATGGTTCTCATAAATCCAACTGCCTACTCAACACATCCCCCTCAGATGTAAAGTTGTTATCTCAGACTTAATATGGCTAAAACATAACTCTTGATTTCTAAGCTCCCAATCTGCTCCTCCCACAGGGTTATCTTAATAATTGGCAACTCCATCCTACCAGTTGCCTGGGCCAAGAATCTTGGAGTCATCTTAAGTTCCCTCTCTCTTATTTTCTACATGACTGTATTGGAAAATTCTTTCAGTGGTACCTTTTAAAATATATCATGAATCCAGTCACTTCTCAAGTGCTACCTATTTTACCCAAAATGATACCATTGTTCCTTGGGTTAGTTATTGTAATAACCTGCTAAGTTCCCCTGCTGCTCCCCCACTAGGCAAGAAGAGTGGGCAAACTGTGAATTGATTGAATTCATATTCAATTGGAATTCAAATTTTTGCTAAAGGAATAAATGCATGGTTGCCTATTATTGAAGTGGCTGTGTGGAGGTCATCTCACTGAGGTTCACCCTCAGGATTTAAGATAGCTTTGAGTCTCCCTCCCCAATCTGCATGTACACACACACACACACACACAACCTCACTTTTTTTTTCATCCATTCATCTAAACTCTTGTAAATAATGCTTCATCCATTCATCTAAACTCTTGTAAATAATGCTGCAATAAACATAGGCATGAATGGATCCCTTTGAATTAGTTATTTTGAAGATCAAGATTCTTTTATAATAGATGATAGAATAAGAAATTAACAAGTGGAATCTGGCAGAGCTGCCCATATAGCTGGGGTCTTAAATCTGATATAATTGGTCTTTGACTTCCCAGTAATAGGAATGACTTCAAAATCAATGGCTCCTGATAGACATTTTCTTCTAAAAGGGGCCCACATCAGCATTTATGCTGGCTTGCTTTGTTTCTCACTCACTTTGACCCATTCCATTATTTATTGCCACAGGGTTGAGGCTTGAATATTATCTCAGTCCTGCTTTTTGGATTGCCCTACTTTTAGGTTTCATGCTATGTGGATGTGATCTGCCTTTGGCTTTTAGGTTCATCAAAAACTTTAGTTTTCAATAATAACTTTTAGTTTTCTGTGCCAGATGCCTCAGGGCCTTTGGATCCTCAGCCAAATCACACACAAAAAAAATGAATAAAAACAACTTTTTTACTTTCACTAATAGGAGAACAAATTTCTCATCATACTTTCAGAAGAATTGACCTTTCATCGCAGTCTCTTCTTTGGGGTGATGGGGTTTGAGATTTAATCAAAGGATATTTGGCTCACACAGAAAGTTGTGGAATTGGTAGTATTTAACTACAGCTCTTTTAGTATTCAGATAATAATAATTACAACCACAATTAATACTACTTACTTTGTTCTAGACAGTGTGTTGTATTCCTTACATTTAACCCTCACAATAGCCTTATGAAATCAGGACTATCGTGATTTCCTCTAGACTTGCCTAAAGTCACAGAAGGCCTCTTCTTGGAGAAGGACATTCAGATGTTCTCCAAATGCCAAAGATGAATCTTTTAAAAATTTTACAATATTATCTTCCTTAGAGCAGGGAGTAGTGACTATGAGACAGGACATGTTACTTTCTCCTTTTCCTGTAAGAGAAATGGCCCATTCTTTTGAGTCCTCTCCTAATTATATTCATTTCTGTCCTGGAAGAAAAAGGTAGCAGAACAGTTTCAATGCACCTTTGGGTACCCAGTTCCAGACAATGAATCAGACTATCAAGTGATTTCATAATGTTTCCACATGGTAGGAGTTTAGGGTAGCTACCAACTTATTTATGTCATTTGAACAAACCATGAATTAAGGGTAGTTTCTGCCCTAGCAGATTCTCAAAAAATGGAGCCAAAAACCTTTTAGAGGAAGAAGCCACAATTGAGCGTTCTCCTGAATTATCCTGTCCAGTGATTCACTCTCTTGCTACTTATTAAAAGTAACTTTGACTCAAATTTTGATGTTTAGATTTTTAGTGTATCCATTTCAGTGTTTTTCAGAAACAACTATAATTCTATCTTTGGGCTTTTTAGCTACCCTAATAAGGCCACGCCTATATAAATAACTTTTGATTGTCTGAAAGTGGAAGTACTTCATGAATCAGACTGACAAAAACAAGGAAAATCAGCTCATTTAAACCTATAATTGGATCATTCCTACTTTTGGCAATCTCCCATATATTTCCCAATAAATTAGTGTGATTACATGTGAGCATCAATTTTCACTTTAAATTAAAGAGAAGATTCTTTGATAGATCTTTTCTCTGACCAGCAAGCAGTCTCCAGAGACTCCAGGAACTCATTAATCTATTGAGCTTTGAAGTTTCTGATGTGGTGGATTATCTATGTTGAGTCAGTATTAAGTGGCCTAATGCTCAAATTTCTTCTCAGCTAGTTAGCTCCATGGGTTAGAAAATGCTATTAGCAATGCCATTTATTTTCTGTATAGTAAGAAAAAGTTGTCATTCTGAACTATTGGTTGGACCTTTAACCCCATCTTGTAAATGGTTGCAGTGTTTCACAAAGCAGGAGCCAGGGACAAATCTGACCATGGCATCCATGTGCATTCTGTACTTGCTAAGTACCATGAAGGCAAAGATTTTTGTGTTTTTGTATTTCTATCACTATATATTCCAAGCTCCTAAAATAGTGGTCAGCAAATTCTTTCTACAAAGGGTCTTAGTCCATTTGGGCTGCTATAACAAATTACCTTTGATGTGGATTAAACAACAAATATGTCTCACAGATCTGGAGGCTGGACACCTGAGATGAGAATGCCAGCATGATCAGATTCTTGGTGAGGTACCTATTCCTGGTTTGTAGACCACCATCTTCCTTTTTTATCTCAGGTGGCAGAGAACGGTGGGGGGGGGGGGCGGGGGGGTGAGAGGAGGCAAGCTCTCTTGTATGTCCTGTAAGGGCACTAATCCCATCATAAGGGTTCCACCCCTCATGACCTAATTACCTTTCATAAACTTCAAATCATATTGGGTATTAAGATTTCAGTATATGAAACATTCAGCCTATAGCAAGCATCTTGTATTTATACAGTGTTTTAATGTTGAGCATTTTCATGTATATTACCTCAGCATCCTCAGAAATCCTCTGATATAAGCTAGAGTAGGGACTGTCATAGTTTATGTGATCTCAAAGTCACTCAGCTAGGGTAAGGCATATGAGAATCCTAGCTTGGACTTCTGATGTCTACTCCTATCATCATGGCCTCAACTATTAACAGGTGTTTCTTTCTGAAAATAATGCTATTCTTCTAAAACATGAAATATTTCAGTTTTGTCCTAGGTTTATAGCTTTTCCATGTCCTGCCCCAAATCTAATGGTTATTTTAAGCAAAGACTTAGAGGATCCTGTCTATCCTAGTGTCTGCAACACATCAGGCTGTTCTTATTTCCAGAGTAGGTTCCCAAGTGGGTTATATTTTTTAGTTTCTGCCCCCTCACTGCAGATTCAGTGCCCTGAGAAATGAAAGGGAATAATCAGCATAGGAGAAACACCTCATAAAATGCAGAGAGGAACCAAATATGTGGTAGACGTGAAGATTTTGATTACATACAGGCCTCCAGCCAGCTTGAGGTAGAGGAAATTGCTGCTGCAAGACCCCCTTTTCTATTTGTACTTTGCTGCACAGAAAACCTGAATACCAAGAGTCTATGTGCTAAGTGCTAAGAATGTTCTTCCATTTCACTATCCGCTTGTCAGTAAGGGGTGAGAAAAATCCTCATGATGCCTGGTGCCCCATAACCAGAAAGATAGCCCAGAGCAATGAATTTACTATGGCTCCCCCATCCCTAATTTACATCCTATTTCTACAAAGAGAAAGCAAAAACATATCACCTGGCTTCTTAGTCTTCTGGACACCTGTCTAGAAAAGCCTCATGGAGACAACTTGTGTATTTCGATTTCTCAAGTATTATTTTGTAAGTACTATTTCTTAAGACCATTTTTCTGGTACCCTTCCTGGGTTTTCTTCCTTTTCCAACCAAAAGAAATGCTAATTTCATTAAATTCTATAACCATAGCAGAGAGGTCCTTCGAAATTCATGGATCCTTCCTGCAATCCAGCCTTGTTAATTTTCTGTGTCACATAAGTCCTGGGGCCCATTGACCTTAGAATTATTGACAGTAGGGCACAGACACTGTTTAAGATATTAATTCAGTCTGAATGGGCCTTTGTGTACTAATTTGGATTTAGCAAATGTAGTTAAGGTGGTGAAGTAAAAGATTAAAGGGATGCTGCGCCTAAAAGGTGGTGTTAGCCAGGAGCTATGTTGGTAATAAGGTCCTTTGAACATAGTTTGGTAATGTGTAGTCACCAGAAGTGTTTGAAGAAGAGGATGAAGGGAAAGGGTAATATTAGAAATGGCAGTGGAATGATCTTCTACTGTATCTCAGCCCTGCCAACCACAAACTAGAGGAGAGAGGGGATGAATGAACACAAAATTCTGGTTGCTGAACAAAATAGGATCAAAGGAAAGGGAAGGATAATCAGAAGTAATGATGGTAATTTGTTTTTTAGTTCAGAGATAATTGACCCACGCTGAAGACATAATTATGGTACATTAAGGAGATTAAAAGAAAGACAAAGACAAAGGCATAGAATGATGACAAACATGATTCAGAATCCTATGATTATGATGTTTTTATAACCACAATATTTTGATATTAGCCTTTCAACCCACAAAATGCAACAACAGCAGAAAACCAAGCAGATTCCATTTCAGTTGGCAGATATGTTTTCTTTTTTCTTCCTATTTCTTCCCCTTTTACATTTCTTCTAACAGCTGCCAGGACTTGAAAATACCAGTACCAGTATTACTGCTGGTAATAAGGATGTGGAAAAGTGGAGAGAAATGATGGTCTATTTAGATGAGAAGAGTGAGTCTGCAGTGAGTGTTCTCTACTGCTTTTTTCATGCAGCTCAAGCGAGGGTATTTTGGGCTCAATCTGAGATTCTTTAGCAGCTCTCAGCTGGGATTTCTTTCAGTTGTGAATTTCCCAAAGTGTGACTTATGAGGGGTATAAGATGGTTTGGGGGCTGTGTGCGGACACACTTTTTTGTTGCTTTAGTTATGGATTTGAATGAGCATTAAAAATGTTACTTATCCCTTAAATCCATGCTATTGTGGTAGTCCTTAGGATGAGGGAAACAAAGTGAGTCTATTTCAAGGATAATGCTACATAAGTAGTTGTATCATTGGTACACATCTTGGGTGCAAATCATGATAGAGGCTGGGGAATTATTGGCTTTTGTGAAACACTGTTTTAGTCCTGCCCTTCTTTTCTCCCTCCCTCAGAGCTCTGCCATCACTACCCCATGGCAACGTGGTGGGAGAGAGGTAGGGTAGCAGTTTTGAAACATCATCAGAGGTAGAAGTTTGGGTGCTATGTACAGACTATACTAATACAAATCCCAGCAATCTGAAACCCCCAGAAACCTGGACTTGAATTTTGCAGCAAGTCTACTGCCTGCTGGCAAGTCAGCTAGTAATTTAGAGGATATGCAAAGAGAAAGCAACGATGCCAATGAGGCTGGCGTAGTGAGGATACATCCATTTTTGTCTCTCTATGTGTATGCATTTGGTGCTAGGCTGACTGCAGGCATAAGACCAGGCTTCAGGGCACAGTGAACAGGGCACAGGGCACACACAGTGGTGTGCTTTCCACAATCATGTAGCCTCTTCAGTCAAGATGGGATTTGTTAAGAAAAAATAGCCCTATTAAAAGAAAATCATTTTTTCCCCCATTGGTTCTCTCTCCTTACTCAGCTTCCCTTATTACATATATGAAGGCACACTTTTTCTTTGATCCAGGACCCAACTCGTCATTTTTGGAGGTGCGATTTACTCCTTGCTTAGTTAAGGAGATTAGTATTCACCACTCTCTGTACTTTCTAACTGAACTCCAAAAAAAATCTTTCTATTCACATGAAAACTAGAATTGACATTCAAACTACTTTCTCAGAATGAAGTGAGATGGTTTTTCTAAGTACACAAGTGAAGTGGGTTGCAAAGGCTAGAACAAAAATGTTCTGGGTAGGAAAAAAAAAAGCATATGAAGTGTAAGGGAAATTGGATACAAACTATTCTTAAATGGAAATCTCTTTCCAGGTAGATCTCAGAAATGTTATTAATTTTTTTCCCAAATTAGACATATAGGCCTCATATCCCTTTATCTTTACAGCAAAGGTTTCTGCTTTAGAAGTTGTGACCTACAGTACACTCTCATTTGGAACATCCTCCAGTGCTTTTGGTACTCAGCTCACCAGCTTATTAACTACACTGACCGTGATCCTGAACAAACACAAAAACAACACACCTGTGCTATACACAGTTCACTGTGCAGCTGATACTTGGCATCTGTGTCAACATTTTTAACTCATATCTCCCTGACCTGCTTGGATTGTGATACTCTGATTTTAGCTTGAAGAGGCCTCAGACTCCTCAATACAGTGCTTGTTGAGGCTATTAGTAAGCAGGGGAAACTAATCTTCAATGGGAAACTTATTTGCATCCTTAGGATAAAACCATAGGAGGAAACCCTATATAGAATCACATGGGCAGGGATGCCTGGGTGGCTCAGCGGTTGGGCGTCTGCCTTGGGCTCAGGTTGTGATCCCCGGGTCCAGGATCAAGTCCCACATCAGGCTCATGCAGATAGCCTGCTTCTCCCTCTGCCTATGTCTCTGCCTCTCTCTCTCTGTCTCTCAGAAATAAATAAAATATTTTAAAAAAAGAATCACATGGGCATTTGTAGAAGGAAATAATGGATTATGTAATAATTCCACTTGCCCCCTTACCATAGGTGGAGAACTTAGCCTCCTAGTAGTCATACCAACCTCAACTCTGCATTTCTCCATATCTATTACATGAGCTACTAACTTGACCTCTTCCACCCACCAACTAAAGGATCACCCAGTATTTTGGGATTATAAAATTATTTCCTGCCTTGTTACTTTGGGAATTTTTAATTTCTTTGGTTTTGTTTCTACAACACTAATTAAAATGGTACTACCTTTCAAAAAAAAAAAAGCATTTTTAGTAGCTTGATAAGTATTTTTCAAGTGTTCTATAACTCAAGAGAAGTACAAGTGCCTAGCTATATTAGTCTGTTTGAGATCTGTAGGGAAAAATTCCATATTAAACCTTTTAAGCTTGACAGCTCCATTTTAGACATGCCCAATTTACCACACTTCAGTTTTAAGCAACCTGGGTCATGATAAAGGGTGAGTTCTGTTCCTGTTTGACATCTTCTGAGCATCCATTGTCAGCTTTAATAAGGTGTGTATTGACATTATTCAATATACGTTATCTGCCAAGATGCATTCCAGCCATTTAAACAAGGGTGCACTTTTAAGCTGGCAATGAGAATGACTGTTGCAATGCTTATGGTGTCAAAGTTGGAGCACGAACAATGTCAGTCATTGGCTATGTCGATGTTGGGAAGATGCAAGATGCAACTTTTTAGTCTCAGAAACTTTGCAAGGAAAAGGTAAAGACCCCAATATCTTCTAACCAGTTTTTTCTTTCAGAAGGAGTTACTTGCTGCAACCCAAATTATCTATTTCTGCCTATATTTATATGCATTTATATAGGTATGTATATGAATGTGTGTGTATTCCTGCTATCTGTTCTATTTCTACATTTGCTCTTCCATTCAGTAGTGAAGGGTTAGTTTATATTCTTCTTGAGTTGTGAGTTATTCATGAGATTGCAGCTCTTTAAAGTCGGGTATTCTGTGTCACTCTGCTGAACCCACTAGATCTGCCATCCACGGCCAACAGTAGTATGCCTGGCTCTCTTCCTGGGCACCAGAAAATCACCCTAGCCTTTACTCTGCTTTGTTCAAGAACATTGTTAGGCAAGCCTTAATGGGTATAATTAACTTTGCCAAAAATCTGGAATAACTAAAGGAAATTACAATGTAAGAGAGAAAAAAACAATCAATATGAAATACAGCTATTAAAAGGGGGAAACATCCAGAAAATACAACTTTTGAGGGATAAGGGTTAGTTATGTGAGGGAGGTTTCTTTGGAATGTTTTCTGTTCCTAACCATATACCTATTTTTACATAAATCTCTTTCTGGGGACCACTACTTCCTTGTTATATCTGCTGTGCTTCAGGTCATCCATACTATTCCCTACCAACAAACAGAACAGAACCAGTGGCCCTTGCCTCTTCAATCCTACTGAATAATGTGGTAAAGAATGATGGAGTATGGGTGGCTTTATTCTTAAACACCCACACAATAGTGCATGGTGGTGTAAGGCAATTCACTTGAGTATTTTCCACCAGTAAGGGTTGCAGATTCATCTCTTATTTTATTTTATTTTATTTATTTATTTATTTTTCATTTATTTATGATAGTCACACAGAGAGAGAGAGAGAGAGAGAGGGGGGGGGGGCAGAGACACAGGCAGAGAGAGAAGCAGGCTCCATGCACCGGGAGCCCGACGTGGGATTCGATCCCGGGTCTCCAGGATCGCGCCCTGAGCCAAAGGCAGGCGCCAAACCGCTGCGCCACCCAGGGATCCCTCATCTCTTATTTTAGTTGTCCAGTAGCTAACTATAAAATCAGACAGATACTAACCTTTCAAAAATAACTCTTAGGAAGAGTATAGGCCAAACCAGAGGTAACAAACTCTATTATTCATATGGCCACATGATGAAATTGATTGATTGAATCTGGTAAGGGGTTGTAGCAAACTGAAGGCTGTTTCTTCTAAAAGTGTCATTTGTAGATATCAGGGTCTTAGTTGTTGCTCAATTCCAGGAGAGTAGCATATTTGTATTACATGGGTACAATTCCATGGTATTAATTTCACTTCGGGTAAAAGCTAAGTGGTATTCTTTGAGTTTATAGGAAAAATGGCTCTGTGACATTACATCTGATTTTGAGTATGTGAAAATACAGTCATCAAATCTATCTTTCTGTCTCACTTTTCTCAAAAACCGTAATTCCCTGTGAAATCTCCCAATATAATTTCTTGCAAGTAATTAAAATAAAAAACAAGTCTGTGTAAGCCAACAAAATGTCTGCAGGACAGATTTGTCCTATAAACAAAGATACTGAATTCCATCTAAATCCTTAAGGCACAAGAGAAACATTTTCCTAACTGCTCTAATAAGTTAAGAGATTGGTTTTTCTTACAGTAGGGATAGTACTTCGTAATAATTAGAATGACTGTACCTCGTGTTTGCCTGTGGCAGTCATGGTTTATGACTCTAATCACTGTATCCAGTTTCAATTAGCATTTGTCCTAGAGTTTTTATTTTTTTAAGCCTAAAATTATTGATAGCTGCATTAAGATAGGCACTCTGCATTTGTTTGATCTCATTTCTACTCACAGCTTCTGCATGTCAAGTGTGAGATGCATGCACAGTGAACAGAGTTCTTTAACACATGGGTCCTCAGTGGTCCATTTTTCTTGTTTAACTGTTTCTCTTTTCTGGTTGTTTCCAAATGCTCAGTAACGAATGCTCTATCTCCTTCCCTTGAAAGACAGCATTAAGAAGGCTTGCTGGTGAACCAAAGTGCACTCTTTTAGGGGAAGCTAGGGATAGCCAACACCTGCTTTGAGACAGTGATGGAAGAACTGATTATTGCTGGTCTTTGCTGACTACTTGGTGAATTGCTGTGGTACTCAGCACTGGGCCACTATTTTCAGACACTGGCAAACATGCAGAATCGTAGGTTAGATAAATACGAAATAGGTATGGGAAATAGTTGTTGGAATGTGGTGCTACAGTGATTTTTGTCATTATGGTAACCCTACAAGTTATTTTACTATTTCATTATGCTTGTTTTGCAATAAATTCTTGACTGTAGTGAGCTAGAGCAAAAAAAAAAAGTAATAAGAGATTAAATAGGATTTTTTATTAGAAGATATTGATGAACGTGAAGCCTCCATGAGACTTTGAAGGTTATTCCGTAAGTTATCGTGATAGTGATAAATATGTGAAAACCAGGAGTTAGAAGTATGCTAAAGAAGCATTAACCTTTCCCTTTAAAAGTTAAAAGTTACTTTAAGAAGACTGTCCTCTTTACAATGATTAAAAACCTACAGCTTAAGAAGATCACTTACATTTTATTCTGTGAAGCATGACTTTTCATTTAGATCAAATGACTGTTCTAAATTCATTGTTGTTTCCAACTTTCCCTGTGAATACACTAAAGATAAATTAATAGTTTCAATATGATAGCCTTATTAGCAGAACTTTACAAAGATTTAAATGATGCCAGTTTTTTCTCAGTGTCAACAAATGCTTCAAGTAGAAAATGAATTTAGATAAATTCAACAATAGCTTATTTTTTAAATTCTAATTAATGGAATCAAACTCATTCTAAGTTACAACATCTGACAGTATTGTGAATACTAGTATAAATTTAAATATATCAACATTTAAAATATTTGTTTTGTGGAGAAAATAGGAATATAGATTTTAGTGGCACACAGTGTATGGTAAAAGTAATGTTCTTATTAAGAGGCCATGGAACAGAAATGTACTTGAAATTGGTTGTGGTACACACATAATTTATAATTGCATCTAAACAAATTGTGCGATCATACTAATCAAAATGGAAGCTGTAAGTATCAAAACAAATATTGTCATATATCCACTGAGAATAAATAAAATATTTTGTAATGAGGATGGCATTAATTTTTAAAAAACTCTTTAGCATGGCAGTGCTTATCTCTCTTAGTTACTCAGTATCAGAGATGTTTGAATTTGTAATGAGCATCGTTAGAAAATTAATTGTTTTATGATGGTGATGGTATTAAGCTGCTTTTTTTAAAAAAGAAAAGAGTAAATTTTTTAATGTTTGGTTGCATTTTGTCCAAAAATAATTGAAAATTTTTCATCAAAATATTTAATGCATGAATGCCCCAAAACTGCAGATTTTGAAGTATTTGGCAACTTTGCAAAGAAGACAACCTTGTGAAATTGATCTCACAAAATGGAAAGGAAAAACTGAACAAATAAAACAATAAAAGCCCAAATGGCAGTTTTGCTCTTCAAAGTGTGGTGCTAGGCAGCATTGGCATCATTCAGGAGTTTTTAAGAAATGCAGCTGCCCACCCACCCCAGAGGTACTGTCTTCATTTTAATAAGATTCCTGGGGCATTTGTATTTATATTAAAATTTGAGAAGCAGTGGTATAAAAGGCTTCATTTGGAAATTTGATAATTACACTTGAAATACCTTGACAAGATGAATACTTTGACACTTTTTTATTGGAAACATTTATATTCTGCACTAGGATGACATGAAATTGAAAAGGCCTACAAAGTTGCAACATCTAAATTTGGCAAAGTATACAAAATAACCATAAAGAAAAAATAATAGAGATTTGATGATTAAGAACAATATCTAAATGGAAGCAAAAGTACAGTATTTTTAAAAGTATTTGTTTTGAGGCATTTACACATCAAAAAGATAAAAGATTAGAATGGAGAATAATATCCATTTATGAGAAATTGTTCTCAGCTTTACAGACACCTGAATGTCTGCAGAGAGTGATTTTCTTAATTAAAAATATTATGGTCTATAGGAAAGAGTCAGTTGAAGGTTTCAACAATTCTAAATCTCATGCATATAAGATACAACATTGAGGATCATGTGTGAAAATTAATTTACAAAATTAAGAATGAGTATTTTGAAGAAAATAATTTTAAGACAAATATCAGTGATGAAGACACTAGAAATGTGGTTAAGAAACAGATTAATCTAAAAAAAAAAAAAGAAACAGATTAATCTATGTCAGAATAATTATCCTACACCTGTTATTTTTACCTTTTTTGCTTAGGATGTCAATATCAGTAACATTTTATCATAATACTGTTTTATCTGCATTTATATGAATATATTTTAATTTTAAGAATTTTGAAAATAATTTTGAATAAAATTATTTTAAAGGTCTAACAATATAATAAAACCAAACTGTCAGTAAATCATTTTTAAAAAATGTAATATTTTAAATTATCCCTCAAAAATGTCCTGCTTTGGACAATATATTCATAATACAGAACTTGGCTAGTTTATTTCCATTTGTTCTTTCACCTTACCCTTTCCAGACTATGCCTCTTCTGACTGAGGGAAAAAAAAATGTGGCAAATAGTGGTTTTCCATGGTCCATTTTCTCAAGTTTGAAAAACATGGAAGAGCCTTGAAACTCCATTTTGAAGGGCTCAAGTAAGTTTTCAGGCAAGAACAACAATCCTCTCCAGTTTTGAGGAGTGGGGGGGAAAGGAAGTGATAAAATAGAGAGGGGTGGTTTCAGAATTACAGTTGCATATAAATTCACTTAAAATTTGATTTTGTTAACTCAGTGCATTTATATTGGCATTATACCTCTAATATGTCACATTTATATATAGTACATCTATCTCTACTGTCACCATCCTGCTCCAAGCCACCATGTCACATCTGGATTATTGTTGCAGCCTTCACATAATACATTTCCTCTTGCCCTATTAGTTAAATGTTCACATTGAAGTCAGAGGACTTTTTACATATTAAGTCTTATTTTATAATAATTTTTGTTTAAAACCCTCTGATGGATTCCAGTCTCATTCATAATAAAAGCCAAAGTTCTTACAATGTCCTACAGAGCTCCTCATGTTTACTTTTATCTAGATTGTACATGTAACAATGAATGTGGTAATGTGACAACCACATTGTATTTGATTTCATTTCAGAGATTCTTGATTAGGGTTTCCCTGCACGGGAGTTTTGTCATCAATAAATCTACCTCTGTTGGCTCCACATCTCATGCTTTGTTATCATTGTTCTCACCCACCTCGAGACTCATCCCACTCAGTCTCCAGCTCTACCTGCTGCCTTTTGAAGAAAGTTCAGTTTAGCCAACCAACCTTTCCCTGGGGTTCTGTGGGAATACATTTTTTCTTGCCCATTTTACTATATGTTATTATTAGCCAGTGATCCATTTCTTTGGTAGATAGATTTTTGACAAGCATTTGTTCACAGTTAGATTTTATCTTCCTAATCTAGGACTAACTTTTCTGGCTACCAATCAATGGATATTAGAACATAGAAATCTGCTTGAATATGGGAATGAGAATGAGCAACAGCACTGTGGCAGTAATTTTGCTGAGTCTCAGAAGTCATCCAATTTACATTCAAAGCCCATAGTGTCTTTTGTTCTGAGCTTTTCAATTATCTCTGTTGTGAATCCCCCGTGTATATATTTGAGAATTGAGTATGCTACAAAGATAGTTTTCTAAGAATGATATAGCTTATGGCAGTTTCTTCATATTTTGATCTCTAAGAGAAACTATCTTCTGTACCATACATTTGGATAATAAAATGCTGTAAAATACACTGTATTTTCTGATGCATAATCATTTCACTCATTCAATATTGTGTTGCTACTAGGTGTGGCAGACTAAATTCACTTAAGATCCAGAGTTATTTTCAGAGTATTGTTGGCCATATGGCAACTTTGTGCTAAGTAGAAAAAAACACACTTTCTCATGGAAGACCTACTTCTGTGTAAGGTAGATGAATTGAGCATAGGTATTTTCAGGTCTCCACTCCATTGGCTGAGCACCTTTGAGCAGTGAACAACCTGTACCACAGCGTATGACAGTTCTAGAGCTAAAAGGCGAATGCTTCAACCTCAACGAGTTTTGGTACTTACTGGAAATTTTCTGAGGAACACAGATTCTTGTTAGATTTTCTTTATCCCGCCTACACCTAGAGTTAAGGGCATGAGCACATAGTTCTAGATAAATACTTACAGGAATGAAATGTCCAACTCTGTAGAAAAAAGATAGAATAGCAACTCTAGAAATAAGCAAGTGGTTTTCACCAGTTTTATCTGGCTCTTGTGAAACTTTTCACTTGGACTAAAGGGGAATTCAAAAAATAGAGGATGAGAAAGAGAGAGAGAAGGAGATGGAAGGAGGGACAAAAGCCCATGTATACTTACTTGATGAATTAAAGTGCACATGGGTTTGTGTTGTCAGTATTAAAATACCATATAATTTCATTTGGAGAAGACGGTAACTTTTTTATTGCATTTAGAGATATAAATCCCTATACATATCATGATGAAATAGGATTCTTTGAAATATGGCTGATGATAAAGATTTTTTTATTTCAGACATCTACTCAGCTTCTTTTCTCTCTGTGGAGCAGCAGTTACTCTTGTTAGCAGAGATGCCACAGGATCCGTTTGAATTTTTTCTGATACCTTTTTAACACTCTATTCAACCAACTCTAGGAAGATCTTTTTCTATCAATTATGCAAAGAGAGATGTCACTTGAAGTAAAACCAATATCTTAAAACAGACAAGCTGCTTCTAGTCCCTGACACCTTCTCTTCTTTAGTGAGACGAAGGACAGGTCTCAGAGCAGCTTTATCACTTGTTTATCATTCTTTTATTATAATTGAAACACACTAGTGTGCTGGACTGTTAGTGACTTCTTGGTGAACACAGCACCTGTTCAACCGAATTTTTCTCTGGTGGGCTGTGACAGCTATGTGAATGCTCCTTGTAGACTTCCAATTATGGAAGGTGTAATTGAACAGAGCACCAACTGCTGTGCTCTGAAATCTATTGCCACATTGTACAGAGCTCAGTGGAAGCTTCCTATGGTCGCTTCCAGCCAATGACTGAGCATGGCAGGGGTGCTAAGGCAGATCCATTCCTGAGAAGCCTGGGGCTTCTCTGATGGGCAACCTTGCTTAAGGACTCTGAAGACCTTGTCAAATCTTCCTTAGAGAACATGGTATTCTAGGATGCTTCTACTAAACTTTTCTCTCCATCCCTTGATCGTCAACAGGTTTGCCAACATTTCTTGTTTCTCTCCCCAGGCATTTCCCTAATAACTCATTGCACATTTAATCTCATCTTGGCATCTGGTTCTTGGATAACCTGGACTAATACAGAACCCAACTCTTAATAATACATGCCCACAATTATATTTGGAAAAAAGGCATGGAGCCAATAGTCTTTGTTCTACCTCAGACTGTTGGCAACTCATTGAGTGATAATCTCTATTTTTCTTTGTTTAAACCCATTTTTTAATCTATTGCTTTTTACCCATTTAAATTCCAACTCTGAGTCATAGCTGTACTCTAGAAAACCACATCTCCCCATGCCTGTCTGTTGGGTCATCTGTTCACTGACTGCGTGAGGTACCCTAAATTCAGTGCTCTGTGGTTTAAACTTCTTAACTGCAAACTGTCACATGCTCTTAATTTAGTCTTGGACTAGAATAAAACCCTATGGGACCTCAGGGCCCATAAAATTTCTATCAATGGTAACCTTTGTTAAAGGAGCAAATAAAAACCTCCATGATGTTTTAAAATGGAAACCTTCACTAAAATCATTATATATAAATTTTTAAATGCTTCTTATGTTCCAGGCACTGTGCTGTTTGATACACATTCATGGTCTCTATCAATCCTCTTAGGCAAGTATGATTACTGCCCCATTTTACAGATAAACAGCTTAGCAGAGGTTTCACACTAATGAGTGGTGAATCAGGAAGTGTGACCTCTGAATTTTTGTTCTTGATTGTAATTTGTGTATTGTATTGCTTCACAATTAAAAGCTGTGTGACTTTGAATAATCCACTTAGTTGCAGTAAGCCTAATATTTTACCTGTGAAACAGGACACTAATAATACCTCCTGTCCTTTATTGATTTGTTTTTGTCATTTTACATAATTATGTTATTTAGTCTTCCTTATAATCCTAGAAAGTAGGCATTATTCTTGTTATCAGTTACCTGTTGCTGTGTAACACAATGCTGTAAAACTTAGTGGTATAAAACAGTAACAGTTTATTATTTCTTAAGATTCTGTGGATGTACAATCTCAGTGATTCTGATTCTTTTCCTGGTCTCACTGGGAATCATTCATGCAATTCCTGTCATCTGATGCCTCCAGTGAGGCTGATGTTTCCCAGAAGGTGTCAGTCACATATTTGGCAGCTGAAGCCAATTGAGGCACTTCAGTTCTTCTATCTGTGATCTTTTAACCTTCCACTAGACTTAGACAGACCTTCACAGCATGATGGCCTCAGGAGTCCAAGACAGTGAAGGCAGAAACTGCTAGGTATCTTAACTTTTAGGCATCTTAACTTTTAGGCTTTCTTTTTTTTTTTTCTTTCTTTTTGTTTTTAAGATTTTATTTATTTATTCATGAGAGTCAGAGAGGCAGAGATATACGCAGAGGGAGAGGCAGGCTTCTCACAGGGAGCCTGATGTGGGACTCAATCCCAGGACTTTGGGATCACAACATGAGCAGGAGGCAGATGCTCAACCCTTGAGCCACCCAGGCACCTCAACTTTTAGGCTTTCTAATTCATAAATAGGGTTTCTCTGTTGGTAAAGGTAAGACACAAGGTCAGCCCTGATAAGAGGAGTAGCAGTGCCACATTCCAGAGTGAACAATCTTATATTCATTGGGAGGTCATTGTTATTATAAACTTCATTTTAGAAATGAAGAACCTAAATGGAGAAGCCAGTATTAAAGCAGATCTGTATTATCTCCTTCTTGCTTCTCTTTCCACTCTTTCATGCTATCTGTAGACCTCTTTCTCCACACTGTTGGTGTTAGAATTGGATGAGATTGATGCTGGGGAGACACTCTGCAGACTTGACTGCCATTCAAAGTTGGAGTCCTCTCAGGCCTGTGTATTAAGTGTTTTTATTCTAGCATATATTTGTTAAGTATAGGACACCATTCCAGGGCATGGAGTTATAGCAAAATAATAGGATTGAGACCTGAATGTGGACCCTCTGACTACTAATTCATTACTCTTTTTACCTGTTAAGGGGTGACAAATGAATAGCACTTGTGATGCCACTTGCTTTCCCCCATGTCTCTGTCAAGTAGCACTAATTGATCAGAGTGAACACTGAAGATGAAACATTTTTAAAATACACAGTGGGGGAAAGGATAGTCTCTTCAAGAAATGATGTTGGGAAAACTGCATATTCACATGCAAAAGAAGAAAAGTGGACCTTTATCTTACACCACTCAGAAAAATTAACTGGAAATTAATTAAAGACTTGAATATAAGATCTGAAACCATTCCACTCCTAGAAGAAAACATAGGGAGTAAATGTCTTGACATTGGTCTTGGAAAATATCTTTTGGACTTGACAACAAAAGTGAAATAACTAAAAAGCTTCTGCACAGCAAAGGAAATTCTCAACAAAATGAAAAGGCAACCTATTGAACAAGAGAAAATATTTGCAAAGCATCTATCTGATAAGGAGTTAATACCCAGAATATATAAAGAACCCACCCAGCTCGATAGCAAAAATACAATCCATTTAAAAAAAATGGGCAGAGTACTTGAATAGACCCTTTTCCAAAGAAAACATGCTATGGTCAACACATGAAAAGGCACATGAAAAGGTAGCCAATATGAATAATCAGGGAAAGCAAATCAAAGCTACAATGAACTATCACTTTACACCTGTTAGAATGTCAATCATCAAAAAGAAGTAACGAGTGTTGGTGAGGCTGTGGAGAAAAGAGGACCTTGGTGCACCACTGCTGTAAATTTAAATTGGCACAGCCACTATGGAAAACAGTAGGGGGGGTTCCTCAAAAAATTAAAAATAAAATTACCCTATGATCTAGCAATCTCACTTCTAGGTATATATTTAAAGGAAATGAAATCACTATCTCAAAGAGGTATCTGCACTCCCATATTTATTGCAGCATTATTCACAGTAGCCAAAATATGGAAACCACCTATGTGCCTCTTGATGGATGAATGGATATAGCAGATGTCTTTTGTCACACACACACACACACACACACACACACACACACAGTGGAATATTGTTCAACCATGAGAAAGAAGGAAATGCTGCCATTTGTGACAACATGGATGGACTCTGAGTATAGTATGCTAAGTGAAATAAGTCAGATAGAAAAAGATTAATATTGCATGGTATCATTTATATGTGGACCACCACCACCACCACCACCCCAATTTAAACAGGGTAGAGAACGCATTGCCAGGGCTTGGAGTGTGGGGGAAATAGGAGGAAGTTGTTAAAAGAGCATAAGCTCTCAGCTATAATATGAATCAAGTCAGAACACCTAATGTAGAGCATGGTGACTGTAGTTGATTACACTGTATTGTATAATTGAAATTTGCTAAATGAGTAGAATTTAAATGTTGTCACCAAGATACACATATGAGAGTGCTGGGATGTGTTAATTAACTAGCTAGGAAGAATTCTTTCACAATGTACACGTGTCAGATCATCACAATATGCACTTTAAATGTCTTCTAATTTTGTCAATTAAACATCAATTAAGCCTGGAGGATAAGATGATACCAATTTAAAGTCCCTGCACTGAATCATATCTATTTTTTATTCAGATAACTTAGTAAAAGGCATTGGTCATTTCCTTCTAAGAGAGCAGCGCTGTACTCTGCTGAACTCAAGCTCCTAAAATATATGGTACAGAGTATTTTGTAGTCAAAAGAACTCTTCTCCAAGTTAAGTATTTCCTATCCTAGTAAACAGAACTAGGCAATATTCAAGGCTTTCTAGAACACTAACCTACACATCCTTTTCTGATTGTGCCTTCTTTAACTCAGCCTCTCTCACTCTCATCATTTACTCTCTTTTCTCCTTTTTCCAACTTTGTCTGTCAAAGACATAATTAGTGCATCTTGCATTTAGAAATGAAATCCTGCAGAGTGCACTATTATACTGCAAATAATGACTGTACCCCGATTGCAGTAAAATTACCACTTGGCATAAGAAGTTTAATGTTCTGCACATCTTCAATAAATAAATCAAAATAAACTATTGTTGATTTTGTTCCATGATTCCTGCTACAAATAGCAATTTTGATCAAAGCAGTTGCTTAATGTCTTCTTTCCAGCAAATACCTTACTGCAATCATGAACACAGGCATTAGAAAGATGTCCTTTGTTTTTCACAGTGCAAAGGAAAATGTTCCCACTGAGTTCCAGAGATCTGTTTATATACAATGCCTCTTCATAGAATTCAAGGATGCTGAGATTATGAAGATGTCTGAAAGAAAATTAAAATTCTCCTTGGTCAGAAAGTCTACTCAGACAAAATGGGCCACTCATAGGACTATGTCATAAACTGGATAAAGCTAATCAGGCAATCTGAATTAGGTCACATGCATTTTTACTCTATGATTTTTTTTTTTTGTTGTTCAAACAAAGATGAAAATTTACCTTCCTTACCAGTGTTTTAAAATTGTAGAGGTAGGAGTGAATTTGGGGGATCATTCAGTCCCCCATCTCCAGAATACCATATTCTACACTCAAAAAAATTTATTAAGCTTTTATCATATACCAGATTCTGGTAATTGTGGAGGCCTTTCAGGATGAATACAATACAGTGCCTGTTATTATGTGTTATACCATACAGGTCAGATGGGGATTTTCTACTTTTAAGCAAAGAAAGAAATTCCATGACCTCATCACATTATCCAGATGTTCCCAGCAAGCAGTTCTACTTCACTTATATTTCTGTGCATCTGTAATTATCATAAAGGGATTAGCGGGGGAAAGAAACCCTTAGCTCTCAGCTTCTGCACAAAGAAATTAATTGTTATTTCCCTCTGCAACCAAGGAAAAGATTGTATTGAACTAATGAAAAGAATCAAAATGCATTTGTTTCACAATTGCTTGGAATGAAATTTATTTGGTATAAATTCAATTAGTCATTTGTTTGAGGGAAATGCATCTCCATCTGTAGCAGTAGAACTGGCCATGTCAGCTGAATCAATTACTGGGAGTCTCCTTACTCTTATGTCCCACTCACACCTATAATTCTTATTTTTTCAACCCAAGTAGGTTTTAACATACAGTAGTAGTCATTATATAGTTGTCAGGTATTTGTTTGACTTTTCTCCCCAGAAAGATCTTAGTATTTTGTACTCTCTAGAATAAATAAATAATATGTATGATTTCATTTAGTCTAAAATGATGCATTCACAAATCCATTTGGGGTACTTTCAACAGTGAATGTGATGCCTATTGCAAAGTGAAATATGAAGAAAACAAGGTAGGATCTAATTGTTCAGTATACATATTGATCAGAGAATGCTGCCCACTGGCTAGTTCTGGATAGGTCAGAGAGAATGGAAACTATCATATATTTTGTAAATTTCAAAGTAACAGAGACGTTGCTTCAAAGAAATATATCTTTGTGGAGTTTTCAATCAGTATAATGTACAAGGACAAACAGGATCACAAAAGATGTCATGTATTCTCAATTGAAGCATTGAATCAGATGAATACAGAAAAGTGAGTCAAAATTGTCTCTGTCCTGGGATGCCTGGGTCAGTGGTAGCTGCCTTTGGCTTAGGCTGTGATCCTGGGGTCCTGGGATCAAGTCCCAAATCAGGCTCACTGTGGGGAGCTTGCTTCTTCTTCTGCCTGGGTCTCTGCCTCTCTGTCTCTCATGAATAAATAAAGTCTTAAAAAAATTATGGTCTCTGTCTTACATGGGTAATAAGAGTCCCTACACCCAAGTCCCTATAGTTCTATCATCTTGAAGGTATTTGAGACCATTGGAAAGCCTGCCTGTCACATGTGGGCTCCACCATTCGGTGTGCCTGCCTTCTCCAAGACTGATCAGATGACACATGCACCATTAGTGTCTTTAATCAGCTCCACTGATACAGCTGATCAAATACATTAATGTTCCTTTCATTTGGCAAAAGCAACAAACTTACCCTTGAGAGGTGATGATGTACAAATAAATTCAAATATCAATGTGTAGTCTGATACACATGATCCAACCCACTTAAAAAGTATGTTTTTATGTTGTTTAGAGATAGTAAGCTTTTATTTTTCTTCATTTTTCTTCAGCATCTGTTGGCTTATGCTTGGCATCCTTTGTAATGCACCTGTGTAGGAAATGACAGATTCAAGAGAAGGGGAAAGGTGGAGAGAAATAGGGAAGATGCAGGGAGGCATTTAAAATTTTATCAGATTATGAATGCCAACATTTCACTTCTTTATACAAAAAAGTACTACCAATGCACGTGTGAATGTGTATATTATCTTTGATTCACTTGTGCTAATTAGGTAAACACAAGATTATTTTTTTATTTGTGTGTTGCAGCCAAAGGCACAGTTGATGTTTAAAGTGCAGGCTCAGTTCGATGTGAGTTCTTGCATCCCTTTTTCTTCTTGCCCTCTGAGGTGCACACCTATTTTTCTGGAAGAATATCTTTTTATGGAGCAGTCTTAGTCTCTGTCTTCTGTGTTCTTTCAGTAGCTTTGAATACTCTCAAATTGTTTTCTGTTTTAGGGATCAAGGAGCTTCTATTGGGTCTTGGAGGGATACAGCACATACAAACCAGACAGGTGCCCTTTCCAGGGTCATCTTTTGGCCAGCAAGTTGGTCCAATTGCTTTGGGTGCTGCATATTGAGAATCCTTGAATAGTTTGGCAGCAAGTTAAGTAGGTGGTAGAGGAAGAGATAGGTTGCATTCTTCGTTCCTATCTAAAGAAAAAAAAGGAGTTTGTACAGCTCTTAAACTGCCTTTTGCCCTATACCTTTTTCTTTGGAGGCTGTCTTAGACATTAATTAACTTAATCTGTATGAAAATGTTGGGCATGGGGGCAGGTAGGAAGGTACAGGGGCAAACATCATGATTTGCTTTTACAGATGGTAAGTGAACTCGCTACATGATTTAGTGTCTGTCAGACTTGGACTTAGGTCCTAACTCCATTCTTTGTTTCCTTGGGCTACTTACCTTTATTCTTCAGTGCCAGGAGCTCTCTTGCTATATTATTCTAGATGATGGCTACTTAACCATTGGATCTCAGCTTAAACACTACCTCTTCTGAAATACCTTCCCTGAGCCCCTAGTCTAGGTTGTCTTTCCCCTCCAGTTATAACCCTCCCTTAGCGCCCTTTAGTAACCTGCAACGTTCCTAAACGAGGGAAAAGATTTTGATCTTTTTCATTATTGTATCTTCAGCATACAGCAGATTAGTTCATATATGATATATATGTTTTTAAAATATTTTCTTTATTTGACAAAGCACATAGGTAGGGGGAAACAGCAGGCAGTGAGAGGGAGGAGAAACAGGCTCCCTGCCAAGCAGGAAGCCCGTTGTGAGGCTGGACCCCAGGACCCTGGGTTCGTGACCTGAGCCAAAGGCAGCTACCCAGGCGCCCTGATATATGGTAGATTTTAAAATTACAGGCTTTCTTTTCTTTTTTTTTTTAGGGCATGCTGTCAGGAGACATGGGGGCAGATGGAAAGACAGACAAGAGAGAGATTCTTAATCCATACTGGGCATGGAGTCCAATGTGGGCCTTAATCTCATAACTCTGAGATTATGACCTAAACTGAAATCAAGAGTTGATAATTAATCGACTCACCCGAGTGCCTTTTAAATTATAATAATAATTTTTTTTTTTTTTTTTTTTTTTTTTTTTTACTGAAGAACTTAACCTTAGAGAACTTGAGTTTCTTTAACTGTGAAATGGGTATAAGGATGTTAATGCTGAGTGAGCAGAATAACATGTAAAAAGTGTTAACATGGTGCTTGGACAGCAGGAAAAGCAATTTAAACTTATTGTATATCATTCTAAGATGCAGCCTCCCCAGCCCCAATTTGAACTTTTTTTTTTTTGAACATTTTTGAACTTGGAATATATCTGTTAATTGTGAGGATGTCATAGATGAATATTTTACATTTTTTCCTTTTTGGTAATGGTACATAAAATGTACATCTTAGCTTTACTATGGGAACCATCATATCTTATTAAATGGTTGCAAGCTTTGGTACTGCTTAAGTTTTTCCTTTTTACTTACCCCTTAGGGGCAGGTAGTATCTGTGTTTTAAGCACTCAGTAGAATAACTGTAAAATAAAGGAGAGCCTAAAGATTAACAAATACTGTGAATGTATAGCATGCATATTAGAATATGCCATCTTAGTCCTCATGGTGACCTCATGACCCAATTTTACAGATCAGGGAACTGGCACAAAGAAGTTCGGCAGAACTGGCATTTGCTGCAAGAGTCAAATCTTCACTGCCCAAACTATTCAAGGATTCTCAATATGCAGCACCCAAAGCAATTGGACCAACTTGCTTGATCCTCATGAGGATCTTATAAGCCTGAAGTTGATAAAGCAGTAAAAATGGGTATAAATATACACAAACACTTAAAGCCTATATTCACCAAAAATTATAAACAAAACTGGAATATCAACAAACCGGTGAAAAAATGCCATTGCACTTTTGGCAATATATTTTGTAAAGGAGAAACAGTACGTTTTAATGTTTGATTTATATTAAAGCAGATGCTTTTCTGTTTCTTTTTCATATCTAGAAAATAAAAGAACCTCTAATGATTAGAGTTTAATATCATATTAAATGAATTAAATCTTGCTTGTTAGAAATTATTTAGGGAAATCTAGGATATAGAAAGCTAACGTACAGAGGAGTCCAAGGATATCAAATGAAGCAATTTTAAAAATGCAGACCATAAAATATTATGTCCTTGTAAATGAGTCATGAATGGCCTTCTCAAAATACTTATCATTACAACAATGACTTTCAGAAAGCTTATTCCTATGTGGTCCCTGTATACAGCTGAAATCATCTCAACACAATTCTGTACATGTACTTTTATCTAGATACAAGATAAACATACAAAGTCAGTAATAATTAAAAACAAAACCATTTATAGAATGTAATGGATGAAAAAATCCTTATTTCACATTTGCAATAAAGATTAAGAATCCAGCAATAATCTTAACCCAGACTATATGGCATCTATATCAAGAAAATCCGTAAGTGCTTCTGAGAGACATTATTTAAAAAAGACTAAACTTGGGAAGTCCACCCAAATTAATAGGAAGTTTGAATATAAAGTTGTAGCATCCTATATAAATTCTCATATATATATATATATATATATATATATATATAAAAGATATATATTTGACTAAGTGATTTGAAACTTAAGCTGAAGAATATATAGTTGCTATCTGGGAGAGGATTATATCAACCTAAAGCTGATAAAGCAGTAAAGATCAATTAATACAAATAAAATATTTAAAGTATAAACACTTAAAACATTAATAAACAAAATGAGAATATCAACAACCTGGAGAAAATATGCCAAAAATGTAACTCTGATACATTGTAAACATGGGCATTAAAGAACAGGAAAGCTGAAGGATCACTTATGCACCAATTTCAGCCTCTTGTTGATTGAGAGTTGTCCTTGGAAGGGTTGAATCCATGGGTGAGCTCTGCAAACTCTCCTGAACCTGGAGAGACTCTTCAGCAGAAAAACAGATGCTAATAATCAGTATTGGAAGGTGTCCATACCACAGCAGGTAAACTCAGAGTGGAGTTGATATGGGGCAGGGAAAAATCAGTATTTGCTATGAAAGGGAAATGTCTTGATAAAATTCAGTGAAAAATACTGGAGAAAAATTATTTATGGGGAACTATCACCTTTGTGTAAAAAAAAAAAAGCACTTGTTAAAGATTGGAAGGAACAGAGCAAAACATTAAAAATGAATATCTCGGATTCTAGGACTCTCACAGTTTGTTGATAATCATTGTAATAGAAATGAGAGCTGTCATGATTATTGTTGTTATTTTTATTTAGAACTGGAGTTGGCGGGGATGCCTGAGTGGCTCAGACGCTGAAGCATCTGCTTTTAGATTAGGTCATGATCTCAGGGTTCTGGGATTGAGCTCCATATCAGGCTCTCTGCTCAGTGGGGAGTCTGCTTCTCCCTCTCAATCTGTGCTCTCCATCTTTCTCTCAAATTTTAAAGAAATATTTTCTTTAAAGATTTTTTTTTATTTATTCATGAGACATACAGAAAGAGAGAGGCAGAGACACAGGCAGAGGAAGAAGCAGGCTCCATGCAGGGAAGCTGATGGGGGACTCGATCCCAGGTCTTCAAGATCACACCCCGGGCTGCAGGCGGTGCTAAACCACTGTGCCACCAGGGCTGCCCTCAAATAAAAAAAAAAAAATATATATATATATATATATATATCTTAAAAAAAAAAGACGGATTGGAAAACTACAACTCTATTTTTGCAAATAGGAAAGTTTTATTGGATACATAGCCACACCTACTCATTTACATACTGTCTATAACTGATTTTGCTTTAACTGAAGAGTTGAGTGGTTGCAACAGAGATTAAAAGCCTAATATATTTATTGTCAGGCTTTTTTTTTTTTTTTTAAGGATTCATCTATACACTTAGAGCATTGAGCAGGGAGAAGGGCAGAGGGAGACAGAGAAGCAGACTCCCTGCTGAGCAGGGAGCTAAATGTAGGGCTCATCCTAGGACCCCAGATCATGACTTGAGCCAAAGTCAGATGCTCAACCCACTGAGCTACCCGGGTACCCCTATTGTCTGGCATTTTATAGATAAGTTTTGGTAGTCTCTGCCTTAGAACAGTTTACTGAGCTACTAAAATAATCTGACCAAATTTGAGGACATACTTAGAGGTATTTAGGGGAAAAAAAGGCCAGTAGAGCACTATTTATGTAATGCACCTTATGGCATAGTGGTAGATTCATAAACTAATCATATCTTCTCAGGTAGCAATGAAATTCAACTTTTCTATCCTATATTTTGATTGCTCACCTTTTAGAGCACAGACTGGGTAAATTTGAGAACATCAGCCATTCTTGAAACATTTCAATCAGTGTTTGAGCTGCAGATCAATACTATCTTGAAATTATGTGAAGACAATGAAGTGGCCAACAAGAAAATTGTTTCTCAAAATTGAGTTTGAAAGCTTGAATTAAGGGGCTTCGTTAAGAAAAGTGGGCTCCTAAATACTCAGTAAAAGAGAGCAAATCTCCTTTGAGAATAAATATTCCAGAACTGAGGTAGAAAAAGTACAAGGTAAGCCTAAGAATGTTTTGGCACCTGAAAAAAATAAAATGTTCAAAAAGTATTGAGAACATGTGAAACGGATGCAAAAACTGAGTTAATGAGTCTCCCATTGGCTAAATTTGGGACGATTTGAGCATGAAAAACAGTGATGGTAATGGAGTATAATACGATTAAAAAGATACGAACCCTCAATGATAACAAAAAATGGAAGAGGAGAATTGAAATACTTTTCTTTATGGAAGAATGCCAGTTAATATATATATGGAAGATGTGATAGTGTTAGAATAATCATTTTGGTACCACCTTTATAGTAATTAATTCAGGCAAGAATCCTAAAGGATGCTAAAATTACTTGTTTTTTTAAAAGATTTTATTTATTTATTCATGAGAGACACAGAGAGAGAGAGGCAGAGAGGGACACAGGCAGAGGGAGAAGCAGGTTCCATGCAGGGAGCCCGATGTGAGACTCAATCCCGGGACTCCAGGATCACGCCCTGGGCCGAAGGCAGGCGCTAAGCTGCTGAGCCACCCAGGTGTCCCCAAATTACTTGGTTAAAGATTATTAGGGAACAGGATATTTCATGGTCTCAAAATATTACCCAACTGATTGCTTCTTAAATGACAAGGAAAGGATACTTTCCTAATGAAAAGATTTGGCAGAAACCACCTTAATCAAATAGTCAACCTTAGCTCCTATTAGAAAAAAATTGATAGGATGTGACTTCTAATGTAATTCAGAGGAAAGCATACAATATCACCTATGTAGTATTTTTGCCAAAAATGTTTAATCTGAGTTTAATTATGGAGAAGCAATCAGACAAATTCAAAATATGGGACAGTCCAGTAATCAAGTGTCCTAAACTATTAATGTCAATATAATGAAAGAGTGTTATAGATTAAAAGATTCTTTAGGTTTGTGGAGAACTGGTAATATATGACAAAAAGTAATCTATCAGCCTTGATTAGATTCTGGTTTGGGTGGGGGGAAAACCGATATAAGGGACATTTGGGCAAATTTGAATATGGATTATATATTATATAATGTTATTGGATCCATGTTAAATTTCTTGCCTTTGTAATGACCTTATGGTCATATAAGAGAATGTTCTGTTTGTGAGAGATACATGCTAAGGTATTTAGGGGTGCTAGATCTGCTCTGTACTGCACATAGGTTCAGAAAAGAGGGGAGAGTGAGAAAATGTAGCAGAAAAGCTAACTAATATTTTAAATTATTTTTATTTATTTACATTCCTTATTTAAATTGTATTTTGTTTTGTAACAATTGTTATTGCAAACACAGATCACATAACTACCATGTTTAAGGAACTTTGTTGAGTGTTAGATCACAAAGAGGCCTAAAACATGGGATCCAGTTTTTCAGAAAGCAACTATTTTTAGGGCAATTATTTCCTAGTGTATATTAGATGCTAAATAGGTATCTCCAGCAAGAGATATGGAAGGAGTTCAGTAGGCAAAGAAATTTTCTGGGCTGAACTAATTTGGTAGACTACAGGTAGTAGGTGATCCTAACGAAGTAAACACCATTTGCTACGCTGGAAAACTCCAACTAAAAACTTACCTTCATGGTAAAATCTCTAAAATCCAGATTCTGGTGAGCTCACCTTACAAAATCCCAAATGTAATCCTTTATTCCTAGAATTTTCTATCATACTCCTGTGATCAGCTAAAAGAAAAAAAAAAAGAGTCTTCTAATCAGTTGATATCTGGAAAGTTCTCACAAATGAACTTATTTTCCAACTGGTAAGAGATATTTAGCAAGTTGCTCTGACATCCTGTTGGATCTCAGCTACATTCCCTCCCTTCTGTGCTCTCCCCTTCATCACAAGAGGCTAGAGGTGTACAAACTATATTTCTCAGAATCCCTTGCCAGCTGGTTTCTGGTTAGGTTCTTCCGATGGGAGACGCTGAAGGAATATTGGAAAGTAGGAAAAAGGAAGATGCCATGTACCCCTGTTTTAGGTGATTCCTCAGCAGAAGAATGAGCTCTTGAGGTCCTGCTTAGGTAAAGGGTTCCATGAAGTGCACTGGCAGCAGACAACAGCGGTGTCAACAGCATGGTGTCTACCTATTCTGGCTCTGGTAGGGGCAGCATGGCAGCAGTAGACGTTTCAGTGCCTCAGCAGAATAGTTCTTGTGGGCTCAGTGATGGCAACAGGGGAGTATGTCCTTGGACTTTAAGCAGGATCAGCAGAAGGATGGTGTCTTAGCTTTCTGCCAAGTAGCAGAACTTGAGTTCCAATAATAGCATTGGATGCTCCAGCAGACTCAGTGACATAGAAGTTGGGTTTGGAGTAACACAATTTTCCCACTGGTTCCTCCAATCCTATTGGAGAAGAGAGATTTCTTATCATTACTGGTAACTGAAACAGACTGTGTTTTTTTTCCTTTCCAGTCATTCCAGCACTTTGGGAAAGCTGTATTAAAATCTCCCTACTTAAAATAACTGAAATCATATCTGTTATTTTGACTAGACACTGCTACATACGGAGTTTGAACATTTGTATGTAACTAGGTTTAGGACTGGGGGGTTAGGGAAGCAACAGGTTTTAGGTACAATTCTGTACATTTTCCTTCATGAACTGCCTGCCTCCAAGATGTGTTTAAGAAACTGAAATTTGATTCACTCATTTAGATGATTTTCCAATACATTTTCTGCTGATGGCAGCAAAAGCATGTGATATTAAGAAAGCTTTTAAAGCATGGGAGCAGCAGAAGTAGTGGTGGTGGATTTGTTGGATGACATCTATATACCTTGGGAATTACTCCTGACAGCATTCATTGAGCTCCTCCTAAGTGCCAACACTGAACTATATGACTTTACCTTTGTTATCTCATTTGTCTATGCCTCCTTCCCCCCAAAATCCAGGTCTTGGGGGTATTATCATTTCTTCCATCGAGATAAGAAATTATTGATGTCTAAGAGACTGTTTATTTAACTGAGAATCCCCAGCCACCAGATTAGAATATCTTGGGGTACGTATTAAAAATCAGGTTCCAGAACCTTACCTTGCACTTAATCAAGAATTTCTGTGGGTTGCACCTGGGAATCCACATGTTAACAGACATCCAAGGTGGTTCTTATAACACCCCTCAAATTTGAGAAGCACTATCAGAAGGGATTAGTAAGTTACTCAGGTAGGAGTAGGAGAAATCTGTGTGAACTTGATCTGACTTGAAATCCCATGTTTTTCTCACTCCACTTATGTAGTCCCACCTTTAAGGGAAGGAATGATTGGACAAAGGTGAGAGGCCAAATGCTGTAAACTATTAATGTTTTATATTTGATGAATATTTTAAAGCTTCACAATATTTTCACCCAGCTTGCACACTTAACAAAGCATATAGTTTGATCAAACAGAGGCTTCTTGTTCATTTTTTGTTCAAATTTATTGAGTACTACCTCATCTTTCTCTTCTCTTAGCAAGTTTTGAAATAACCCAAAGTATCTGTCATTAAACACCTTCCCGGAGTATACTCCATGTCAATCATCTGTACCTATTACTTCTGACATGAAAGGCAATTTGCCTTCTATCTTCTTTGTTTCTCCAATAAGCTGCTTGTCACTTGTTGCTTTGACTTTTCTGCCATTATCTCATCTAATTCAGCAGTCTTGATTCATTTCTACTCATCAGACATTTATTTTAGAACCTATGTTTTTCACACTGTCTTGGGCCCTGTGGGAGGTACAAACTCTGTCCCCTGGAAGCATGTTCTCCAAAGCTTGTGTTGGTGGAAACCCATATCCATATCGTGATGCTTTTGGAATGAAGTTGATAAAAATCATCCTCACATCTTTAAAATTATCTAAATTGATAACCAATGCCTCACCTTTTCTCATTTAAGAGGTTAGTGAAAATGTCGAAAAATATGCTAGGCAAGAAAGTTGAGGTTTCCTGTTATCTGTAATTGATGCTGAAGATGTTGCAATACAGATCTCTTTTCCTGACACATATCCCAAGAGTAGGACCACTAGCTGATTCATTTGTTGTTCCAACATCTTGAGGTAATCACAGTGTTTTTAGAATTAGAAATTGTCTACCATAATGAAGTCTCATTTTTAAGGAAGAGATTACCACAGTACCTTACCTTGTAGAGCTGTTGGGATAATTAAATGAGATTTTGCATCTAAAATGCTCAGGACAGTTTCTGGTTGAAAGTAAGATGTCTGTAAGCGTAAGCTACTTTAAAATTAAGGGCTGTGTGGATAGGAAGATTTTTAAAATGCAGGAATAAACTTATAAAGCATTAAAAAAAAACAATACATTTATGGGAATGTGCATGTGGGGGAGAAAAAAATAAAACTTTTTTTTTAAAAAGATTTATTTATCCATGAGAGACACAGACTGAGAGAGAGAGGTAGAGGCATAGGCAGAGGGAGAAGCAGGCTCCTTGCAGGGAGCCCAATGTGGTACTCGAGCCAGGATCCTAGGATCACAACCTGAACCGAAAGGTGGCAAACAACTGCTGAGCCATCCAGGTGTCCCAGACCTGATTTTTTTTTCAATAAATTTATTTTTTATTGGTGTTCAATTTGCCAACATACAGAATAATACCCAGCGCTCATCCCGTCAAGTGCCCCCTCAGTGCCCGTCACCCATTCACCCCCACCCCCCGCCCTCCTCCCCTTCCACCACCCCTAGTTCGTTTCCCAGAGTTAGGAGTCTTTATGTTCTGCCAGACTTGGTTTTAACTTAATATCAAGCTGTTTACTATTTAGATTCATAGAAATATATACATAAATAACCATAAGGCATTATTTTTAATGATCATAGGGAGGGCTCATGTTCTGATTATGATGATGTTTAAAAAAAGACATGATAAATATCAGAAAATGTATTTTTATATAGCTTCCTGGTTTAAATGCTTTCACAAACATTTTCACATTTAATCTCTATAGTAATTTTGTGGGGCAAATATTCTCAGGGATAATTGAGAATTGATTTGTCCATGGTTCCAAGCTCTTAGGGGACAGAGCTAGGATATAAACTGAGTTTAATGACTTTACATTTTGTTATTTCTCCTATATTCCGAGTTTGAATTTGGATAAATTATATAAGAGAGGTATGAACTCTCCCTTGGGTTTTAAGGGACTAAGAAAAAATGGAATCCAATTGTCTGGATTAAAAAGTCAGGCTTTTTCATCTGCCAGAAGTTGTACATATACAGAAGCCATCTTGTTCTCTGGGCTTTTTACACGATTCAACAAAACATCCTATGCTGCCTGTTAATAAACCAACATAAAATTCTTAACCCATTTTCAAGTGTGATTGATGATTATATGATATTATGAAAATAATAAGTTAATTTCATTAATTAGTGGGTAATATCAACTCAGTCCTACTAATTGGAAAATTAGCTTGAAAATGTTGGTGAAAAATTACACCAATATAGTCATATTGTTTTGGACCTAGTTAAAAGAATTAAACATTTAAATCACTATATTTTCTAATTAGGCATCATCCTAGGATACCCTTAGAGAAAACACTGAGGAGGAAAATGTTCTCTGGTTTTCAAGCCAATTGTATTTAAACTGTGCTGTCTTTGAGGAAGGGAGAGAGGGAGAGGAAGGGTAGAGACAGGGTGCAGAGAGGGAGACAAAGAGGAGCAGAGAGAGAACTTTTAAAACTCATAATCCACGATGCCTGCATGATATAGATGCTTAAGGCTTAGTTTTTGGAGAAAAATATGAAACTAATAATTCTGTTGGTTTTACTTTAAACTAGTAAAAAACTTCTCTGCAAGTACTGTTAAGAATGGTTGGCATTTTTTTCTTCTCCCCTATCTTCAGCCTGAAACAGTAAAAGAATAAAATAGTGATCTCTCTTCATAATTAAATTAAGAAATAGCTACAGACTCACTAACTTTGAAGGGCATCTGCAGCTAAAAACTGATATGCGATTCAAATGTAAACTCAAAGTAGTGTGTGGTCCAGTCTTGGAGTAGTAGCTCAGTCTAGCAGTCAGAAACAATAAAAGATTCAGGACTAAACTTTTTGTGAAAAGCTAGCTTCTCCATTTGTAATTGGAATTTCTTGAATCCTCTTTATCCTCTTAGAGAAATTCAGTCCTACAGTTAACTCGTCTTTTCTGATTCATGTGCCCCCCACCATCAATTCAGTGAGCAGATGAATAAGTTAGTGCCAACATCAAAACATGCCCTTAATCTCACAGTTCTCTCTAGCTGTGCTTCATTTTTTGATTCTCCCCCCCCCAAATTTTTTTTAGTTCTTCCCCTTCCTGCCCCTGCCCCTGCTTTACTGAGATATAATCAACATATAACACTGCATAATATGGTATATGTATATATTGTAAAACATTTGCCACAGTAAGGTTAGTCAGCTTTTCTTCCACCACACAACATTAACATTTTGTATTGTGATGGTGGCAGCACTAAAGCTCTACTCTCATGGGCAATTTACAAGTATATAATAAAGTATTGTTAATTTTAGGAACCATGCAGCATCTGGTAGTTACTCATCTTATAGCTAAAAATTTGTACCATTGACCAATGTTGCCCCATTTTCCCCATCCTTCATCCCCTAGCAACCACCATTCTACTGTCTGCTCTGTGAGTTCAGGTTTTCTAGTTTCCACATACAGATGATATATAATATTTGTCTTTTTCTGTCTGACTTATTTCCACATGGCATTATGCCCTCAAAGTCTATCCATGTGGTTGTTAATGGCAGGATTTTCATTTTTATGGCTAAATAGTATTACTATTCCATGGTATAGCTATATTTCACATCTTTGTCCATCCATCCATCAACAGGTACTTAGTTTGTTTCCATGTTTTGACTAATGTAAATAATGCTGCAGTGAAGTTGGGGTGCAGATATCTCTTTAAGATAATGATTTCATCTCCTTTGGATATGTACTCAGATGTGGAATTGCTGGATCATATAGTAGTTCTATTTTTAATTTTTAAAAGAACCTCCCTCCTGATTTTCATGTGGCTGTAGCAATTTACATCTTCCCCGCCCCCTCAAGAGTGTACCAGGGTCTCGTTTTTCCCACAGCCTTGCCAGCATTTGCTATGTCTTATCTTTTTTATTACAGCCATCAAAACAGTAATGGTGATAGTTCATTGTGGCTTTGATTTGCATTTCCCTGGTGATTATTGATGTTGAGTGGCTTTTTATGTACCTGTTGGCTATTTTATGTCTACTTTGGAAAAATGTCTATTCTAGTCTGTCCATTCTTTAATTAGATTTTTTTGCTATTGTATGAATTTCTTATATATTTTAGACTTTAATCCCTTATCCATTAGATGGTTTAGAAATATTTTTTCTCATTTCATAGGTTGCCTTTTCATTTTGTTGATTGTTTCCTTTGCTATGCAGAAGCATTTAATTTGATGTAGTCCTACTTGTTGATTTTTGCTTTTGCTGCTTGTGCTTTATCCAAAAATCATTACCAAGACCAATGTGATTTTTTCCCCTCAGAATATTAATGGTTTCGGTCTTATATTTAAACCTTTAATTCATTTACATTACTTTTTATTAGCGGTATGAGATAGGGGTCTAATTTCCTTCTCTTGCACGTGTATATCCAGTTTTTCCATCACCATTTATTGAAGAGATTATCCTTTCCTCATTGAATATTCCTGGTTCCCTTGTCAAATGTTAGCTGACACTCTCTCTCTCTGTCTCTCTCAAAACACACACACACACACACACACACATACACACACACACACAGGTTTATTGCTGGCTCCTGATGCTGTTCTATTGGTCTGTATATCTCTATTTATGCCAGTACCCTCCTGCTTTTATTATAGCTTTATAATATAGTTTGAATCAGGAAGTGTGATGCCTCCAGCTTTGTACTTTCTTGAGATTGCTTTGGTTATTCAAGTTATTTTTTTTAATTCCATATGAATTTTATTATCTAAATCTGTGAAAAATGCCATTGGAATTTTGATAAAGATTGAATTGAATCTGGGTGGTTTTAGATAGAATGGACATCTTTTAAAACAGATTTTATTTATTTATTCATGAGAGACACACAGAGAGGCAGAAACAGGGAGAGGCAGAAGCAAGCTTCCTATGGAGATCCTGATGTGGGACTCAGTCCCGGGACCCCGGGATCACAATTTGAGCCAAAAGCAAACACTCAATCACTGAACACCCAGGTGCCCCAGTATGGACATTTTAACAATATTAACCTTCTGATCCATAAACATGAGTTTTCTTTCTATTTATTTGTGTTTTCTTCAGTTTATTTCGTCAGTGTTCTATAGTTTTTGGTGTATAGATCTTTTACTTCCTTGGTTAAATTCATTTAAAGTATTTTATTGCTTTTGATATTATTGTAAGTGGGATTTTGTTTTTCTATATTTCCTTTTCATAAAGCTCATTTTTAGTGTATATAAAATCACTATAGATGATCAAACTCAACTGATTTTTTTTAAGATTTTATTTATTTATTCTTGAGAGACACAGAGAGAGAGAGAGAGAGGCAGAGACACAGGCAGAGGCAGAAGCAGGCTCCATGCAGGGAGCCTGTTGTGGGACTCGATCCTGGGTTTCCAGGATCATGTCCTGGGCTGAAGGCGGCGCTAAACCGCTGAGCCACCCTGGCTGCCCTCAACTGATTTTTGTATGTTGACTTTGCATCCTGAATTAGTTTATTAGGTCTAAACAGTTTTTTGGTGGCTAGTAGGATTTTCCATATAGAAGATCATGTCATCAGAGACAATTTTACTTCCTTCTTTCTAATTCTAATGCCTTTTATTTCTTTCCTAATTGTCCTGGCTAAGACTTCTAGTACTATATGGCATAGGAGTGGTAAGAGCAGGCAATCTGGTCTTCTGATCTTAGAGGGAAAACTTCCAACCTTTCACTGTTGAGTTGATGTTAGCTGTGGGTTTGTCATATGTGGCTTTTATTATGTAGAGGTATGTTACTTCTACACCCAAATTTTTTGAGACTTTTTAATCGTGAAGGTATGTTGAAATTTGGCAAATGCTTTTCTGTATCGATAATAAGATTTTTCTCTTTTATTCTAATAATGTGGTATATCACATTTATGGGTTCATGGATGTTGAACCATCCTTGTATCTAGGGATAAGTCCCATTTGATCATGGTGAATGATCCTTTTAATGTGCTGTTAAATTTGGTTTGCTAGTATTTTGTTGAAAAATTTTGTATCTATATCCATTAGTGATAGTGGCCTATAGTTTTCCTTTTTTCTAGAGTCCTTATCTGGCTATAACATTGTAATACTGGCCTCTTCAATTTTTGGAGTTTGAGGAAGAGTGGCAATAATTCTTCTTTAAGGTATTTGGTGGACTCCACCTGAAAAGCCATTTAGTCCTTGGCTTCTCTTTGTACGTATTCACTGGATTGATCTCATCAGATAGGAGCAAACATGATGCAGGAAAGAGAAGGTTAACAGTAGGAGAGAGCAGGGATTACAGAAATTCAGATTACAAATGGAGAAGCCAGACTTTTCTGAGGGAAAAAACTTTAGTACTGGATTAATTTTTAATTGTTTCTGGCAACTAGACCGAAATTCTACTCTAAGATTGGATCACAGAGATTTGAGCTTCTACACCATGTGGCTCCTGCCTTTGTCTCTCATCTCACCTTGTACCCTCATACATTGTTTCCCCAGCCTGCTGTGCTGAGGCATTTCATATACTGGTCTGTTCCTGGGATGAGGCAAGTTATATCCTCTCTTAGGGTTTATGTGCCCTGGCTGGAATACCCTTTCCCTAGCTTTTCAAAAGGAAGCTCTATTTAATCCTTCAGGATACAGTTGAAACGCTATTTTTTCCTCATTGACTACCTCACCTGCCCCTGACTTGTTATTTCTGTCTTAGTATCTTGTTTATTTCCTTTTTAGAATTTACCTAAAGCTGAGATTTGATCATGTTTGTGTGTTTGCTCATTTATCGACTATCTCCACCAACTAGAATGTAAGCCAGAGAAAGGAAGCCTGATGGATTTGTATACTGCTCTGTCCTCATGACCTGAAGAGTGTCTAACATATTGAAGATGTGTAATAGACTATTTGGCAAGCAAATAAATGGATGAACAGCACATCTTCTGTGGCACTTTGTAAAATCACCTCTGCTAGTTTCTTTCTTCCTCCCATTTTCTCCCATTTGCTACCACTTTTTCAGTCTAGCTGGTGTGTTCTCTCAGTTGCTCATCACAGAGGTCTAGAACTGGTCTAGCAAACCTAGACTTCATTCAGAGTGCAGGAAATGAGGACTTGTGCTTGGGAAGCAATATGAACACTTCGATGTTACCACTTGACCCCTTCATAGACTCTTGTTTTTAAAAATCTACACAAAGGTAAAAAAAACTCTAAACATCAGTAAACTTGTCCTAAAAGTCCTAAACAAAGATTCTCTTACTAGAAATGAGTATAATCAGAATATGAGTCTGCGTAGGGAGAAGAAACATACTTTTAGGAGCCCAGTTTCATGCTGTTAGAAATGTATGTCATCTTTCCTTTTCCCCTGACAGCCTTTGATCCAAGCCACATGACTGGGGTGAAGTAGCAATCAGCTTTTCTTTATTATTATTATTATTATTATTATTATTATTATTATTATTTTAATGTGGAGAAAGTCAGGGGGAGGAAGAGCAAAGAGAGAGAATCTTAAGCAAGATTTATGCCTAGTGTGGAGCCCAGTGAGGGGCTCAATCTCAGGACTCTGAGATCATGAGCCAAAATCAAGAGTTGGACGCTTAACCAATTGAGCCACCCAGGTTCCCCTGCAGTCAGCTTTTTAAATCCTCTTCTGATTCAGCTGGGCAGAGATCAATAATGCTAAAATATACAGAAGGCCTGGGAGCTTTGAATAATAACTGCAGAAGTGGCAATTCTGAAAACTGAGGAAGCTATTCCTCCAAGAGAGGACACTATTCTAAGCTCACCCCTGACCCTAACAATATTTTTTGCAGATAGTTCACATGAAAATGCCCACATTCAGGGATAAACAATAATCTATAAATAATATGGGAAAATATAACAGTACTATAAACTGTAGAGGGGAGGAGAGCTGATAATATAGCCATACTTATGTCTTTTTATTCTATCTAATCAGTCTATCAATCAATCATCTATTTATCATTACTATAAACAGTAAGAAGGGGAAGGTCTGACAAAACCCAGAGAAAAGAGATACGATATAAAAATTTAATAGGAGGAGATTTATCAGTAGAGGATACAGTAGAATGAATAATGACCCCCCCTCTCTCCAAGAAATCCAGGTCCTGGAATTTCAATGAACCCGTGAATATGTTGTTACCTTACATGGCAAAAGGGACTTTGCAAGTGTGATTAAGTTAAGGATCATGAGATACAGAGGTTATCTTGAATTATCCAGGTAGGCTCAAGTAATCACAAGTCTCCCTACATGGAGGCAGTATAATAGTTAAAAGATGTAAGGATAGAAGCAGAGGTCAGAGAAGAAGAAAGATGCTAAGCTATTGGCTTTGAAGATGGAGGAAGGCCCAAGAGAAAAGAAATATAGGTGACCTCTAGAAGTAGGAAAAGACAAATTCTTCTGTAAAGTCCTCAAAAGGAATACAGCCCTGTGGACCCATGTTAGACTTCTGACCTCTAGAATATAAAATTTGTGCCATTGTAAGCCATTTTGTGGTAACTTGTTACAGGTACAATAAGGAACTAATACAGATATATTCATTTGGAAAACCCACAATTATCAGTTTAAAAAGTCCCTTAGAGATGAAAAAAATTCACTAAGATTTGTCCCTATAAATATTATAGGTTTTCCAAATATAAATATATGGAAATCAATACTTTTTTTAATACACCGACAGTAGTCACTTAGCAAATATGAAAGAAGAGATCTATTACTTCTACAGAAAATATAAACTTCCTTAGAATAAACATAGCCTAGAAATGGGATACTTCAATGGTTCTCAATATCAGCTGTATATTATAATCATCTAAGGGAATTAAAAATATTAGTGCTCAGGCTGCACCCCAAAGTAAATCAGAATTCTAGGGAGCCCTGACATTGGTGTGTTAAGAGTTCTTCAGGGATTTCAACAGAGCCAGATTTGAGAACCATTGGTAAACTATTTGGTTTGGGGCTGGAGGATGTGTAGAGTTATAGTCACTTCAGATAAAATTATCAAGCCCATGCTTGAGGATTGAGCATCTGTAAAGATACCAATCACCGCAATAAAAGGAGGAGAATTTAGTAAGCACTTTGCAGAGAAGATTGAAAAGACTTGGCAACAAACTGAATGTGGAAAATTCAGTGATGATCCAAAGGCTTCAAAACTGGCAGAATTTGATTTCACTGACTAATACAAACAAGTACATAAGGGAATAGATACCCAGATTGAGAAAGACAAGATGTTGGCAAGCAAAAATTGAAAAGATGGTGAGGTAAACACGTGTATTCTTTAAGCAATTGACAATAGGCATTTGAGATCACAGGAAAGTTGGCATACCTAGAGACAAAAATTTAGGCATCTACAGTTCACACATCAAAGAGTGAGAGAAAGAAAGACAGCTTTATAGAAAAGCCTGTAAGAAAAGAAAGACGGAACAGTGACCAAAAGAAAAAAAATAAGATATAGTAGGAGATGTGCTACTATTACATAGAATTGCTGCAGCCAAGGGGAAATATGATTTTGGAAGGAGGTGTTCTTCAGGTTCAAAAACAAAATTAAAGCAAATGAAGAGGAAATGAGGTTAGAGAAAAGCCATCAGATTCACCACTAGCAAAACTACAAGGCAATAATCTCTTAAATCAAGTTAAGTGACATTAAGTATGGAAAAGAATGTGAAATCCATTACTGAAAGAACAAAGCATATTTGGAAATACTGATGTTAATCAATCAAATCTAGGTTAAGAGAAATGCATACTTTTTCCTCTTTGACCAATTAAATTCAATAAATATGTATTGAGCATGACACAGTATGGCAAACACTGAATTTCAAAAAGCTTCTTTCACATTGCCATAAAGTGTTTATGATTTGAAACATGTTTTGGTTGCTTTGATGGATTTTTTGGTGGCTTTGTAGGTCACTAGTCACTTTGAATAAATATCAGTGGGAAAGTGCTGGCATGTGCCAAAAGCTCAAATGTAATCAAAATTCTGTGTCATCTGTTGCATCCCAAAACTGCCTCAAAACATGCAATATTGATTGATATAACAACTTTTGGGCAATAATCTTAAAAAAATGCACCTAAGTGTTTTTAAAGATGTTTTCTGTGTGTATGTCTAATAAATTTATACTCTTTGCAAATAAAATTAGGGCTAGAAAGAATGGATGACTTAGGATAAAATGGCATTTGAGAGGGAAAAAGATCAGATTCCCGGACATTTTAATTGACTTAAAAATAATTATTTTGATAGTATATGAAGACATCCCTAATATTCTGAGACTTTAAAATCTATACTGGCTCAAACCAAATAAAATTTATCTGAATCATGAGGAAAATATAGAGGTAGGTTTGGTCAGTGGGAGTCTGCCTTGTGACTTAGGGACCCAGGCTCCTTCCAAGTTGTGAGTCCTTGAATCTGCAGGTCCTATGGCCCTGGTATCTCCTGAACTCAGCTGATGGGAGGGGAAATAGAGTGGTAAGGCGCCATACTCATTTCCAAAGAGCTTTGTCTGGAAAGTGATATAAATCACTTTTTAAAAATCACATTCCTTTAATAAGAATTACCAATGACTACCCTATGATGGAGGATAGACTGTATGAAAGACTAAAATTTATGAACACAGGGCAGTCTCTCCCACACTTACATATGAGATTTTAAAAGTCAATAATTCAACATTTTAATAGTAATTCTGAATTGATATATCTCGAAGTTAGTTGCTAAGGGAGATCACTGCATGATCACTAAGCCCCTTTGATTGTTTGGTTTCACCTTGCAAATATACTGCAACCTGTTTTTTTTAATGGCAATTCCAACCTAGTATCTAATTTATTGATATGCACACTTTCTCACTGTCTGTAGAATATAGTGTACAAACATAGTAACATAAATTCTGCAAGTGTCACATCACTGCTGCAATTATTTGTAATGTTCTCACCTTTTCCCTGGCTTGTCAGTGCTTTAACATTCAAGAGAGATATTTTTGTTGAAGAACTTTTATTTAAGCAGTTTTATTAACAATAATAAAATACATCTCTCTCCAGATTTGTTTTGGGTAGAGGAAAAACAGCATGGATTTTCTATAGCTGGAAAAATTCAGGTCTCCAGGACAAATGGCAGAGACCAAAGCTTAGGCTATAGAGCAAGCAGCTGTATTTGTGCTGTCTTTGGCCTAGGGTGCTTGGCTCTGCAATTCTGTGTCGTAACAAGTAGATGCCTATTTTAATAAGGAAAAAGGAAGACAAGTAGTGCTAAAATGCAAATATCTGAAGCATTTTCGTGAAGCTGAGCTGATTAAATTGCTTATTATGCTGAAGATTCCAACAGAAGAAAGAAGCAAGAATTTGTTGCCCAAAGCAGGTCTGATCATAGACTTATACCCTCCAGGTAGAATATATATATCTTGAGTGATTTTTCCAAGCAAGAGTAGAGATTGCTGGGGGTTTTTTCCTGCATGACAATAACTGCAGAATGAGGGTTATGGGCTCATGGTTGTTCCCCATGGGTCAAAAATTCATTATTATTTCTCTTTTTATTGCATCCATGCTGATGTATTTAATTTAGCATAATGAAGTGAGATGAAAGAAAAAGAGAAATTGTGATAAAAATAATTTGGTATTTCATGAGAGTATTTTCAGAGAATTGTGTCTCACAGGAACCTTGAACTTCATTGCTTCTCTCTCAGTCAGAGAATGTGACTTGTAAAGGCTGGAAAAGGAAATGTACTGTGAACATTCTTTGACCTACTAGATTCCTTGTCCATAAAGTGAAAATACTACTGTAGAGAAGGCTCCTGAAGGAGGATTATAATAGAGAATTAGGATGAGTTATATTGAATTCTCGGTTTTAAGGTGGAATCTGAGGCCAGCTATAGTATGATTTATTTTTTTTCCTAACAATTATTTAATGCTCTTTAACATTCTGCATTTCATTGTGCTTTTAAAAAAGTTTATTTATTTGAGAGAGAGAATGCACATACATGACCAGCGGGGAGGGGCAGGGAGAGAAGCAGACTCCCCACTGAGCAGAGAACCCACCATGGGGCTGAATTCCCAGGACACCAAGATCATGAACTGAGCCAAAAGCAGGCATCCCTTCATTATGCTTTGAGGTGTATCCCAGTCATCAACGTTTTGCCTCGAAGCTCCAAATATACTTTTTAAAAAGTTCTTATTCAGATTCCAGTTAACACAGTGTTGTATTAGTTTCAGGTGTACAATACAGTGATTCCACACATCATCCAGTGCTCATCACAAGTGCACTCCTTCATCCCCATCACGTATTCCTGCAACTTCCCCCAGTAACCATTAGTTTGTTCTCTATAGTTAAGAGTCTGTTTCTTGATTTGCCTTCCTCTTTTTTTTTCTTTGCTTATTTGTTTAATTCCACATGAATGAAATCATATATTTGTCTTTCTCTGACTTATTTCTCTTAGCATTTATACTCTCAAGATCTATCCATGTTGTTGCAAATGGCAAGATCTCATTCCTTTTTATGGCTGAGTAATATTTCATTGTATGTATGTGCCAAATCCACTTTTCTTTTTCCTTCATTATTTCTGGAAACAGTTCTCTCTTGCCAGCTAGAATAATGCAGGCTATAGCCCTTGCCAGTAGAGGGCAGTGGAGGACCACTGCAAGAAGATGGGGCTTTTCCTGATGCTGGTGTTTTTCTTTCTCCTATAGCAAAGCATTACTCCCATAAGGGAGGGCAGTTTCCCAGTGACTGTTACCCACCATCTCAGCATGTGGCTTCACCAAGAGTCTTTCTGGTACTCCAGCGGGCATTCTCTCTTTGCTAACCTCTGTCTTCCATCTTCTTCGCAATCCAATAGGCCACAGCCATACCCTCTCCAATGAGATCTGAATCTCAGCCTTGGAAAGGGAGGATCTTTCCCAGTTTGTTTCTTTCTCTCAGCTTTAATTTCTCTCAGCCCTAGAGGTAGTAGCTGTTTCCTATATTAGCTGTTAGTGTATTGTTTAGAGTTCTCTCTACCTCTCTTAATAGTTAATCCCTTTTCACTAGGCAATAGTTCTTTACATTTTTTTTTTCTCTGCAAATTGTGAAGTTTCTGCCTTTTGACTGGACACTGACAGTTACAGAGTGCTTTTAGAATTTTCTTTTGTGACAGGGTTGTCTGAACAGAGGTTTTAGGATTACTTAGGATATTGAGAAAGGCATATATAGTAATTTCTATATTCTATTCAGTGTTACCAAGATGCCAGGAGTACCTGGGTCTAGTGGCAGGACGTTTTGATACTAACGAATAGGTGTTATATATTTTTAGACATTAAGAACTTATTGTGAGGAAGTTAAAACAAAACACTGTATAAGACTCCAGGGGAAACCTTTTATTTCCGGGTTTGTGTTTCTCAACTCTCTTAGCAAATGCCCCAATTGCTTTATATGGAATGTGGCAATGTGGCAGGAAGAAAAGGAGCCTGGGGATTGAGAAAGATGTTGCAATGGATATACCTTGTTCATGCCTTTTGAGTTGAACTTATTTATCCCATTATCTACTTTTATTAAACTGGTGAAAACCACTAAAAATCTGAAATAGTGTTTTATATCTTCACTGTTTATCTTCATGACAACTAGGTGACCCAAGTCATGTAATCTGTCCTCAAGAGTGAGTATTACAAATATGCTGTCTGAAATGTATGTTAGAGTGATTTTTGTAAATGACATGACATAGATACATTCTATCTTTTCAGGATGTTAGAAACAAAGACAGTCAAATATCAAAGGATGAACTTACTAAGATATGCAGGTGACATTATAAAGAAAATATTAAACTAAAGTACCATTTTAGTTATCTATCTCTGTTATAAGAAATTACCCCACAGCTTAGCAGCTAGCTCTGTAACATTATAATCATTAATTAGCTAATAGTTTCTGGGGGTCAGGGATTTGGGAGAAGCTCAGCTGGATGTTTTTGGCTGGGATTACTTATGAGGTTGCAGTTAAGATATTGGCTATTCATGGTTATCTAAAAGCTTAACTGGGGCTAAAGGATCTGATTCTAAGATGGCTCACTTACATGGCTGGCAAGTTAGTGTTGGCTATTGAGAAGAGGCTATAGTTCCTCATTAATTGGACCTCTCTAAAGAGCTACTGGAGTGTCCTCACAACATGGTAACTGGCTCCCTCCAGAATGAGTAATCCAAGAGAGAGTAGGAATGGGATTTGAAATTATATACTGTGACTTCTACTAGAATATGAAATTCTGGAATCACTAATGAACAACCCTGATAAAATGTAGGAGAGGACTACACCAGAGCATTAACAATAGGAGGAACGCAACACCAGAAGCCATCTTGGAGGCTAGGTGCCACCAGTGCTTAAAGAAGAGATGAGCAAATTAAGAAAAGTACCACTGTATTTCTAGATAAGAATGTCACCATTCTTAAACATATAAATTCTCCCTCTATTAAAATATAAATTTAATGCTATCCCAGTCAAATTAGTACTTTTTGGCCAAGGATTTTAACAAATTGCTTATATTAATTTGGAAAAATAAATGTCATAAACACTGAATGTCTGAATGTTGGTGTTCAACATTGGTAAGTTGGTTCAAGGAGAGGGGCACCTGGGTGGCTGTTAGTTAAGCATCTGCCTTTGGCCCAGGTCATGATCTCGGGGTCCTGGGAATAAGCTCCACATTGGGCTCTCTGCTCAGCAGGAGTGTCTGCTTCTCTCTCTCCCTTTCCATTGGCTCTTGTGCTCACTTGCTCTCACTCTCTTTCTCAATTAAATAAAATCTTTAATAAAAGAAGATGGTTCAAGGAAAGTATTGTAATGTTGACAACCCCCACTTGTGTGAAAATTAAGCATATGAAAGTCAAGGGCTAACTATAATTTTAGTTGGGGAAGCCAATCAACCAAAGCCATCACAGAATAGATTGTAAGATCTTACTATATATATATATATATATTTTTAAGCCTGCATAGCAAAATCATCGTAACAAGGTTAAAAAGATAACTGACAAACTGGAAAAAATAATTGTGTAATGTTGTATAATGTATAGTGAAGGTTACTATCCTTAGTAAAAATGCTGGTAAATCACTAAGAAAAATATTAATACCTTAATGGAAAATTTGTCTAAAAGAGTATTTCTCACACATCCACACACAATGCTATTGACCAACAAACATGATAAAATGTTTATTCTTATTTATTATCAAAGAAACAAATTTAAATAATGAAGTATTATGTCTATTTAAAAAAAAATTAAACCATATCTTTTTTTTAAATATTTTATTTATTCATGAGAGACACACAGAGACAGAGACATAGGCAGAGGGAGAAGCATGCTCCCTAAGGGGAATCTGCTGCGGGACTCAATCCTGGGGTTCTGGGATCATGACCTGAGCCAAAGGCAGATGTTCCACCGCTGAACCACTCAGGTGCCCCAGTATTATGTTTTAAAACTAAAAATTAAGACTAAAAATTAAAAATGAATAATGCTAGTGTTGATATGGATATTTGGAAGTAATCACCATACATGTACTTTTTTTTTTTTCAGGACCAGTTGTAATTATTCAGTGTTGGAGGACACATTGTGCATAGTCTTTCAATGATCAGTTTTACTTCTATCATTTACACGTTCATTTTAAGGAACTAAATAAATAGGAGCATCTCGGTGTCTCAGTCAGTTAAGCGTCTGACTCTTGATTTCAGCTCAGGTCATGATCTCAGGGTTGTGAGATTGAGCCCCGTATCCAGTTCCACACTCAGATTAAGATTCTCTCTCTCCTTCTCTTTCTGCCCTTCTCCTTTCTTTAAAAAAAAAAAAAAAAAAAAAAAAAAGCAGGAAGGGAGGACTAAATAATTTTGTGTAGGATTATTTACAAAAGTGAAGACTAGAAATCATCTAAATGCCCCAGAATAGGTGATTAAATAAGTTGTGGGGGGACTCTTACTCTTGACTTTATTCAAATGTCAAACAAGACAGGGTAGACATCTGTGACCTGATGTAGAAGTATTCTCATAATGTTTATAGACTAGGGAGGGACATAGGCAGGCTAAAAAACACTTTAGAAAAAAAAAGATATATTCCAATTTTCTGCCCCCTTTTTTCCCTAGAGTCACTTTCTACTAATGTTTTAGGAAGGAAAGTTTTGTCTTGCATTCACTCTTGGGGTATCCATCCTGCTTCTCCACTTTTGCCTTTTTCATGCCTTCTTTCCAGTCTATTTTGAAGTTTTGTCTTTATTTTAGGATTATATTTTTCTCCAGTATGATACTGTTGACATTACCTGCTAGCCTCAACAGAGGGGTGATGTGGGAACTGAATGCTCTACACGGAGAAACTCAAGGAAATGATGGTTGTAAGTCAAAGTCAAGAAATGGGCTATATATACTCATCATTTTGTGTGTTGAACACAACTAGGAAAGAGCAATTGCTTGTTGACAAAATGTCCTGAAACATCTTTCCTATAGGAGAGTGGAGAGAGATGAGGAATGCTGTCCAACAGATGATTCCATCTTTTACCTCCAGGTCCCTCTGGAGGTCCTCCAGATTGCATGGCTGGTTTGATTCCAGCTCCTCCTCCTCTCTTGCTAAAACCTACTTTGACTCTTGGCAAGAATGTCATTAGTAGAGGGGAGAAAAGCTTGGTCTGACAGATTTGAGAGTTAACGGTGCTGTTAAAATAGCTGTCAAAGTAAACCCTGCCAGAATTCATAGCACTCATGAAATAAAGAGAGTAATTTGTTCAAAATCTTATTATCCCAGGAGCATGTATATTAGGAAGAGGAAAATGAGGTGCTGCTTAATGTTCCTTGTAACTAAGTATATCTCTTCCCCTAATTCTAACTCATGGCCATAAGAAAGGAGTTGACTTTCAATTGAAATGGGCAGCAGTGTATTCTTTGATGGGAAAAATAAATTTTATATATATATGAAATTTATATATATGTATATATATATATACACACATACACACACACACTCAGTTTTTCCTTAGCACATACCATACAAATATGTTCAGTCAACAGCACGATGCTCTTGTGAGATTAAGCCAATTCCCAGTCTTGGCTTTGGACTTAGACTAGATATGACTCAGTGGTTAGCGATGTACTGCCTTCTTAGGGTACATTGATGGAAAGGCAAATCACATAATAGAGGATGCTGTTGAGTAATGCTTTTCAAGCACTGGGGCTGTTTTATGATAAATATTGTATTCAGCAATATGTATTATGCATGCTTTTTACAAAATGTCTGCAAACTAATCTCTGACAAGCACAGATGACAGGAAATACTTAATGCAGGGCATTGGCAGCTTGTAGACATGCCGAAATCCAGTGCAGGCAAAAAGTCTCTTACAGAGAGATGAAGGGCTTCACAAATGGGATGATAATAGTCTTCAGTGCCAAGTGTATTTTCATTTATCCAAGGACCTAAAATGTTTCCCAAAGGTTGTCTATTATACAGTGTTTAAATGGAACAGGGAGAGTTTAAGTGATTTTCTGTAGTCTTCCAGCAAATCTAATGTAGGTGAGTTCTGATATTATATGCACAGAACTCCCCAGTAGGCATCTGGCAATTTTTTGTGCCTCCCTACCACAAATCTAGGAAATTCTGGAGGTGCTTAACTGCTGATTACAAATGTCAAGATGTTTTTAGGTGTGGATTTGAAATGGTCTAGATCTAACCCAGAATTAACTCAGATCTTAGAAACCTAGCATTTTATCAGCTCTGAGTCTATAGACAAATGGAAGCAAAGAACTGAACAGGAAGGATTCAGGGACATGTGCCCTTCTGGGTTCTGAAAACTATTGAAAAAATGAAAAAAAAAAAAAGGCACATTGATTCAATGAGCTGGAAGGGACCTGAGGGATTGTCTCTCTTAAACACCCACCCCTCTCATTTTAAAGATGAAGAAGTGGAAGTCTCATAAGCCATACTGGTAAAGTGATTTACCTAATATTATGCCATAAGCTAGTGCAGAAACAAGAAAAGAAGCCAACCCAGCTCTCTCTCTTTATAGGAGTTAAGGAGACTAGATTGTTTTTAAATCAATTCTTTTTTTTTATTTTTATTTATTTATGATAGTCACAGAGAGAGAGAGAGAGGCAAAGACACAGGCAGAGGGAGAAGCAGGCTCCATGCACCAGGAGCCCGACGTGGGATTCGATCCCGGGTCTCCATGATCACGCCCTGGGCCAAAGGCAGGCGCTAAACCGCTGTGCCACCCAGGGATCCCTTAAATCAATTCTTTTCTGGAAATAAAGGTATGTGGTATCAAAGCTTATTTCTTCAAATATTTTTTCAGTCCTACCTTCTCTCTCTTCACCTGCTAGGATTCCACTAACACAAATACTGGATATTTCCAAATGTTACTGGCCCACAGATTTCTGAGGTTCTACTCATTTGTTTTCCCCCTATTTTCCCTGTTCTGATTGGGTCTATTTTTTTATGTATTTTCAGTTCATGGATTTTACCCTCTGTCATTTCTACTATTTAATCCATTCTGTTTTATAAAAATATTATTGTAATTTTTTAATTGTATAATTTCCATTTGATTCTTCTTTATAACTAAGATTTGCTGTTTTTTAATTTGCTTCAGGAGAATTTGTAATTGATTGTTGAAGCATTATTATGATGGCTCCTTTATAAATCTGGGCACATAATTCTAACATCTGATTTATCTCAGCCTTGGCATCAATTGATTATCTTTTCTGAGCCAAATTGTGATTTTCCTGATTCATGGTATGATGAGTTTTTAATCTACTATATTCTGGACACTTTGCCTGTTATGTTAGGACATTCTGGGTTCTATTTAAATCTTCTATTTTAGCAGGTGGTCACTCTGTTTAAGGTTTAGCATGCACATCCTGGCTTACTGTTGTGGGGTATGGCTCCAACAAGAGTTTAATATTCAGAGTCTTTGCTCTGTCTTCTTGGCCTTCTGTTGTTCCCTGCTAGTGCTGCCTGAGGGGGCAGAGGGAATTTCCCTAGGCTGTGCCACCTCAATATTTCTCAGTTGGAAAAGGGAGTCCCACACCTATGGACAAAACAAAGTTCATCACCAGTGATGCAAGCTCTCCTGGTGTTGTTTAGAGACTCCCATTTGATCCCAGAAGAGGAACAAGCTGACCTGGGCTGTCTTCTGTTGCTAGGTCAGTGGTTGAGAAATAACAGGCCTAATTGCTTTTTCCTGCTGGGTTGTAGTAGAGTCTCTTAAAATGACTTTTTGCTGTGTTGTTCCTTCAGTCCTGGGGCTCTAAAGAAGTTTGTCTTGCTCTAACTAGCTTTAATTATCTTTGGTTTTATTTTCAGGGATTATAGTGGTATTTAGTGGAGAAGAACAAGGAAAAAAATAACAATGTGTCATCATGTCTGAATCAGGTGCTCTCTGATTTGATTTTTATTGTCATTTTGTTCTCACTTGTGTGTGTGTTTTTGTATAAATGAGAGAGAGAGAGAGAGAGAGAGAGAGAGAATTAGCAACCAAAAGAAGAAAGAAGCCTGGTGGAATGTGATGTCTCAAACAAGGGTATTGTCTCATTGGCCTTGACGCTCTCAGATCCTCTGTAAGCCCCATAACGTTTGCTACAGTGAGCCCAGAAGGCTTAATTAACTAAATCAGCATTCTTGGGGGTGTGAGTTGTGGAGGAAGGGATGACAGCCCCTCAATGAAACATTCACTTTGTTAGGATGTGGTATGATTTCAGAGACTTTTGAACCTAGACATCAAAGCAGCTTGGAAATGAGACCATTGCGCGTCTTTATAACTGAAACTCTGCCTTTCTTATTCGAAGACTTTTGGTAATTTTACAAAAGAACTTGCAGTAATTTCATGATCATGTATCATCCAAATTTTCAAAATAGATTTGTGTCCAGTGGGAAGTCAGACCAAGGGATGGATCCATAGAGCACTTCACCCAAAAAATCTAATTACTTTTTGGAATAATTTCAAATTTACAGTAGACTTAAAAGTATAGTATAAAGAACTTCCTTTTTCTCCAAACAATTTGAGAGCAAATTACCATAATCCCCAAATACTTTAGCATGTGTTTCCTACAAACAAGGACATTTTCCTATACAACTGAAACATAATCATAAGAATGGGGAATTCAGCCTTGATACATTGCTACCATCACCCCTCAAACTTTTTTCAGGTTTGCCATTAGTTCCAATGTCTTTTTTGGAAAAACGATTCAGTGCAGAATAATGAATTGCACTTAGATGTTATGTCTCTTTGGCCTTTAATTTGGAGCAGTTCCTCAAACTTCTCTTGACTTTTAAGACATTGAGTCTTTTCTTTTTTAAAAATATTTTATTTGTTTGTTTATGACAGAGAGAGAGAGAAAGAGAGAGAGAGAGGGAGAGAGAGAGAGAGAGAGAGAGAGAATGAATGAATGAATGAACAAGGGGGAGAAGTGGAGAGAAAGGGACAAGCAGATTCTGTGTTGAGCATGGAGCCTAATGCAGGGCTCAAACCCATAACCCTGAGATCATGACCTGAGCTGAAATCAAGCGTCAGAGGCTGACCCAATTGAGCCACCCAGGCATTCCAGATCTTTACTCTTCTAAGAAGCTCAGGCAGGGCCAGCTTTATGGGTGTGTGACCTGTCTAGTCACATGGAGACCCACACTTAGAAAGGCTCTATACTTGATTTTATGTTGTGATGTTACTTCCTGAAACTTTTAGTAAGTTTTAAACAAAGGTCCTTTCATTTTTGTTCTGTGCTGGATTCCACAAATCATGTAGGTAGTCTTGAGTTCATTTATTTATTTTATAGACCATCCCTCAACTTGTCTGATATGTTCTTATTATTAGATTCAGGTTATATACTTTGGCAGCATATCACACACACAATACAGTATTTTTACTGCCTTCTATCCAGTGGCATATGATTTTAATGTCACATTAATGATGATAAACTATTTGATCACTTGATTAAGATGGCATTTGCCAGGATTCTCCACTTTGTAATTAATATGTATTTCATGGAAGGTAATTGGAGCCTATGTAAATACACCATTCCTCATGAAACTCAATTCACTGAATTTTTTTTATATCTGTGGAATTATAGATTCCAGTTTTATTCCATGGTTTATAATCAGTTACTATTATTTACATTAATAGTAAGATTGTCTTAGATTTGACTAATGGTAAGCCTACAATTGGCTTCTTTGTCCTTTTAAGAGGTTTACATAATTTTTGGAGCATTGCCTTATTTTCTAGCATAATATGATATTCTGTCTCATTTTGTATCTCCCCTGAAATCAACTATCTTTTTATGGAGTCCTGATTCCTTTAAGTGGATAATATTATTTATAAATCATGATCTAGACACTAGGATATTTAAGTGATATTGGATGTCACTGCTCCCAGACTTTGTAGCCAGATTTAGGGACACATACACACACATACACATATGTACACATCTATGTACACATGTGCAGACACATTTACATATTTGTCCATACATCCATTTTGACAGCTGTGAGTTCACACTGATTATCTACAATTCAAATCTAACACCATAGAATGCATTCTAGTTTTCTTTCTTTCCATATTTATAACTCTTTTCTGACAATGAGAAGATTTGCTTGTTTGATCAATTTTCTAATCTCTTGGTACTACAGCTTGCTTACCTACCCTTCCCCCTTCTTCACTGGGTTGGCCCCTGTGTGCATACTTTCTCTCCTTACAGAAGCCACTGGGCCACTGCTGCTGTATGCTCATGTGGATCCCCTCCTTACCTCAGTTTGGTTTTGACCACCTCCCATACAAGGATTTACCCCATTCCCCATCCAAAAGGATGCCTACCTATTGAACTTCACCTAATGGCATTTGGACTAAATTGTTCTGGAAAGAAAAGGAATGGAAGGAGAGAGAAAAAGAAGAGGAACCTTAAGTCCACTTGTAATTAAAATCCAATTTTCAAGTTTTGATTTCACTTCAAAATGTTGCTAGGAGATAAATACACAAGAAATTATATAAGTTTTGAAAATTCCATTTTAATGCTTGAAAAAGTTAATCCTATTTCCACCCTCTTAAGTCTTTAAGAGAATTGAGGTTTGTTTTTTCTCATTTTCTATTTCTTAGAGGAAATCTGGCCAAAGACACTTTGGGTTGTTCTCTACTGTTTCACTACTCCACAAATTACAAAGTAGAGAAGTTCCACCATAAAATCAAATCAGATTGAACCAATGATAAATCAAGAAAATTTCAATATACTGTTTGATTTGTATACTGTTGAATAAAAAAATATGTAGGTACGTATTTAGTTTGTATCTGAGACTAAATGACTATCCAAGTCCCTGGTATCCATTCAAAATTACTGAGCTTCTTGATTACACCTTACCAGGCTCAATATTACTCTTAGTAAGATATAAGAGTGCCACATTACTTACCTCTCCATTGGGAAATGCCATCTACCTTCTCTGCCTCACCTCTATAAACTGCCTAATCCCAAGAAGGGTATTATAATTTGACTCTCTAACTTAACTTAAGGGATCATCAAGCTTGATCTCATCATCATAGTTTCCTCACCTCAGCAGTCCAAGATTCTCATCTGAACTATTACTCTGTTTATCTCCAATATGACCTAATCTACGACTCTTTCTTTAGTCCACACTAGAGTCACTGGAACCCATCAGTAAAATCCTTCAGAGCCTCAGTCTCTGGTATAAATATTTTCTGGGTTTTCTTGCTCTAATTGAAACTTTGTTATGACTAAGGACTTTGCTTCTGTGCTATTCTGCTATTTGGTGGCTATTTTTCTTTCTATATCCTGTGTCCTGTGGACCTTGGAAGAGGAGGTAAGTTTCCCTTGTGTCTCATTTACTAGGTGGTTTTTCCCTTCCCATACTGCTCCTAAATCCTGTTACTTTTTTCCTAGTCAATTCTGTTGTCAACTTTCCTGCTTTCTGAAGTGGCTATTTCACACTATTACTCTCTTCAAATCTTTCTTTCTTCTCTCCCCTCCTCACTGTTAACTTGATCTTGCTGATGTCACTGATTAGATAAAAGGAATCAGGGGATCCCTGGGTGGCTCAGCGGTTTAGTGCCTGCCTTTGGCTCAGGGCATGATCCTGGAGACCTGGGATTAAGTCCTTCATTGGGCTCCCTGCATGGAGCCTGCTTCTCCCTCTGCCTGTGTCTCTGCTTCTGTGTGTGTGTGTCTCTTATGAATAAATAAATAAAATCTTTTTTTAAAATTAAAAAAAATAAAAGGAATCATAAGGAACTACCTCATCAAACATACTTTTTCTTTTCCCTGTTAAGATTGCTATACTTTTATCAGCTGCCTGCTCTATTTAAGACTCATCCTTCCACTTATATGCTAGATGACATCCTGTCTTATTCAAGTACTTTAATCCTGTACTCATTCATTCCTTCCCCCGCCCTCCCCCTCAATCCTCACCTTCTCCCCACCTCCCTCCATCCTGCATTTATTTCATTATATGTGATAGCTGGCCTCTAAGATGATCCCTGGTATTCACACCTTAGTGTAGTCCCTTTCTCTGTTGTAAGAGTTTGTCTGTATGATCAATAACCAAAGGGATGTTATTTCTAAAATTAGTTAAAAAAAAACACTGAAGATTCTGTCTTGGATTCTCTCTCTTCCTCTGTTTCTCTCTCTTCATTCACTCTGGAGGAAGCTGCTGCCATTATCACTCTGTATGTCACCTGGTAAGGAACTCATGCCCCTGGTCAACAGCAATATGTGAAAGCTGGAAGCAGATCCTTTATACTAGTCACACCTTCAGATGATCACAATCCCAGTAATATCTTCACTGCAACCTCATGAGCCAGAACTACTCAGATAAACTCCCAGATTCCTATCTTGTAGAAACTGAGTGGGAATAAATACATTGTTTTATACTGCTGAATTTTGAAGTAATTTGCTATGCAACAGTACATAACTAATATACTATACAATCATACTTGAATATCTTACTTCTTAACCAGGCCCTCCCTTAATTCTATATATCTCTTCAGCTCCTGCCTCATTCCCCTACTCTGCTTGAAAACATTGCCATGCCTCACTTTTCTAGAGTTTCTCAGTTCCCTCCACTCAGATTTCTTATGTTAAGGCTTCTGAGGATTTCAATGCTATGTCCACTAGTCCATTTATAATTCTTATTATAATTGGCCTTTCCTTGGCAGGATTTAACTTGAAGAATTTTCTTTGCTTGCCTTCCAGGACACAACTCTCTGGCTTTTCTCCAGTATTATTTGCCATTCAAGCCTTCTTTCTATTGTTCACTCCTCCTTCCCATCTTTAAGTGTGTCAGTGTTCCTTAAACTGTGTTTTTTAAAGAGTTTTATTTATTTGAGAGAGAGAAAAAGAGAGTTAGCCAGTGCACATGGTGGGGAGAGGCAGTTGGAAAGGGGGAGGGACAAGCAGACTCCATGCTGGACATGAAGTCCCCTATGAGGCTTGATCCCAGGACCCTAAAATTAAGAGCCAGAAGCTCAACTGACTGAGCCCCCCAGGTGCCCTTGTGTTGTTTTTGTTTTGATTAGTTCTCTTAATTTCCCAACTATTGATCTTTTATTACATCATACCAAATCATATTTGGAAAGTCACGTAATAGTTAAAATTTCCACAAATGTGAAAAAACAATGTTGAGGGTTTTTTTCTTTTTTTTTTTTTTTTTTTGTAATTTGGGGAACAAATGTGCTTATTTCCCAGGACTAAATGTAATTTCTCACTTTTCTCAGAATTCTTTCCGAACACTACTTCTCTGTGCACCCATCCATAATTGCCAGGCTAACAATAATACAGATATTTATGTATATTTCAAAGTTTCCCTTATATTGAGCATCCTGGTTTGGAAGAAGTTTCCATCTAGACTCCAGGAGGGTGATTATGAATTCCATATGAGTAACTACTTATAAGTTTGAAGCTGAAGATTCAAATTGACTTCATAGGCAAAAGAATTAGTCCAAAATTCTCATTCCACCAAGCAGGATCTGCTCTCAGATACACATGTAAACACATGGCTCACATGCTACTCTACTTGTTAGAAGGGCAATGTAGTGGCATACAGGAGAAGTTGGAGGTAACAAGGGAATAGGTACCTAGAGGAGTGTTGACTTTTTCAGTGCTGGCCTTTGTTTTCTCTGATGAATTCCAGGCTGCTCTACAAAATAAAGAACAGCTTTAGAGCAGCTGAAACTGAATACAAAATAGAGTTGAAGGTGAATCATTTATATGTTTGTTCATAAGGCTTTCTACTTCTGAAGCAAGCCTGTGTGGATTCATATGTCACAGGTGAGAACCACACAGCCTTTTGTTTATGGCTAGTTACTTACTATTCCCCCTGTCCTCTTCACACATTGGGTTTCTCTTAAGGACCCCACACAGAAGTACTGATGTGCCTTTAAAAGAAACATACACACAAAGGAATGTAAATGCAAAGTTTCATGGTATTAATAATACCATTTGATTGCAAGGAAGCAGCTGTTATGTAGGTCAAAATATTACATAATATATTCAGAATTAAAATTTGGCATTAATTTTAATGAATGAATTAATGTTTTTAAAACTGTTCGAAAGGCCTAGAATGAGAATATATAAAAATTGTTATTACTGCAAGATGCATAATTGGGTAATAATGTATGTCCTGAACTGGCATAGCCATATCAGTCTCTATAAACTGCATTTTTACCCTACAAGGCCCATTAAAATGGATAAAGGTTTGTCTTGATTGACTCTGTTAGGGTTAATATTTAATTCAGAATAAAATCAAAATGGAACATTCTGCTTTGGTAAATCTAAACATTACATGAAAAACAGAATTTGTAGGGCATATTTTCTCTTACTTAAATCATGCGTAGTCTTATCCAACATGGAATCACTTAAATTATCACTTCAGTAGTTTATGTTTGGGTTTGTTTGAATTTGATGAAATTTAACTCAATTCATTAAGTTTCCTGGAGCCTTATACATTTTGTCTATGAAATGAGCTAGGTGGAAATATAGAAGTTCATGGTGACTCATACCCTTAAAGTTCTTATATTTTAAAGAAATGTTCATGTAAAACATGGTAGGCATGATGCAATGTGATTGTTCCTGGTGGGGATGTAGTGACATGGGGTATAGATATGAGTTAGCATAGCCCTTGCCCTCAAGGATCTCATGCTGGTTTTAAAAACAGTTCACTATTATAATATAGAGTTAAGCAAATATTTTAGAGAGGCACAAGCCACATGCTGTGGGGGAGGATAAGGAGAAAAGGATCATGTCCAGTTTCATGGATCAGGTTGTATGTCAAGGTGATAGTGGCATTTGAGATGGATGCTGGAGGATTTTGAAAGGTAAAGAGTGAAATGAGAAAAAAAGGCAATTTTATCTGGAGCACGCATAATGATGTAGAGATTGAAAAGCGAGGAACATGTTTGGAAAAACTGAGAGAATATTGTTTCAGTGTGATTGGAATGAAAGATACATGAGAAGAAGTAAGCTTGAAATATAGCTTGAGGCCCTGTTCTGGAAAACCTTAATGGTCAAATCGAGAATTTGACTTGTTTCAATGTATGTGGGGGGACCTATTAAAAATTTTTAAATAGAAAATTGAAATAGGAAGATTATTCTGATTAGGATTTGGAGAGATGATACTGGGAGGTAAGGAAAGAGAATAAAGATAAATGGGAGGAGTCAGAGTAGCAATATCGTTCATTTATTAAAAATATTTACTGAGTATCCACTAAGTACCATAGTGCCTCTTCCTTATTGAATATATTAGAGACTAAATATATTAATTTTTATAGATCCATTTAACTCTTAGAGGGAAAATAGAAGATGCCTATAATATGCACTTTTTGAGGACAAGCCTTATTTTAGTAGTTGAAATAGAGGAGGGTTGGGCTCTGGATAAGAATAATAAAACTCAAGATAAAGTTCATCTAAATAAAGAATGTTCTATAAAAGATTTTAGTGGCTGATAGCTCTAACATATTTGATATAAGAACATTTTGTCACTCGGCTTATCTGTATGCCTCAAGCTATTATAAGGAATATAAAACTCCTATTTGTGACTCTAAAGCAAATCCCCCTAGATGTGGTCTATAGTTCAACACTCTCCTAGAAGATTTCTCAAAGTAATGTCCATGAGTTGATGAATGAGCATTTCTGGAAGAAGTGGCTTTTTGCTTCCAGTTGCAAAGGATCTTTGTCCCCATGGTAACAAGAAACAAACACAAATAATACAAAAATTATGCTTAATTATGCTTTTTAAAAATCAGACTGTGAAGTAAACAAGAAAGACTTGATGAACTGAATTTGAGAGAGAGAGAGAGAGAGAGAGAGAGAGAAGTCCCTTATAGATGAGTGGAGGAAGTTCCTGGTTTGGGTATCTCCAGGTAGAACAATTGATCTGACATTACATAAAATTTTGCAGGGATGAGGAGAAACCAGATGAGACTTTAAATGACAATATGGTGGAATAAATTAGAATCTGTACATAATCAGACTCAGTCTAAATAAACATTGCATTCCTTTGCTATACCTTCTTCACACCAAAATTTTTGTCAAGACTGTATGGAGGAAGGTCTAGAAAGCAGATAATGCTTTTACAGAAATGCGCACGCTCTCACATTAGATTCTATAACTCTTTTGATTTGAATTAAATGATGAACCAAAACTATCTGAAAATGTGGCCCAATCCCAATTCCATGTCAAATAGTGTCAAGATAAAAGGGATTGATTTCTGATAGTGTTTCAGGAAGTTGGAGGCTGGACTAATGGAGTGAACTCAGACTAATTAAAACTGCAGCCCAACCCAAACCCAGCTGTTGGAGTAATATGAATGCTCAGCCTTCTACTTTCAGACATAGGGAAAGCTTTTCATTTTCTGAAAACAAACAAAAAAAATATATTCCATTCTCTACTGTGCTTTTAATATATAATATCCTGACTACAATAAAAATTAGAAGATGTGAGAAGTAAGCCTGGGAATGGGCTACACCTGGAACAACTAAATCAGAATCTGTGGAACTGCTATTTGGAAGATAATGCTTAAATGGAAGGGCTTGCATTACAGAAAAGAAGGAACATAATAGAGGTGAAAGAACCAAGATTCTTCTCAGTCATGAATGCTAGGGAGGTAAAATGAGTTAAGGAAAGAAGGGCATCAAATGTTGCATAAGAGAGGAAGCAGGGTATAAACTAAGATGAAATCATATTGGTTTCTTTATTTCATACAAAATAGTCTCCTCTTGGTAAATCAGAAGTAGAGTTTATAAAAACTCATGACTCAATCTGTGGAAGTTTTAATTTGCCATTGAGAATTTGCAAAAATTCAAATATATTTTTGATATTTCAAAGATTGCTTTTCTTTAAATGCCTTATTTCTCAAACTGAGTTAGGCCACCTCTAAAGACAATATTAACTTCCATTATGTCTACAAGATTAGCAATTTCTAATAAAAAAAAAAGGGGAAGGCACAAATTATTCCTTGTGGCTAATTGTACTTTATCAAGCTATTAATTTTAATCAGAAAGCTAATGTGGTAGGCTGCAAGGAATGGAGAATTAACCAGATGCTCATTGATAACTTAGAAGAGAAATTCTACATGAAAAAGCAATGAATATTTCCTCTGTTATTCTATTTAAACAGATGTTTTGCCTAATCTGCATTCACTTTTCTTACTGTCTTATCTTTGACCTTTCCTTTGAAGGTATTCATGGAAAAGAATGTCAGTATTTACCTACCTGCTGTGCTTCCATCTGTCTAAGCAGCGCATGGATACACACAAATTATATTTTCTTTGTATGACTTTGAATGACAGAAGCATAACCAAGACTTCATAGACATAGAATGATCAGATATTATCTTTTTAGTCCCATGATAAACTATAACATCATCTTACATCTGGATAGTTTATGCAAGGAACAGGTGCTTTCAAACACTTCAAACTAGAAATCCTGATTCTAGACACCTCAGAGGTTTCTCAAAACAGATTTTTTTTTTGGCCTGCACATTTGGCCATTTTGTTATTAATTTCCTCTGCCTGGACAGGTGGGCGGTGATAGAAAGTGCAGCAGTAATTATTTGTGATATGGCTTGGTTATTTTAACTGCCCAGTCAACTGGGTTCTCTTGTTTGTAGTCTCGGGTGTCTATTGATAGGTTAAAAGTTCAATCTGAAAAGAGCTTGGACTATTTAATTGTCCAAATAGCTTGGTAATTTTCCAAGTGGACAGGGACCTGAAGTAGATAAAAGTATCTCTGATAAGGGGTCTTTCCCTATATCATAAATAAAGATACATTGCTTGCCCATAGGGGGCATTAGATACCAGTTTCTTAGTTGGAATAGGGGAGGAGGCATTGCAGAAATGATTATTTAAGCCAGAGACCTTAAAAAGTCAAGAGTCTACCCTCAAGTTATAGTTTATATGTAGGGGCTCTGAGCAAGGATACATATTAACATTATGGGAATATTTCCAAGATGCTCTAATGATATAGTTCATGGCATAAATGAACTTAAGTTCTTAGTATATACCTAATTTCCAACAGGTATGTCGGGGATATAGATTTCATTAAAAAATGGCAAAAAACTTGTGTTAGTGTTATTATTTGCATACAATTTAGGCACAGTGTTCTTGAAGACTAATCCATTGGATGAAAGTGGTACAATGAAATAAATCCCTGATGTCTTCCTGTCTGAATGTATCTGTCTCTGTAAAATCTAGCATAGACAGCATAAAGGGTATATTATCTATTGATTCATGAAAGTTATACCACAGCTCAAAGCCTTAAAACTATAAACATGTATTGTCTCACATATTTTGAGGCAGAAATCTAGGAATGATGTAGATAATTGGTATTTCTTAAGTTTCACTCCACGTGTTAGCTGGGACTTTTTATCTAAAGGCATGGCTGAGACTGGGGGTTCATATCCGAGACAGAAATTTTAGAGCTGAAAAATATAATATGTGAAATATAAACTCACTGAATGGACTTAATAGTAGATGAGAAAAGGAAGAGATTGATAATTTTTTTTAAAAAAAAGCATGACTCAGTTATAATTTTAAGAGACTAACTTCAAATATAATGATATAGGTAGGTTGAACATAAAAGAATGGAAAAAGGATATACAAATACTAATCAAAAGAAAGCTGAACTGGCTATATTAATATACTGGAAAGTAGATTTCAGAGCAAAGAAAATTACTGGAATAGAGACGGACATCAAGTAATGACAACGGTTGGTTTAATAAGAAGATATGATTTTAAATATGAGTACCAAACAGCAGAATTTCAAGATTCATGAAGCCAAAATGACAGAATAAAGGAAAAATACACAGATCTACAATTATAGTTGAAGATTTCAACATCCCTGTGTCAATAACTAGTGGAAACATTTGACAGAAAATCAGCAGGAATATAGAAGAACTCAACAACAGGATCTAATTAGCATTTATAGCACATATTATCCAACAACATCAGAATACACATTCTTTTCAAGTGCACACGGAACATTTACCAAGATAGATCATATTCTGAGCAATTAAAAAGCCGTAATAAATTTAAAGAAATAATTTTAAAAAGTTCTTTTGCAATAATGGAATCAGACTAGAAATCTATACCAGAAAGATAACAGGAAAACCCTAAACATTTGGAAATTAAAAGGCATAGTTCTAAATATTCCAATGGGTCAAATAGGAAGTCTCAAGGGAAAGCAAGTTTCTGGTTGATAATGATGTTGCTGGTCTGTGGTAGGAGTAGGAGCAGATCAATGTGAGATCACAGTTTGAAAACCATTGATGTGGAGCATTATATAATGCAGAGCTCCACTCTCAAGGATATTTACACTGCGCATATACAGTCCAGCAATGCTGGATCAAGCTCTTCTCCTTACGGACTAATAGGAACTTATGATTATGTGCACCCACTTATAAATTTGTCTCTAATGAAGCTTAATTTGCATTTATACCCCTTGACACCAATGAGGGTATATGTGTATGTGCTCTTTTGCCTGGCATCCTTGCTGCTTGACACGTTTATTACTCACTCAGTCCCCAGAGACCTGTTTGTGGCTCCTATTTAAAGAGTATATTTGAACGACAGTATGTAGGCTGTATAGTGTAATATTTGCTCCTATTTGATATGTGTAAACTGAGAAAACCAGCAAATGCTCATACAATTGTCCCTTTTCTTAAGCAAAAAAGAAAAGAAATAATAGCAACAACGAAAGTCCTTTTTGCTAAAATTACTAGCAAATATACAGCTCTTGACAAGGGTCCTATGAACTTTTAAAATTGAATAAAAGGTACAAATCTACAAATGACACAAATTCATTATGTCCCTATGTGTGCCAGACATTGGATTTAAAATGTAAATTATTGTCTGTGATACTCATGCTATATGCACAAGTTCCATAATGCTTTTTGTTTAAAATTTTTTGAACCAAGAAAAGTAATAATTTTGAATAAGTTAGTAAATCAAGTTTGATAGTTTGCTGGATTAAGTCAGTTATGAGTGCTGCTAAAAAAACAAAACAAAACTATAATTTCAGTCTTAAAAATATTTTAAAAATTTTTTAAAGATTTTATTATTTAAGAGAGAGCATGCACATGGGGTGGGGAGGGAGAGGGAGAAGCAAAAGCAGACTCCTCACTAAGTGCAGAGTCCCCACATGTGGGGCTCGATCCCAGGACTCTGGGAACATGAGCTGAGCTGAAGGCAGACACTTAACCAACTGAGCCACCCAGGTGCCCCTATATTTTACAATTTTTAGGACATAGGAATAAAAAATATTTGTAGAGATTTAAGTCTTTTTATTAATAAATTGTTAGTTGTCACCAACAGTAGAGCTACATTTAAAGAAGTAAAAATCCAATGAAATTGAAGTTGAGAGTATTTTTTTAACCAAATTTTGCTTTCTCTTGTCATATTTCATTAGAAAACTTAAACTTTTCCTTTCTATGAAAGTTTTAGGGCCTCCAGCCTCCTTGCCCATGATTACCTAGTGAGTGCAGGAAAACATAGGCTTAAGAGTCAGACGCATTTAAATTCCTGCTTCTACCTATTTGTTAAGAACAAACAGGGCTACAACTGTGTCCAAGAGTAAAGCCAAGGCTGATGGTTGCCAAAACAGGATGCTAAGAACATCCTCTACAAAGTTTTGTCAGTTAATTTAAGTGACAATAGTATAGCAACTAATTGACTCCATTAATGGACTCCTGCTAAGTTAATAGTTCAATCAATATTGGCCACCTAGGTTTACTATTAAGTACAAATACACACTTTTTCAGCCTTCTATGATCTGCAGTCCATTTAATTACACATTAGGATTAATTTCTAGCTTTATGACTTGGGGGGCTGTTTTCTACTTCTTAGGAATGAATTTAATTTTTTTCCTGGAGTATTAGAATGATGGAGTGAATATATGTATTTGTTTTCTCCTCTAGCTAGTACTTTTGAAGCACCTATACCATGGCAGATATTGATTCAGGCATGGGATCTCAATTACCATGTAGTCCTATTGTCATATAAGCCATTCAGGTTACATCATCCTGCTCATCACCTCAGCACCTATGACATGGGTTTATCAGCATGCCAGTGGAGTCTGTAATCTCATGTCCAGACTAAGATTAAGTGCTGAGGTTTTCTGAAATGTTTGTGGGTAGAAGAGGTGGGAGTTGCAACTTTCATTTTAAAGTCTGAGAAAGCTTTTCTTTATCACTAAAGAAGCTTAAAGTTGTTGAAATGAATTTTGTATTTTTGGATAGTCTAGAGTTGCAGAAAAATTCTGATAGTACAGAGAGTTCCCATGCTTTACTCCACAGCCAGTTTCCTTAATATTTATATCTTACATTCATATGATACATTTATTACAATTAATGAACCAATGTTGGTACCTTATTATCTGGAGTCCATATTTTACTCAGATTTCCTCAGTTTTTACCTAATTTTTTATTCCAGGAACCTGTCCAGAAAACCATATTCTATTTAATTGTCATATCTCCTCAGGTTTTCTTTTTTTGGCTGTTTTCAGATTTTCCTTGGTTTTGATAAGTAGTTTGGATTTTGAGAAGTAGTCAGATAGTTTATAGAATGTCCCTCAGTTGGAATTGGATGTTTTTCTCATGATTAGATTGGGGTTGTGAGGTTTGTGGAGGAATGATCACAGAGGTAAAGTGCCATTCTCATCACATCATATTAAGGGGACATACTATCAACATAGCTTATCACTGTCGATTGTTAACCTTGATCAAGCCTGCTAGAGGTCATGTTTAACAAGTGTCTCCACTGTAAATTTATTCTCCTCGACCCTTCTTTTCTGTACTTTTAGAAAGCCATGTCCTGTACAAAGCTCATGCTGAAGGAATTGAAAGTTATGCTTCATCTTTTTATTTTTTTATTTTTTTATTTATTTTTTTTTAAGAGTTTATTTATTTATGATAGTCACAGAGAGAGAGAGAGGGGCAGAGACACAGGCAGAGGGAGAAGCAGGCTCCATGCACCGGGAGCCTGACGTGGGATTCAATCCCGGGTCTCCAGGATTGCGCCCTGGGCCAAAGGCAGGCGCCAAACCGCTGCGCCACCCAGGGATCCCTGCTTCATCTTTTTAAAGCATGTTATGTATGTGAATAAATTATGTGAAATATTTCTGCATGGAAGGTTTGTCTAATCTCCATTTCTATATTCAATTATTTCTTTATACCAGTCTGGACTGATGGGTACTTATTTTATACTTCATTAGAATCCAATATTACTTTATTTACTTAGTACTTTGTTGCTTAAACTGTTCTAACAATTGAGAACTCTTTCAGTTGGATCTTGTGTCCCTCTGACATAATTCCTTTTACTTTATTTGTGTGGGGATGTGTGTGTTTAATTTAACACTTCTTTACATTTTGGGGCTACAAGATGCTCCAGGCTCATTTTGTATATTTTCTGTTCTAATGCTAGAATCAGCGACTTCTCCAGAGTCCTGATTTCTTTCTTTCTTTCTTTCTTTCTTTCTTTCTTTCTTTCTTTCTTTCTTTCTTTCTTTCTTTCTTTCTTTCTTTCTTTTCTTCTTTCTTTCTCTTTCTTTTTCTTTCTTTCTTTCTTTCTTTCTTTCTTTCTTTCTTTCTTTCTTTCTCTTTCTTTCTTTCTTTCTTTCTTTCTTTCTTTCTTTCTTTCTCTTTCTTTTTTTCTTTCTTTCTTTTGAAGATGGCATTAGAAATTGAGTTCTGGATGCTAGGACTAGGTGTTCTTGTTGCTACTAGGGGGTCATTGCTTCTAGACCCTTTAGCTGACAAAGAAAGGAAGTATATATGTATGTATACTAAATGGTGTATATGCACATATCTATAAATACCTTTATACATAGCTATCTGTATCTGCGTTAAACTAAGTATGAAGTATCGGTGTCTCAATCTCTAATCCATTAACATGTGGATTATTCTTGCCTTTTCCCCTTGCTTATCTGTAATCCCCACTCTAACACTGATAAATCTGATTCCACCAGCCATCCATCTGCTTCATTATTTAATTCAAATGTACATGTATAGTGGTTTCAGAATTGCTAACCCATACCTCCATGGGAACTAAGTTTATCAACTGGAATATAGTACTCATATACAGTTCCTTTTGTTTTCTTCCTAGTCTTACATACTACACTCATTTCTTGCCTAATGAATTTATCAATTACTGACTCATACAGGGGTGTTGAAGTCTCCAACTGTAATAGTAGATTTTTCTATTTCTCCTTCAGTTCTATCAGTGAGGATTCTCATTTATGTTGTTATGTCTGCCTGGAGAATTGACCTCTTTATAAGACTTTTCTTTATATCTGATAATTTTTGTTGTTGTAAAATCTGCTTAGTCTGAAATCCATTCATCTTTTGATTTGTGTGCACATGGTAAATCTTTCTCCAACCTTTTGCATCTAATGCACTTGAGTCCCTATATGAAAATGATTTCTTATAGACAACATATTGATCTTTTAAAAAAATTTAGTCTGACAGTCTCTTTTAATTGGGTGTGTTTAGACTATTTACATTAAAAAAGGTTATTGGTACAGTTGGATTAATATCTATTATAACTGTTTTGTATTTATTACATCTATTGTTTATTTCTGTTTTCCACCTGACTTCTCTGGTTTTAGTTAAGCATTTTATATGATTCCATTTTATGACTGTCTTCTCTTAGTGTGCCAATTATACTTCTTTCAAAAAAATGTAATGGTTCTAAAGTTTACAATAGACATATTTAACAAACCTAAGTCTATTTCTGAATAACACTCTCTTCTCTGTTCTACACATTATAAACAGAAGAGAACGTATGACTGAATAGCACTTTTCTGGTAAGAGATTATCATCCTTCCACCTCAATTGACTCTGTCTTCCAGCTCCTTATCCTTGGAAGTCTGGATTTGGTATAACAGCAGTTCATTTAGAATGGTTTTTTAGATAGTTTCTTCACTGATTTCTGCACTCTTCAAGAAATTTGAAATTTGCTTCTGATTCTTAAAGGGAAGAACACAATTCTTTCCCAAAACACAATTCCAAAACTACATTTTTTAAAAGATTGTATTTATTTATTCATGAGAGACACAGGGAGAGAGAGAGAGAGGCAGAGACACAGGGGCAGAGGGAGAAGCAGTCTCCATGCAGGGAGCCAGATGTAGGACTCAGTCCCGGGTCTCCAGGATCATGCCCTGGGCTGAAGGCGGCGCTAAAATGCTGAGCCACCCAGGCTGCCCCAAAACTACATTTAAGGTGATTAGGATGGAATATTACTGAGCCATCAAAAAGAATGACATCTTGCCATTTGTAACAATATGGATGGAACTAGAATGTATGATGCTAAGTGAAATAAGTCAGAGAAAGACAAATACTGTATGATTGCACTCAAATGTGGAATTTAAGAAAGAAGACATATGAGTGAAATCATATGACAATTGTCTTTCTCATATGTGGAATATAAGAAACAGTACAGAGGATCATAGGATAAGGGAGGGAAAACTGAGTGGGAAGTCACCAGTAAGGGAGAAAAACCATGAGAGACTATTTACTATAGGAAACAAACTGAGGGTTGCTGGACGGGAGGTGAAAAGGGGGATTGGGCTAATTAGGTGATGAGTATTAAGGAGGGTACATGATGTGATGAGTACTGGGTATTATACTCAACTGATAAATTATTTTTTAAAAAATATTTAGATTTAATTTGTCAACATATAGTATAACACCCAATGCTCATCCTATCCTGATAAATTCTTGAACATTATATCTGAAACTAAGTATGTACTATATATTGGCTAGTTGAATTTAAATTTAAAAAAAGAAAAAAAGACAGATGAACATATGGGAAAGGCAAAAGTAAAAAAAAGGAGAGGGGGAAATAAGCTAAAGAGACTCTTAGAGATAGAGAAGAAACTCAGGGTTGATGGAGGAGAGGTAGGTGGGGGATGGGCTAGATGGGTGGTGGGTATTAAGGAGGGTGCTTATGATGAGCAATGCATGTTGTATGTAAGTGATGAATCAATGAATTCTCCAAAAACCAATATCGCACTATATGTTAACTAACCAGAATTTAAAGAGAGATGTTTAGGATAATGCATGAGGAGAGCTTCTGATTTGCTGGGCATATTCTCTTCTTGATTTGGGTAAGAGTTACATAGATGTGTTCACATTGCAATAATTCATTTATGATTGGTGTCTGTTTCCATATGTATGTTTTGTTGCACTTTTAAAAAGTTACAAAATAAAAATACAATACAAAGGAGAAAATTTTTAAAATAAATTTGCACTGTTATTTCTACACATGGGGATTATAATTATGATATAAAACAATACAATCTCTTAGATGCTTGACAAAGATTTCTCAGTTTTAAGAAAGCCACAGGTTTTTAAAAATTTCTTGTTTTGGAGTTAACATTGGAATCCCCTAATCATGTTTCAAATTGAGTCTTATTCTGCTTGTTTTCCAGACTCTGCAAGCTTGTTCTTCTTCTAGCTGGGTTACTTGACCTTGCTTCCTGATGGCAGTCTGTCAGAGTCTCTTGAACTAATTCCTAAGCAGGAGGGATTTAAGGAGATTTAACCTAACCTTCTGGGATTCAAATCCTAGTTACTCTTGCTGTTTTACTCTAGCTCTGATCATGTGTCCCAGTTTTGAAAGCTTTACTTCTGTCTTGTTTACTGTATCTAATCCTGACTTTGTGACCCGTCACTTACTCTCTTCTTTGTAAGATGGGCACCCTGCCTTTCTCTGCTCTATTTCCCATGCTTTCCCAGCTACTGACATCATTTATCTAAACCCTGGCCTGGTGTTTGAGCTCTTACTACCACCTGACAGGCCCTCTTGATCCAACAGTTAATCTTAGTAGGTTTCAAGATACTATCTGTCCATATTTTACCTGATACCTTCCCTGCCAACTTTTCTACAGGTATCTCTTACTAGTTTTCATGGTCTCTAACACCAATTGCTATTCTCTATTTCCACCTGCTGTTTCCATATGGGTCTTTTCTTTACATATCCATTTGTTGGACTTTTCCTCAGGCCCTCACAGAATTTATGAATAGAGGATACTAGAAATGAAAGAGTGCTCAGAGTAAATGTATACAAACTTTTCCTTGTGTGGGGAAGAGACAGAGGTTCAAATAAGTAGATGGCTAGATGATATTTTCAGATATTACTCTAACAGGGATAATATTTTTAAAACCCTTCCAAGAATGTTTTTCTTTATGGTAATTTGGCTTCTGGTTCAAGAAGCTACCTAAATGTTGGGACCTGAAAGTGGTTTCACAGAGCTCTGTACTCTCCAGAAAGGTGTGAAGAACACAGAATACCTAAGACTCCAAGGAGTTGTAGAAATTTTCAGAAAACTGGTAGTTTGGAAGAGGCCTGGAGTTGGCACTGAGAAGCCACGTTTGGGAACTTTTGCTCTGGACATTTTGCCAGGCACTGTGGATTTTAACAGCTGGTGCCAGCAGATGCTCAGTTGACAATGTGGGACCAGACACACCTGAGTAGATACCACCACTAGATGTCTAGTGACTACGTAGGGAAACGTCTCAGAGAAGGTCTGCAAGGACTCAGGGAACAGTACATAGGAAAGAGTTCTCCCCACTAAATGCCAGGTTAGAGATAAGCCTCTCACTGCCACAGTGAGAAGAAAAAGGGGACAGAGGACGGTCCTTGAGAAAATAAAGGCCCTGATAGAAAATGTGAATTTTGAATGAATGAGCATTTTAGTTAATACATGTAGAATAGACAAAACTGAATTACCCTGTTAGAGTTTAACATTTTTTCCCCCTTTTTAACCAAAACAGAAATTCAAGAGCAAGATGTGAGCAATTCTAAGAAATTGTTTGCAGTTTTGTGCATGTCAGCTTTGAAGCAGATTTTCACAGGCTGAGGGAACAGTGTGTGAAACCATGGGGACATAGGATAGCTGATAGCCCCAGGGAGACCGCTCAGAGGGTGAGATCACAAGCAATTTTGCAAACAACAACAACAAAATGTTGTCTCAAGAGTGCATCAGAATAGAGACACCTGGGTGGCTCAGTTGGTTAAGCATCCAGCTCTTGATTTCAGCTCAGGTCATGATCTCATGATCCTGAGATCAAGCAGGGAATCTGCTTGAGGTTCTTTCTCCCTCTTCCCCTCCCCCATTCTCTGTCTCTGTTCTCTGTCTCTTTGTCTCAAATAAATCTTTTTTTTTTTTTTTTTTTTTTTTAAAGAGTGGATCAGAATAGGAGACATCCAGAACTGAGTGGCTTATACAAACGGATAATTTCTCAGAATAGGGCTAGCCTGGACAGCCTACCAGTAACACATTTCTTAGAACTGTTGTTCCAGATCCAAGAACTGTGGTATAATTTAGAGTACCCCAGGAGAGTCTGAGATTGTCCAGTAAGAGAAGAGGTTAAGGTCAAAACTAAGTTGATGTAGAGAAAATGAGATTTAATGTTTCTCAGCCTATAGCTGAAATTCTTACTGTGAAGATTGCCTAGACATGATAGAACTCTCTAGCACAGTCAAAACACATTTCTTCCCCCAGAGGCTTAAAACTGAGTTTGGAACCATATAGCCTAAATTCCAGACTAATATTGTCCTATTACAGTGAATATCTTTTTCAATTTCTGGTTTCTCCAGTAGTTTCTTGTTTAATTGAAATTTCTTGTAAAAGTAGATAAGAAACAGGAATATAAAGGTAGGTGTGTTTCAGAACTATTTTAATAGAAATTTTTATTCAGTCATGACTAAGAGTGGCTTTTGCAGATGGTCATGATTGTGAAAGACGTGGAAGTTACTTTGGATGTATAGAATGTGTTGTGCATTAATCAACCTCAGCTAATATCTTTCACTGAGTTCCAGTTACAGAGGTTCTGAAATGGAGCTACTGCCTAGCCCAGGGTCCTGCACAAATCTCTACCTTCCCAAGAGATATGCATAATTTGATGAAGATTTATGAAAACAAAGAATTTGAAATTATTGTGGAGCTGTACCATATGTTATCCCATGTATGTGAAATTCGCATTTCCTTGTGTTTCATTTATGCATTGTTTGCTGAAATTGATAGAAATAATATGAATTTCAATATGCCCCTTACTCTGAATCTTTAAATAAAAAAATAAGAAATGCTTGTATATCTCTACATTTTGCTTAATTTAAGTTTGAATTGCCAGCTGGAAATGGACACTTTCTTGTTTAGGCCCTAAGCCTGAGGGAGCATAACCAGACAAAGGTAGAAAATCAAAACATAGTCCCTGAATTTAAAAAAAAGCAGTCCAGTGAAATCAAGTCAGGTAGAAGTCCATCTGGCTCCTTTAGCACAATGTGCCTGTGATTCCTCTCAAGTGTGTGAACATACCTAAGTAGAAATGTGAACACTAATTGCTAATATCCTGCCAGTCTTCTTGATTCCTCTAGACCTTTGAAGAAAATAAAATTATACATGTCTCCCAGGAATAGAATCCATCTGGTTTGAGGAAAATGACATTATCCCTCAGTAGACCTAAAAAATTTTATGCTACACCTGCTGAAAAACTTGGGCAAAATACTTCTAACCAGACCCCAGAGGAAAGGGGCATGTTTTGCAAGTAAACCTTTTGTCATCTTTTTTTGTTGAGCCCTGAGTCGAGTGCATCTAGGCTAATGGTGACCACATGTGTTGGACTTCAAAGGTCTTGTCCTACATCAGTAATAAATAGTTGGCTGAGCATTAGATGATCTCTAGAAGAAATCATTAGTAGATCCTGAGAAGAAACATCCACTCTCAGGGTTTGTAAAGAAGAAACATGCACTCAGGGGTTGTAAAGAATGTCTGATCCTTAAAGAAATAGATCCATGGTTATTAGAGTCAGTTGGATAGCTTCTTCAAAATATGCCTCCTTCCACCAGTGGGCTGGGTCAGAATTTCTGGAAGTGAGGGACCAGCAGGTATAGATCTTCCTTGGACAAAGGACAACAAAAACAGCAACATTATAAGCACCTCCTCATTTTCTTTCACTTTTGTTTGATGTTTTACAATTTTCTCTAGCATCCATATCTTCAGTTTCATTTAATCCTTTCAATAATCACATAAAGCAGGGAGAATAGGTGCTCAAGAATTTTATTAGTCTTTTTTTCTGGTCTACTTAAACTCTGGTTTCACTCCTAGTCTGTATTTCACACCTCAGTTAAGAATCGTCTAACATGTACATTTCATCAACTCTATTCCTGCTCAATTATTTTTTTTTAAATGGCTCCCCATTACCTTTAGCATAAATTTCACCTTCGTAGGACATAAAATGTCAGTGGTAATCTGGTCTCTCTGAATCTGCCTGGCCTCATCTCCCACTCTCCTCTTATCATAAATGAAGCTTCAACATTGACCTCTCATTTGCCCTACACATGCCACAACCCATGTCACAAACTCAGTCTACAGGGTCTCCCTCCAGCCTCTATGTCTGGGTAATCCTTATTCAGTTACATTTTGGCTCAATGAATATTTTGATTCCAGCAGACAGACTTAGAGATTTATTTGTATATATTTCCCATTTTAGTACTCAACACTCTGTAACATTGTGTGTGTGTGTGTGTGTGTGTGTGTGTGTGTGTGTGTTGTACATAAAATTGTTTTCCTATCACAATGCAGGAGTTTTAGGGCAGGAACTATGCCTTTTAATCTTTGTGTCACCATGATGAGAACAGAGCCTGGTATATGAAAGATGGATAAGTAAAGGAATTCCTGTTTGTGCTATAGCTTTAGCCACAGTGACCAGGTCTTTGTGGGCATTACCCAGCATCTCCTGAGGTGATCAGCCTCAATCAGTCACAGCTTGATAGCACCTCTCTTTCTCCTATGGAGCTACCATGTTGCTGCTAAATGACAAGATGCAGAGGTGGGAAGGCTGGTCCTTTCACATATATTTAACCAGGATGAGTAGGGAGGCTAGTATGTATGGAACAAACATTTGACAAGTGGAAGATGGAAATGAGTGAATAAAAGGCTAGAAGGACAGTCCTGAGATTCAGAATTTCTTATGAGCATTTGGAAGATGTTCCCGCCAGATTAAGAAGTCTCTTGCACTAGATGACAGTCAGTCAGTTGTAGTAATGGCTCCTTATTTTTCCTCTCTCCTTTTTTCAAGCTCTTTTCTCTCACTGCTTCCCCAATTCAGTGGTGGATATCCCAGTCCAAGAGTAGAACATAAACTGTGGATACAGGCTTTTATTTCTGGGAACTCAGGCTTACAGTTATATATCTACAAGGAAAGAACAGTTTACTCTTCTATTAACACAGATTATCTCAGCCAAGGTTGTATTCTCAGCTAATGTTGCATTGTTCACAATGAGTGCTTCTTAAGCTTTGTGCACAGATATACTGGCCTAATATTCCTCAAATTTCAATGAACACAGATTCACCTGAGGATCTTGTTTAAAAACAGATTCTGGGGATGCCTGGGTGGCTCAGTGGTTGAGTATCTGCCTTTGGCCCAGGGTGTGATCCCAGGGTCCCTGGATCGAGTCCCATATCAGGCTCCCTGCATGGAGCCTGCTTCTCTCTCTGCCTCTGTCTCTACCTCTCTCTCTCTCTCTCTTTCTGTGTGTCTCTCATGAATAAATAAAAAAAATATAAAAAACAAAAAACAGATTCTGATTTACGAGTCTTTACTGTGACCTCACATCCTCCCTGCATTTTAACAAGCTCTTGAGTGAGGCCAGTGTTTCTAGTCCTTGGGCCACACTTTAAGTAGCAAGGAGATTTTTTTTAAAGATTTTACTTATTTATTTATTCATGAGAGACACACAGAGAGAGGCAGAGACATAGGCAGAGGGAGAAGCAAGCTCCCAATGGAGACTCTGATGTGGTTCTCAATCCTAGGACTCCAGGATCACAACCTGAGCCAAAGGCAGATGCTCAACCACTGAGCCACCCAGGTGCCCCAGTAGCAAGGATTTGAAAACAAAACTACCACCACTAAACTCTAGAGTCAACCACCAGAACCCACCTGGGAAAGACAGGAATTAGATTAAGTTTTTTGGCTCATGTGAGTTTGTGTTGTCTTCATGGCAGCTATAGCCTCATCCATACTAAAATATCATCATGTTAATTTGGATATCTGGTGGTATCTTTGGGGCTCAGGCCCCAAAGAATGCAAAGTGACTTCTCAGTGACAACCTTTAGTCCTTTACCAACACTAACTTTGAGTAGACAAACGTTTTTATTTGCTCCCAGGTATGTACCCCTGAGGCTGTGTAGCTCCTCTATGAAGGGCAGGTAGAATGGAGACTAGAAGGGTAGATTAAAGGAAACGAGAAAAGTTAATAGAGGTTACCAATATAACTGGTAAAATTGAGATTGAAATAGTTTCACGATTTCCATTATGCCAAAAGGGTAGAAAAGCTCAGCTATTATTTTATTTCCTGCTGTGATCTGAAATAGAAAGGTTAAAAAATGGCCTTAGCTAAATTAGGATAGTTTTGTTTTGCCTCTGGGAATACTGGGAAAAATAGAATCAACGTGTTTTGATTTCATGTTTGAAATATGCCAGGCACAGAAAATTAGGCGAATTACACACTGAGATTTTTGTAAATTTAATTATAGGCTACTTGCTAACTGTCTACAGTGTGGAAAGTACCAGGTAGGTGTGTCAGTTTCCCACAGGATCTGTTTTACAAGGCCATTGCTCTCTATACTCACAGTGGCATGCACTTGAACTCTTAGTCTCTTTAGATGTCCAGTGGTTTGTTGCTGATTAATTTTTGGGAAAGAGTGGTTCACAGTGATCCAATGAGACAGCTGAGTTATGATCCCTTGAACACCGTGTATACTGCAGATGGTATCCACGGCATGTTTCATGAATGGCGGCATTAGTGTTAACTTTGCTCTTGTATAAATTACTTCCCACTGAAACTTACCAATTTTCAGATACATAGATGTGTTTTCTTTGGCTGGTTATGTTGATAACTTAAAATTTTCTTCATTGGACTGATGAATTTCTTTCATCTGGAACTTTGAAAATAGACAAATCAAAACTGAGCATTGAGTTCTATGTTAAAAAATATTGCATGTGTTTTTATGCCTGAGTTCTCATATTTCCTAACCAAGCAAAATCACTTGAATAAAGATTTATATGGAATATGAAGGGACCTCATTACATTACGCCATTTAACACTACTTACAAAATTCTTTTTAAATTTTTTTGCAAAAAAACTTTTATTATGAGGGAGAAAATATCTACATTTCTCACTAAACTAAGTGTCCTCTCTCTGCCTCCCCCCTGCCTCTCTTAGATCCCTCCCCCTCTTGCTTTCTGCAAGTATGTAGAAAGGTTATATAAGCACACAGTGAAAAGAAGCCATATACCAGAAGAGAGCTCTCACCAGAAACTGAATGCTGGTAGAATCTTGATCTTTCCAGTTTCCAGAACTATGAGAAAATATGCTTCTGTTGTTTGAACCATATAGTAGGTGGTATTCTGTTAAACCATTTTCTGTTATATGGCAGATGGAACAGACTAATACACTGCTCTATTTTTCTATTTGGAAATGAGCAATCTAATCTCCATATATGATCTATTTTTTGTAAGTGGGGAGAAGGACACAACTTCTAGAGAGGCAGTGGTTTTAAGGTCATATTCTTGGCAGAGGAGTGGCATTGATGCTGTTAGCAATTGTGTTTATGATAAATTCTAGTCCCAAGCAGCAGTGCAAACTAGCATCTGGAATTGGGAGGAGGCAATAGCAGTGGAACCAGTTCTATGGTAAGGCTTCAGCCATTATTCCTGGAAGCCTACCTAGGATTTGGATTCTCTAGCCCTCTCAACAGTCCTGTGGGCTATGTACCATCCTTTTTACAATCCTTTTTCTGCCTCATCACCATAGTCAGCTTTGTTCCCTGTGTCCCATAGAAAAGTACTAGGGCCATACAAGAGGGTAAATTTATGTTACTAAGAATTTAAGGCTTAATTAAGTTTTTGATTGGTAAGTGATTCTACCAAGCTATTGGTGCAGGATGCTCAACAGAGATGTGTCCCGGGAAATTATTGCACACTGAGAAGAAATATCAATGTAAACTATGTAGAAATAATTTTAGTAATAATTATAACACATGTAAGATACATTGACTTATTTAAACTTTCTCAGTACTAAAAAAGCCTTCTCTTTATCCTTTAGTCTTCAAAATAGTTCTGAATTAAATTAGCATGAATATTATAAAGGAGGCATTGAAAGGTTACAGATATTAAGTAATAAATTTGAAAAGTTGCAGGATTCTAATTGGATAGGAAACAAAGCTCAGGCCCTCTGAACACACATGGTATATGTTCATAGATTTCCCCTCCTAACCATTATTTGGTTTTACTTTTGGGGTTTATGGAGCCTTCTAGGAATCACTTAATTTTTATATTCATAGAGACACTACTTCCTCTCTTTCATTGCTGCCATTTTGTACTGTTCAGTTTCCGAAAATTAGATCACATTCTTCTAAGGATTTCCCAGTTTAATTCTTAACTCTGCTTATGATTAACTTGATTAGCCCTTACACTTATTAATATGTTTGCATTTGGTGTAATGCCATCCTTTGCAATTGTTATTAATAGCTTCAGTGTGATAATAACTTTTGGAGAGTTTATTTGCATGCTTTAATTCTCTAGCTAAGTGGGATAATATTCACAGAAATGTTGCCTCAGTGGCACTCCATAATATTTTTGGGGATCCTGTGTTTTTTTAGCTTTCAATCTATCAACTTTGTATGCTTTGCTAGTGTATGGGATTATAATGATCAAGATTTTTAAAAATTATGTGTATATAAATATAAATATGAATATATATATATGTATATCATAGTAGGCCTTGTGAAATGGAAGGTAAAGTAGTAACAGGTAGTTGAGGTAGTTGCTCGGCTTCCCTTTTTCTTATATCCATAGAAATCTATCACTAAATATTTTTGCTTCTCTATGCTAAATATGTTTATTGGTGTAATCTTACAAGGACACAGGACATTCAGATCAGAATGCTTTGAGGGAGTGTTTAACAAAAGGACTTTCACTAGTAGTATTTTTGTGGGGGGAGGGTCAGAGAGAAAGATAGGGAGAGAGAATCTTAAGCAGGCTCCATTCCCAGTGTGGAGCCTGACACAGGGCTTGATCTCACAACCCTGAGATCATGACTTGAACTGAAATCAAGAGTTGGAACTTAACCAACTGAGCCACACAGGATCCCCTAATAAAAGGACTTTTTTTTTTTTTTTTTTTTTTTTTACAAGGGTATAGGTGAGTTGTTTGGGAACCACAAGAGGTAGTACAGTGCCCCGGGGTAAACACCAACCCAAGAACTGAAGGAACAAGTAACAGCAATTCCTAGAACCTAGGAGGAGAGAGTCCTGGAAAAGGGGGATACTTTAGAGGAGGTTCTGATGGATGGATGCAGGAGTTGATCAGGGAAGGAACCAGGGAAATAAATAGCTCAACATTACCTTCTGTCTCCTTGAATGTGCATTAAGGTAGAGCCAGTGGAAGTAGTTCAAATAAATCAGTTCATGAAGAGTGGAGGCCCATCAGGAAAGGAAAAAGGACTTTATCTAGCAAACTATCCAAATCTGATTACTTGTCATCACCTTCATGGAAACCATCTTAGATCAATCCTCATGGCCTTTGTGGACTATTGCAATATTCTTGCCTTTTCAACCAGTCTCCTCTTCACTCTATTACACATCTCCACAAACAGCCAGAATGACTCGTGCTCTCTAAATCAACCAAGGGTCCTTTATTTCTTAAACCTCTCCTACAGTAATCTGATCTTTCACACTACCCCACTAATTCCTACAATCATGACTGGTTCTTGTCTCCACAACAGTAACATTCCTTAATCCTCATTTCTCAGTTTCTGGATTTCCTCTCCTCTGGTGCTCTTTTGTACTGGGGCAAGTCCTTTCTATGACCATTTGCTAGACTTGTCAGTACTGATAATAGTGATCTTTATATTTCACTTTAGAATTCTACTCCCTTACTATCACCTACTATTTTTCTAGCCCTGTGCCCCATCCCTAACACCCCTTCACTCATGTCTAAAATCCATCAGTCATCCCCCTCTTCACTCTCTCTCTTCCGATACTCACACTCATTGCATCTTCTTATCCAAATATTGTAGTCACTCCCTTAAATACATTCTCTCTCACAGACTCTCTTCCTAAACCTGATGAACCCCAAGTCATCATGTACCCTTCCACCGACATCTAGCTACAGAAAGTGTACAACCATTCTAATGGTCTTACTTTAAACTCATGATGTGGTCTTCTATGGGTGTTTAATGCTGCCTGTCAGATTATTTTTCCTTGGTCTGTTCAGTCCCCCACTCCTAAAACACCTATTTCATTCATTCTCTTGTCTCCTCAAATCCCCCAAAATCTTTTCCTACATTCTTACTCCCAGCTTAAAGACATTGTTTCATATATCACTGAGAAAATAGAGGTATTCAGAAGAGAAATTCCCAAGCACCACAACTCACCTGCCTGATCATATCCTCTGCCTTCTGTTCTGGTTCTACAAATGGCCACTCCATGTTCCTAACCAGGGCCAAGTCCTCTACTTGTGCATACCTTTTGGCCATTCCTTCTTATTCTCCCTTATGAATTTCAGTTAATTTCCTTACTCTCTACCATAGTCCCCAGGGCTATAATCTTCAGATCTCTTCTACTTTAAAAAAAAAAAAAAATCTCACCTAATTTCTTGGTTTTTAATATTATCTACATATATATGACTCCTAAATTGGTATTTCCAGCTCAGACCTTTCCTCCAGACATCAAATTTGTATATCCAATTATCTCTGTGCGGGTAAATGTGATAAGCTACTTGTGGCTCCTGAAATTCATGAAGCCCTAACCCTCTCTTTACTTATGCCAATTGCTGGGGCATGTCTGTAGAATTCTAAGATGGAGAGAATCATTTGAAAGCCATAGATATTATCAGTAAAGAATTTTTGGCTAGGTGAGGATAGCAGCTTAGTCTCCCAGAACTTTTGAACCTAACAAATATGAAACTGCTTATACTTTAAAAATAAACTTAGTTATTGTTATTTAGTGACTTTAAATGCCATTACTAGCTGAGATGAGTACTAGAGTTTGGCAATATTATTTTACATAGACATTCTCAGTTCACCTTCCTAGGATTCTGGAATGCTTGGAAACTATTTGAAGAGTATTAAGCCTTTAAATTAAGTCCACAGACATGGCCGGTGACAAAAACTTTATATACTATCTATTTTTTAAAAAAGAATATCTAATTTTGTTCTACTCTCTTTATATCCAAAATAGAGAAAGCTTCAGGGGAAAGTGTCAAACCACGGTATAAAGCCAGCTCAAGTAGTTGCAAAGAAAGGGTTTTCAGCATGTGTTGAAAGTTATTTTTGACATTTCTATAAATAAGCTTATCTCACATTTCTGTGCACTTCCTTCACTTAATAAGAATAAAAAAAAAAGTCTATCTTGCTTTTTTACACATCTTCTAGATTTCAGCGAACTTCTTTTTTTTACTTTCAGATAAAAAAAAGGGTGGAAATATTGTTATTAAATTTCTTTACCCATTAAAATAGTTTAAAGTGTAACTCTCTTTGAAAAAACTAGTTGTCATTAAGATGTATATTTAAAAATACGTATGATTAATTTTATACAGCTGTCAAGGGCGCAGATCTCTTATAATCCTCATAGCATGTCAACCAGAAACACGTCTAAGTTTGAAATTACTAGAATTCATTAGACAACATGACACAACATTGGTAAGTTTCTATAAGTTTATCAGATTGTTTGATAGAAAAGAAGGAACCAAGGAAAAAGGAACTTGTAATTAAAGGTGCTCCTGACATCTCCAGTAATTTTCCAATTTAGATTAGATGAGATGATTTTCATGATGTGAATAAATGGGTTCTCTGTTGGGGTAAATATTTTATTTTAAAAATTAATTTTAAATTTAGTTTTTAAAATAAAAAGAATACAGAAGTAAAAATGCACACCATAATAAGTATTTATTATAACCCATTACATCCCAGGAAGTATGACAGGTGATATCTAGGACAGGGTTTCTCTCTGCCTTCTTGTAGCTTAAAGGATGAGAAAGACACACAATGATGAGTATCATCCAGGAGGTGTATGCACAGAAATCTAATTTGGTCCATGAAAACTTCTTTGAAAAATTAAATTTTACTGGGGTTTCAAGAAATGAAGGGCGGAGGCTGGGGAGGAAAGAAAAGAACAATGCAGCATTTTTTCCAGAGACAGAAAGGAACTTCCCTTATTCTAGATACACAGAAATGCCCAATGTAACTGCATAAAATAGAGTGAGATTATATCAGACAAAACCATAGGAGTTACCAGAAATCAGGGAGCCATGTTATTTAATCCAAAGCCATAGAAAAATTTTAAGAATGTGTGGGTGCGTGAATGGGTGGATGAGTAGACCTGACAAGCTTTGCATTTAAAAAGATTCCTTTAACTTCCTGAGAAAATAATGATTTCCCAAAGGGAATGGCAGCAGCAAAGGAAAGAGGTGGTTGGGTTTTGAGCTATTTAGGAGTCAGTCTCTGTGAATTTGGTGTTTCAGAAATGAGGAGTGAGGGAGGAGGAGGACAGGGGTGAATCGTACATTTCTGGTGTGGGCAGTTAAGCAGGCCGGTTCCTGAGATGGGAAAACAGAGGGGGATCAAATTTGAGGGCTGAGAAACAAGATTTCACATGTGTGAGTCTAGAGCTCAGAGGACACATTGGGTCTGGAGAGATACATTTGGAGATAATAAGCATGTAGATGGCAAGGAAAATGGAAAAGTGGGTCAGATTGTGTAGGGGGGAGAAAAATGAAAGCAGCTAGAGTGTAGGTTTCTTAGAAGGGTGGTGGTGATATGTAGTGTGAAAGCTTGAGGGATAGGAATCAGGTATGGGAAGGGGGTTTTATTGGGAGGGAACAGACTGGGAATTGAGAAATGTTGGTGAGAGGACACAGTGTTTAGGACTTTTATTTTTTACTTTTCCCAGGACAATGATAACCACCCTCTCTAGCATTTGTTTTTCATTTTCTTTTCTAACATTATGAACTCATTTGTTTACTGTCAAATAGCTGAATAGCTGCTAATGTCACATGTACCTGTACATCTTTGTGTGGTAGTGTGGAGAATTGAGGGTCATGATTACAAAGACAAGTGTGAACTGCCCCATATTCACAAGATTTGACATTAAAAAGATAAAAGCCAAATGTGTGCAGAGATAGTCAGGGATTGCAATGTTAGCTTCAAACAAGACTGAATGCAAGGTATAGCTTTAAAGGAAACAAACTGGGGCACTTTCTGATAAAAAAAAAGATGTTATACACAAGGAACATAGAAGTGTCATGAGTCTTTATATAGCTACTAAAATACCATCACGCTACATAAAGCAAAAATAAAAGAAATTAAATAGGGAAATTGACATAGACAATTGATCTCTCAGCCCCTGATAGGTGAAATAGACATAGAGACAAAAAATGAATATAGATAAGGAGGATAAGTAAGTTCATTATCCATATCTATATTCCAGACTGACTTGCTAACAGGCAATACCCTTTCAATTTAATCAACCCCAGAGTATGTGCATGCATACAGAAGAACGTATACCCAGGTATTTTGCTTTTTGGGAGATCTGCATGCATATTTATCTATATATACATGTACATATATGTAACTCATTGTTCTTTTAGGATATACATGAACATCTGTATCCTAAAAGGCACAATAATTTCCAAACATTGTCATCATAGAGGTCACCTTCTCTAAGCTAAGTATATTAAAAATAGGAATTGCTAATAAAAATAGAAAAAGCAAGACAAAAACAATTACTGAGATGGCACACGAAGTAAATTGAGTGACATTCAGTTAAAATGTGAAATGATCTAACAAGTCAAAATAATAAAAGCATGTATATCACAGTATATGATACTGTTGAAATTGTAGTCAGAAAAAAATATTGCTTTGATATTCATTGTGATAATAAATAATACAAAAAATATTAAGTATTTAAAACTTAAGTTAGAATTTTTTTTAACTTAAGGAGAGGGGACCTGGGTCCCCTTAATCACCTGGGTGATTTATTGGTTAAGCATCTGCCTTAGGCTTGGGTCATGCTCCCAGGGTTCTGGATCAAGTCCTGAATTGGGGGGGGAGGAGCAAGACGGCGGAAGAGTAGGGTCTCCAAATCACCTGTCTCCACCAAATTACCTAGAAAACCTTCCAATCATCCTGAAAATCTATGAATTCGGCCTGAGATTTAAAGAGAGACCAGCTGGAATGCTACAGTGAGAAGAGTTCGCGCATCTATCAAGGTAGGAAGACGGGGAAAAAGAAATAAAGGAACAAAGGCCTCCAAGGGGGAGGGGCCCCGCGAGGAGCCGGGCTGAGGCCGGGGCGAGTGTCCCCAGGACAGGAGAGCCCCGTCCCGGAGGAGCAGGAGCTGCACCGACCTTCCCGGGCGGAAAGGGGCTCGCAGTGAGTTGGAGCAGGACCCAGGAGGGCGGGGATGCCCTCGGGCTCCCCGGGACAGTAACAGACACCTGCGCCCAGGAGAATGCGCCGAGCTCCCTAAGGGCTGCAGCGCGCACGGCGGGATCCGGAGCAGCTCGGAGGGGCTCGGGCGGCGGCTCCGCGAAGGGGGCTGCATGGCCCCGGGAGCAGCTCGGAGGGGCTCGGGCAGAGGAAGAGGCTCCGTGCGGAGGGGGCTGCGCGGTTCCAGGAGCAGCTCGGAGGGGCTCGGGCGGCGGCTCCACGGAGGGGGCTGCGCGGTCCGGGAGCGCGAATCCAACAGCGCAGGCTCCGGAGCACAGGGCGCCGGGACACAGCCCAGGATCCCGCCTCCCCCGGGACAGGCAGAGGCCGGGAGGGCCCAGGACAGCGAGGACGCTCCTGCCCCAGCTGAGCAGATCAGCGGCCCCACCCCGGAGCCTCCAGGCCCTGCAGACTGAGAGCTCCAGAGGTACTGCGGGGGCTGAATCCAGGGCTCTAGAGCTGGCCCCGCCACTGGGGCTGTTGCTCCTGGGGCCTCATGGGGTAAACAACCCCCACTGAGCCATGCACCAGGCAGGGGCACAGCAGCTCCCCCAACTGCTAACACCTGAAAATCAGCACAGCAGGCCCCTCCCCCAGAAGACCAGCTAGACTGACTGACAACTTCCAGGGGAAGCCAAGGGAATTAAAGTACACAGAATCAGAAGATACTCCCCGGTGGTTCTTTTTTTGTTTTGTTTTGTTTTGCTTTTTGATTTGTTTCCTTCCCCCACCCCCTTTTTTTCTCCTTTCTTTTTCTTTCTCTTTTTCTTCCTTTTTTTTTTCGTTTTTTTCTTCCCTTTTTTTTCTCTTTCTCTTTTCTTTCCTTCTTTCTCTCCTCTCTTTTTCTCTTATTCCCAATACAACTTGCTTTTGGCCACTCTGCATTGAGCAAAATGACTAGAAGGAAAACCTCACCTCAAAAGAAAGAATCAGAAACAGTCCTCTCTCCCACAGAGTTACAAAATCTGGATTACAATTCAATGTCAGAAAGCCAATTCAGAAGCACTATTATACAGCTACTGGTGGCTCTAGAAAAAAGTATAAAGGACTCAAGAGACTTCATGACTGCAGAATTTAGAGCTAATCAGGCAGAAATTAAAAATCAATTGAATGAGATGCAATCCAAACTAGAAGTCCTAACGACGAGGGTTAACGAGGTGGAAGAACGAGTGAGTGACATAGAAGACAAGTTGATAGCAAAGAGGGAAACTGAGGAAAAAAGAGACAAACAATTAAAAGACCAGGAAGATAGATTAAGGGAAATAAACGACAGCCTGAGAAAGAAAAACCTACGTTTAATTGGGGTTCCCGAGGGCGCCGAAAGGGACAGAGGGCCAGAATATGTATTTGAACAAATTCTAGCTGAAAACTTTCCTAATCTGGGAAGGGAAACAGGCATTCAGATCCAGGAAATAGAGAGATCCCCCCCTAAAATCAATAGAAACCGTTCAACACCTCGACATTTAATAGTGAAGCTTGCAAATTCCAAAGATAAAGAGAAGATCCTTAAAGCAGCAAGAGACAAGAAATCCCTGACTTTTATGGGGAGGAGTATTAGGGTAACAGCAGACCTCTCCACAGAGACCTGGCAGGCCAGAAAGGGCTGGCAGGATATATTCAGGGTCCTCAATGAGAAGAACATGCAACCAAGAATACTTTATCCAGCAAGGCTCTCATTCAAAATGGAAGGAGAGATAAAGAGCTTCCAAGACAGGCAGCAACTAAAAGAATATGTGACCTCCAAACCAGCTCTGCAAGAAATTTTAAGGGGGACTCTTAAAATTCCCCTTTAAGAAGAAGTTCAGTGGAACAGTCCACAAAAACAAAGACTGAATAGATATCATGATGACACTAAACTCATATCTCTCAATAGTAACTCTGAATGTGAACGGGCTTAATGACCCCATCAAAAGGCGCAGGGTTTCAGACTGGATAAAAAAGCAGGACCCATCTATTTGCTGTCTACAAGAGACTCATTTTAGACAGAAGGACACCTACAGCCTGAAAATAAAAGGTTGGAGAACCATTTACCATTCGAATGGTCCTCAAAAGAAAGCAGGGGTAGCCATCCTTATATCAGATAAACTAAAATTTACCCCAAAGACTGTAGTGAGAGATGAAGAGGGACACTATATCATACTTCAAGGATCTATTCAACAAGAGGACTTAACAATCCTCAATATATATGCCCCGAATGTGGGAGCTGCCAAATATATAAATCAATTATTAACCAAAGTGAAGAAATACCTAGATAATAATACACTTATACTTGGTGACTTCAATCTAACTCTTTCTATACTCGATAGGTCTTCTAAGCACAACATCTCCAAAGAAACGAGAGCTTTAAATGATACACTGGACCAGATGGATTTCACAGATATCTACAGAACTTTACATCCAAACTCAACTGAATACACATTCTTCTCAAGCGCACATGGAACTTTCTCCAGAATAGACCACATATTGGGTCACAAATCGGGTCTGAACCGATACCAAAAGATTGGGATTGTCCCCTGCATATTCTCAGACCATAATGCCTTGAAATTAGAACTAAATCACAACAAGAAGTTTGGAAGGACCTCAAACACGTGGAGGTTAAGGACCATCCTGCTAAAAGATAAAAGGGTCAACCAGGAAATTAAGGAAGAATTAAAAAGATTCATGGAAACTAATGAGAATGAAGATACAACCGTTCAAAATCTTTGGGATGCAGCAAAAGCAGTCCTAAGGGGGAAATACATCGCAATACAAGCATCCATTCAAAAACTGGAAAGAACTCAAATACAAAAGCTAACCTTACACATAAAGGAGCTAGAGAAAAAACAGCAAATAGACCCTACACCCAAGAGAAGAAGGGAGTTAATAAAGATTCGAGCAGAACTCAACGAAATTGAGACCAGAAGAACTGTGGAACAGATCAACAGAACCAGGAGTTGGTTCTTTGAAAGAATTAATAAGATAGATAAACCATTAGCCAGCCTTATTAAAAAGAAGAGAGAGAAGACTCAAATTAATAAAATCATGAATGAGAAAGGAGAGATCACTACCAACACCAAGGAAATACAAACGATTTTAAAAACATATTATGAACAGCTATACGCCAATAAATTAGGCAATCTAGAAGAAATGGACGCATTCCTGGAAAGCCACAAACTACCAAAACTGGAACAGGAAGAAATAGAAAACCTGAACAGGCCAATAACCAGGGAGGAAATTGAAGCAGTCATCAAAAACCTCCCAAGACACAAGAGTCCAGGGCCAGATGGCTTCCCAGGGGAATTTTATCAAACGTTTAAAGAAGAAACCATACCTATTCTCCTAAAGCTGTTTGGAAAGATAGAAAGAGATGGAGTACTTCCAAATTCGTTCTATGAAGCCAGCATCACCTTAATTCCAAAGCCAGACAAAGACCCCACCAAAAAGGAGAATTACAGACCAATATCCCTGATGAACATGGATGCAAAAATTCTCAACAAGATACTGGCCAATAGGATCCAACAGTACATTAAGAAAATTATTCACCATGACCAAGTAGGATTTATCCCTGGGACACAAGGCTGGTTCAACACCCGTAAAACAATCAGTGTGATTCATCATATCAGCAAGAGAAAAACCAAGAACCATATGATCCTCTCATTGGATGCAGAGAAAGCATTTGACAAAATACAGCATCCATTCCTGATCAAAACTCTTCAGAGTGTAGGGATAGAGGGAACATTCCTTGACATCTTAAAAGCCATCTATGAAAAGCCCACAGCAAATATCATTCTCAATGGGGAAGCACTGGGAGCCTTTCCCCTAAGATCAGGAACAAGACAGGGATGTCCACTCTCACCACTGCCGTTCAACATAGTACTGGAAGTCCTAGCCTCAGCAATCAGACAACAAAAAGACATTAAAGGCATTCAAATTGGCAAAGAAGAAGTCAAACTCTCCCTCTTCGCCGATGACATGATACTCTACATAGAAAACCCAAAAGTCTCCACCCCAAGTTTGCTAGAACTCATACAGCAATTCGGTAGTGTGGCAGGATACAAAATCAATGCCCAGAAATCAATGGCATTTCTATACACTAACAATGAGACTGAAGAAAGAGAAATTAAGGAGTCAATCCCATTTACAATTGCACCCAAAAGCATAAGATACCTAGGAATAAACCTCACCAAAGATGTAAAGGATCTATACCCTCAAAACTATAGAACACTTCTGAAAGAAATTGAGGAAGACACAAAGAGATGGAAAAATATTCCATGCTCATGGATTGGCAGAATTAATATTGTGAAAATGTCAATGTTACCCAGGGCAATATACACGTTTAATGCAATCCCTATCAAAATACCATGGACTTTCTTCAGAGAGTTAGAACAAATTATTTTAAGATTTGTGTGGAATCAGAAAAGACCCCGAATAGCCAGGGGAATTTTAAAAAAGAAAACCATATCTGAGGGCATCACAATGCCAGATTTCAGGTTGTACTACAAAGCTGTGGTCATCAAGACAGTGTGGTACTGGCACAAAAACAGACACATAGATCAGTGGAACAGAATAGAGAATCCAGAAGTGGACCCTGAACTTTATGGGCAACTAATATTCGATAAAGGAGGAAAGACTATCCATTGGAAGAAAGACAGTCTCTTCAATAAATGGTGCTGGGAAAATTGGACATCCACATGCAGAAGAATGAAACTAGACCACTCTCTTGCACCATACACAAAGATAAACTCAAAATGGATGAAAGATCTAAATGTGAGACAAGATTCCATCAAAATCCTAGAGAAGAACACAGGCAACACCCTTTTTGAACTTGGCCACAGTAACTTCTTGCAAGATACATCCACGAAGGCAAAAGAAACAAAAGCAAAAATGAACTATTGGGACTTCATCAAGATAAGAAGCTTTTGCACAGCAAAGGATACAGTCAACAAAACTCAAAGACAATCTACAGAATGGGAGAAGATATTTGCAAATGACATATCAGATAAAGGGCTAGTTTCCAAGATCTATAAAGAACTTATTAAACTCAACACCAAAGAAACAAACAATCCAATCATGAAATGGGCAAAAGACATGAACAGAAATCTCACAGAGGAAGACATAGACATGGCCAACATGCATATGAGAAAATGCTCTGCATCACTTGCCATCAGGGAAATACAAATCAAAACCACAATGAGATACCACCTCACACCAGTGAGAATGGGGAAAATTAACAAGGCAGGAAACCACAAATGTTGGAGAGGATGCGGAGAAAAGGGAACCCTCTTACACTGTTGGTGGGAATGTGAACTGGTGCAGCCACTCTGGAAAACTGTGTGGAGGTTCCTCAAAGAGTTAAAAATATACCTGCCCTACGACCCAGCAATTGCACTGTTGGGGATTTACCCCAAAGATACAAATGCAATGAAACGCCGGGACACCTGCACCCCGATGTTTCTAGCAGCAATGTCCACAATAGCCAAACTGTGGAAGGAGCCTCGGTGTCCAACGAAAGATGAATGGATAAAGAAGATGTGGTTTATGTATACAATGGAATATTACTCAGCTATTAGAAATGACAAATACCCACCATTTGCTTCAACGTGGATGGAACTGGAGGGTATTATGCTGAGTGAAGTAAGTCAGTCGGAGAAGGACAAACATTATATGTTCTCATTCATTTGGGGAATATAAATAATAGTGAAAGGGAATATAAGGGAAGGGAGAAGAAATGTGTGGGAAATATCAGAAAGGGAGACAGAACGTAAAGACTGCTAACTCTGGGAAACGAACTAGGGGTGGTAGAAGGGGAGGAGGGCGGGGGCTGGGAGTGAATAGGTGGCGGGCACTGGGGGTTATTCTGTATGTTAGTAAATTGAACACCAATAAAAAATAAATTAAAAAAAAAAAAAAAGTCCTGAATTGGGCTCCCTGCTCAGTGGAGAGTCTCCTTCTCCCTCTCCCTCTTCCTCTGCCCCGCCCCCACTGCTCATGTTTGCTCTCTCTCACACACAGTCTCTCTCAAATAAATAAATAAAATCTTTAAAAATAAAAAACTTAAGGAAAATTGAAAGAGGAAATAAAGATAAAAGAAGTAAATGAGGGATCCCTGGGTGGCGCAGCGGTTTAGCGCCTGCCTTTGGCCCAGGGCGCGATCCTGGAGACCTGGGATCGAATCCCACATTGGGATCCCAGTGCATGGAGCCTGCTTCTCCCTCTGCCTATGTCTCTGCCTCTCTCTCTCTCTCTCTCTCTCTCTCTCTCTCTGTGACTATCATAAATAAAAATAAAAAAAAAAGAAGTAAATGAGATAGAAAACAGAAAAAAGAAAGAACAAGGAACTAAAATCTGGTTATTTGCAAGGAGAAACTACTTTCTGACCTGTTGTAAACTGACCTAAGAAGTTTAGTTGTTTTTAATGCAGAAAAGTAGCTTCCAAAATAGACATGGTAGATAAAAAGCTTCCAAAACTTCATTACCAGTTATTAATGACAAGTCTCAGACTAAAGTTGGTTATTAGATTGGTTATTAATATCAACATTTATTAAAATTAAAAAAATCCAACACAGGACTTTTCAAACATTTTACATTATTTATTTGATTTCATGTGCACTTGAGAAGAATATGCATCTTACTACTCTTGGGTGAAGTACTCTACATATGTCTGTTAGGTCTTGTTGGCCTATAATGTTGTTCTAGTCCTCTATTCCTGATCTTTGGTCTACATACTCTAACCATCATTGGAGAGGGGTACCAAACTCTCCCACTATTAATGTAAAACTGTTTCCCCTTCACTTCTGTCGATGTCTGCTTCATATATTTCAGAACCCTGTTGTTTGGTACTTATGTTTATAATTACTATATCTTCTTGATGAAGTATATAATGCTCTTCAGTATAATCAGTCCCTTTATCAGTACATAATGTTCTTTCTTGTCTTTTGTAACAATTTTTGACTTAAAGTCTATTTTGTCTAATATTAGTATTGTTAGTCACCCAGCTCTCTTGCTTACGGTTTGCATGGAATATCTTTTTCCATCCTTTTACTTTCAATCTTTTTACATCATTAGATCCAAAATGAATCTCTTATATGCAACATATAGTCAGATGATTTTTTTTCTTTCTTAAATCCATCCTGCCAATCTCTGCTTTTGATTGGAGATTTTAATCCATTTACTTTCAACTACTGAGAGGAAGGACACACTTCTGCCATTTTGATATTTGTTTCCAGTATTTCATAGCTTTCTTGTTTTTCAGTTCCTCTGTTACTGTCTCCTCTGTGTTTAATTGATTCTTTGTAGTGTCCCACTTTGATTCATTCTTCCTTCTGTGTATATTTTTTAGATGTTTCCTTAGTGGTTGCTATGGATATTGCATTTAACATACTAAATTTATAACAATTTATCTTAAATTAATGCCATCTTTGATTCAATAACATACGAAAACCCTGCTACTTTGCAGCTCTGTTCCTCTTTTAATACTGCTATTGTCACAAATTACATCTTTAATTTACATTATGTTCTCATTAATCTAGACTTACTATAATTGTTTTACACATTTGTCTTTTAAGTCATGTAGGAAATAAAAGGAAGAATTGGGAATGTAAAGTACAATAATACTGGCTTTTAAATTTACTTATAGAGTTACTTTTACTGGAGTTCTTTATTTCTTCATCTAACTTTGAATTATTATATAGTGTTCTTTTATTTCAGCCTGGAAGACTTCTTTTAGTATTTTTTCTAGGGCAAGTCCACTGGTGATGATATCTCTCAGCTTTTGTGTATTTAGAGATCTTATTAATTTTTCCTTCATTCTTCATGGACAGTTTTGCTAAGTATAGGATTCTTAGTGGGAAATTTTTTTTCTTCTTTAAGAATTTAAAAAATATTACTTTCTCCTAGCCTATTCATATCTTTTGTCTGTTTTTAAATTAGATTGTTTAATTTTTGCTGTTGAGCCGTAGGAGTTCTTTATATAGTCTGGGTATAAACCCCTTACCAGATATATGACTTGCAAGTAGTTCTTCCCATTCCATAGGTTTCTTTATTCTCTCTGTTGATTATGTCCTTTGCTGCACAGAATTTTAAAAGTTTAATATACTCCAGTTTCTCTATTTTTCTTTTGTTGCCTGTGCTTTTTGGTGTTATAGTCAGAAGTCATTGCCAAATTTAATCTCATGAATCTTCCCCTTTGTTTTCTTCTGAGAATTTTAGTTTTGGCTCTTATATTTACGCCTCTGATCCATTTAGAGTTAATTTTTGTATATGGTGTAAAGTAGGGATCCAGAATCATTCTTTTGCATGTAAATATCAAGTTTTTCCAACATTTTAAAAAGACTATGCTTTCCCTTTTGTATGATCTTGATAGTCACTGAAAAAAGGCATTTGGCCATTTATGAAAGGTATATTTTTTGGCTCTCTATTCCATTGGTATATATGTCTGTCTTTATTAAGTATTAAATTTGTTTTGATTATTGTAGCTTTGAAGTAAGTTTTGAAATCAGGATATGCAACTGTGTTCTTTTTTGAGATTATTGGGGCTATTTGCAATTTCGTATGGATTTCAGGATGGATTTTTCTATTCCTGCAAAAAAAAAAAAAATCACCTTTAGGATTTTGATAGAGATTGCATTGAATCTGTATATTGCTTTGGGTATATTGATATCTTAATAATATTGTATTCCAATCCATGAACATGAGATGTCATCCCATTTATTTGTGTCTTATTACTTTCAGCAATTTTTTGTAATTTTCAGTGTACAAGTCTTGCATTCTTGGTTTAGCTTCTTCCTAAGTATTTCATTCATTTTTTAAAATGGTATTGTGAGTAGAATCGGTTTCTTAATTTCCTTTTTGGGTTGGTAATTGTTAGTTTATAAAAATGCAACTGATTTTTGTCTATTGATATTACACCCTGGAGCTTTGCTGAAAATTTTTTTAACAGTTTTTGTTTATGTGTGTGGAGTCTTAGGGTTATTTTCATATAAGATGTCTGCAAACAGAAAATTTTACTTTTTTCTTAGAAATTTGGCTATCTTTTATTTATCTTTATTCCCTAATTGTTCTAGCTGGGACTTCCAATACTATGTTGAATACTTTCCTAAATACTTTGTTTATATAAACATGATTGTTTTGATGATTTATTGATACATAACAAACTAATCCAAAATTTAATGGTTTAAAACAACCATTCAATTATCCTTTTTAAAGAATAATTTTTTATCATAAGTGTACACCTTTTTTAAAAAATATTTTATTTACTTGAGAGAGAGCCCATGCATGTGCATGTGAGAGCAGAGAGGAGGGGCAGAGGGAGAGGAAAAGAGAGTTTTAAGCACATTCCCTGCTGAGCACAGAGCCTGACACAGGGCTTGATCTCAAGATCCTGAGCAGAAACCAAGAGTTGGATGCTTAACCAACGGTGCCACCCACGTGCCCTAATAAGTGTTCATCACTTATTTGACCCATCTCCTCACTCACCTCTCCTCTGGTAATAATGAGTTTATTCTCTATAGTAAAGAGTCTGTTTCTTGGTTTCTCTCTCTTTTCTCTTTGCTCATTTGTTTCTTAAGTTCCATATATGAGTGAGATTATTTGTTCAATTATCTTTTATGATTATGTAGGCTGACTGGGCTCAGTTCTGTAGTTCTTCTGCTCCAAGTGATGTCATTTGGGACTGTGTTCATTGGGGGATTTAACTTAATCTACAGCATCTAGGATGGCTCACTGTATGACTGGAGGCTGGCACTGGCTCCTGGCTGAGAAATAAACTAGAATTACCAACTGTAATGCTTCATTTTTCTTCCATGTGGTCATTCCATGTGCCTTGGGCTTATTACAGCATGGCAACTGGGTTTTAGGAGAAAGGAAAGAGAAGTACCCAGTTTTCTTAAAGCATCTGTTCAGAATCCTCAGAACATACTTTTGCTGCATTCTCTTAGTCAACATATTTATAGAGCCAATCCAGACTTGAGGAAATGCGAAATAGCTCTATCTATTAATGGAAGGAGCAGCTTATGCATATAGGGAGGAAATTAAATGCTGGCTATATGTGAAAGTGCTCTGTATTATAGAGGACGTTTTTAATATGTTCTAGATAATCTATATGTATTGAATGTAACCCATCTCTCCAATAAGAGTTCATTATAACATTTATTATATAGATAAACAATCCACTAATTTTATTGATGAAAATTCATTCCTGATATTAATTATGCTAATTCACAAAGCTTCTAGTCTAACTGGTATGTCAGTAACTGAAACACTAATACCAATCACATCTAAAATGTAGGTTTCCTGATGAGAATGCTTAGATGACAAGTCTTGGGTCATGGACTTGTAATTATGGATTTTTTAACCTTAAATGTAACCTTAGACTAGTACACACATAATATCACACTCTCTATGTTGATATATATTGAAAGTAAATTGCCTACATAACATTCTAATCAAGAAAAAAATACAAATGAGCAGAAATATACAGAATTAGGAATGAAAAGTGAACCATTCACAGATATAGAGAACATTTTTTTTAAATATGAGAATATTCTTATAACATTATGAAATTTATGACTTTAAGTTGGGTAGCCCAGGTGGTTCAGTGGTTTAGCGCCACCTTTAGCCCAGGGCATGATCCTGGAGACCTGGGATAGAGTTCCATGTTAGGCTCCCTGCATGGAGCCTGCTTCTCCCTCTGCCTGTGTCTCTGCCTCTCTCTGTGTGTCTCTCATGAATAAATAAATAAAATCTTTTTTAAAAAACCTGACTTTAAGTAGTAAGAGAAAACAAAAAAAGCCTTAGGTATATCTGAGAAAGCTATTGAAGAATTATTTTCTAAGATGAAAAGAACAAAAATGAGCAACTAGTCTTACATGTTTCTCTGGTTAATTATTTTATACTTTAAAGAATTCTTTAGTCTGATATGATTTGTGAGGTTTGGGGCATGGAGAAATAAGATAGACATCATTCTTTTTAATTTTTGGTAGATACTCAATTTGATACAGGATGTATATAAATAAAAATACACATAAAATTTATTAATCTTGATGAAAATCTTGAATTAAAAATAAGCTTGTGGAGTCTAGCTGTAAATTGAAAGAATTATATAGCATGGCTAGGTAGGGTTCATTATAAGAATATAAGTGTGATGAAAATAATCTGTTAGTTAAAAGTACAACAAAGAAAACTGTGATTATTTCAAATGTTTAATATAAAACACTGGAAACATTAAATTTACATACTTAATATAATTAATATTTTTAAATATATTTAAATATGTTATAATATATTTAATATAAAACTCTAGGAACATTAAATTTACAAACAAGACAAGGATACCCATGGTCACTTTTAATACTGATGTGGAAAAACTAGATATTTTCATTAGAAAAAAATAAGATACGAATAACGGCAAAGGAGATGTGAAACTTTTATTTGCAGCTGATAGAAACAAAGAGAATTAGTTTAAAACAGTTTAGAAACAACAAGAATAAGTATGCTGATGCCTTAAAATTAATATACATAAGAATTACTTTCCTATAAACAAGGGTAGTTTATGCCTGGTGAAGTGGGCCTTCAGGCTTTGAGTGGATTAAACTGCTACTGGTTCTGCTTCTTAGCCTGGGAAGATGGAATTTTGAAATATGCTTTTTAAAACATTTCTTCCTGAAACACTTAAAAGGGCCTCCTTGGTTACCCAAATTAAGCACTCCTTACCTTTGAGAAAGGCTATGGCAAGACCCTTTATTGGCCTGGCAAAGGCCTCCCTACTCTGTATTGAGGACTGCTTCATGAGAAGAAGCTGGATACATTTCTATAGCAGTCATGTAACGTCTTGGGAGGACCCCAATTTTATTGAGACCCCAAATCTTCCCGTTTTGAAGCACAATGTTATTAGAGTTTATTGATGGCATCAGATTGATGTGAATTCTGGCTGGAGATGACAATCCAACCTAATAAGGATATAACTTTTGAGAAAAGTTTCTGGAGCAAAAGTCAGGGTGACATCAAGAAGAGTCTCTTTAAGTCTACTTCCAGCACAGCAAGAAGCTGAGACTAAGATGATCCAGTCATTAGACCAGAGTAGCCCTGATTTGGTAACATCTTAGGTTGTGGATGTAATAAATATAATTGTGGAGCCCAGTCTTGGGATCACCACTTGGAGCTGAGCGAGTGTTGTATTACTGTGGAGCCACATCAGTTGGACCAACTTGTAACAAAAGTGGCATGCTGAAGAAGCAGAAGCAATGATAGTAGGGAGCTGATATCAAGTTTCCCTCCACTTGGTATCTGAAGTAAAAACAGATTTTTAAAAAAGATTTTATTTATTTATTCATGAGCAACACAGAGAGAGAGGCAGAGACAGGCAGAGGGAGAAGTAGGCTCCCTGTGGGGAGCCTGATGTGGGACTTGATCCTCAGGTCCGGGATCACGACCTGAGCCAAAGGCAGACGCTCAACCACTGAGCCACCAGAGAGTCCAAAAACAGATTTCTAAGAAAACCACCTGAATTATTAGATATTTCAGTGGGGAAAGTTCAAGAGGGAGATAGGACATTTCCTACCAAGATGATGGTTAGTGATTCACTGGAAAAATAAGAACATTTTTACCCTAAGGTTATGGTCTTGCTGGATATATAGAGAGTAACCAGTGAATCATAGCACATTCATTCAGGGGGTTATTTATTACAAAGATGAGGATATTTATTATAAAGAGTAAGACAGCTTTTTAAATGTACAAATTTAGAAAGGAATTAGAAGTAGCTATCAAGGAAACAAATTTATAGGAAGATTCCCATCTGAGGAAAGTCTAAGATAAACATACACACAAATAAGTTTTCTGTTTATATATGTTATATTCATTCTCAAAACTGTTTGCCTATGAATTTAGTCTGAAGAATGGAAATGGAGTAGCTAATAGGAATTTTATTTTTTATCTTCCATATTTCTAAGGCACTTGTGTTTCTGTACAATAGTGTGTATTGGCTTTATCATGAAAGCAATGGATTATTTTGAAAATAATTTTTTAAAAATATGGGAGTGATCAATCATGTCAAGTGTTCCTAAATGTTATGTAAACTGAAGAATGAAAGGGATTCATTAAATTTAGCAGAATGAAAGGTTTTTGAACTTTTTTTTTTTTTAAGAGAGAGAGTGAGAGTAAGGGGTAGGAAGAGAGGAACAGAGGGAGAGAGAGAATATTAAGCAGGCTCATGCCCAGTGCAGAGCCTGGTGTGGGGCTCAGTCTCATAACCCTGAGATTATGACATGAACCAAGTGAAGAGTCTGATAGTTAACCAGCTGAGCCATCCAGGTATCCCAGAATGAAAGTTTTATTAAACTCAATTTAACAATCCTGACAATGCATAACATAGTTTAGTAAGTCTTATTTTAATTAAAAGATAAAGGATTCACAAATACTAGAACTATTGAATTGCACCTATGTCTGATATTAATGGGATTTTAGAAAGGAATGTTGAAATTTCAATTTATGAAAGAGTATATCAGAGTGAATTTCATAGATTTTCTTGTTGATTAAGGCAGCCAACAAATAGATGCTTGAGGGGATAGACTTTTGAGAAGAAGGAATCCTGACAAGAAGTTAACAGTGGTATACATCTTTATAAACCCTGTGAATTAAGAACAAAAATCCTATCCAAATAGTTGCTGTACCTTGAGGTTTAAATAGCAGTATAAAGTGTTACTGTTGACTAAAAGTTTGCAGCAATGGGGAAGACTTCAAATAAATGAAATTCTGTTTATCTATTTGATTTCCTTTGAGTCAGAAGTAACAGACATATTTCTCACTAAGAATCAGTCTTTGAAGGAAGACAACTTTAACCCAAGACATTTGGAACAAAATAGATGGTGATATGGGATTTTGATAGAGTAGATTTTCATTATTTATGCTAATTATGTTCTGTAAAGTTGCTATAAGCACTGAAATAATTAATATTAAACCATTACTCCTATATCGAAAGACAGGGTTAAGTTCTCTGGTCCTACTTTTGTCAGTTTATCAATATATAAATTGGTTTTCTATGTGTTGCTGTGTCAAGACACCTTATTTAATGTATATTGTTAATTCATAAACATTGAATTCATGGTCAACAGCGCTATTACTCATATCTTATTTAATGTATGTATTTTCTCCATAAGCCACATCTAAAACCTTCTTGGATTTAGGAATAGTAGGCAGCACTTCAGCACTGTGACCAGGGGCCATTTTAAATAGCAAAATTGCCAACAAAAAGCACAAAGAGTCCCCCCCCAAAAAACAAAACAAAACAAAACAAAACATGGCACTGAACAGAACATAAGAAAGACAATTGTTTACAGTATGAGAGTTGAAAGAAGGCAGAGTGTCACCTTGCTTGGTCTCAGCTGGAAATGTGCACGTTGAGAAACTCAATATTTTTCCTGCACTGGTCATGTCCCTAAATGACCATAAAAGCACCATGGGTATTGATTTGGAAGTTACGAATAAATGTTAGTAAATAGGCAGATTTGCAAAAGTGAAATCTGTAAATAATGAGGATAGAGTACATCTTCCAAGCAAAACTCATGGGACACAATGCAGATAACAATGTACAGTCCAAATTGTTCTACTTTAATCGATAAGGTTTAGGTATTCAGTTTTCTGTTTTCCTTCCTTTCTCTCTTTTTCCAATTAACTTCAGTTATATTCCTTATAAGGCTCCTATTCTTAATATTGATTTTACATCCTTAGTCATTTCTGCTATCAGTATAATATCCAACTACATTTTAATTCTCTGTCGATACAAGAATGAAATTAACCAACACTCGGGTTTGTATACATTTCCCTTTGGAAGCCATATAGCTTCCTTCCTTTGTATGAATCTGCTGGTTTCCTGAATCACTGGACTTGGCTATTACATGGCTTTTTAGATTGCATGCATCACAACAGACCAGAGGGCCAGAAATATAAAATTTAGAAATCTGAAATTTTTATGCCTGCATGAAGAGGTCCCTGTTTCTTTTTCTTTTTCTTTTTTCTAAGATTTTATTTATTTTTTCATGAGAGACACAGAGAGAAGCAGAGACACAGGCAGAGGGAGAAGCAGGGTCCATGCAGGGAGCCCAATGTGGGACTCAATCCTGGAGTCCCGGGACTCCAGGATCATGCCCTAGGCCAAAGGCAAGCACTAAACTGCTGAGCCACCCAGGGATCCCCTGAGGTCCCTGTTTCTACCAACAACATGGGGCCTGTCATGGAAGATAGCTTTTGTATTTTTTTGAAGTTTGTACTTTTTGAAATTTTGCAGACATAGAACTTGGAAAAGGATTATTGGAATAGAAGGTACCTATTTTGGAGGCTACTTCTGTAGCCCTCACAAATCAGGCATACTGGTTAAATTAAACTCCAAGATATTTTGATTTAGATTTACCTAATGATCTCTTCATTATAAATTTCATACAAAACTATTTGGCAGCCTTACTTGAATATTTTGGTGAGAAATAGCTCCTTAGTTGACCTGAGATGACTGTCATTTGATTGTGGTATGAAAGTCAACTGGCTATATTACCTGCAAACTAGAAATGGATTTGTACCTTAGATATCCATTTTCTATGAAAATGAATTCATTTCTATGAATATTTATTTCTGTGAAAATGAATTCCTACCTTCAGGATAGTCTCTTATATCAGCTAGGCTTTTTTTTTTAAGTTTTTAAAATTTTAATTCCAGTATTGTTAACATACAGTGTTATATTAGTTTCAGATATACAATATAGTGATTTAACAATTCTGTACATCACCTAGTACTCGTCATGATAAGTGTGCTCTTAATTCCCTTTACCTATTTCATCCATCCCCCCCTGCCCCCCACCTCTCCTCCGGTAACCATCGATTTGTTCTCTGTAGTTAAGAATCCATTTCTTGGTTTCTCTCTCTCTTTTCCTTTCTTTGTTTTATTTCTTAGATTTCCCATATTAATGAAAATCAATTGGTATTTATCTTTTTTCCCTCTCTGACTGATTTATTTCACTTACCATTATACTCTCTACCTCTATCTGTGTTGTTGTAGATGGCAAGATTTCATTCTTTATGGCTTAATAATATTCCATTATTATAGAATATATGTGTGTGTGTACCACATCTTTATCTATTCATCTACCCATAGACACATGGACTCTTGGGCAGATTCTATAATTTGGCTATTGTAAATAATGCTGCAATAGACATAGGGGTGTATATATCCTTTAGAAATAATGTTTGTATTCTTTGGGTAAATACCCAATAGTGCAACTTCTGAATCATAGGGTAGTCCTATTTTAAATTTTTTAGATATTCTCACAGGTGTGGAGTGTTATCTCCTTGTTGCTTTGACTTGCATTTCCCTGATGATGACCGATACTGAGCATTTTCATATGTCTGTTGGCCATCTTGATGTCTTCTTTGGAGTAATGTCTGTTCTTGTCTCCTGCCCATTTTGTAATCAGTTATTTGGTTTTTTTGGTGTTGAGTTGTTTAAGTTCTTTATGTAATTTAGATACTAACCCTTTGTCAGATATGTCATTTATAAATACCTTCTCCCATTCAGTGGGTTGGCTCTTAGTTTTGCTGATTGTTTCTATCACTGTGCAGAAGCTTTTTATTTTCATGTGATTGCAATAGTTTTTTTTTTTAAATCTTAATTCTCTTGCCTCAGAAGATGTATGTAGAAAAAATGTTGCAGTTGATGTCAGAGGAAGTGCTGCCTGTGCTTCTAGGATTTTTATGGTTTTATGTATTACGTGTATGTCCTTAATCCTACTGAGTTTACTTTTGTGTCTGCTGTAGGAGTGGTCCAGTTCCATTCTTTTGTATGTAGCTGTCCAGTATTTCCAACACCATTTGTTGAAGAGGCTGTGTTTTTCCAATTGCATATTCTTTCCTTCATTGTCATAGATTAATTGTATAATTTCTTTATTTTTGAGTTTTCTATTATTTTCTATTGATCTATATCTCTATTTTTGTGCCAGTATTCTACTGAACTTGAAGTCTGGAATTGTGATAACTCCAGTTTTGTTTTTCTTTTTCGTGATTGTTTTGGCTATTTAGGGTCTTTTGTGGTCCCATACAAATGTTATGATTGTTTATTCTGGTTCTGTGAAAAATGCTGGTAGTATTTGATAGGGATTGCATTAAATGTGTAGTATAGACATTTTAACAATGTTTGTTCTTTCAGTCCATGAGCATGGAATGTCTTTCCATTTGTATCTTCTTCAATTTCATCAGTGTTTTATAGTTTCAGAGTACAGGTCTTTCACCTCTGGTTAAGTTTATTCCTAGGTATTTTATTATTTTTGGTGCAATTGTAAATGGGATTGTGTTCTTAATTTCTCTTTTTACTGCTTCATTATTAGTGTATACAAGTGCAGCAGATTTCTGTACATAGATTTTGAATCCTGAAAATATTGAATTTGTTTATCAGTTCTAGTAGTTCCTTAAGGTTTTCTATGTTGAGTATCATATCATCTGCAAATAGTGAATGTTTTGTTTCTTATACCAATTTGGATGTCTTTTATTTCTTTTTTGTTGTCTTGTTGTGGCTAAGATTTCCAGTACTATGTTAAATAAAAGTAGTGAGAATGGGTATCACTGTCTTGTTCCTGATCTTAGGAGGAAAGCTCTCAATTTTTCACCATTGAGTATGATGTTCTTTCTAGGTTTTTCCTATAAGGCCTTTATTATGTTGAGGTATGTTCCCTCTAAACCTGCTTTGTTGAGGGTCTTTTTCATGAATGGATGTGAGCATAGAATTTTCATCCTTTCTCTGATTGATGTGATGTATCATGTTGATGGCTTGGGGAATATTGAACCACCCTTGCATCCCAGGAGTAAATCCCACTTTATCACGGTAAATGATTTTTTTAATGTATTATTGGACTTGGTTTGCTAGTATTTGTTGAGGATTTTGTGGCTCTCTTTTTCATTGATGTCTTTATCCAGTTTTGGTATCAGGGTAATGCTGGACTTACAGAATGTATTTGGAAATTTTCCTTTCTCTCTCTCTCTCTCTTTTTTTTTTTTTTTTTTGGAATAGTTTTAGAAGAATAGATATTAACTGTTCTTTAAATATTTACTAGAACTTGCCTGTGAAGCCATCTAGCCCTGGACTTTTGTTTATTGGGAGTTTTTTGATTACTGATTCAATTTCATTACTGATAATAAGTCTGTTCAAATTTTCTACCCCTGCTTCAGTTTTGGTAAGTTACAGGTTTCCAGGAATGTATCCATTCCTGCTAGATTGTTCAATTTGTTGGCACATAGTTTTTCATAATATTTTCTCACAGTTGTTTGTATGTCTGTGGTGGTAGTCCTTTTTTCTCCTCTTGCATTAGTGATTTTGTTTGTGCCCCTTTCTCTCTTTTTGTAATTTTTTGATGAATCTTACTAGAGGTTTATCAATTTTGTTGATCTTTTCAAAGAATCATCTCCTGTTTTTATTGATGTGTTCTATTGTTTGTGCAGGTGTTTTCTTTTTAGTTTCTGTATCATTTATTTCTGCTCTGATCTTTATTATTTCTTTCCTTCTGTTGGTTTTGTGTTTTGTTCTTTTTCTAGCTTCTTTTGGTGTAAGTTTAAATTGTTTGATATTTTTCTTGCTTCTTGATGTAGGCCTGTATTGTTATAAACTTTCCTCTTAGAACCATTTCTGCTGCATACCATAGGTTTTGGACCATTGTGTTTTCACTTGTTTCCATGTACTTTTAAATTTATATTTTAATTTTTTTTGTTGACCCATTATTTAGCAGCATGTATTTCAACCCCCATGTATTTGTGGTCTTTCCAGATTTTTTTCTTGTGGTTGATTTATAATTATAGTGTTGTGATCAGATAAGATGCATGATATGATTTTGATCTTTTTAAATATGTTGAGACTTGTTTTGTGGCCTAATATATGATCTGTTCTGGAGAATATTCCATGTGCACTTGAAAAGAAAGTATATTCTGCTGGTTTTGGATGAGATGTTCTGCAAATATCTGTTAAATCCATCTGGTTCAGTATGTCATTCAAAGCCACTGTTTTCTTGTTGACTTTCTATTTGGATAATCTATCCATTGGTATAAGTGTAGTGATAAAGTCTCTTACTATTACTGTATTACTATCAATTATTTCCTTTATGCTTTATTATTAATCGTTTTATATATTTGGGTACTCCTGCGTTGGGTGCAAAAATATTTACAGTTGTTAGATATTCTTGTTGGATTGTTCCTTTTATTATTTTATGGTACCCTTCTTTGTTTCTTGTTATAGTCTTTGTTTTAAAAACCTATTTTGTCCTATATAAGTAATGCCACTCCAGCTTTCTTTTGACATCTATTTATATAATAAATGTTAAGCCATCCCATCACTTTAAACTACAGATGTCTTTAGGTCTGAAATGAATCTCTTGTAGGCAGCATGTGGATGAGTCTTGTTTGTTTGTTTGTTTGTTTGTTTGTTTGTTTGTTTTTAATCTACTCTGTCACCTTATGTCTTTTGATTGGAACCTTCACTCCATTTATATTCAAAGTAATTATTGATAGATATGTGTTTACTGCCATTTTGTTACTTGTTTTGTGGTTGTTGTTCTAGTTTTTCTCTGATCCTTTTTCTTGCTCTCTTTCATGGTTTGCACTCAGGCTGCTTTTTGATCCATCAATTTCCCTTTGCTGAAGAGGAGATAATTAGATTCTTAATTTAAAAAAGAAAAAAATAAGCTGAGCCTTAATTTGACGACTGAAACTCCAGCAGTCAAGGGGAGTTTTGGATAACTCTCTTATATCATCAAACTTCTTTACTTCATGCTTTATAAATGGCCCCAAAAGTACAAGATTCAAAGAATGGGTGAAGAAGAGGATAATGCCCTCAATCTTCTAGAACTCCTCACAAGAGAGGTTTATGAAATTGGACAGGTAGTAGTTTAAAACAGAACCTCTTTGGAAATAATAATTTAGCTTCTCATGGGGGAACATATGCTATTTTGAAGGAAGAATATTATGCTTATATCTCTTCTGACCTCTCTGGGATCTTTAATATTATAAAAATGACCCCAAAGCAAATAGTAAAGAAATCACAAATATAATTGGAATATAGCTATGAACCCCATTTCTGGGCTTGATTTCTTCAGGTTGGGGCCAGAATATACTCTTCGCTTGCTTTGAGCATCCTTGGTTGAGAACTGCACTTCATACAAAGCATGATCATGATCCTTCTCTTAGTATTTGTTTGCTCTGCTCCATTCTCTGATCTCCACTGTCTTAAGTGGTGATGAAGGGCTGCTGTCCCCAAACTACTGTCCCACCCAATGATGCAACATGACTACAGGAAAACCTAATACTTTTAGAAGTTGAAATGGCCATCTACTAAAACTTCATGTGCAATCATGACAATTCCCATAATAATGAAATTTCCATTGCTCTTGTTCTTCTATTTAATAGTATATCTTTCAGTTTAGCCCAAAAAGTAGCCACAAGGGGGTCTGAGAACAGAAACCATCTGTAGCAATAGAGCTAATTGTAGTAATAGGACTACACTAACCCAGAAAATCTTGCCCAGGAAGATGAAGTTGAAAATAACTTTATTGTTTGCCTTAGGAATTTACTGCAACTCCATTTATCCAAATAATACACTATTCATCAAGCTCTTATCAGAGTAAATAATCCCTTTGAGGATGGCAGGTTATTTCAAGTAGGCTCATCAAACAACTCTATTCTTTAAGAATTATTTCCACAGTCTCCCCTTACTGTGTCCACCAGTCTTAAACTGTTACATATATGCTCCATCCTCATCAGTCCTCAAACTAAAAGACTCACCTTAGAACCCTCCTCACCCAAATCTTGTAAATATCTTGCCTTAACCTCCACCTGTCTTCACTTCTAGACAGGACTAAGATTCTGTCTTTGCTTTCATTACTGAAGATAAGCAAATATTCCAGTTCTGTTTAATCAGGATTTATTTTGTTGGTATTTTTAGAGAATTGGCAGTCAACAGCTTGCAAATGAGAGTTTGAGACACATGGAGAAACTTACAGAACACCACACAGCTACTAAGGGTTATTTCAGAGGCTGTAGAAAGGTAGATTCAGACAATAGATTAATTTTGTTTGGCTTACAGAGCTAATTCATCCACTCTTAAAAAAAATTGAATAGTATCTAACACTTAAAAATTAAAGATTTCATATAAAATCTGAATTTCTGGCTTTTTAAAAGTACTGAATTTGGTAAAGTTGGGCCTGCTTTTTACTACATAGTAGTAATTGTTAGGTGCTTCAGATGTAGTGTACTTTTATTGGTTTATCAGAGTCCCTGTCATTTGCTATGTATCATCTGGCTAGCTCATAAACTTCAGGGGTCAAGTAGTAAATATTTTTGGCTTTGAGGACCATATTATCACGGTCTCATCTATTCAACTCTGCTGTTTTAGCAGGAAAAATAGCAAAATATAATACATAGGTGAATTAATGTGATTGTGTTCCAATAAAACTTTATTTACAAAAACAAATCTAAAGGCGTAATTTCTCATCTCTGAGCTATGTAATATGCCTATCCATAGTTGGCAGAATCAGTCCTGGTCTGGCCTCACCTTATGGAAGTGCCTACAGATTGAAGAGAAAAAGGCTACAAAGTAAAACAAACAAAACATAGGAGAAAAGTCTGAAACAAATTTATTGTTGGACCTCTCTCTCCTAAAAAAATAACGCCCAAAAAGAAATGCTTTTGTCCTAATGGCTTGAGAGAAAAGAGGAGTACAAGAGGTCAGAGCAGGTTAGTTTGACTCTGTGTGGCTGCTTGGTCCAGCTGTTTAAGGAACATTCAAGTTGTATTCATAAGTGTTGTGTACACACTGGCAGCTGGTTGCTTCTAAATATGCATGAGAAAATATAGATTTATTTAAAATTAATGTTAAATTTTGATGGAGCTAGAAAAATAGACTTGCTTTAAATAGCAGACTCTCTTCGCACATATAAATTATGATTACATTTGTGAAACTTCAATTGCAATGACTCTTCTAGCAGCTGATTTAGGACCCAAAGCAATACCAAATATTATCTGAAAATATCATATCTTGATACTTAGTTTAAAAATCAATATATGTATATTATTATTATTATTTTATTCTATAAAACATTATGTTATAGGATTCTTTGAGTTTTGTCTAAATAAAATAGAAATCTGGACTGTGAAGCTGAAAATATAAACTTTTAAAAACTCATTAGTTAATGCTTAACTAATTCACTCTTGAAAATCCCAAGAACAGTTTAATGAAATCAATATTGGCTATGTATGAAAGTGACTTGGCAGGGGATGCCTGTGTGTTTACAAGTCTAGTTATATTTGTCTTTTATTGCATTGGCAGTTTTGTGGCATTTTCCTTGGTTGCATTGCCAGTCTTCTTAAAAATGAAGCACGATTTTTGCTGCCTTATTTTCTTCCCTATTAGGATCCTGAAAAGTAATTTGTATTTCCACTTTTCTATTGAAACTTTTCTAAAGAAGGCCATTTTCTAGACTTTTTACTTACACATCTATTAACCTTTTTTTTTTTTTTTTTTCCAATTCTCATTTGCCTGGACACCTTTGCAGTGTCCTTGAAGTTTTTGCCACCTTCACTTCTTACAACTAATGTGCTGTTATTATCATTTCAGTGTCTCCTTCTGTTGACTCTGTTCTTTTTCCTACAGTCTAACTGAGTATTCTTCAAGTATTTCTCTTGCTCTTGTCCTTGGAAATATCAAAGATTTCAAGCACTCTATATTGATAGTATAATCCTTGTGTATAGACTACATTCATATATTTCAGGTTCTTGGAATTTTCCATTATTATTATTATGGAAGACTGGTTGAAGTTACTCTCTTATGCCTGATACTAGCCAAATGACATGCCGCCCCCCCCCCTTACTTTTTTACTGGAATGGTGAATATTGAAATTAGGTGGTTGGTTCCTAAAGATAGTAAAAACATTGATACAGCCCTCCATTTGCATAATGTTTTCATGTTTGCACTGCAGAGGGTAAATATAACATAGATTACCTGGTTGAAATTATTTTGTTTAGAGACCTGCTGTACTTATATTGGTTTATCAAGAGTATAATGGGATTAGGTTTTATCTAAAGATGCTGAATTTTTTTTTTTTTTTGCCTCCAGAACGATTATAAAGACAATTATGACAAACTTTGGAGTTCATAACCTAGAAATTCCTGCAATCCCAGAGGTAGGCTACAGGAATATAATTTCATTAAAGCTCCAACTAGGTAGTTCAGAACTGTAGAAGCACTCAGTTTCATATCACAGCAATGTGTGATCACAGCAATGTGATATACAGTTTTCACATTGTGTTTAATAGGGAATGATATAGCTTTTTGCATTGCACTTAATAGGGATTCCCTTAATGGGGAATAAAAAGCCATATCAATTTAAAAGGTTAAAATCTGAAAACTTTTTTTTCAAGGTAACTAAAAGGATGTGAATTTTGTCTAGCACACTAGAGAACAGACTCCTTCCTAGTTTGGTGGAGAATCTAACCTAGATGCATTGCCGGTATCACAGTCTCATTGTATCTGAAATCCAATTCATCCAATTTTTTTTTTCCAAACCATCTTTCTGCATCACTTCTCCCTGACTATAACACTGCCATTCTTTTCCTAAACAAAGCAGTGAAAACTAATAGTAAGGAGAACTGTGAGCACTTAATAAAGGCATGCTCTTTTCCAGACACTGTTGTAAGTGCTTGATTCACATTTTTCAGGTAGGGACTATTTTTGTCCCTACTGTACAAATGACATTTAAGTTGAAGTACCCTAAATAGCACAAGCATTACATGATGGAACTGAGATAAGAACCCAGCCAATCTTACTCCAGACACATGCTTCTTGTTCTATTACATGAATTCTCAAAACTGGAAATGACCTTGGAAGGCCACTTACTGAATTGGAAAGATCATGTGGGAAGACCTACTGCCCAAGTCAACTTGAGTAAAAATCTATCTCCATCATTCTCATGCTGTCTGACTTCAAGTTAAACTCCATAAACTTTAGGTTCATTATATATTAGCTACAACTAATTATCCCAGCTTTATGGATATCTTTAAGATAAAATAAAATCAGATAATATTTCTTAAAGTACTCAGTAAAAAAAGGGACTTGAAATATAGCCACTTAACCAATGTTAGTTTCCTTCATACCCTGTAATTCAGGTGTCTAATTAGTTGCCAAGTTCTATTGAGTATGTCTTTAGAATTTCTTTCATATTCATTTATTCTTTTAATTCACTATCCTAATCACAAATAAGATACAAACCATTTTTAATGGCTACACATTCTGGGCAATACAGTTTCCATATTCTGGCTTTCAATTTTCCTCATTGTCTGGCCTTCAATTATTTCACAGATCTTACTTTGTATGGCTCCCCAAGGAAACCTGTGTTCCATTTAGGCTGGTCTCTCCACTGCTGTCTGAATGCACTTTTCTTATTTCTACCTCAATACCTTGTTCATGTTGTAGCTTCTGTTTTCTGCATCCTAAAAACAGGTGTATATAGGACGTTAGGGAGAAAGAAAAGTGTTTTACCATCACTTTCTAGTTATAAATCACTTTGTTGAGGAAATTTTTGGTATGGTCTCAGATTTTAGAAGAAAAGCTACTGAGAACGCCGAATCAGCCAAGGTGTTAATTGGGTTTTAATATCTATTAAACAAGTTGGTTCTATTTTTCACGTTACAGTCTACCGATCCTCTTCAGCTTAATGCCATTTACACAAAGCTGTCATGGAAGGGAAGAAAATGGCAGTGTAGAATTCCAAACAATATTCTTATTCCACCTTAATCTTTAATTTCTAGGTGAACATACAGAAAAATAAGGGAGCAATGAAACAGAAAGGAAGTAATACAACTGTATTTAAAGATATATTCCACAATTCAGGTTTTTACAAATTGAGATTCACCTTCCTCCCAGTAAAATGGATGAACATTGCTCCTGGTTATGAATGATGAAGGGATGGGGGTGTTGGTGGCCATGTCCTGGCAGAGGGAACATAAAGCAGTGGCTCCTAAAAATATTAGATCTGCAGAAATTATGAGGGAAAATGCAGACATTAAAGCAAACAAGCAAAAGACACAGCTAGGTCTGCATAGGTGTGGCTTGTTTTAGTAATATTCAGGAGTTAGGGAAAATTTGGAAATCAGCTCCATTTGATCAATCTAATCACGTTTTGAATTTTTTTTTGAAAAACTTAAGATATCAAGACATTCAAATATAATCATTTTCAAAGGGCAGCTTTTTTATAAAGCTAAGTCATTATGCAGAATTTTCTATGCACCAATGTAGGTTTCTATCTATTGGCTCTGTTTCAAGAAAGTCACTGTAGTTCAAGAATCTGTTACTTTTTTCAGTGATGCCAAATTGCAACCTTGGCCACTTCCAGAAAGAAAGTGTCTTTGAACCTGGGCAAGCTTCTCTCCACAAGTGGAGAAGCTATAAGCAATCAATATATTCATAGTGGAAGCATCACCAGCTTAGTGACCCAGTATGAAGCAAACCATTGCTTAGGCTTTCCCTCTCTCCCAGTCCTTTCTTTGCTTGTATTCTGAGGCAGAATAATATTACCTATACCTTCAGATTGCCACAAGTGACAGAGTCTGGCAAGAGAGGAACTGAGTATCTGGTAATTATGTCAACTTCAAAGTCAAAAAGTTATACCAAATGAGTATGAAATTAAGCCTCCCATCCAGCTCCCACTTTAAAGCTGGAATTAATATTGATGTTTCTGCAAGCACAAGTACTAAGAATATGGATTACAGAAAATGATGTCTGAGATGACGGTTTTATGTTTGAAGAATATGACTGATACTAAGGACCATGTAAGGACCATGCATTTTTAAAGTCAGTCGGTTAATTTAGTGTAGATGTGGCTGCTGTGAGAGTCTTTGAACGATTCATATTTAAGAAGCAGAAAAGGTTTCAAGTCAGTGGACAGGAGTCTAAGTCCTGGTCCCAACACGTCTTAATTGCAGATATTTTGGACAAGTTATTATGCTTCTTTAAGCCTCGGGTTTCTGAGAGGATGATAATATTGCCTGCTTTGCAGGGTGATGGGGGATGTTTAAGTGATAATATATGTAGATAGTATTTTATAAACTGTAAGCTATATTATTTAGATTTTTCATGAATAAAATAGAGTCATTTTAGGTACACCATCCCCAAGTGGTAGTAAATGTCTTGATTACATTTTTAATCTCTTGCCTAGAAAAGAATCTCTCACTTGCTCTTTTGCTTCTAGTTTGTTCCATTCTAGTTCATCCCTTACTCTGCTACCAGAGTCTTTCTTTCTTCCTCGCTTCTTCCTCCACCTTCTTATCCTTTCTTCCCCTCCTGTGCCATCTTCTCCTCCTCCTCCTAATATAAATACATAAAGAGAAAAATGTGAAGAATATACTTGTGTTCCCCTATTTAATTTAATCAAGTCCTAACATTTCACCATACTTTCTTCTAGATTTTAAATGAAATGAAATGTTTTCATTGAAGCTTTCTGTATACCTTTCTTGGGTCCCTCTCACCTCTTGTCTCCCCAGAGGTAATTCTTATCATGCTCTGGCTAAGAGCAGAGTTCAAATTCCAGTGCTCTCATTTACTAACTATTTAATAAGGACAAGTTGCTTAATCTCTCTGTGCCTCAATTTCCTTATCTTGAAAGGAATTAACTTGAAATAACAATGATGTATATTTTGTAAAGTTGCTGTAATGATTCAGTGATAGAATTAAATATCTGTAAATCACACAAAGCAGTGTATGACACTGATTCAGCTCTCAAAAAACTTGTGATTATTTACTAATACTATTTTAATTAGCTAATGTGGTAGACGTATCATAAGTTTTAGTAATTATTGCATGCATGTTTCAGCAAATCATTATATATTTATCCTACATTGTAAGGACATGTGTGTTTTAAAAATTTACATAATTGGGGGGCCCCTGGGTGGTTCAGTCTGTTTAGTGATCAGCTCTTGATTTCAGCTCAGATCACAATCACTAAATAAATAAATCTAAAAAAGAACCCTTTACATAATTGGTAACACATATATGTATCATTTTACACTATACTTATTTTGTACAAAATTAGATTTTTGAGATGTATCCATGTAGTTAAATGCATTTTCAGTTCATTTGTTTTAACTGTGTTATAGTGCATAAGACTTTACATAAATGCACCACAGTTTATCTGTTGTCCTCCAAATTTTGCTGACGCCAATAAGACTAATGTTTTTTTTAAGCCTTTATTCAGTGTTTGAAATTTTCTTAGGGACTATACGTACAAGTGGAAATGGTGGGTGAGGGGATACATAGAGCTTCAGCTTTACTAGTGTGACCCAATTGTCCTTGATGGTAGTTGTACTAACATTCACTCTGTGTGAGCATTCATTCCATGTAAGGGGCAATGGTTAGACTTAAAATTTTGTCCATTTGAATGGCTATGAAATGTATTTCATTGTGGTTTTTATTTGCCAAATTGCCAGTGAAGCGAAGATATCATTTCATATTTGCCAAATTGCCAGTGAAGATGAGAGTCTTTTTAAATGTTTATTGGTCATTTAGGTGTCCTATTCTGTGAACTACCTATTCAAATCCTTTGTCCATTTGTCTCTTGGGTTGTCTTCTTATTGATTCATAGTTCTTTATAATTCTGGATACTACTTCTTTGTCAGTTAAATGTATCTCAAATATCTCTCACAGACTTCGCCTTGTCTTTTAGCTTTTTGTGTTTTTGTTTGAACAGAAGTTTGACATTGTAATATAGTTCAATAGATCTGTCTTTTCCCTTTTCCTAAAAAATGATGTTTTTCTGTAAGATCTTAAATGTATTCTCCTACATGTTCTTTGGACATTTAATTTTTTTGCTTTTCATGCTTCAGTCTTTAATCTATCTGAGATGTATTTTTATTTAAATATTAATGGGAATCCAATTTTCTTCCTTTCCTACTTGATTAACCAGTTGTTCAAACACAATCTATTAAAAAATTTACTTTCTTCCCAAATACTCTAAAGCATAGTTATGATGATGATGCTATGAATTATACATATGTTTGAAATATATATGTAATATATATACACATATATCATATGTACATATATAGTAGGTATACGTGTAATATGTATACATATATACATTTATATGTGTATATGTGTATAGATATAAGCCTGGAACCTAAACATATCACATATTTAAAATTCTTCACTGGCTTTCTTTTTGCTTACAAGATAAAATTTTTCAGCAATAGAGATAAGTTCCTTCATTTGTTTTCTTTTTACTTATACTTTATAATCTCTTGTTATGGATGCATATACCTTATAATTTAGCCCCCCCCCCCAAAAAAAAAAGACAAGCTGAAAGTCTTGAACTTGTCTTGCTGTTTTACACCTCTAAACTTACTTGCATGCCATTCCCATGCTTGGAGTGCTTGATCTTTGGCATATTGTACACTTAGCATATCCCTGCTATTTACTTGAGTCTTGGTAGCAAGTCCCTCTTCTCTGTGAAGCCCACTTAAGCAGCTTTATTGATATCTTCCTTCCACTTAACAATTGTCAATACAATTATTTTTTTTTTTGGATCTACCATTCACATGTATATATATATAATGCTACTCAGTACCACGGAGGCAGAAGTGTCCTGGAACCCCTGTTCATGCCCCCTGTAAAAGCCTATATGTATGATGAATATTATAACTACTTGTTGTCAATCCTCCTCCTAAATTGGGAGCACTTTTGTTCCTAAATCCTAGGACTCAGCACAGTGCTTGATACCTAATAAACACTCATTAATATTTGTTGAATGAATGAATAAATGTATTTTAAGCGTTGTGCATTAAAAAATACGAAGTGTCCTTGGGCTGCCATTTCCTTAGCTGCATTATAGGGGAATAGAAAGTCCATATTTGACCTTAAAACTGCAAGATTTACAGCTTAAACTAGATTCCCTTGAGAAATAATGTTAGATACAAATTGGAGTTTAAGCTCTGAGATCATTTTGTCTGGCTACTTTATAAAGTATTTAGGTGAGGCAAGTTAATGATTAAGCATTTCAGTAAAGCAAAAATGAAGCTTCACAACATGGGCAGATTGCCTAATAAATTTGGCAGATATTCTTGATCTTCATAGCCAAAGTTTGCATGTAGAGTCAGAGAGCTCACAGCACTATATAAGCTTGGCCACCAAGTTTCTTGCTAGTCCTCTGCTACAATGAGTATCAGGTTTTGTTTTTTATTGTTGTTTTGAGCAAGATAGAGCAAGGACAAAAATATAAAACTCCAGGAACAGATGAATTGGTGGCACCATATAAAAAATCATAAATAGTATGTATATAGCACTGAAGGAATTCCCCATCTCTGATATCCAACTTCTTCATCAAATGAAATGAAGAACCTGGGTTTGTCAGTTTCTAACATTCTCTATTTTAAAATATTCTTTCATTATAAGATGTAAAGGATAATTTTGGGTGAGTTTCCTGACCCTAGAATGTTCATACGTAGTTTGAATGACCAAGTCAAGAAGTTCAACTGGAAACTCAGATATTGTAGGGGGGATTCAGGCTTAAATGACTGAAGTTTCCTCTTTCTTTTAAAAGGGAACAGAGCACTGGAGCAGGGAGTGGAAAAAGACAAATGGCATCTACTTTACCATGTTGTTCAGAGCAGCCCCTGGGAATGTCAAAAGAACGCTCATCAATTATTTAGGGCTTCAGATTATACCGAAAGTATAATTTGGTGATGCTATTATTCACTTACTCAGTGTCTAGAAATCAAGAGTCCTGGATTAGAAGGAAGCCTTTTTCATAAGTGTAGCTTGATTTTCTGAACGTAAAAGAGATATCATCTACTTGAAATTAAATTTATAAGCCTGGGCCAAAAAGGCAAATTAAGTACAAAGTATTAAGTAGACTTTCTAGAGTGAGACATTGTGGGGGGAAAAAAAGACCAAGCATATATCAAAGAAGTGAATACCTTTTAATGCACTATTGTATAGGTATTATTTTTCTTTGTGTATAGTGAAGATGGAAACATTGATGGAAAAATGTATTTCCATCACTGTAACTGAATATATTATCAGATTGAAAAGATGCATGTACCTTAACACTTAGCTTGGTCATTTGGACCACAAAAAAAAAAAAAAAAAGCTGTTGAGAAACAGCATCTGAGATAAGAGTTTTTGTATAAGGGAATTGTTGAGGGAGAGTTCACCAAAGAAGGAGAATAAGGGAAGCAGGAAAGGGCAGGGGCAAAAGGATCTCAGCAAGAATATGGTATCAGCTGGACACTAGCTTCCTTTTGATTCCTTGGGGAAAATCTGAAGGACAGGTTGCATCCCAGAGTTCCATCTTGAGGCAAGAGGAATAGCCTTTTGCTAGTGCCCTGTCAACGATTGGCCAAGATCTGGGAGTATATACAGAATATATCAAGAAGGCAGTTCACCTTTGGACAAAGGTAATTCTCCAGAGAAGAGGGGAACTATAAAGTCTCATGAACCAGCACTGACAGCAGCAGCCAGAGCTTGGGTGTACCAGCCGTAAAGGGGATTTTGGTGGGGTCTCAATAGTATCCATTTTTTTGACTAGTCTTTCCCAGTGATCATTACCTACTTTATGCTCAAGTCCTATATGGATAGCCCTTATTTATAATTTAGTTATTATCACACAATTTTGGATCTGTTTAATTATGCATCTGCCATCAACTGTGAGAGCCTTATATAGGGAAATCTGCTCTTTCATTCTCATGCCCCAGAATTTAACATATTATTTTAGGGGAAAAATATTTTCTAATTGACTCTCCCAGAAATTCCAAATATGTTAGTTTCCACTTCAAATTTTAAGTCACTAAAAATGTATGTCCTGTAAACTGCCTGAACTAGATAATTTCACTTATGATGTTTCACATTTTATTTTTTTTAACTCTTGGCTATATTTCATTGTGTTAAAATATATTGACTGTATCCCATGGCAACCATTAAGAAAAATAAACATGCAATTTTAAATTTAATTTTTTTTATATCCCATCTGTTATTGTGCACTTGGTAAAGTACCAAGATTCCAGTAGGTTTCCATGTGCTCTGATGTTACCCAAAATTCTTTGGCCTATTTGTTCACCATATGGAATTCGTGCCACATTCTTCTGATATTACTGGAACATGTAATTGAGACATATTTGCCCTATTGCCAACATTTTAACATGAACTCATTCTAAAGTCAGGCAGGAGATGGTCTTTTCCGTCTGGTGCCTCATAAACCACCATATCAAAACTGAACCAACTAATTAGGGCCGTAATTTATGTATGGCCAACTAAAGAGTTTTTAATGGCTCGTAACATATTTGTCAGCTCTAAGAACAATTCAGTGAAAACCAGATGGCCCATAGTATTCCCCTTTTGTTGGCTCAACCTACCTCATTTCTGCAGCTCACAGTCAAAATTAGCTCCTTTTAGTCCTATAAAATCTTTTTTTACATTATAATTTTATTTCATTTTCATATCATTTTTCAACATGATGACATGAACTCTAAAGTAGGAGCCAAATAGTCAGATAATGTAATTCTCCTCCATGTCAGTATATCAGTGCAGAGATCTTTTTAAAAGAAAGTTGATCAGGGGAGCACCTGGGGTGGCTCAGCGGTTGAGTGTCTGCCTTCAGCTCAGGGTGTGATCCCAGGGTCCCAGATCAAGTCTGGCATTGGGCTCCCTGCAGGGAGCCTGCTTCTCCCTCTGCCTCCATCTCTGCCTCTCTCTTTGTGTTTCTCATGAATAAATGAATAAAATCTTTAAAAAAAAAAAGAAAAGGAAAGTTGGTCAGGGATGCCTGACTAGCTCAGTTGGTAGAGAATGCAACTCTTGATCTTGAGGTTGTAAATTTAAGCCCCAGCTTGAGTGCAGAGATTACTTAAAATCTTTATTAAAAAGTGATCAGTTATTTATTTTGGACTTGGTAATGTACAAAAAAAATTTCAACAATCTGATAAAAATGACCAAAAACATGAATATTCAACATATAGGAGAGATATAAATCACTGATAGGTATATAAAAATAGAGATATTTTATCTATGAAAATTGGAAGTATGCACTAAATGCTATTATATAAGACTTTTTCTAGGTCACCATTTACCACAAAAAATGGTAAACTTGTTATTTACCAATTAAAAGAATCATATTTGTTCTTGCTTTATTGTTCTTGTTCAGTAAAATATTTGATGTAAGAAATGCCCATCATTATTTGGTACTAATAGTAGCTATCATTTATTGAACTCTTCCTATGTGACATACCTTGTGTGTATACAAACATTATTTTATCTGATCTTTGTAACAACTTTATTATTTTACATATAAGAAAAAGAAAGCTTATAGAAGAAAACAAGGATATTCTAAGGTTTTTCAGAAATAACATCGTTGATAATGGTGGAGCTTGGATTTAACATTCCAATCTATCTGTTTTCAAACCTTCTACTCTTTGTAAAACAGTTAAGTGTCCTCCGTAATTTAAGAGGGGAGGTTGCTTTTTGTTGAGTTTGTATGAAGAGCTTATGGTGAGGTGCTGAGAGAGGAAAAAAAAAATCAGTCCTTTGACTACTGTCACTTAAGCTGGGTCATGGTGTTCTTCTGTTGAACGTAAATATTTTCACACAACCCAGTATCAGACAAGGTCACTCTGTGACCATGATAGAACAAGTCAGAACAATACCACTATGTCATCTAGGCACAGACAAAAACAAGAACACTGTTCAAACCACAATGATCCAACATCTCCATCCCCCAGCTAATAGGAGTGACTGCTGCTTCTGTATGGGTAAGCCTTGCTCTATTCCTCCTCCCTTTTAGATTAAAAAAAAAAAATGTTAAAATACTGTGATGGTTAATTTTGTCAGTTTGACTGGTGTCAGGTGCCCAGATTAAAAATTATTTCTGGGTGTGTCTGGGAGGATGTTTATAGATGAGATTAGCTTCTGAACTGGTGGACACTGTAAGCAGAATGACTTCCCAGTGTGGGTAGACATCATTTAGTCTGTTGAGGGCACGACTAGAAGAAAAGTCAGAGGGAAAAAATTTGTTCTTTTTTCCCTACCTCACTGGTTGAGCTGGGTCATCTCATATCATCCTTTCCTACCCTTGGATTGGTAGGAACCATTGGTTCTCTGGTTCTCAGGACTTCAGGCTCATTCTTAACTATTATACCACCAGTTTTCCTGGGTCTCCATATTACAGACATTAGATCATGGGACTTCTTGGACCCTATAGCATTATGAGCTAATTCGTCATAATAAATTTCTTTATATCTATTTCTGCCTATCATCTCTAGATATATTTTATGTATGCATGCATAAAGTATATGTTATATAACATGTGCACACACACACACACACACACATATTATTTCCTACTGATTTTGTTTCTCAGGAGAACCCTGTCTAGTGTAGATGCCCGATCAGAAGTTTCCCCTGCTTTTTGGCAGCACCCACTACATTGTCTTAAACCTCCTCCAAATCTCCTACCACATACACAGTGCTACAACACTCCCCTCCCCCAATCCTGTTTCAGAGACACCTTATAGGTCCCATGGAGTGCTCTGTCTTGTTGTAGTGAGCCAATAAAATCTTTCTTTAAATACAGGTGTATTGTTTGTCCTTGGTGGGAGAGCACTGAAAAATTCTTTCTCTAATGAAACCCTTAGATTACAGTATTGCTCCAATATGGTTTGGTTAACTCTCAAGAAAAGAATTCTGATTTGAGTAGGGGCTCCCAAATTTTTTCTGCAAAGGGCCAGATAGTTGTTATTTCCGTCTTTCCAGGATCTCTTTTGCACTTCCTCATCTCTGTCATTATAGCACAAAGCAGCATAGTCAGTAAACAAACAAGTGAGGCTAGATTTAGTTTGCTAGATGCCTATTTTTGTCTCCCTGGGTTTGACTGGCTTGATTGGGTCAACTTTAGAATCATCGTTTTTCTTGATTAGCTTTTCTTTCAATTATCTTTATTTCTTCAACTAGAACATGAGTATTCTGTAAAAACTTCTCCCATTGTGGTTATCATGTAAAAATATCCTTTTGTACAGCTAGAACTCTAAATTGCAGGAAGTGTATAGAATAACCTTTACACATTTGAGTGTTTCCATAGTATTCCCTGGAAAATGGATCAGTGTAGTCATTCAATTAAAAAGACATTTCCAGGGCCACCTAGGTGGGTTGGGTTTCTGCCTTTAGATTAGGTCATGGTCTCAGGGTCCTGGAATTGGGTCCCACTTTTGGCTTTCTAATCAGGGAATCTGTTTCTCCCTCTACCTGTGCCCCTCCCCTCTGCTTGAGCTCTCTCTCTCTCTCTCAATAAATAAATAAATTAAAATCCTAAAAAAAAAAAAGTCATTTCCTAAGCCACAGACACTGGTACTGTATATTCTCTTAGGCAAAGAAGGTAGATAATCATCTCCCTGTAGGAGCTCTGGCTGGACCCTGACTCAGCTACTGATATGCCGTGAATTTGGGCAACTTATTTAATGTCTCTTTATTCCTCTGTTTAATTGTGTTAGTACACATTTTAGAAGATTGTTATAATAATTAGAAATATTAACACAAGGCCACCTACTGCCACACTCAACAAAGTGTTATGGTAGACATTCCTACTGTTCACTAATATTCAGTTATCTTCACTTTAAATACATAGAATTATTCTTCTCTATTCCTTTGGGAAGTTAATCCTAGTCATGGGGCTTGCTTTTTTATTTTTTTTTAAGATTTTATTTGTCAAATGGAGGGAAGGGCAGAGGGGAAGAGAGGGAGAAGCAGAGTCCTCACTGAGTGTGGAACCCGACGTGGGGCTTGATGTGGGACTTGATCCCAGAACTCTGGGATCATGATGTGAGCTAAAGTCAGATACTTAACTGACTGAGCCACCCAGGCACCTGGCCAAAAGGCTTTCTATAACCAGTGAAATGTTGTAGGAGTAATACATATCATTTTTGTGTGGAAGTATTAATTTTATATGCACTTAGTGTGATAACAAAAGTTGGGCTCATATGGAGGTATCATAAAATCAAAGTGACCTGGAGCATAAGCCAAAATTTAGGGACAAACTCAAACCTACAGGCAATTTTACACCCATGAAAAAATGAAATTTTGTTTTTAGGATCCTTGACTGTTGGAGCATATTGTAGCATATACTGACTAATAGAGTAGTATTTATTTTTTAAAATGGTACTTATTCTTAGGCATAGGTGCAAGAAAGGAGACATAGAGGAAAAGAATGAGAGCTTGAATTCACTCAAAAATTGAATCAAAATAAAGGGAACAGATTAGAGCAATATTTTTGTTCCTTGACTCTTTTTCCACAGAAGAGTAAGGAACAAATTTAAACAAGCACTACATTTCATGCTACATATTTATTTCAAGGGACCTAGAGAGTTAAAGAAGGGCTATTTGGTTAAATATTAGAGCAGATAAGACTTGAAAGTTCACATGGAATTTTTAGACCAGCACTGTCTAATAGAAATACAACACAAGCCACAAAAATGAGCTCCTTAAATAATTTTAAATTTTCTACTAATTAGTAGAAATAATAAGCAAATATTAATAGCAAAAAATTAAAAAGAGGCAAAAGAAATTAATTTTAATGGTATGTTTAGCTTAATCCAAATTTATAACCTATCACATTTATAACATGATTAACATGAAAATATTATGTTTTGCATTCATTTTTTCATATTAAGTATTTAAAATCTGGTGCATTTTGTATACTTAATGGCAAATCTCAATTTGGACTAGTCACATTTCAAGTGCTCAGTAGCCCCACGTCGCTAGTGATTCTTGTAATTGGATAGTGCAGATTGGATAGGGAGAGACGTGGGGAGGGGAAGAGGAGAGACATGGGAATAAGCATAGTATGCAGAATCACACATTCAAGTGGAGTGATCTGAGAAAAGTAACTTTTCTGGGCCTTAGCTGTCTCACATATAAAATGGGGATGACACCTTATGGAGGTATTTTAAGAACCAGACAAAATTGGGGTATAAGAACATCAAGCAAGGCACTTGAAATGTTTTCTCAATAAATGATGTATGCATTCATTCATCACACAAACATTTATTTAATGTCTAACACTTGTGTTGGCCGCTGTTGAGGGAATAGTGAAGGTCAGTGCCCTGACTCAAGTGGGGTCTTTGTGTCAGACTGATACAAAATAATGTCAAATAGGTAGGAAGGATATTGCACAATTCAGTAAGCTAATTCAGAGGAAAAATATAGTATGAAGGAAGGGAGCCATGACACTTTGTTTCAAGATCTAACTTTGACATTGCCTAATTAGAAGACATTCAGGAGGTCCCTTACAGTAACTTAATATGTTTGCTTTCCAATTTATAAAATTGGAAATAGCAATTTTATAATATCATTTTAAGGTCTAAATGAGATCTTATCAGGGAAAGTGCTTTATAAACTGTGAATAATTACAGAAATTCTAGAAATTATTCAGAGCATTTTTATAAAGCTATAAATTTTGTTGGGATTTTAACTTATCCATAGTCCAAAGAAAGATAAAGAATATCAGAGTGCCTGAGTTACGGGGTTTTCTTTTACTGTATGTATTACCACATGTGTTTTTTGTGAGGCCTATTTTCTTTGGGCAAGTAAAAAGTTATTTGAGACAAAAAACAAAAATAGTAACAACCTTGGGATTCACCTTATGATTTTCTTTTTGAGTTTTGAGGAGAGAATTGATTATGTACAAGCAATGTTGGAATCTCACTTTGCAAGGCTCGTTAAATATATTTTGTCCCCTCTAAGACAAGTGAACTACATGCTTCTCACTTGAAAACTCATATCCATAACCAAAATAAAGTTCACCTGGGCTCATTTTCCTTCCTTTGTCAAGAGTGCGCCTGTAGTTGCTCCTAGCACAAGTCAGAACCAGCACCTTGCCAAAACTCCTTTAGAATAATTTTCCTGATAAATTGTCCTCAATCCTCAGCTCTCGACTTCCCTTTTATCTAGATGTAGGAAGCAAGGTTGATGATTGTGTTGACAAGCCAAAAGCTCTGGTGAGGGGTGAGGGACATATTTTTCAGACGAGGTAACTTTTCATCTTCATCCTGAAAGCGAACCATTCCCTTTCTTCTCTAATTAAACAGGACAGTGGTGATTATTCAACCAAAAGAAATGCAGACCTGTCAGACTCTCCCTCCCTCCCTTTCCTTCAACAGGGATTGTTGTGATTTTTGAGAAATAGTGTCAGGAGCAGATATTTGCTGGGCTTGGGGGTGGACTTAGTTCTTCCAAAGTCTCCTTGGGGTGCTTGTCTCCTGCTTTCAGCACCCCCAATTTGTTCAGCAACTCTGGTCAAGATTTGAGCTGAGGTGTTGTTGAAGCAGAAGGAGAGTTATATTATTAAATATGCCAACAAGGAAGAGAGTACTTGCTTTTCTATATTCTTAAGTCAGATTAATGGAAGTAATTTTATTTTTTTTAAGATTTTATTTATTTATTCATGAGAGACAGACAGACAGAGAGAGAGAGAGAGAGAGAGAGAGAGAGAGAGAAGCAGACATAGGCAGAGGGAAAAGCAGGCTCCATGCAGGAAGCCCAATGCGGGACTCAATTCCGGGACTCCAGGATCACGCCCTGAGCTGAAGGCAGACTCTTAACCGCTGAGCCACCCAGACGTCCTGAATGGAAGTAATTTTAAATGGAATTTACTTCTTTCCTCTGGATGCTAACAGGAGTCCAAAACTTGGGTGAAGATGCACTAAATACTCAACATTCAAAGGAGTGATGTGGGAAGGAGCCACCAGAGTCAGGGCTATACATCCCCATCAGGCTTTGTTAAGAACCTCCAATCTCTTCCTTTCCTGCTCTCTAAGGTTGAATAAGACAGAGTGGAGGAGCAAGAATGAGAAGTGTGAGTAGGAATCTTATGGGAGTGCATAGGTCCTTCTTGTTTTAGGGACAGATGATGGGAGAAACTTAAAGAGAGTTCTTCAGAGAGGTTGTGGGGGGCACCTGTATGAAGGGAAAACTGGCATCCTATTGCCTGGATGACCGTGGTGTTGACATAGGACTTGTACCTGTGCTCTCTCTGCATTTTTAGAAGGGAAGATGAGAATTTGAGTGATGTCAGAGGAAGAAGAGAACAGTGAAGGAGTAGCCTGTGTGCCTCCTATTTCGATGGTGAGGATGCAAGAGCTTCCTGCAGACTGCTACCCTACCTGGAGAATTAGACTAGGCAGTCTATAATTCTGTGTGTTGAATTTTCTTTGTCCTTAATTGTTCATCTCCTAATTCCACTAAAACAAAAACAGCATAACCATATTATTGTCCAATTCCACTCCTCAGGAAAAAAAGAGAGATAGTGAAGAGAGGAAAAAAATCACCCCACACTGTGATGACTCTTGAAGCAAGGCATGCTAAATTTAAGAAGGGCTAGCTAATCACCACACTTGGCACTTTCTAATCAACAGCATGTTCTTGACCTTGCCCTTCTTAGAGTGAAGAAAAATCCCTGAAGTGACACAGAGCTGTGTCACTTCAGGCTTGTCATAGAACTAATTCTGATTCTGGGATTGGAATTCATAAGTGCTCAACACTACTGGCATTAAAAGCTTGAGACTTCGAACTATGGGACCCTCTTGTCCTTCCCAGTCCTGGGCATGCAGTTGCTCTAATCATTCAGCTGGCTAATGATCCCCTTCCAGCAGGTGTAAATGAGTTTTCACACTCCAACCTGGCTTTTGTCAAGGCTTTAATGTAAGTAGCTAATGAGTGCTATTGCTCTGAGTTTTCTCCTGCGAAAGAAGGGTATGTCTAACTAGTGATATAATGACAAGAGCACGCTAATGTTATTCTGTTCGATGGTGCTGAAGAGCACTGAGAATTTAAGAAATATGAATCCCTCAAACAAAAGCAGAGTAAAAACATATTAAGCAGAGCTGTGCTGACAGCCTAATTCCATTACTTCTACACGATCTTGAATTTGCTCAAGCATAGTGAAGATATCTCTGAGGCAAGGGGGAAGGAGGCAAAATCCTCGTTAAAAATGCTAGCAGAGCCTGGAGGCAGGTCCAATATGGTAAATTGGTCCAACTGGTGAAGAGAGGCCAAGCAGGTGAAAATTGGTCAGAACAAACATTGTGACTTCAGCATTTCAGGGCACAGCAAAGCTCACAGATTTGACATCCTGCCAAACAGGACTGCAAATGAATAATCTTCTCTAGGATTCTTGATGTTCTTGCTATTCACCTCTCCCTGAACAATGGGTTGTTATTTTGATGATAAATTCCCGGAGCTTTGGAAAATGCTATGCCCAACAAAACAGTTTTATTCTCTTTGCAGTTAACATGTGATAGCCATTTTCAAATGTGATGGTGTGCATTTTAAACAACACAGGTAATATTTTGGGAAAGAAACTCTGTTACAATTTCTCCTGTGATATAAATCACTCGCAGCACAAATTGTTAACATCATTCAGTAATGGGTGGCAGGGAAGGGAGGCTGTAGTAGTTTTCTTTTCTTGTTAGAAAGTTAAACTCCCCATCTGACTTAGAGTTTCCCTGGTATTTTAAAAACACCTCTATTGTTGGTTTTCTGAAGCAGACAGGATTATGCTCTGTTCATCTGTGTAGACCTGGCAGTCTGCATGGGCTGGCACAGAGTAGTTAACTAGTGTTTGCTAAATGAGTGGACGAAGATGAATGAACACACGACCAAATGAGAGGATTGGTTAATCCAAAAGTTAAAGTAGAGAATTGTATAAAGTATATGTAGAGATGTTGTTCTATTTAAATCAAAAGGGTATGTTTTCATTTATTTTCCTGTCCTTTGGTATATTGAGTGCTTACACTGAGTGAAATGCCTTGTTTTCCTTCTTGCATAAAGCACAGTAATAATGAATCTTTTGTAGTTTCCAATGTTACCGTTTTCAAAAGGGGCACAAGACGAATGTGAAGCAATTTGCAGTATTTCATAATTTCTCCCCCAGATGTTTTAGTTTCTTCCCTCTACCTAATTCAGCAACAATTTTTAAGCTGTTGTGTTTTCTGTTACTGCTGCGACAAATGACCATGCACTTAGTGGCTTAACACACACATTTATACCTTACATTTCTGGAGGTCAGAAGTGTGAAATGGGTCTCATTGGTCTAAAATCAAGATGTGAGCAGCGCTATGTTCCTTTATTGAGGTTCTAGGAAGGAATTCCTTTATCTTGTTTTTTCCAGCTGCTAGAGGCTGTCTGCATTCTTTCACTTTTTTGCCCCCTTCCATTGTCAAAGCCAGCAATGGCCAGTGGGCTTATTTCTCATAGCTCTTCACTCTGCCCTGTTGTAAGGCCTCTACTTTCACTTTAAAGGACTCTTGTTATTACACTGGACCCATCCAGATAATCCAAAATAATCTCCTTAACTCAAGGTTGAATAGGGATTTTAATTTCACTTGCAATATTATGTTACATATTTATTATACAATATAATGATATTCATAGGTCATGGGAATTAGAGCGTAGGTGTTTTGGGGAGTCCATTGTTCTGCTACTACAGCCATTTTAAGCTATTCCCAAATGTACAATTTATTTTTAATAGATAAAACAACTTTCTTTTCATGATCATATTTCATTCATTTATTTCATTTTTTTAAAGATTATTTATTTATTTATTTATTTATTTATTTATTTATTTATTTATGATAGACATAGAGAGAGAGAGAGAGGCAGAGACACAGGAGGAGGGAGAAGCAGGCTCCATGCCGGGAGCCCGACGTGGGACTCAATCCCTGGACTCCAGGATCACGCCCTCGGCCAAAGGCAGGCGCTAAACCACTGAGCCACCCAGGGATCCCCCATTCATTTATTTCAATACAATTAAGTATAATAACTACTACCACAAATACAACTATTATATATAAATTTGGCAACTAAAATAAAATTAATTTAGGAGATCAAAATATTATCTAGTGGAAATGGCATTCATAATTGGTTGCTTTATCCAATATCCTTCCTTACTAACTGATTCACAAATTTATTTGGGGCACAATGTAACCAACTCTGGGCAATTAATTATTTAAGTCCATTTACATTCCTGTTCCCAGTTCTGTAGCCTTCTCTGAGGCTAATATTGGCCACAGGAAGACATGATTTTGGCTGATGAAAGCTAAGGGGAACTCTCTTGCAGAGACTTTTGGAAAATTTTTTGCTTTTCTGATTAAAAAAACAAACAAAACCCCAATGTAATTGGTAATGCCCTTACCCCACATTTCCCTCCTACTTTTTTCCTTCCATAATAAGAAGGATATGAACATGATAGCTGGAGCTTTAATAGCCATTTTTCACACAAAGAAGGAGTCAATACAATCTCATGTCTTTGACTCCAGTATATTGAGTTCCTGAACTGTGACTGCCTACCTTTGACTTTTTAAAAAGTGGGAAAAAGAATTCCCTGGAGTTTTCTGATCTTTGTAAGCATATTCTTAGTTGACTTAATGGATGCAGAAGTACATGGGCACACTAGCAAATTGTCTACTAGCTGTGAGTATTCAATGTATCATGAGCCTCAGTCAGTATTAACAGAGGAAATGGAATGCTGGAGTCCATCGGGCAAGTTGGTTAGATGGAGGTCCGTAAAGGGTGACTGGATGTATGTTTACAAAATGCTGTATAGCACAATTGCCTTTTATGGCAAGATTTTATGTATATGGCTGGAAAACTATAATTTAGTTAAATTCCAGTATTCAAAATAGAGCAGGAAGTGTGTTTTTTGTTAAATGGAGCCTTATGACAAGATTTCTAAGTGTTCTAAATATTCTAAGTAGTAGAGAGGTCACCTCTGTAATTTGATCTCTTGCCATTCCCCAGCTCTGCATTCAGTGACCTGGCAGCTGTTGGAACTGTATATTATCTGCAAAATATCCCATGCTGGTTCACAGTTGTATCTCTTTGAATATATTGTTCCTTCTGCCCAGAATGCCCATTCTTCTCTTGACCTTTTAAACAATTTTCACATACAACTCCTCTGTGAAGCCCTTCCTCATCTTGAGATCCAGATATCCTCAGCTCTCCAAAGAGTGAGCCAGTAAATCACTGCTGAGCTACCTTCCAATCTGGCTCATACTTTTACCATTACCCTTGCACAAACCTCATTATGTGTGTATCTCTACTTCCAAAAGGCTGGGATCATGTCTGGTTCATTCATATTTATAACTCCAGCATCTAACACAGTTCCTGAAATATGGTGGTCCTTGAATGCCTTTTTTAAACTAAATTAACCCTAATGAAAGCAAACATATTATTTGAAAATTAGATTTGCAAATAAGATAAATTAAGTGGCAATTACTAGTTATTAAAAATACTTCCTGTTTTATAAAAAGAGTTCATTCCTTCTTCTTTTACTTTTTCAATAACAAGGAAGTACAGAATACCAGGGTTTATGAAGTCCGTCTGCTGGATTTGAACCCTAGCTGGGCTACTCACACACAAGTTTAGTGTGCTTGCTTGCTAAGTTACTTCTAGCTTTCTAACCTTAGTTTCCTTACCTCATAATGTGTGTTAACAATGATCTGCTCCACAGGATTATTAAAGGGTATTAAAAAATGCCATGTGTATAAGGGTATATGTAGCACAATGACAGTCCCACCATGTGTTAATAATTATTCATGTGTTGTCTTCCTATAAGACACCGAGTTTCACTTACCTTCCTGTCCTAGGAACTGTCCCACATTTTCTGGTGGTCCCTATGGGAGCTTTTAAGGAAACCTACACTCTGTGTGAGTCTCAGGATTTGTTCATAATCACATAGCAAGTGACTCTGAAAACAGTAGTAGCAATAAGCGAACATTTTCTATCAGGGACCTGGCTAAGAGGATTATGTGGATTATGTCAATTATTCTCATTTATAGATAGAGGAAATGGGCTCAGAGCAATTTCATTTGCCTACTGTTAGTTGCGGGGCTCTGGGAGATGTGGTTGGAATGAGAACCCAGGACTTGGGGCTCAGTTGGGGGCTCTCTTTTAGGACCACAGCCCTGCCCCTCATTCCTGCTAACATCCCATTCTCCTGAACTATGTCATTCTTTACAACTCCTGGTTTAGCATGAGACAAATCACAGATGCTAAACAAATACGTGGTGATCGATTGATCAGCTAATGCATCCACATTACTTGAAGGCTTTTATTGATACTGCATTTAACACTATTTATGTTTCTCACAGGAGCTGTGAAATTTGTGGCACATTGAGAAACAACATAAATTTAGTAAATTGGACATTAGATAGAATGAAATATAGCATACAGCATTTAAAATGATATTAACAAAAGCTCTCCATGAGAAAATATTAAGATATTTTCAGTGAATATAAAACCTTAGGATTTAAAAATTGTGTATGTAATATCAGAACTAATTTAAATTACATGGTCATATTAAGAGTTATTGTTTCTCTTAATATGATGAGATATAATGGGTGGTGGATATAATGACTATTCCTTTTCGTTGTTGTATGTAAGTAAAAATTGGTCATAATTTTATAGCCAGTACAAAGATTTTATTTTAGGGACACCTGGGTGGCTCAGTGGTTGAGCGCCTGCCTTTGGCTCAGGGCGTGATCCTGGAGTCCTGGGATCAAGTCCACATCGGGCTTCCTGCATGGATCCTGCTTTTCCTCCCTCTGCCTGTGTTTCTGCCTCTCTCTCTCTCTCTCTCTCTCTGCTTCTCATGAATAAATAAATAAAATCTTTTTAAAAATTTTATTTTAAAGAAGTATGCAGGAAGCAAATAGTCCATATGAAATTCTAATGATATCTAAAAAAAATGGAATGGGATGACAGTCTCTTATCAACACCTAATTACATAAGGAAAGTATCATTCATTTTATTGATCTCTAGCTTAGTCAGAAAGTTTTAAAACCCTTTAAGGCTTTTACAATAGCATAACAACAGCTTTTTAGGACACCTAAAATTAGGTCACATGGAAATGCATGATCCTCAAATGTGGTTTCTGACTATGCATGATTAAAGTCTTCATTTACACTCTTAACTGATTTCTCTGACCAATTTTTTCAAAGAGTTGCTTACCCTTTTGCAGAGGAAAGATTATAGTTCCTGTTGATAGAGGAATAAATAAATTTTCGGTCTCTTTTAGGAAGTTGCATGTATTTATGTATTCATATAATTTTTAAGCCTCTAGGTTGGTGAGAATACTTATTTAAAAGTGTTATGCCCATTTAGCAGATATGAGTCCTACTTATCTTTTCAGGGAAATTTAAATAACCTATATCAAAGAAGTATTTCTATTTTGTTGAATTCCCTCATACACCTTTTAAAGAATTGTTTTAGCATATCAGAAAAGGCTTGTGTTTTAGAGTTAGAATTGAATTATTATACTATACTCTTCATAAAGCCCAAGAATTAAGTATACCTACAGAACCATAAAAACCCCAAACACAGTGGCACACATTGCTTGCATTATTACCAAGATGTGGACATTGTATTTACCTGCTTTAAAAAAATTATTTATTTGGGAAAGAGAGAGAGAGTGGGAGAGCGAATGCATGCAGGAGCCAGGGGAGGGGCAGAGGGAGAGAGAGAAGCTCCCTCCACTGAGCAGGGAGTCCAATGCAGGCCTCTATCCCAGGACCCTGAGATCATGGCATGACTGAAGTCAGATGCTTAACCAACTGAGCCACCCAGGCACCCTTTACCTTGCTTTCTATAAACAATTACTTGTTTGTTTGTTTTTTTAAAGATTTATTTATTTATTTATTCAGAGAGAGAGAGAGGCAGAGACACAGGCAGAGGGAGAAGCAGGCTCCATGCAAGGAGCCCGACGTGGGACTCGATCCTGGGTCTCCAGGATCACACCCCGGGCTGCAGGCTGGGCTAAACCGCTGTGCCACCGGGGCTGCCCTACTTATTATTCTTGAATTAGGATTTCAAATGACTGAAAGAAATTAAACTTCTGCCATTACAGAAATTAACCTTTTAAGATTTAGAGAGTTATGTTTCCAAGTATTGTAAACCTTCTTGCCTTACTACATCTAAATAAAGAATATTTGGCTTTTTTAAAAAATATATTTTATTTATTCATGAGAGACACAGAGAGAGGCAGAGGCAGAAGCAGGCTCCATGCAGGGAGCCCGATGTGGGACTCGATCCGGGACTCCAGGATCACGCCCTGAGCCAAAGGCAGGCGCTCAACCACTGAGCCACCCAGGTGTCTGTCCCTAAATAAAGAATATTTGAATATAATTTATCCTTTCCAGATTATGCAGTCAACACTAGTCATTGGATACTTTATAGTATACTAACAGATAGCTACAACCCATCATGTCTGATTTTGAACATTTTTCTGCCTTACCACTTACACATCTGTAGACTAACATCATCTGTTGCTGATAATTTATCTTAAACTAGTAACCTCTACCCCTGTTACTCGGCTGAATGAATTGAATTGAATGAATGAATTGAATTCTGAATGAAGAACTTGGCATTCTGTAGTTAAATGTATGGGGTTAGGGGTTAGGATGTCTACTATAATGTGTATGTGTATACGTGTGCGTATATACATGCACATATATGCCTAATATTTGGTTCTTGGTTATGTTCTAGTTAGACGACACTGTTCAGTAATGTGAACTTCCATTAAATGATACTTCACTAAGTATATATTTTCATGGCAACAGTATGATGTTTTATAATAATGTCATTTTTATTTAATATATCATTTTCTTTTTTAAATTTTTAATTATTTTTAGTATAGCTGACACACAATGTTACATTAGTTTCACATGTGCAGCACAGTGATTGGACAAGCTGATATGTTATGCTTTGCTTACCACAAGTGTAGCATCCAGTTAGTTACAAATGAATAAGTCAGAAATAAAAGGCACAGCATAAGGAATATAGTCAATGATATTGAGATAATTTTTAATATTTGAAAGATTTGAAAGTAGTAATCTGTATTTAGAATATAGTACACAGTATTTGGACTCAGGTGCAACCAACTTCATATACATATGAGGTGATGGATATAATCTATACTATTTTGCTATGGTCACCTGAACTAAGACAGATGCCTTTTTAGATGGCCAGTGACTTGAAGGCAATAACTAGATCTTATTCTTTCCTCAATATCTAGTGTAGTGTTCAGAACTCTGGATGCTCATTGCATAGTATTTTATTTTTTTATTTTTTAATAATAAATTTATTTTTTATTGGTGTTCAATTTGCCAACATACAGAATAACACCAAGTGCTCATCCCATCAAGTGCCCCTCTCAGTGCCCGTCACCCATTCACCCCCTTCCCCCGCCCTCCTCCCCTTCCACCACCCCTAGTTCATTTCCCAGAGTTAGGAGTCTTCATGTTCTGTCTCCCTTTCTGATATTTCCTACCCACTTTTTCTCCCTTCCCTTCTATTCCCTTTCACTATTATTTATATTCCCCAAATGAATGAGACCATATAATGTTTGTCCTTCTCCGATTGACTTACTTCACTCAGCGTAATACCCTCCAGTTCCATCCACGTTGAAGCAAATGGTGGGTATTTGTCGTTTCTAATGGCTGAGTAATATTCCATTGTATACATAAACCACATCTTCTTTATCCATTCGTCTTTCGATGGACACCGAGGCTCCTTCCACAGTTTGGCTATTGTGGACATTGCTGCTATAAACATTGGGGTGCAGGTGTCCTGGTGTTTCATTGCATCTGTATCTTTGGGGCAAATCCCCAGCAGTGCAATTGCTGGGTTGTAGACACATAGTATTTTAAATACACTAGCATCCTGTCCCGCACCGGATGAATTGAATCTAGTCCTCTGAGGTGAGGGCCCAGATATGTTACTCTAAAAAATACTATGCAATTTATTCTGACATGCAGACAAAGATAAGAAAGACTCTTTAGGAGCTAGTATAGTTACCATCACATGGTAAGTGCTTAATACATATCTTGGGATTAAACTATTCATAACAGAAATTGGAAAACAAAAGATTTAATTTTTTCAGTTATAAGTACTTTTCAGTTTGGGAGCAAATGGCAACATTATCTTCAATTTTTCCTATGTTTAATTTAAGTGGTATCTTATAGAGAATAGAAAATCTCTAATAGGAACTAATAGCTAAATGTACCCTTTTTCAAATTCATGTGTACTGCCTTCTTTCCCTCAGATTCAGTTATTTCATTGTTTTTATAGGTATAACAAGGAATACTGCCAAACCAAATAATAATAGAAAGTTAGGCCCCTTGAAACGCAAGTCAGCCTCTGAAATAATTGTTAACTTTAGGTAGATAGTGAGTAAATCACCTGATACTCCAAAACACTTTCAGGGGAGACTGGGAAGCTGGAAAGATGACTTTGAATATGTTCTTCAGCAAGTTGTCTTTCAGCTGAAATAGGACAATTTACTGCTTACATGCAATGCAACTTAGGAAGGAAAGAGAACAGGGGCATAATCTTCCATAAAGAAAGAAGACGATTTATTTTTTGAAGAATAGGCAAAGGGACAAACTACCAGACTACTGCCAAGTCCTTTTGCAATTCAGAGGATGGCTGTAGTTGGTTTATAATGAGTTTTTTAGGGAAGCAATGTAGAGCTACTCTGTGGAACTTTGCAATATTAGTCTAGCCCTCAACCAGCTTTAAAAATGATAAATCTTTGTCCTGGAAATAGCATCTTTTATGTTTAATTTATTTTCTTTAGCTTGAACAAAGCTTCCCTATTTATTTTCTGTGGCCGTAGGGGTTAATAATTCATTTTCTTCAGCCTCAAGAAGGTCATCTTCATTTATTTTCCACAGATCAAGGAGGAAACATTTTAGATGCAGATCAAGGGGTAGCACTGACCATATAAGCTAAGGGATGGAACAAGTCTGGAAGTTTATTCCTCTGTCCTTGTTATGCATTTTTCTACATTTGGCAACACACATTAGGTTTAACTACATATAGTGATGTAGGCAGCTAGAGTTCGATTCTTACAACGATATAATAAATTGCCATTTGTTTTGAAGACTCCATAGTGGCGTGTTAGGACTGGCTTGTAGAAGCTCGTGAAAGTTGATTGTGTGAACCTATTCTCAATATCCCAATTAGTGAGATCTCGTGGGTAGCTTGAAATTGACAATGGTGGGAGCATTTATACACAGAGACTGGCAAATGCCACAAATCAGGGCTTTCTTTTGTTTAGAGACCTAGTTATTAAACATGTACCACTATTCTCTCTTCCTGTGTGTATCTCACACAACTGAATAACTTTATTCTGTTCCTAGCAGCAGAGATTAGATTCTTAGCCACCTTTATAGACATTTTGTTTTTCAGTTACCCAGATGTATTGACATAGAACTGACAATTTAGCTATGAAGTGTCTGCAACTTCTCCCTCAGGTTAACTGGTCAACATTAGATTTGTTTTTAGTTGTGTTTCAATAGTAGACTTACAAAATTTATCATTTGATGTTATTATTTTAAATTTTTTTCTATCTTTGTCTTATTTGTTTAGCATGGTGTCTCCAAACACCCATTCAATAGAGAATCCCCAAATCAATCTATTTTCCTATCCTTCTCTCTCTCCATTTTCTCTCCCTCCTGACTACCACTCCAAGCTTCCACTGAAACTTCAGACAGGGAGAAGATATCTTCAGTGGCTGATAAATAATATTGTACTTACGGCTAATAGAGAATAATTTAAAGCATATTCTCTAGGGAAAAGCAAAAAACAAATGCAAAAATGTCCCAACATTAATTGTCTTGTAGATGTATCTAGAATAACCTAGGTATAATTTCCAGTTAGCATATTCAGAGGAGAGGAGAGGACCAAGTTTGATAAATGACTTATAGCCATGCCACATGAGAGAACATTGAGAAAAAAGGGAAATACTTATCCTGATGACATGTAGTAGATGTTAATCCAATGTTCTTTCAACCATAATATGTTGGATATGAGGCACTTTTCTAAAAATTGTATAGTCTGTACTGGGAAACAGGGACAATAATTTGAAATGTTTATCTACATTTTCTAAATGAACAGAGATTTTGATGTTAAATCTTGCCAGATATTAGCAAAAAAGAAACAACTTTAAAAAAATGAAATTGTCTTAACAGCATTAAAGTTGAGGGTAGTTGTATCCAGATACTAAAAGCAAATATTACCCAATGTTAATGAGAGTTTGAGTGAATGAACATCTTCATGTATGGCTGGTAGGAGATGAAGTTGAAGGATATTTTGACAGTACCACAAAATCTTATATTTTGGCATTCTTTATGGATTTTATCCCGTGTGTGTGGTGGGGAGGACTAGTATGCACATGAATATTTAGATATAAGAGTGTTGATTGAAGCATTTTGTAGGATATGAAGGGTTAGAATAATTTAGGCATCCAAAAAGAGACAACCATTTAAATAAAGATGCAACCATTAATTGGCATGATTGGCATCTTTGAATGACTTCAATCCTTCTGAACCTGTCTTCTTTTTGTAAAATATGTAAAATATTAGTAGCTGCCATTTATGTAGTGCTGATTATGGGCAGCCACTGTTGTATTTTTACATATATTAACTCATTTACTATTCATGAAAAGTTTAAGAGCTAGATACGTTTATTATCTGAAGCTCTTAGAGAAAGAATGATGTGCCTATGATAAACACAGCTAGTACATGGCATAGCCAGGCTTCTAACCCAGATTATCCAGCTCTGCCTCTTTTTTATGCTATGTAACTTTCTCTACCCACCTCAAGGAACTGGAAGGAGTGGAGTATAGGAGGAAAGAATATAAAATGCAAACATTAGTAAGTTCTCAATGATACTTCCTATTAAAAAAAAAGAACTAATGTAAACTATGAATTTGGTCAAATCTAAAGAGAGAGATCAAAGGCAATACAATTGCAAAGGGGATTTGAGTAATTGGAAAGTTCTTCAAGGAATAATATAATTTAGGCAGGTAAATGGCCTCTGATTTGGAATTGTTTTAGAGTTGGACTTGCCTTGGAGCTTCTGTAAAGCCTCACTGCAGCATAAAAATTTTGTAGGAATAGAAAGCAGGAACAGAAATTAGTGGATTACCAGAAGGAGAAAATAATTGTAAGAAATACCACAAGTAGTTAAAAAAGTGCTGCATAGCTGAGGCAGAAGGAATTGAACTTGGAGAAACAGTAGACAGAGCAATTGGCTGTTCTTCAATCAGTGAAATAGCAGTTGAGAGGCTGCCCACTGGGTAGGGAAGGCAGGACACTGAGGATTCATTCAAGGCCCAGTAACAGATTCCAGGGTAGAATCAGGATATCTGGTATTAGGGATTGGCTTCTGTGTATCTCAGCACCACTCTACTGCTTGGTACAATGCTGATATTCATTAAGTTCCCATAAAAGGAGAGAAAAGTCAAAGTGATATGACGCCAAGCCATTCCAGATTAAAGTTTTACAAATTTATGAATTTTGAAGTCTTGGTAATCAATACTTGACTGACATTAAATTTATAAACTTAAACCAGCAGCATGTAATAGAAAGTCTTCAAATTATTCACATATTATGTTCCTTGGGTCCTGGGTACTTAACTTGATTTTTATTTAAGTTAAAATTTTTTGATGTGTACCCGCACATTTATATATACACATAGATTTTATCTGTGAGACAACTGACCAAAATATAAACTTGCCTTTCATGAGCCTCAAATACTAGCATGTTTTTTCAAATATATGTTCTATCAATAATGCTCATCCACTTTCCCCATTAATCTAGTTTTATTCACGTTAGGATGTACTGTTATATTTGTACATATATTTCCAAATATAATTACTTTATAAATGAATGTTTGTTAATTAAAAATCAAACAACTTAGAACTCTTTCATGTTTTATGCCTAAAAATCCCTCTTCAGTACCAGCCATGATGGTACTCAGTACCCAAAAGTTCTATCACATTCATTCTCTGGGACAACAAATTTATTTACTTGTATTTTAACATTTATATTTTAAAATATTTACTTGCTAATGTATTTTATATTAAAAAAGTAATACATGCTCTAGTAAAATAGTACAAAATGGTATATTATTAAAAGTAAGCAGTGGCATTGGGTTAATGATGATACTTGAATACCTCTGTCTGCTGGTATCCACCAGAATAATAGTTTATAAAGAGTATCATTGCACAAGCATAAACAAGAGAGGAAGCAGGACAGTAGGTGAACAAGTGGTGACTAGATTATTCAAATTCACAAACCTGAAATCTAAGTTGTCATTGTGAGAAGCTCACTAGCAAGTTAATTTGCTTTGCAAAACTTCGTAACAGAGGCCAAAGACAGCGAGCACCTCACTGAAAATGCTGGCTAAGATGAGGAGTTAAAAAGCAGTTCTAATTAAAAGATTATTTAAGAAGTAGTTAACTGTCAGATTCTCTCCCCATTATTAGCCCTGGCCCATGCTGGCAAAGAACTGGGGGTTCACTCTGAAAAATTTCAGAGTATCTGAGCACAATTGAGGGTGGGGATATACTAAATATAAGAGATTCTCAGGGCACTAGAAACCAAAAGCACATTTGCAGGAATGGAACTGGAAGTCTTCCTTGAGGAATCTCACCATGTTCAGAGAAAAATCCCTACGGATCACCCTATAGTGAAACCCACAGTCAACGGATTCCAGTCATATTCACAAACTGCTAATGATCTTTTTCTTCCCAGATCATTCAATATAGCAGGCTGCCAAAGAGTAAGCCATCAAATATCTGAAGAAAGTCTTTAACATGAAAGAAACCAATATGAACAAAAATAGCAATAATAAATTTGAAGAAACTAGAGATTATACAGGGAGATAAAAACTAGAATTTTAAAAATCATTAATAACCTCAGAAATATAAAAGAATTTGTATTTATATATTTTATATTATTTCTGTTAAGCAAGAAAAGCCTGCTGTAAAAAGTCTCTTTGAGAACAAGAAAGAGAACATGCATATTTAAAATATGATTGTAAAAATGAAAAAGTCAGTAGAAATCTTAGATGACAGAAATTAAGGAACGCTTTCAGAAAGTAAGATAAAAATGACAAGACTTGTAAAATAGGAAAGGAAATAGCAACTGAAGAATCAGCTTGAGTGGATCCACACACAAATGGATTTCCACACAGAGAATTTAAAAAAGAGACAATAATAAAAATGTCATAGAATAAATTATAAAGAAATAATTTAAAAAATAAACTCCTAAAGTTGAAGAACCTATCTCGATTAAAAAGAAAGTTTTAAATGACCAGAACAAAGGGTGAAGAAAGATCTCTCCACGGTGTACATCATCTTAACATTTCAAAAAACAGAGATCCCCCCTTCCTCAAAAAAGGGAAAATAAAAGTTCCCAGAAAGGAAAATAAAACATAGTAAAGCAATAGCAATGAGTGAAAATTTTCAATAGCAAAGTCTTTGATATTTTGTTAAGAAATTTTTCCAATCTAGTTGTCTATGTACAAACTATCAATCAGAACATGAAAGTAGAACTTCTACTTCCAGTTATGAAAGAGTAGGTTGAATCAGACCAATCTTCATACTAAGAATAAGCAGAAAAACTGGATGAAATACTTGTAAAAAAAAATCTGTGCAACAGCACTGGAAAGCTATCAGGGTGGTGAGGAATTGAAGATCCAAGATCCTGTGGAAAGGTAAGTTCAAAGTGGTATGCTTGACATTTGAATCTGAGTCCTGCTGAAATGGTTCTAATTTTAAAGTACTGCACTGAGAGTCTGAAAATGTAAATAGAAAGCCCTGGCTAAGAAAATGAGAAGCTCAGCAAGCATTAAGAAATACCATGAGGATGTAAGCCCACCAATGAGGACGGGTCAGGGCAAATGTATGGAGTTTTCAATTGACACTGAAAAGTCATTGCTCAAAAGTAGGGGGTAAACTAGAAATACAGCAGACATCACAATGAATAAAACTTTCCTCTGATTCGGCTTCATCTCACACTGATCAGTTCCTACTTTAATTGTCAGCCAGTAGTAAAAGTAAACACTCTCTGGAAGAAGTAGCACCATTCAGAATTTCCAATTTCCTCTTTAATTTTCATGCAAAACATCTAGTGCTCTATTAAAAAAAAAATTACCAAGCATGTAAAAGACAAGAACTAATTGGTTACTCTTTGGGTTTTTAAAAATATATGTATTTTTTCAATCTTTAGGAAGTTCAGATATTGGTGATATCAAAGATTTTAAAGTAATTAGGATTAATATGTTCAAAAAATGAGTGAAAAATTAGGAATTTCAGCAGAGAAGTTGAAACTATAATAATCAAATAATTTTGGAAGTGGGAAATAAAATGCAGTTAATACAGAAGATTGGTTTAACATCAGGAAAAGCTTAAGGGAGAATTAACATTTTGGAAAAGAAGACAGAAGGCAATATCCAGATGACAGCAAAGGAAAACTAAATGATAGAAATTAAAACAACAATGTAAGAGATACGCAGAATGTAGCTAAAATAGTCTAGCATATAAGTAATTGGAATTACAAGAAATGGAAAAGTAAATGGGACAGAACCCATTATTCTGTAGTAATTGAAGATATAATGGTTCAGAGTTAGCCAAAATGGGTGGAAAAAAATTGCACAGAAATTCACAAAGCTTTGTGAATGCCAAGCAGGGTAAATACAAAAAAAAAAAAAAAAAAAAACCAAAAAAACAAAAAAAAAAAACAAAAAAAAAGGTACTCTGTGAAAAACTGCGGAAAACCTAAAACAGGGATAACCTTTCAAACAGAGTAAAAAGATTACCTTCCATAAGGCAATGATAAAATACATGAAGAAGTAAATCAAGAAATAAAAAGACTTGGAATTCAAGAAAATGATATATAGCCCTAAAGATTGGTGAAGGGTGTCCCCAGGGTGCTTCTAAAGGGAAAAATTTCCATGAATTAGCTCTACCCTGACCTAGAAATTAACTTGCCCAGATTAGGGAATAAGAATAGAAGATGTCTGATCTGTTGAAAAATTCCAATTCACCTGTCTTCTGCACATCACAGATGATAATGGGAGATGATGTATTAGAATTGGGTCTTTACATTTCAGTGGGAAATAACAGGATCCTTGAATGGTAAAGGGCTAAATAAATGGTGATACATAACCATCAGAGACCTGGTGGGAGCAATATTTACCCTAAATTTACACTAAACCCTAGGAATGTAGTTGTAATCAGAGTATTTAAAGCAGGAGGGGTCTTGGGAATGTCTGATTGATCATAGAATCCTTAGAAATGAAATAGATGGGCCTGTTGAAGTGCTGTTTGATAAATTAAGCAAAATAATTTTAGCCCTAGTGAGCAGAAAGCCAACTTGAGTCACTGTAGAGGACAATAATAACCTCTTATCCAGTTTGCAGGTCTCTTTCCCAAGGACCCTGGTATCCTTGTCAAATGAGGGGCTCTGTTTCAATGACTTGCTTATTTTTTTTTCAAAGATTTTATTCATTCATTCATGAGAGACACAGAGAGAGAGACAGAGACAGAAACACAGGCAGAGGGAGAAGCAGGCTCCACACAGGGACCCCAATGCAGGACCCGACCCCGGAACCCCAGGACCCCAGAACCATGCCTCGGGCTGAAGGCAGGCACCAAACCACTGAGCCATCCAGGGATCCCCAATGACTTGCATATTAATTCCTTTACTGTAAGTCACAGTTGTGGAGTGCAATTCTACATCAAAGCCTTTTCTAGAGGAAAGATCTGGGATACTAACTCTGCCCTCTAATCTGCCCATAGTGATCTGGGTATTACCTAACCCACTGAACCATAAAATCAGACATGCACAGCAGCATTCCATTAATAAATATAAATGATATATTGGTATAAACAGGTCCAGGCAAAAAATAAGACTCCCCTCTCCTATATTGAGGAGAAAAGAGGCTAGACAGGAATAGATGTCTTCTACTTGCCCCTCTAGATCCACCATTATCTACTTCTGTATCTGGAATGGTCTGGCTCCTATTTGGGTTTGGCCAACAGGAGGCACAATCCAGAGATCAGAGGATGGGAGGGTACTGAGGTTTGGTCGTTCCTCCAGATCCCTCCCTGTTAGTTTGCTGGTTGATAATGGCTGTTTTCATCTGGGAGCTCAACTTCCGGGGGGCTCCTGGCTGGCTCAATTGATAGAGCATGTGACTTTTCATCTCAGGGCTTGTTAAATTTGAGCCCCACATTGGGTACAGAGATTACCTGAAAAAAAAAATTGTAAAAGGTCCTGCTTGGAAGTCCACACCTATACCAACTCAGAGAGCAGTAAGTCTCCAGCTTGCATACTTCCTTCCCTTTGGTTTTCAGACCTAGGATGGTAAAAGGATCTCACTGTTTCTAGCAAAATGGTGCTTTCTGATCCCAATTAATTCCCTTTAATCCAGCACATAACCTTGAAAATGATCCCTTTATAAAAATTTCTTCTATTACCTCATTTTATGGTGCCATCTCTTTCCTGTCAAGATCAGATATGATATAACTTCTAATTTATTTTTTTATTTTTATTTTTTAAGATTTTATTTATTTATTATGAGAGGCACAGAGAGAGAGGCAGAGACATAGGCAGAGGGAGAAGCAGCCTCCATGCAGGGAGCCTGATATGGGACTCGATCCCAGTAGCCCAGGATCACACCCTGGGCCAAAGGGAGGTGCCTAACCGCTGAGCAACCCAGGAATCCCTAACTTCTAATTTAAAATGCAAACTTTAGCATAGTATTTAGTTATATATATGAGTCTATTTCTAGACTCTTTATTGATGTGCTTAATGTTCTTGCACCAATATCATATTGTTTTAATCTAGCATTGTAGTATAGTTCTATATCTATTAGGGCAGTAGTTCTTAAACTTTTGGCCTCAAAACACCTCGCACTCTTAAAAATTACTGAGGAGTCCAAAGAGCATTTTGTTTAGGAGAGACAAATTTATCAAAATTTCCCATATTGGAATTAAACTGGAGACCTTTAAAAATATTTTGCTATTTATATAAAAATAACAATGTACATGTTATATACATGTAATAGATTAATAAATATAAAATACATATTTTATGAAAAATAACTATTTTCTAAAAATTTTAAATGTTTCATTGTTTAAATTGTTTCAAGTATTTTAAAAATCTGGCTTAATATTTTCTATCCACTTGTATTATAACATCTGCATTTACATTGAATTGGTTGCAATCTGTTGTTTTGCTTGAATTATATGAAGCAGATATACATACATGTCATTGGAAAAGGAAGGAATATTTTAATAGCCTTTTCAAATAATTGTGGGTATTCTCCTTTGATCCTTTTTTTAACTTTGACAAACTAGTTTCTTAAAAGTTATTTGTAAAATCTGAAACCACATCAATGAATTCCTTATATTTAAAATCCATTGGTGTAGCTATCAGTTGGAATGGATCTTAGACTCAAACATGGTTTTGTAAAATAATACATTGGTTGTTTAGAAAATATTGATTTGTTGAGGTATACAGACTTCCACATGGCAAAATACTTCATTAGACAATGTCAAAAAAATTTACATTAGTCAGTGTTGCCAAAGATACCAACAGAGAAAACCTCCACTATTGGGTAGCTTTCCAGCTCATGGTAACAGATACACGTTTTCTAAAAGTTTATTTTTTCCTTGAAAGCTCAAATTTTATCATTGGCGATAAATAATGGCACATATTTTCCTTGAAGTGACAGCTTCACTTCATTTAGCTTTGAGAAAATACCTACCAAACATTCCATGTCTGAATAATCAGAATTTGTCTGGTGGTTACTTTTTCAAGGAAAAATGGTGTCTGGTCATCCCATAGCTCAGTTTCAAACAGTTCCTCAAGAGTATTATTATACTTCAATATGCAATAGAAGTGCTTTAAGTGAGGTCTTATTCTGTCTTATAGAATTTTAAAAATATGTACTCATAGGTCAAGATTTAATGACACTAATAGCATACGGCTTCACCAAAGACATTCTGAGTACAAGAGGCTTTTCAAAAAACAAAACTGTGAATGGTGGCAGTACAGATACTTCAAATACAGTTTGTTTCTCTGCCTTGATTAGCAGAAAGGTGCCAGCAGCTTACTAACCACTTCTTCTGCACCATCAGTATTAATAGCAACAAAATGAAAATGACAAATTACACCATAGTATTTTTATGAAGAGAGTTCTGACTTTATGGGACCCCTAAAAGGGATTCTAGGATACCCCAGGGTTCTGCAGACCACAATTTGAGAAAGACTTTGATAGGGTAACTATTCTGTGCTTTACTAGAAATAATATATGGCATACTGGTTAGGATTGGGGCATCTTAAAGTGAGATTTGTTTGGAACCAAATTCTGACTTGACCACTTATTTTGAACATATAAATACCATTTAGCCCCTTCTACCCTGTGAGATGCAATAACTCTGACCCCCTTGGATGCAAGTAAACAGATTACACATTTTCATTGAACTGATCCCATGGATGAATGAATAAGATATGTCTGTATAGTCCATCATAGACCAACAAGGCCCAATGTTCTTTTTCTTTTTTCTTTTTTTTCCATCCATTACATAAGCTTTCCACACAACCTGGGGCTTGAACTTACAACCTAAAGATCAGATATTGTATGTTCCACTGACTGAGCCAACCAGGCACCCCTGGGGCCCAGAGTATTTCTTAAAGACTAGATAAAATATACTTCCTTGTACGAAGCTTTTCTTGAGTCCTTCCTTCAAAGTTCTAATTATTTTTCAGTATTTCCAGCATATTTTTGTATGTTTCTATTTCTATTTATTATTTTCTATTTATTATTTTCCAACATATTTTTATATATGTTTTCATTTAAATGATTTTGGTTTTGTCTTCATTCCTAGCATTTCTCTTCCCCACTGAAGTTTAAGCTCCTTGAAACTAGGAAAGATGTGTGTGTGTGTGTGTGTGTGTGTGTGTGTTTTGTTTTGTGTTTTGTTCATTTTACTTTTTCTATTTTCAGACCCATTAAAACTCTGATCAAAGAATGAACATTCAATAAATGGTGATAGGATGAATGGTTAAATGACAAAATTAGAGTTGACCCTGAAATCCTTTTCTTATTCATTTTACATATTCTAGTTAGAGTTAGGTCCCGAGGCAAGGGCAGGGAAGAGATTGTAGAATCCTTTGTTTCTTAACGACAAATTTTAACATGGTAATGGAGTTACAATGTCATCTGTCCTGTATGCAGAACACTCACAATGCATACCTCAGTATCTGAAAGAACATTGTTTCTTTCTTTTATTACATTTTTTGAACTTTTGCCAAAAATTAATTAGATAATAGAGTGTAGAGACAATGCATCTTCCTAGAGAAAGATGATCAAGTATCTATTGGGGAAATGAAATCACTTCTCTTGATCCTTATTTTTCATAAGAATAAAATATTTTACTTTTTCCAACAACATCTTAGACATTTAAAGAGAATAGTCTGTAATTCTACTCTAAGATCTTAAGCATCAGAAATGTTCTAGTGTGCCTGGGTGGCTCAGTTGGTTAAGCGTCCAACTCTCGGTTTCAGCTCAGGTCATAATCTCAGGGTCCTGAGATTGAGCCCTGTGTTGGGCTCTGCACTCAGCAGGGAGTCTACTTGAGGATTTCTCTCCCTCTCCCTCTGCCCCTCCCCCTGTTCTCTCTCTCTCTCTCTCTCTCTAAAATAAATTTAAGAATCAGAAATGATCTATGTGCTATTTTGACTCATTTTATAGTGTAATAACAATAACAGTGATCCAAAAAGAGATTTTTAAGGACCAATATGGAAATGGTTTTGCAGGAAGTTATGTTCAGTGGAGATGAAAAGGTATCTCCTCATTGTTATTGCAATAAAGCAGCATAGGTTGATTTAGCATGCATGTAGGTTTTTTATTTTTCTCTTTTTTCTTTTAAGAGCAAAATATTTATGCCTTCAAGAGCAGGCAATATCTAAGTAAGAAGGTAATAAGAGACTCACTTTTTCTTGTGGAATGATTAGTCCAGTTGGGAATCACCTCACTTCAATTGGTTGCCCTGTTCTTTGGGAGGTCTGATGCTGCAGAATATAATACATATCTTGCTACTCTAGCTCTTTTCATTTTTGTGATCTTTGGGGGTAAGGCTAATACCTGTCAATACTTGTTCTCTCAATTTAGAAAAAGCAATTTTAAAACTATCATGATTTAAAGGGCATAAATATATTTTTTGGCATGACCCATCTCATTAAATTTATAAAATTCAAATAAAAATGTAATAACTTCTCCAGTCTGTGTCCCTCATGTGTTCTTGGAAATCTCATTCAATCAGGAAACAGTCTCATATTTCAATCATGCAAATCTACCTTTTTTTTTTTTTTTAAATGAAGGCAAGCTCTGAATTCTGGATGAAGGGCTAGAGTAGGAAGTATAAACATGAATTATCTCAAATGAGAAACAGATTGTTCTCATTTATAGATTTATAGATTGTTCTGTTCTCTTCATTCAGTTTGACAGATGAGAAAACTTTCTTAGGTGAATGGTGATAACCACCATTATGGTCTGCTTACTGGGAGCTTAAGGTTGTGTTAGGCACTGTGCATTCATTATCTCTTCTCATTTGGACACCTTTATAAATAGGCAAACAATCTCCAACTAATAAAAGTGGAATCCAAGGCTGAAATAGATCAAATCATTTGCCCATGTGTCACATCTGGTAAGAGAGAGTCAGAGTCAGAATTTGAATCCAAGTCTGTGAGCTTCACATTCTAACCCTTGTCTGAGTTCTGAGTGCTGAGAAACTTCAGAAGGAGGTCATGAGCACAGTGGAGGTAGTGCTTTTAAGGTTATCTCTTAGTTGCTGAGAATTGGTAGAGATTTACGATGTCAGCTAGTGAGGTGATAATTGGATTTTTAGCTCAACTCAGAATGACTTAGAGAATGTGATTTATTTTTCAGTACCTACGGGAATGTTAAAATTCTATATTGAGCAGCAGCCCCAGCAGGCCTCACTGACATGATATAAACTTCTATGGATTGTGAAGGAGGAAATGTTGCTAAGAAATCTCCCATCCTAATGGCGTATTGGTGACAAAGTGCACTGTCAGATGCATAGGTTCTGTCACCATTAGCTGTATGATTGGGGCACATCATTCCACATTAGTATCAGTTTTCTCATCTCTACATTGGGAACGATAAGAACTATTTGATCACTCAACATGATTGTTATGAAGATTTAACAAAATAATATATATATATAAAAGGAATTTGTAAAATGTGGCACAAATGTAAATTTACTTGCTCTAAAAGTCACCAGGTGTTTGCTGAGCAGCTGTGACCAGTGGAGTTAGCTCATGCCAGGAAGTGGTACTAGATGCTATAGTATAGTACATTTTATTTTCTTTGTTTATATTTTAATTCCAGTATAGTTAATGTAGAGTGTTACATTAGCTTCAGGTATACAATAGTGATTCAACACTTCATACAACCCCTGGTACTCAACACAGCAAGTATACTCCTTAATCCCCATTGCTTATTGCAACCATCCCCCCTATTTCCCTCCCCTTATAACCATCAGTTTGTTCTCTATAGTTAGGAGCCTTATTTCTTGGTTTGTCTCTCTGTCTCTCTCTTTTTTCGTTTGTTCATTTGTTTTGTTTCTTAAATTCCACTTATGAGTGAAATAATGTAGCAACATTTTTCTAGATGTCTCCTAGGATAAAGGAAATAAAAAAAAAAACTATTGGGACTACACCAAAATAAAACTGCGCAGTGAAAATCAATAAAACTATAGTAAAGTACTTTTAACCTCTTAATGTACATAGGAATCACCTGGGGTCTTGTTAAAATGCAGATTCAGATTTGGTAGTTCTGGGGTGTAGCTTAAAAGTTCCTCTATATAGCTCGCAGGGCATGACAGTGTTGTTGGTCAACAGACCACATTTTGAATGGCAAGTGCTCTATTACAGAAAATTCCACGGTTGGGATGCCTGGGTGGCTCAGTGATTGTCTGTCTGCCTTTGGCTTGGGTCATGATCCCAGGGTCCTGGGATCGAGTTCTACATTGAGCTCCCTGTGGGGAGCCTTCTTCCTCTGCCTGTATTTCTACCTCTCTCTCTCTCTGTGTCTCTCATGAATAAATAAATAAAATCTTTTTAAAAAAGAAAATTCCATGGTTAATACAATTTATGGGGTTTAAAAATTTGGGCTGAAGTACCAGATGTGCTTTTTTTTCTTTTCAAATTTTTATTTAGATTCTAGTTAGCTCACATATAGTGCAATATTGGTTTCAGGAGTAGGATTCAGTGATTCTCTAGTTACATATAACACCCAGTGATCATATCAAGTGCCTACCTTAATACCCATCCCCCACCCAACATCCCTTCGTCCACCTGAATTTGTTCTTTATATTTAAAAGTCTGTTATGGTTAGTTTCCTTTTCTTTCTCTCTCTTTAACCCCCTCCCATATGTTCATCTGTTTTGTTTCTTATGTATACTACATCTTTGTCCATTCATCTGTCAACAGACATACAGGCTTTTTCCATAGTTTTGCTGTTGTTGATAACGCTGCTGTAAACATAGAGTACATGTACCCCTTTGATTCTGTATTTTTGTATCCTTTGATAAATACCTAATAGTACAATTGCTAGGTTGTAGGGTAGTTCTATTTTTAACTTTTGAGGAACCTCCATACCGTTTTCCAGAGTGGCTACACCAGATTGCATTCCCATCCATAGTGCAAGAAAGTTCTCCTTTCTCTGCATCCTTACCAACACCTGTTGTTTCTTGTGTCATTAATTTTAGCCATTCTAACAGGTATGAGGTGTTATCTCATCATGCTTTTGATTTGCATTTCCCTGATGATGAATGATGCTGAGCATCTTTTCATGTGTCTGTTAGCCATCTGGATGTCTTCTTTGGAAAAATGTCTACTCATGTCTCCTGCTCATTTCTTAACTGGATCTTAACTGGATTATTTGTTTTTTGAATGTTGAGTTTAGGGGTTCTTTATATATTTTGGGTTCCAACCCTTCATTAGATATGTAATTTGCAAATATCTTCTATTCTGTAGGCTGCCTTTTAGTTTTATTGATTGTTTCCTTCACTATACATTGTTTATCTTGATGAAGTCCCAATAATTCATTTTTGCTTATGTTTCTCTTGCCTCTGGCAGCATGTCTAGTTAGAAGTTGCTTCAGCCAAGGTCAAAGAGGTTGCTGCCTGTGTTCTCCTCTAGGATTTTGATGGTTTCCTGACTCACAGTTAGGTCTTGCATCCATTTTGAATTTATTTTTGTATATTGTGTAAGAAAATAGTCCAGTTTCTTTCTTCTTTTAAATATTATTTATTTTAGATAGGGAGCAGGGGAGGGGTTGAGAGAAAGGGAAAAAATCTTAAGTAGACTCCCAGCTGAGTGCAAAGCCCAACATGGAGCTTGATTCTACAACACTAAGATCATGACCTGAGCCAAAGCCAAGTCTAACTGACTGGGCCACCTGGGTGCCCCAAAATTGGTCCAGTTTCATTCTTTTGCATGTTACTATCCAGTTTTCCCAACTCCATTTGTTGAAAAGACTGTCTTTTTTTCCATTGGATATTCTTCCCTGCCTTGTCAAAGATCAGTTGACCATAGAGTTGTGGGCCCATTTCTGGGTTTTTTGTTCTCATCTGCTGATCTATGTGTCTGTTTTTGTGCCAGTACCATACTATTTGATGACTACAGCTTTGTAACATAGCTTGAAATCTGGAATTGTGATATCTCCAGCTTTTCTTTGTCAGGATTTCTTGGCTATTTCAAGTCTTTTGTGATTCAATGCAAATTTTAGGATTGTTTATTTTAGCTCTGTGAAAAATACTGGTGGTATTTTAATAGAGATTGCATTAAATGTGTAGATTGCTTTGGGTAATTTAGACATTTTTAAAATGTTTATTCTTTTAATACATAAGCATGGAATGTTTTTCCATTTCTTTGTGCCCTCTTCAATTTCCTTCATAAGTTTTCTATAGTTTTCAGAGTATAGATCCTTTATATCTTTTGTTAGGTTTATTCCTAGGTTATCTTATGGTTTTTGGTGCAATTATAATGGGATTGATTCCTTGATTTCTTTTTCTGCTGCTTCTTTATTGGTATATAGAAATGCAACAGATTTCTGTATGTTGATTTTATATCTTGCAACTTTGCTGAATTTCATATGTTAATTCTAGCAATTTTTTGGTAGTCTTTTGGGTTTTCTGCATTTAGTATCATGTCATCTGCAGATAGTGAAAGTTTGACTTCTTCCTTGCTAATTTGGATGGTTTTTATTCTTTTTGTTGTCTGATTGCTTAGGCTAAGATGAAATACCAAATGTTCTTAAATGAATTTCTAAAAATGTTGGGGTAGTGGACACTGAAACAAATTATTTAGAAAAATATTGTTTTTATTTAAGTCTTTCATTTTTATATAAGAGGAAACTAAACAAAAACACACGCACAAATCCTTTCCAAATCCTCACTCCACCCTACTCCCAACAAGCTAGAAGAAGAGGAGAGGAGAGGTCTCTTGGCCTGAGGACATTGCTGTCTTCAAGGGGCCAGGATGCTTCTCTAATAAAACCTCTGCCACACCTTGATTTAGATTACTCTGCCAACCCTGGGTACTTATTAACTTCACTCAGAAAACAGGGTGGGTGATCCCTCTCAATCTGTGAAGGCTCTAGGAAGCATACCACCTATCTTTAGATAGAAACCCCCAACTCCTAATTTTCAGTTACAGACTTCATGCAGCATCACCAACATTCAAAAGCAGTACTTTCTTTCAGTGAGTTTAAATTCCAGTTTAGGTTGACAAGTTCTGGTAATAAGACAAGCTACTTCTTCCAAATGAGTCCTCAAATTATACCTCTATCTGTCTATATACAATTTTGAAATATTCTAAAAATACAGAGGTGTGAAAAAGCTAATATAACAAATACCTATATTTTTTATCAACCCGAGTTAACAACTGTTAACATTGGGCCACACATGCTTTTGGTCTTTGTACTCTGTTCTTCTTTACTGAGTATGTGATCCATGCTGGGTAACATCCTGGGTACCTGGAATATTACTGTGAAAAAGATGAACAGGGTCTTTGCTCATAGACTTCCATTTAAGCGGGGGCCATGGAAATATAAGACGCACATTGGAAAAAGAAATCAACATGGCAGAGAGAGATAGGGTAATTAATTAAGGGTTGAGTGGCCCAGCAAGACCTCCCTGTAGATCTGACATTTAAGTTCTCATCTACATGGAAGCTCAAAGGTGTGAAGGTATGGCACAAAAGCATTCTGAGCAAAGGGAACAGTTCTAACAAAAGGTTTAGAGGGGAGCAAGCCTGTCATGTTCAAAATAGAGAAAGGAAGTTCTGGAAGGCTAGCATGTAGCAGATAATGAACAAACTGGTAGGAAAAAGGTCAAGAGTTGGGCAGGGGCCAATTACTTTATGGTGAAGAACTTGGTTTTTATTTCAGATGAAGTTAGAAGCCACTAGAGTCTTTTAAGTAAGGGAGGAACATGATTTGATCTATCATTGAACACAATTATACTGCTTTCTTTGTGTGTAGAATGGATAATAGGAAGCTGGGACAGGTAAGTTAGAGGGCTATGGAACACTCCAGGCAAGAGATGACAGAAGTGAAAGGATTTGAAATATTTTAATGTGGAGTTGACAGTACTTGCTCATGGATTGGATATTAGGAATGATGGAAGGCAATGAGTGAATGGTGGTACCATTTACTGGGGAAAAAAAAAAGTTTGGGGAAAGAAGCAGATGTAGAGGAAGAAATCAAGAGGTGGGTGGGTAGATGGACATGTACCCTGGAGTTCTCAAAAGAGATCAATCCTGAAGGTAGGAGAATCTTTAGTGTTTATAAGGTGTTTAAAACCCTGGAATAGGCAGAGGTCTCTTGGAGACAATGTGTGGACAGAGAAGTGGGTACCAGCACTAACATTTTGGAAGCTAGAAGGTCCTAGGCACACTAACATGTTAGAAGTCAGACAGAGGAAGAAGAGCTGAGAAAGAACCTGAATGGTTGTGGCCACAGTGTAGGAAGGGATGTGCATTACTCAAGTCTCTCCAGAGAAACAGGACCAATAATATATAGAATATTGAGAGAAGAGAGAGAGTGCACAAGAACACAAGCAACTTTAAAATATGTGAGGTAGGTTAGCAGGTTGGAGACCCAGGGAAGAGTTGATGTTGCAATTCTAATCCAAAGGTAGCTCTGGCAGCATAATTCCACCTTCTTCCTTGGGGGTTCCTTAGTCTTTTTTCTTCTAAGGCCATCAACTGATTGGATGAGGCCCACCTACATTATGGAAGGTCAACTGGTTTACTCAAAATCTATTGATTTGAATGGTAATCTCACTTAAAAAAATATTTCAACAGCAACATTCAGACTTATCTGATGAAATAAATCTCAGGATACTGTGACTTAGCCAAGTTGACCTACGAAGTTAACCATCATAGGGTGTTACCTTGGAAACCCAGAAAAGAAAATATTTGAAAAGAGTGTAGCCAAATATATTGACTATTGCTAAAAATTTAGGTATGGTAAGAAAGCTGACCTGTTGGATTTGGTATTTAATAGGTTGTTATTGTCTTAGATAAAAGCAGTACCCCAGTAGTAAGTACAAAAGCCCAATTGGGGTATGGTAAGAAGGAATAATATACCCAGATATTTTCCTTTCTCTCTCAATCTTTAAGAAATAATGAAAGACAAAGCCAGTTTTTTAATATAACTCATTACCCTCTCCTCTCACTCATCTCCAGAATGTTTGACTAAAAAATATACTGAAGTTGGAATCCTGGAGATTGGGTACACTCCAAATCTCTTTTCTTAATGATATGGCAAAGGAAAATAAGCTACAGTTGTCTCCTATGTTTTTAATGTTGGTATCCTATATGTATATATTTTTTTCTGTAGTTAGCCTCTTTTTAGAATTGAGATAGAAATAAGACATAGAGAAAATATATTTTATTATAAGACATTGACCAAGTGAAATATTGTACAACTTTACACTGAAAAATCATGTAGCAGGATTAATGAATAGGTTAAATAAGTTGTTATAAATAATCTATAAATAAATCATAGTCTTCTCACAAAATCTCCAGTCTTTTTTTTTAATAAATTTATTTTTTATTGGTGTTCAATTTGTCAACATACAGAATAACACCCAGTGCTCCTCCCGTCAAGTGCCCACCTCAGTGCCCGCCACCCATTCACTCCCACCCCCCACCCTCCTCCCCTTCCACCACCCCTAGTTCGTTTCCCAGAGTTAGCAGTCTTTACGTTCTGTCTCCCTTTCTGATATTTCCCACTTATTTTTTCTCCTTTCCCCTTTATTCCCTTTCACTATTTTTTATATTCCTCAAGTGAATGAGACCATATAATTTTTGTCCTTCTCCAACTGACTTACTTCCCTCAGCATAATACCCTCCAGTTCCATCCACGTCGAAGCAAATGGTGGGTATTTGTCATTTCTAATAGCTGAGTAATATTCCATTGTATACATAAACCACATCTTCTTTATCCATTCATCTTTCGACGGACACCGAGGCTCCTTCCACAGTTTGGCTATTGTGGACATTGCTGCTATAAACATCAGGGTGCAGGTGTCCCGGCGTTTCATTGCATCTGTATCTTTGGGGTAAATCCCCAACAGTGCAATTGCTGGGTCGTAGGGCAGCTCTATTTTTAACTCTTTGAGGAACCTCCACACAGTTTCCCAGAGTGGCTGCACCAGTTCACATTCCCACCAACAGTGTAAGAGGGTTCCCTTTTCTCCGCATCCTCTCCAACATTTGTGGTTTCCTGCCTTGTTAATTTTCCCCATTCTCACTGGTGTGAGGTGGTATCTCATTGTGGTTTTGATTTGTATTTCCCTGATGGCAAGTGATGCAGAGCATTTTCTCATGTGCATGGTGGCCATGTCTATGTCCTCCTCTGTGAGATTTCTCTTCATGTCTTTTGCCCATTTCATGATTGGATTGTTTGTTTCTTTGGTGTTGAGTTTAAGAAGTTCTTTATAGATCTTGGAAACTAGCCCTTTATCTGATATGTCATTTGCAAATATCTTCTCCCATTCTGTAGGTTGTCTTTGAGTTTTGTTGACTGTATCCTTTGCTGTGCAAAAGCTTCTTATCTTGATGAAGTCCCAATAGTTCATTTTTGCTTTTGTTTCTTTTGCCTTCGTGGATGTATCTTGCAAGAAGTTACTGTGGCCGAGTTCAAAAAGGGTGTTGCCTGTGTTCTCCTCTAGGATTTTGATGGAATCTTGTCTCACATTTAGATCTTTCATCCATTTTGAGTTATCTTTGTGTATGGTGCAAGAGAGTGGTCTAGTTTCATTCTTCTGCATGTGGATGTCCAATTTTCCCAGCACCATTTATTGAAGAGACTGACTGTCTTTTTTCCAGTGGATAGTCTTTTCTCCTTTGTCTAATATTAGTTGACCATAAAGTTGAGGGACCCCTTCTGGGTTCTCTATTCTGTTCCACTGATCTATGTGTCTGTTTTTGTGCCAGTACCACACTGTCTTGATGGCCACAGCTTTGCAGTACAGCCTGAAATCTGGCATTGTGATGCCCTCAACTCTGGTTTTCTTTTTTAAAATTCCCCTGGCTATTCGGGGTCTTTTCTGATTCTACACAAAGCTTAAAAAAATATCCACAAAGTCTTATTTTCACCATTGCATATCACCTTCTAGATTTTGTATACACTCACACTTTAAAAAGAAAATCATAGGCCTTAGGCCAAGGTAGCCAAGTCCTGGTATAGCCCTGCACACTAATTCTTTGTGCAACCATAGCAAGTATGTTCCCATCTCTGGGCTTCAGTTTTTTTTACCCAGTGATGAGGCTGGGTTATCTGATTCCTAATGTTTCCTGCAATGTGCCAAGTTATAACTCTTTGCAGCTATGTCACTGGAAATTTAAAAAAGGAAACTCAGTTGTAAGATTGCATAAGATACAATTTTCTTTCTTTTGTTTAAGTACTGTAATACATTAAATATAATCTCTCAAGGCACCTCTCAAGTCAATGCTGCTTTGTCACCAAAGGCTTTAAATAATAAAACATATAAGATTAAGAAGATAAATCATGAGGACCTAGAAAATAAACTTGAGTAGAATTCTTCTACTCGCTGAGCATAAAAATCAGTTGGAGAACCTGGTTAAAATGGAAATTTTTGAGTTTTATACTAAAAGATTATATTAGAGACTATGCTATACCTGGGTTAAAAGTTTAGGGAACTACATTTTTAACATATTTCATATTCCAATTAATTCTAATGCCAGTGAGCCCAAAGACAACATCTGAGAAACCACGAGTTAAGGGAAAAAACAAAAAACAAAAAACTAAGGTTTAAAAAAAAAATCATGTCCCTCTAATGTGGGGAAGTTAAAAAAGACTTGCTCATTTGAATAAATTGAAATGCTGAGCAATATGTTTATTTTTCTAGTTCTATTCTGTTTAGGTGAACATTATTTGGTTACCTAGAAAACTATAGATGTATCACAGTTACTTGGGTGGGTTAACATACTACATCTGATCATCTATGTCATGGAAAGCAATCTGGGAAAGGTTACACAGTATTCTGTTTCCAAGTGCAAAGAAGCTGTCATTAGTATAGACAAGATATGTTAGTTGACTTTAGAGACTTTCTCATGATTAACATCAATGAATGATTAATCTTATTGTCTCAATGAATGGGAGTCTAGTTTAGCCTGGCACTATTCATTCTACTTTGCAAAAGTCATTTAATGTCTCTGGATTCAGTTTTTTTTGTTTTGTTTTGTTTTTTGGGTTTTTTTTTTTTTTTTTTTTTAGTTGTGTTGTGACGATTAAGGTGGTTTCCAAATCTTATTTCTGTTTGAAAGACTATTATCCTGTATTATTAATATGAAGAAGTTAGCCAATTCCCAATAAGTTTGTAGTAAAATAAAACTATTTGCTCTGAAGCAATAGCCAAAGTCATGGTCCTGGCTAAGATAACATACCATACACATTCATTTTTAAAAAACTTTTTAAAGATTTTATTTATTCATAAGAGACACAGAGAAAGAGGCAGAGACTTGGTCAGAGGGAGAAGCAGTCTCCCTGCAGGGAGCCCGATTTGAGACTCAATCCCAGGACCCTGGGATCATGCCATGAGCTGAAGGTAGATGGTCAACCACTGAGCCACCCAGGCATCCCTCATTTTTAAAGTTTTGATAAATATCATGTATACAGATGTATACATAAAAGACCTATTTATAGTATGAAATAGCCCACCTCGATGTGCCAAGAATATAACACCCCTCCTACTCCCAATGGTAAACACAATCCTGGCTTTGGTTACAATCATTTCCTTGGGTTTTTTACATAGTTTTTATCATCTATATATACATACCTAGAAACATTATTTAGTTTGTCATTTATCAAGCTACATAAATAGAATACTTAATTCTTTTGATTCTTTCAGCATTGTTTGCGAGACTCATTTATATTGATATGTAAGCTGTTTTCATGCATTGTCTTTGTCATGAAATAGCCCATTTTATGAATATACCATTATTTACATATGCTATTGATGGACATTATTAATAGTATGTTATGATGTTCTTTTACATATATCCTCTTATAAGAATCTCATTGGAACATATACCTAAAAGTAGAAATGCTTAATTATTATGATATTGTGTCTACAATTTTAGTAGATGATTCCACAGTGGTTGTAACAATTTATAACCCTTTTTTTTACTATCTCTTTGCCAATACCGACTTTTGTCAGATTGTTTTTCTTTTTGCACCAATCTGGTAAATTTGTACTGATGTAATGTGGTTTATTTTATAATTGTTTGCCTCATAATTAATGCAAATGAGCACAGTTTTATATATGTATAGGTTTTTCTGAATTTCTTTATTTATGAAGGTCCCTGTCCTGGTTGTTAGCATATTGAAAATTTTTTTATGACCTATTTATTTATTTTAGAGAAAGAGCACACAGAGGGAGAGCAGTGGGAGAGAATCTCCAGCAGACTTCATGCTGAGTGTGGAGCCCCACAAGGGGCTCAATCTCCTGATGTTAAGATTATGACCTGGGCCAGAATCACAAGTTGGACTCTTAACTGACTGAGCCAGCCAGGTACCCTGAGATGTTGTTTTTTTAATGTTGATTTATTAGTAGTTGTTCATATATATTGGATACCCTGTGGCTTGTCTTCTTTTTTTTTTTTTTTTTTTTTTTTAACTGTGGCTTGTCTTCTCTTTATGATGTCTTGACTAGAAAATTTTAAGAAAACAAATTTATTATTTATTCCTTTATGGTTAATGCTTTTTGGCTTGGTAATAAATCCTTTCTGACTCTAAGGCCATGAGAATATTTTCTAAAACTCTATAATTTTGTCTTTCATTTATTAATTTTTATGTATGATGTAAAGTTGGATTTTATTTTACTTTTTAAAATTAAGTTAAAGTCTACTCTTAGTAAAATGCACAAATATGGTTACTTGTACAACTCAGTACATCTTGAGAAATGCCATATACCCATGTAACCAACACACCAAACAAGAAATTATAACATTTCTACCATCTAGAATTTCTTTTCTTGTCCCCTTTAGACAACCACCATCCTCATAGGCATTTTTACGCAGTATAATATTTGTACTTCCTATTTCCTGAGCTCTTCATTCCTTCCTATAAATCAGTTTTCATCTAGTATTTTTTTTCTATTTAGCCTTGTGACTTTTTGTTTAATTTTGTTTTGTTTTTGTTTTTAGATAGCAAGCATACAAGCAAGGGAGTGGGGACAGAGGGTAGGAGGGGAGAGAGAGAATCTTAAGCAGTTTCCATGCCCAATGCAGAGTTGGACACAGGGCTCGATCTCACAACCCTGAGATCATGACCTGAGCTGAAATCAGGAGTTGGACATTTAACTGACTGAGCCCCTAACTTTTTTTATACTGTAGGCCTCCTGCAATAAATCCCCACAGTCTCTTTTCTTTAAAATGTCTGTATTTCACCCTCACTTTTGGAGGACATTTTTACTAGAAATAGACTTCTGGGTTGGCAGTTGTTTTAATTATATATTGCCACTGACAATGTTGAATTTTACCTAGTCCTATGCTCCTGGGAAATAGTGGTTCAAGGAATCTTCCACCTTTTGTGTTTAGGAAAACAGCTTACTGCAATTAACTACCCTTGCCCATGTAACCTAGACAAGACTCATGGATGCCCTCCTTTGGCAAAGCCAGACATAGATCCTCCAAATTACCGTTTTCTGCTTTGCAAATTGTTAACTGAACTGCTTGTATCTACTGATCAGTTGTAACAAACTGCTTATTTTTTAAAATATTTTATTTATTTATTCATGAGAGACACAGAGAGAGAGGGGCAAAGACATAGGTAGAGGGAGAAGCAGGCTCCATGCAAGAAGCCCGATGTCAGTCAAAGGCAGATGCTCAATGACTGAGCCACCCAAGCATCCCACAAAATGCTTGTTAACCAAACTTCTATAAGACTCTTTTTCCCTTAGGTCCCTTGAATGATGCCACCTGTGCTCATGTATAGTCTGTTCATTTTTTTTTTTTTTTAAGATTTATTTTACAGTAGGGAGAGGGTCAGAGAGAGAGAGAGAGAATCATGAAGCAGACTTCCCACTGAGTGCACAGCCTCATGCAGTTTTGATCCAGGACCCTGAGATCATGACCTGAGCCAAAATCAAGAGTCGGCCTCTTAGCCGACTGAACCACCCAGGCACCTGCTGTGTATAGCCTCTTCTTAAGAGGTCCAGAAAGTAGGCTGGCTTCAGGGTACATTTTTTGATCTATAGTCTGATCATGTCACTCTTCCATCCTACTTCCTAAACCCTATTTTTTCTAGCCTTGTTTGTTCCTTTCTACGGGAGGAAAATGTTCTTTACCTAATTCTCAAGATGCTTACAGATCTTATGGTCAAAATGCTTTTTCCATTTCAATTGTCCCTTCCTCTTCTCCTTGCAATAATCCTTTTGAATACAGGCTCTCTTTACGAAGTCCAGATTTGTTTCCTTACTTGATACTGTGCAACAACCAGAATACTTAAGTGCTTTTTGAAAAAGCATTTTATTATATCTTCATGATTCCATGGGCTCACTGGGATCATCTGCATAGTTCTTCTGCTCCATGTAATGTCAGCCAGAGATGCACCAATTTGGGTGCTCAAATGAGTTAAGAAGTCCAAGATAATTCACTTGCATGGCTTGGGGTTGATGCTTTTGGCTGGTAGCTCAGCTGGGCTGTTGACTGGAGTGCTTACACAGGACCTTCCTAATGGCTTGGACTTCTCACTGCATGGCAGCTGGGTTCAGAGAGGGAGCAAATATTCTAGGAAAGAGGAAACACAAGCTGTCAGTCCTCTACAGGCTTAGACTCAGAACTGGCATGGTGTCATATGTCACTTCAGCCATATTCCATTGTCTGAGCAGGGACAGAGCCAGCATAGCTTCCAGGGGAATTTAAATAAATTCCATCTCTCCTTGAAAGGGATGATAAAGAATATATGGCCATCTTTACCTTATCACAACATTCTTTGCACTGCTTTTAACATATCTTTTCACTGTTTCCTGCCCGCTGTTGTTTCTGATGAGAAATCGGACATCATCGTTATCATTATTTGCTATATGTAATTTTGTCCTCTCCCCCTACTCCATTCTAGTTTAAGACTTTATCTTTCCTTTTCAGCAACCTGATAATTGCCTAGATGTGGTTCTTTTTATAGTTATCTGCTTGGGCTTCACTGAGCTTCCTCAATTTGTAAGTTACTGTTTTTCACCAACTTGGGGGATTTTTCAGTCATTATTTATATACTTTTCCCCCCTTTATTTCTCCTATCCTCACAGACCAGTTAGTTTTTGTGGAGAAGGAGAACCGCAGGCCTTGTTTATGGATTTAACAGCATAAATCCTTTTCATGGAGGGAGGGAGAGAGGGAAAGAGAGAGCAGCGAATTGGGTCCCCTTAAGAAAAACACTCCTCCAAGACCAATGACTGGGGAATCAAGAGGAACTGATGACGAAAAATTTTTTGCCAACAGTGGAGTTAAAATTTGAGGTTTTAAAAGTCTGTGCCAGGGCAGGCAGTGGTGCTCCTGGGGAGAGGGAGGGGAGAAAGTCTGGAAGGGGATGGCGAACAGAACAGAGTGATGTTGGGATCTCCTGGGCCACACTGGGAGAGAAAGTGCCCCTTCCTGGAATACATTTGGAAGAGGGTATATTGCCTCTCCAAGGACAAGGGACCTGGCGGGCACAATTGAGTGGCCATTCAACAGGGAACAGAGGCACATGCTGAAGGCAGATAACGGGGCACCTGGGTGGCTCATGGTTGAGCATCTGACTTTGGCTCAGGTCCTGATCCTGGGATCCAGTCCTGCATCAGGTTCCCCACAGAGAGTCTGCTTCTCTCTCTGCCTACATCTCTGCCTTTCTCTCTCTGTGTCTGTCATGAATAAATATATTAAATCTTTTTAAAAAAACAACAACAACAAAGAAGACAGATAGCCTGGTTGCAACTGGTGCAGCCACTCTGGAAAACTGTGTGGAGGTTCCTCAAAGAGTTAAAAATATACCTGCCCTACGACCCAGCAATTGCACTGTTGGGGATTTACCCCAAAGATACAAATGCAATGAAACGCCGGGACACCTGCACCCCGATGTTTATAGCAGCAATGGCCACGATAGCCAAACTGTGGAAGGAGCCTCGGTGTCCAACGAAAGATGAATGGATAAAGAAGATGTGGTTTATGTATACAATGGAATATTACTCAGCCACTAGAAATGACAAATACCCACCATTTGCTTCAACGTGGATGGAACTGGAGGGTATTATGCTGAATGAAGTAAGTGAGTCGGAGAAGGACAAACATTATATGGTCTCATTCATTTGGGGAATATAAATAATAGTGAAAGGGAATATAAGGGAAGGGAGAAGAAATGTGTGGGAAATATCAGAAAGGGAGACAGAACGTAAAGACTGCTAACTCTGGGAAACGAACTAGGGGTTTGAACTAGGGGTGGTAGAAGGGGAGGAGGGCGGGGGGTGGGAGTGAATGGGTGACGGGCACTGGGGGTTATTCTGTATGTTAGTAAATTGAACACCAATAAAAAATGAATTAAAAAAAAAAAAGATGTGGAGTTTTAAATCCCAGCCTGGCACCAGAGATAAAACACAGGAGAACTATGGTACTGGGTGTGCCCATGGCCAGGCACAGACAGAGGGCAGAGATCTAATGGAGGCCTGGGCCACAGGAGGAGAGATTGTTCTCTTTTCTGTGAGGGCCTCCTGAACAGGGGTAGGTGGGAGTTCCCCTCCCCTGGGATGAGACGGTAGGGTGAGACCATGAACATGCCCACCCACCAGCATAGTCCGACTTCAGTGAGCAGCACAGCTACCTGCCTGCCCTGAGCCCAGCAGGGCCATCTTCATTAGGGCAGTTCTGACTGTGAGCCAGCACAGCAGGCCTCTCACCCAGAAGACCAACATAGGCCACTGCATGTGCCAAGTCTACTGATCATAGAGTGCTCCAGAGCATCGGCTTCAGTTCTGATAGAAATTGCACCAGGCTCCTCCCTTTCCTTTTTTTTTTTTTTTTTCCTTTTCCTTTGGAATCAGTCTTCTAGTTTTTTGTTCATTCATTTGTTTCCTTTTCTCCTTTTTTTGGTTAATGTTGCTGCTGCTTTTTTTTTCTCTTTATTTTTTTCTTTTTCTTTGGATGTAGCAGCATGTTTGTTGGTGTGGATTGGGAATGGACTGTTGCTTTACTGCAGACTGACGAGGGGGGGTGGTGAGAAATCCTCCCAGTAGGCATAACTTAATATAGACAAAAGTGAACAGAAGTGAGCATATGTATGGACCCTATAGCACTGGCAAGTGGCTTGAGTGTTTAGGTTTGGCCTTAGAAGGAACATGATTGCATGTCAGAAATAGAGAATTCTGAGGAAGAAGCATATATATGAACCTATAGAAAAATGCCCCCAACTGAATCCATGCGTCTCAACTGAATACATACCAGAGAAGATGCACCTTGAATGTAGCATTGAACAACCAGGTGGATAGACCAGCTGGTTATCCCAGTGATTGAATCATGAGCTTATGAATGTAATAACTATGTTTTCTAGGCTAGAGTTTATTCATGGACCCAACAGCTTGGGCTCCCTCACACAGACACTAATTGAGCTGATTCACTCTGAGCTCATAATGTTATACCATCCATTGAAGAGAGATCAAATATGTATTTGGTTTTAACTTTATTACAATTAAATGAAATGAAATACTTCCAAAGTGGGAGTGACACCAATTCATCCTTACTGAAATTGATACATATTCTGGGGATAAGTTTTCCATTACCATCTGCAGTACTTCAGCTCACTGTTGCAGGAAACAGAGAATGTCTGTTTTACTGTCATGGGACCTCACATAATATCTCTGTGGACAATTGACCCTCTTTATAGCAAAGAAGGCATAGCAGTGGGAATATGGCCATGGGATCTACTAGTCCTGCCATATACTTTGGCACCCTGAAGCTTCCAGCCTGAGAAACTTGGAAAAACTCTTAACGGCACACCTATGTGTGGCTGGAGTGCTTTACTTCATGATATGGTATTTACTTTGAATCAATAGCCATGATGTGCTGCAGTGCCCCAAGAGGCAGAGACCATAACTGGGAGTGGGAGTGACCCCTCTCAGTATTACTTTTAGGAACCATCTTGAACAAATTGTGCACCCTCTCCTTACTATTATAGATTCATTAGAAGTCATGGTTCCTGGAGCAACGTTCTACTAGGGCCCCAGTTGGGATTTCATTAGACTTAGCACTCCATCTGCTATCTGGTCTTCTGGAGTTTTTTAGTCCAATAGAATAGCACTAAAATATTGGAATTACTGTATCAATAGGAATAATTGACATGATTATAAGGAGATAAGGTTGATACCTCATAGTAACAGCAGAGCAGGATATGACTGGAATGTAGGAGATTTACTTACCATCCTCTTGATATATCAATGTCCACTGATACCCATGACCAGGAAATTGAAGTAAATGTAATTTAACAAGTGCATAGTAAGCATAGACACAGACCTATCAAGAACAAAAAGTCAAAAAAAAAAAAAAAAAGAACAAAAAGTCTTTGTTACCCCATTGGGCAAGTAACCTAAACAAGCATGTGAGCTAGCCAAGGGTGTAGGAAATTTCTAATGGGCAGGATATAAGAGAGGCAGTTAATATCATTGCTGCCTAAAGACTACCTACAGCAGTGGAGACTGTAGCTCATCTATTCTCTTAATACAAACCTCCCTTTTAGAAACTTATCAGCCACTGTCTTAAAGACTTGGTCACAGAAATGAGTGAACTTTACATAGGGCATGTGTGGATCTAAGCAGTGCAGACATTTTCTGTAGCAAAAGTTGTGGGGCCCTATTTGTGTCCTACCAGCCTTGACCTTTTCAGCCGACACTAATCCAATCTCCAGATGCCAGTACCTGCATGTTTTCTCCTGAGGGCTTTCTCTGCCTACCAGGTTCTGCTTTTTTTGGTGCATCCAGCAGGCTAGTGTGACATGAAATTAATTTCCTTTGAGAGAATTTTTACCTAGTGACTGGCAGGAGCTGGTACATAAATATTTCAGTTCCCTCATCCCTTGGATGGGGTAACTTTGAGGTGCATGTTTTATACCATATCCTAAAATTCACTGGTTGTATTGGGCTCCAGTTACCCATAGTGTGGAATTACTTGAAAAACACATCTTTTTTTTTCTTGCCCACCTCCATTCTTTTTTTTTTTTTTTTCCTATTCTGCTAGTGTTTCCTGAGATAATCTCTCAAATAAACTTTTTCACACTCAAAACCTTCTATCAGGGTCTGCCTTCAGAGGAAACCCAAACAAAATTAACTTAGTCTACCATTTTGTGGAGCACCAGGATTCTACAGATTTCCTGAGGAAAACACTGTATGTTAGTTAGGTTCATTTCTGTCTTTCCTCATTTGAGGGAATTTGGCTCCTCAGGAATTCTATTTTATCTCATCAACCCAATGAGATTGCCAAAATGCCTGGTTTTCAGCTAACACTTACCCTCTCTTCCTCCAACTCTTTGCTTCTCAACAAATGGCTTCAGTAGAAAAACAGCTGCCAAATCTCTTCTCTGCAGTTCTCTCCTCTCTCAAATCTTGTCTTCTCTTATCCTGGCAACATCAGCAACTCCCCATTGCCTTTATACAGATGTTCATGTTTTATCTGGATACATCTATTCATTCTTAATTGGAGCATTGTTCTATCACCTGATATTTCATAATAGCTGGAAGCCTATTCATCAAATAATTATATTTTTAAGTTCTAGAAATTCTGTTTGGTTCTTTTTCAAATCTGCTTGGTAACCGTTTGTAATTTGCTGTTTTCTCCAGCTTTTCAAGCTTGGTTTTAATTTGCTTTGAACTTCTAAAATGAGACTACTTAGTAGTCTCTATCTGTGAGATCTGAGATCTAAATTCTCCGTGTACATGTTTCAGGATTTTTTATTCTGATTCTTACACATGGTATTTTGCTTCCTTGTATGCTCAGCGATTGTTTTTTAATCTCAATGGCTCATTTCTTTGGAAAATTATGTTGCTTGAGAATTTTTTTTGAAATTTCAGTTAAAGGTAAATTCTTCCAGAAAGGGTTTGCTTTTGCCTTAGCTAAGTGCTTGGAACATTACCAAGTATAGACAGTTCTTTGCCATGTGTATGGTTTGAAATGTTTTGGACCACATGAGTAAAGTGAAATTGGCTGGAAATTGCTATGAATCCTGACCTGTGCATACAGATTGCTCAAGGATAATGTCCTCTGCTAGGCACCAAGGTATTTTCTCTGGTTTCATGAGAATAGCCCTTTGGAACCTTTTTTTTTATACAGGAGGATTCTCCTTTTAGACTTGGGCTTTGTCTTTTGCTGCCTGCTCCCTATTAACCTTGAAAGTTATGATCATGTTCCTCAGAGTTCCACAAATGTCTTTAGGGTAAAAGTGGCTCTTTTTTATGAGTTCTCTCAGTTTTTACTATGATATATATTTTGGTGTGATAAATTACTTATTTATTACTAGTTACTATATGCTTTTAAGAATATTTTTAAAAATAGAATTTATTCAGCATTAAATTTTTTTTCAGAAAATTAGGATCAAATATCTAATCAGCTGTAATACCCTAATAAACATAAATATTTTTAGAGAGCTTTTTGAAATGTATGGCATAACCTCCATTTGGTGAACCCTGATAAAAGAAAAAAAACCTAGATCAATAATTAGACTGAGACAAATTCTCATTATAACATTTACTACCTTGTCCAAATCCATGTAGCTCATTATCATCCATTTTATGGTCCTACTCATGTTTCTCAGAATTTTTTTCATTGAACTTATTCTTAGAAAATAAATTAGGACACTATTGTTTTAAGGCAGCTACTATTCACCTAAATTTACATGGATTTCCAGCCTTGATCCACCTAGACTGGAAAAATACCACCAAGTGTTTTGAGCACACATTTCTTCCTTGAAATGAAGATGAAAATATTTTGCAGAAATGTTCTAAAGAATAAATGAAAAAACTCACTAATTTGCAAATATTTATTAGGTAGTGACAACGTGTTAAGCTATGTGATGATTAATTTAACTAAAACATTGGCTCTTCTTGGCTCTTGAACCTGCCAGCCTTTGGACAGGACCTATACAATTGGCTCTCCTGGTCCTCAGGTCTTTGGACTCAGACTGGAACTAAACCATTGGGTAGCCTGGGTCTCCAGTTTGCCAACTCACACTGAAAATATTGAGACTTATCTGTCTGTATAATCACATGGGCCAGTTCCTTAAAAGTCTCTTTTTATAAGATGTGTATAGAATACACATCCTCTTGGTTCTGTTGCTCTAGAGAACTTTGACTAATACAGGCCCTAAGCTATGCACCAGTGTGTGCATATATGTGTGACATAGTACTTGTCATGGAAGAACTTGTCATTTAATAGGTTTATGAGAGCAGATTTTTCATACTTGTTAGTTTTCTTTTCCTTTAGGCATCCTAATTAAATGTGGGTATGGAGGGCCATTAAAATATTAAAAATGCAGGAAGAATTAACATTCTTTCTCTTAGTAGATACACGATACATGTTTTTAAACACCTAGATGTTATACATAGGGAAAATGAAGGATGATCGATAAAGCTTGAAAAAGAATTTGGCCTTACAGGCCAAATACCAATGGACTAATGAAAATGAAATGCAAAAACATTGGTTTTAAAACAGACAAAGCATTCCTTGACTAAAGAAAGTGAGAAAGATTAATCACAGTTTTATTTTTTTAATGCAGCAATAATAAAATATTCTATCCCTGCACTCCATACACTAGAATGTTGCAAAAACAAATCTCTATCACCTGAATCTCATTAATCTGAATAGTACTGATCATTAGAACAGGGTATCTAAGAAGATTGAGGTTCCTAAATATCCTGAACTGTAATTTTGAAAGGAAATGAAAGAGATTTACTCCCTAAAATAATTTGTGAGCTTCCCTAAAACCTCCTATAGAAACATAGATCTTTCAATTATGTTATTAATTCTCATACATTTAATCTACATTTTCCAGCTAAATGGTCTTTGCTTTGATTGTGTCTTCTGTCTTATTTGTACTGATGAGACATTATTTTAAGGATGTTTTCCTCTCTCCTATAAAAACAATTAAGGAAAATATTATTTCCAATACTAACAAACACAACTTTGTGTTTCATTCAATTCAACATTTAGTAGCATCTCCCAGCTGACTTTCTATGCAATGAAAAGAAAGAAAATGCCACAGTAAAGAGAAACAGCTGTTTCTTCCAACATTATAAGTCTTATAAATCCCTTTTTGTGAATAAAATGTAATCATCCCCTTTATTTCCAAAGGTAGGGGAGATCAGCTCCAAATAATGACAATCAGAAACAAAGGTGGCTAACAATCTCCTTCAAACAATGGATATATATGTATGACCTAGAGTTCCCCATTTTCAATTCTTCTTGGAAGAAAATAAAGAGAAGTTGGTTATAATAACAATCATCTTCTTTCAAATGAGGATCTCAGATTTTGAAAAGTTCTTCCTTAAGATGTCAGCACTGAAGAATAGGTTCAAATTGTCAAAGCTATTTGCAATTGATATTGCAGGAAAGTTTTAACGATAGGGAAATCAGTTTGTGTCAAAGCAACTTAGGCCATTAGTGAATACCATTTTCTCCATCTGTCAAACAAATAGCACTGAACATCTTTTGAACAGCTGTTCAAATTAGCATAAGCTCAAGGCCTGAGGCCTAAATATGTAATTTGGCTGACCCTGGTAGTAATTGTGCCTTACCAAGTGAGTGTTTGTGAAAATACATTTTGTCACTGCTTCTGGCCTTCTTTTGAACATTTATGTCATTTTTCTGCTTTTGCAACTTGTGATGGTATTCTTTTATTTATGTATTTTCTCTAATTATTATCAGCTGTCACTTAGACCCTAAGCCTGTTTTTGCTACTTCTACTCATAATGGCTTAAGCTAAACCATGTGCTAGATTGTTTTAAACTCATTTTTCCTATGATAGAGATGAACTCAAGTTGCCCGAAAAAAGTGCATATTGGCCTTTTAGGAAAGTTTACTCAAGGTGCACGGTCTCTATTTCAACTTTTATGTAGAAAACCAAAGGAGAACCATCTGAGGAGCAGAAATCAGAAAAAAGCCTACAACATCAGGCCTGAGCTACCATTTACCATTTCCTGTTGGGCCTCACTCAAGCTTTGCGGTGGGGATTGATTTCTCTCTCTCTCTCTCTCTCTCTCTTTCTGGAGACAACATATGGAGACCATGAATCTGAAAAGAAAAGACACTGTGAGAGTGAAGACAGAAGGTGAGGCAAGGTAGGGAGAGGAAAAATAGGGAAGAATTCTAAGAGAGCCTGAAGATGCAAAGCTTTTATATTTTCCATAAACAAATCAATCAAATTTACGACTCTGCATCCTTGAGAAGGGTTTTAGGTGCTCTGGTTCTTATGGTGAAGTTGGAAGAGTACAATCTTTGGGCTCCAGGGACAAGGAAGAATTATTTAGAAATTGAGGCAATTCTTGTTGGATATCTTTAGTAATTACAGAGTTATGACTGCTAAATAAATCAATACATTTGTATTTGTAGTAGACCATTTAAGCAAAATAGGTCAATGTACTAATGCTACTTACAGGAAATTTCTGTTGAAAGAATAATCTTTAAGTGGATACATGGATGCCTTCCAAATTGATCTCTAGCATAGACCTTTCTTTTTTTTTTTAATTTATTTATTTATGATAGGCACACAGAGAGAGACAGAGAGGCAGAGACACAGGCAGAGGGAGAAGCAGGCTCCATGCACCGGGAGCCCGACGTGGGATTCGATCCCGGGTCTCCAGGATCGCGCCCTGGGCCAAAGGCAGGCGCCAAACCGCTGAGCCACCCAGGGATCCCCTAGACCTTTCTTCTCTTAAAGAAAAATTGCACTAGACAGAGTTAAACCAGGGCAGGGAAGACTTTATTCAAGACTATTGCTGTAGGCCACCTGTGTTTGCTAATTTATGCTTGTCAAGTTTAGGCTCTTACCTTCCCACAAAGACTGGGAGATGGGGTCGCTATCTTTCTTGATGATTACATTTCAAAAGGATAGGGCCCAGGTCCTAGAAAAGGACATTCATGGATTGTAAAACTCACAAGAGGTGAAAGAAGATTTACATATCAAAGGGGCAGAGAAAGAATTGAAAATTACAAGTTTTCTAAAGTAAATGATCTAAGGAAAGGGAGCCTCTAATCAAGAAGAAACCTGTCTAAAACTTAGTCAAGCTGAGGAGAACATTAAGATCTTGTTGGCTACCCTGGAACTGTAACTGCTACTCAGCATTACCATTGGATGTCTAACTGGCACCTAGAAACTGATCTCCAAGTCTTCTTCCACAAAACCATTCCTCCCATAGACTCCCAGCCTCAGTAATGATAAATCTCAGTAAAATCTTAGAGTCATCCTGGTCTCCTCTTAAAAAAAGCATCCAGAATCCAACAATATCTCATTATCTGATCTGTACTGCCCCACATGTTGATTATTAAAATAGGTCAAGTGGCCTCCCTGCTTCTGATTTTGTCCCCTGTCCCTTTCATTTAGAAGCCAGAGTGAGCCTTTGAGAGCATACGCCTGATTATGTTTCCTTTGTTCAAAACCTTCTAATGGCTCCCATCTCATTCAGGATATAATCCAAAATTCTCAGTAACATCCAATGCCCTACTTCCCTCACCTCACTTTTCTCCTACAGCTCTCTTTCCCCTCTTCCCTACTTTAATCACACTGGCCTCCTTGCTAATCCAGGAGCGCACTAGGACCTAGTCACTTGCTAATCCCTCTAAGTAGAATACCTTCCCAGGATATCCTGATGGTTTTCTTCCTCCCACGTTTTAGGTCTCTACTCAAATGTGCCTTTCTCAATGAAGGTTTCCATACCACAGTTTCTAAATCATGATCCTCTTACACTCTGTTTCCTTATTTTTCTCCCTAGCATCAATTGCCATGTAGGTTACTATATATTACATTGGTCCAATTTATTATGTCTCTCTCACTTAGACCCTATATTCCCTGTTACTCTTATATCCCCATTGCCTAATATAAGGCCTGACATATGTTAAATGCTCTGTAAATATTTATTGAGTATTGAATGAATTACTGTCTCTAAAAGACATACACACAGAAATAGAAAATTCAGAATCAATGTATCTGTTCAGCATCATTTGCACCCCCTTCTAAATTCTTCCCTGTATCTCTTCCCAGTAAAGTCTAGGTTAGATTCTATAAATAAAAAGCATTCAAGTAAGATTTGGGGAGCAAAAATCCTCCTTCCCCAGTTGTATAGGGCCAACTGGTAAGGACAGATGTAAAGTGTGTGCCCCTTCCTGGGCATTCCCTTATGACTCATCTGTTCTAGAATCTTGATAGTAGACTCTTAATCTCTTGAAAGTCTGTGACTGTTTTTCCTGACCTATAACCCTTTAGCTTTTTCAGTGGTTTTATAAGTCCCAATCCCCTTTATTAAATTCATTCTTGTCTGCTTTTGCTACCAGACCAAACTCTAAATAATACTCTAAATTTACAAGTATGAATGCATCAACACAGGTACACTTAAAAATATATGCAATTAAAAAAAATCTTCAACTACAATATTGACTCTTTTTCCTGGTCTGATCTTTCACTTCTGGTCTTTAGTTCTGTCATCTAATTGCCCCCAATAAAGACTGCACCAATTCTGTTAGAATCTACAGTTTAAGGCAAATGCTTAAAGCTTTCTAAGCTGAGTGCTCTCTTTTTATCTTTACTGATTTGATAAGTCAAAAATGATATATTTTTTAAAAAAATCTTGTCATTTTTGGGCCATATTTATTCAGAATGTATATATTTTTATGGCATCCATATGTATTTTTTAAAAAAGGCCTTAGTAAGATATTTTCCCTCCATTTTTATATAGGTTTTTTTTCCCCTACATTTTCTCTCTCATTTGAAATACCAGCAATATTTTCCTCCAAGTATATGGATATTTTTATTCTATTTCCAATCTTTCAGTTCAAATGCACTGAATTGAGTATATATTTTGTTGCTAATTCTAGTCTGTTTCAGTTACTCTTGCATTGTAGTTTATATCTGAAAACACAGGATCTTCATAATTCTTATTCTTTCAAACTTCTGCAGTACTTGCTGTTTGTACAAGGGTGTAAGGACCTTTATTTGAACTGCCTAAACTTTCCTTTCAAATTGGATTAGAACTGCAACATTGGTAAGGCCAGTTGGGAAGACTACAGATAATTTTAAGTCTTCTCAATATTGCTTTTTTTCATTTTTGACTTAATGTTTTTATGTTATGCGTTTGAAGAACCACATTTTGGTTTTATCAACTGTCTTTTTTTCTTTTTCTACTTTCTTTTTTAAAAAAATGATTATTCATTCCTACATTCATATTTTCATTCTGCTTTCTTTGTATTCTTTTGTTATTGTTTTTATCTGTTTTTATTTTGTGTGTGCGTGTATGTGTGTATGTTCTAATAGGATCCACACCTAAAGTAGGGCTCCAACTCACAACCCTGAGATCACAAACCGCATGCTCTACTGACTTAGCTAGCCAGGTGCCCCATCATTTTTTCTAACTTATATTATTGAATATATATTTAAATCAATAAATACTTTTTTTTAGTAATAAAAGCATATAACACTATGAATTATTTGGAAATAGGTTTGGATCATCCCTTGAAATGTGACATGTAATTCTCGTTTTCTATAAATATTTTGTAATAACTCTTTTTTTTTTTTGTTATAATGCTCTTAATTCCAGCTCCGTTTCTGATTTTATTCCTTATGCTGTGATCGGTTTCTATTTTTAATTACAGTATGATTACACTATGATCTGTAATTACACTGCTTTCTACACCATAGGATTTCTGAATATTTGCTTTGTGGTATAGTATCTGGTCACATGTTATTGCAAAGGTTTTCATTTTCAGGCACTTGCCTTTTAACTTTATGGCATGTTTCATGATATAAAAAATTTACAAAGGTTTTCATTTTCAGGCACTTGTCTTTTAACTTTGTTTATGGTATGTTTCATAGTATAAAATATTTACTCTTTTTGTAGTTAAACCTGTCTATCTTTTCTGGCTTCTGAGTTTTATGTCTTTGTTAGTGAACTTTAAGTTAAATTCCACAAAATTATATAATCATATTTAATTCTACCAAACTAGACTATTTATATTTCCTAAAACTGAGACTACACATTTATACCACCATATTTCTCCTACTCTTTCTTCACCCTCAGAATGGACTTCCTTTCATCTTCATCTGTAGAAATCCTGCTGAATCTGAAGATAAATTCCAAAGCTAATCTCCTCTCTAAACATTTTCCAGTTTGTTTCCATCAGCAATCAGAAGCCCCTCTCCCTTTTCTGTTTCCCACTGCACATTACGTGTACCTTTCTTGTCACATTGCATATTCTGCCTTGAGTTAAGATTAATTCAGTGTTTGCCTTTCCCTTCCATTGGATGTATACTGCCTTGAGCACAAGAACTGCTGTTTAAAAAATATATGTATTTATTTGAGGAGAGAGGACAGGGAGCATGAGCATGGGGAGGGCCAGAAGGACAAGCAGCCTCCCCACTGAGCACAAAGCCCAACTTGGGGCTCAATCCCAGGACCCTGAGATCATGACCGGAGCTGAAGTCAGATGCTTAATCAACTGAACCACCCAGAACTATGTGCCCTAGAACTGCGTTTTATTCATGCTTGTTTTCCCTGGTATAAAATCTGGCACACAGTAGGCTCTTGGTTAATATTTACCATTCTTGGATTGTTTTAGTGTAGGAGAGAGACTTTCTCTGATTTAAAACCAAAGCACTCAGTTCTGTTTGTTGAGAGTTGCTTGGGAAGAAATGATGGTTACTTTGCCAGCCTCAAGTATCCATCTTGACTAATCCAATGTAAGATGAACTGCAGAGACCCAGGCATGCTCAGAAATGCTAGACCAACTTTTAACTTAATACTTCAGAAAATAGAGTTATTACCATTGTTTCTGTTTCACATTACTAGGCTTGATGAATAGATTTCTCAGCTTCGGTTTTGAAGACATTTGAATGAAAACACTATCTATAAAATACTACTAGAGAACGGGCTGTTTCAGATCAGGCTGGCGTAAAACACACTTCTTTTATCCACAAACAGCCCTTCTGTTTGCCTCAGCAGTTCATTTGTGGAGAATAATCCCTGGGCTTGATTTTCAAGATATCCCCTCAAAAGCTCTCTGGTAGGCTCTCTCATTAAGACTATCTGAGCCTTACCCAGCTGTGATCTTTCAGGTGAAGCTAACCTCTTCTCCAGACTTTGTGGTTTTTATTTGGCCTTTAGTAATGGTTTTGAGTGAGCTTATGAATCCAACATCTTTAATGAAGGAGCTATTTTTTGTTTGACACCTTTGAGGATTTATCTCACCATTCATAGTGGAGAATGAACTTTTCTATAAGAATGTTAGAGAACACCTGCACCACCCAGTTCATACACCATGCACACTTTCTGTGGGTCCTATTTTCCATTTTAACATGTTGGGGCTTTCTTATAAGGTACTGATATTGATTGGCAATGTATATGGGCTCCTATTTGATGTTATTAGATGTCATGGACTTTTGTGTAGTTATTATATGTCCTGGGTGGATAAAGAACACCCCTCAATCCCATAGCCATTGCCAAAAGCAGGATGATCTGTAGCACTAGAATTGCATGACTGATTTTTCAATGGTGTTAGTTTTTCTTGTTTTAAATCAGTTTTAGGAGTATGAGGAAATTGTACTGAAATTTATCATGTCTTACATGTGTTTTAGTTTGCTAGGGCTGCCTTAGCAAAACGTCATAGATTGGGTGGTTTAAACAAGAGAAATTTATTTTCTCATACTTCTGGGGGCTGGAAGTCTGAGATCAAGGTGACAGCAGGTTTGGTTTTTGCTGAGGCCTCTTTCCTTGGCTTGCAGATTGCCACCTTCTCACTGAGTCCCCATATGACCTTTTCTCTGTATGCATGCATTCCTGATATCTGTCATTTCTTATAAGGATACCATATTACATTGGGTTAGGACCCACTTATATGACCCCATCTAACCTTAATTATCCCTACAAAGGCTTTATCTCCAAATACAGTCACATTCTATAGTAATCGGAGTTGAGACTTCAACATCTGAATTTGGGGTGGACACAATTCAGTCTATAACACCAAGGCCAATGGAAATACCATAATGCTCTACTTAAAGGAGACAGTATGTCTAAAGTGTTCAGTATGATTCCTAGCACATAATTAGGACTTAATCATTGGTGGTGGTCAGAGTTACTTTTCCTGCTGATATGTCAGTGGTTATTATTATTAATTATTACTAATATTTAGTTAAGCAAGGCTATACATATAGCCACCAATCTAAGGTACAAGTGTTCTTACAACCATAATGTTCTTAACCTCTAGCCAGTGGCACTCTTATTTCAGGTGCTATTTGATATTGCAAAATCCAAGCCACTGAAAGGATTTGGACAGAATAGAAAAAGACATTTTAATAAACTGGAAATAGTAGAGGCTTTGGAACAAGACAACCTGTGTTCAAACTCCAGCTCTGCAAAGTATTGGCTAAGTCACTTGAGGCAAATCTGTTCATTTCCCTGACTCTCATTTCATACATCTAAAAAAAAAAGAGTTTATATTTCTATTGCAAAGAGCAAGTAAAGGGAAAGAGGATATGTCACCAGAATATGCCACTTTGGCTACTGATTATTTTGAATTAAAGTTACTTGAGAGAAAGCTGATGCAGGAGGGACATTCTGATCCTCTTTTGTCCTCCTGAAAGTAGGAAATACAACTTCCATTTGTGAAAGTATCCTCCTTATACCAGGAGGTTGGAAGGCATCTTTAACACCAGAGATATGGAATTCAAGGCTGAGAAGGCTGTATAAGCAAATTTACTTCCTCATTAATTTACCTCAAACCCAAACTCCTTTGTCTTGTCAGTTCTTCACAAATTTATGTAGCTATGGAGGTATGGAGGTCTAAAAGGTATAAAAGCTGCCTGCTTTGGTCACTTCGTTGAGCCTCATATCTTTGGGATCCTATGTGTAGAAATTAAATTTGTTTCTCTCACATTAATCTGTCTTATGGCAATTTAATTATTTAGACCAGCCAAGAAACCTAGAAGGGAATAAGGGAAAAGTTTTCCTTCTCTGCAGTTCTGGCACCCAAAGCGGGGCTCTGCATATTGCTCACTCTGGGGCTACCAGAGCTGAGAGATCCTGGGATCTCTGACAAGAGCTGGCACAAGATAAGAATTCTTACCACATCAGCCTCTGGATCTGTGCCTACTGGATTTGTTGGAAGTGAGAGCAGTGAGTTTCTTTTTCCTTTTCTGAATTTAGGTTAGCAGAAGAAAATATTTGTGTGAATTAGTTCCTTGGGTATAGTGACTCTGGTAAAGACTTGTTTTGTTTTCTGTTGATCCCTTTCCTCCCAGACAGGTCATTGTTTTTCTTTCCATCTTCTTTTTGTGCCATTTGTCATAAGGAGCATAGGGTAAAGCACAGGCATAGGTTCTGTTTTTTGAGCTGGCGTCGTAGACTGATGAATGCAGGGTTCTCATCAGACCAGAGTGTGTTTAGACAAATTTTGCTGTGGGCCCTTTATTTAAAAACTAGGTGAGGCTTTCCTTTGAGCTTTTTCTGTGTCCTTAGATTTTGGCTTTGTGAGCAGTGAGAATGCTATATCTGGTCTTTGCCAGCCAGAAGATGCACATACCAGTGGGCATTTGATAGTCAGTTGAACAGCCTGGGTTCTGAGACATGAAATCACAGGCATCATTCTCTTTGTCCAACTTCGCCAGCTTTCAGGGGAATTTGTTATAAGGGATCCTGGTCCATAATAGTCCTTTGTCATCTCAAACTTCATTATCTTGCTGGTGCTGGGACAATCCCATTCCAGTAATGCTGCTCAGTGTCTCAGATTAGCAAGTCTGTGACTGGAGGCATCTCATGTTCTCATGGGAGATAAGAGACATTTATCACACTGCACCATTCTTACAGCCTGTGACAACAAAGATCTTTACTTTCTTAGGCTAACTCGGGGAATGAACTTTTTGGATCTTGTGAAGGCTGCATCTTTTGCACGCTCCTTTGGGATACCTTTTGTGTCTATGGTTAAGTTATTAAAATTTTTTGGTTTGAGTCACTGCTGAGATTAATATAAGATCCTACTCATCAATGGCCAAATGATGGATGCTTTGATTGGTATATTTGAAAGAAAAAAATTTTTAAAGAATACTCATCTTAAAGAATTGTCTTATTGGTATCTATGGAAAGATCAAATTGAAAAGAGGACCCAAAAGGATATAATGGCTAGCCTTAAGAACTCTTTTAACAAGATGGAAGAACTGAAATTAGACTCAGAACAAAAACTAAAGTCCACATCTAATGCAACTTCTCCATCTTAAAATCTGGCCCCATCTCCTCACAAAATTCGTTTAAACTCCTCCAGCTTCCCCCAGAAAATCCCTTAAACACCTGGCTGCCTTTCCTTATAAGACTTAAAGAGAGCACTCCAACCCCAGCTCTAGGCATAGGGTATACAGGTTATTCATGTACATGCTGAAAGCCAGGAAGGGAATTTAGCAGCATCACTAGGAGTGGACGGTAAGGGTCACTTTGCTGTTCCTTACAACTCTTCCTGCTTCCCAGGGCTCTGTAATAAGGCTCTCCCCGCTTCAGGCCTTCCTGGGCAAAGTCCTTTGCAGATGTATCCCCAGTCCCCACTGCAAAGAATTCATGTCCCCTAGACAGCAACAGATTTTTAAAATTATAAAGCCCTTTGCCTCTACTTTCAGAGAGCCTACAAAATTTAGAGAAGAATTAAAAATATTAGTGGCCTTTTATAATCTCCTTACCTACACACAGAGGAAACAAATAACCAGAATTTCTCCTAGCCCTTCCAACAAATAATTCAGGATATGAATCAGCTGAAAGCCAGTGTTAAGGGGTTGATAGAAGCAATAATAGAGACTTTCCCTCCAAAGTGAATTGGTCAGTGTGCCTGGGTGGCTCAGCTGGTTAAGCATCCAACTCTTGATTTCCGCTCAGGTTATGATCTTGGGGCCATGAGATGGAACCACATGTTAGACTCTGTGCCAGGCATGGAGCCTGCTTAAGATTCTCTCTCTCTCCCTCTGCCATTCCCCCTTCCTGCATTTGTGTGCTCTCTCTCTCTTAAAAAAATAAAGTCAATTGGTCTAAGGTTGACTTGTGCAATAAGAAAGGAAAGCAGGGATCCCTGGGTGGCGCAGCGGTTTGGCGCCTGCCTTTGGCCCAGGGCGTGATCCTGGAGACCCGGGATCGAATCCCACGTCAGGCTCCCGGTGCATGGAGCCTGCTTCTCCCTCTGCCTGTGTCTCTGCCTCATTCTCTCTCTCTCTCTGTGACTATCACAAATAAATAAAAATTAAAAAAAAAAAGAAAGGAAAGCATTCTAAGGCCTTTTTTGAGTTTTTTATACAGATGTTACAAAGGCATACTGCAGTAAACCCTGAAGCTCCAGAACATAGAAATTTTAAATTTCCTCCTTAGTAGAAAAATTTCTCCCTGATATAAAAAGGCAAATTCACAATAGTGTGGGTGGGTGAGCCGTCAACCTCTAAGCATTATAATGAAAGCTGCTACCAATTTTTAAATGAGAACTTACCAGGAATGCAAGAGAAAAAAAAAGAGTTAAAATCAACAATCCTTGATTTGCAACTTGAATCTTTGGAGAAACAAAAGCATAACTCAGAGCAACACAGAGTCCACTCAGACCCTTTCCTATCCCTCCCCTCCCCAGATGTTTACAGATATTGTAAAAATCAGGACATTGGAAGTACAATTGTCCTGCACTTAAGAAAAAGAAGGAAACATTTAAATGGTAATTAATGGTAATTACTCTGGACTACTGATAATAGAAAAATATGCCCTAAAACTCCAACGAAGAAATTTGCATCTTTCTCTGTTTCTTGAAGATGCAGCAGATCTTACCATGTCTTTGAAACGTAAACAGTCCAAGATGTAACTAAAATACTACCCACACTTGCCTGAGACTGAAAGAAAGAAAAGAGGGAAAGAGGCTTTTTATTTATTTATTTTTTAAAGATTTTATTTATCCATGAAAGACACACACAGAGAGAGAGAGAGGCAGAGACATAGGCAGAAGCAGAAGCAGGCTCCCTGCGGGGACTCTGATGTGAGACTTGATCCCAGAACCCCAGGACTACTACCTGAATCAAAGGCAGATGCTCAACCACTGAACCACCCAGGTGCCCTGGAAAGAGGCTTTTTAAAATACAAACTGCTGGGGCACCTGGGTGGCTCAGTCAGGCTAAGCATTTGACTCTTGACTTCAAAGTAGGTCATGATCTCAGGATTGTGAGATGGAGCCCCTCATTGGACTCTGAGCTTAGTGTGGAGCCTAAGATTCGCTCTCTTCCTTTCCTCTGTCCATCCCCTCTTGCTCACATGCTCTAATTACATACATATATACATGTATGCATGCATAACTGCTGTAAAGGCTCCCTTTCCCAAATCTAGTCCTTCCTTACTGAAGGGGAACAGCAGATGCCACCCCAGAATATGCCACTTTGGCATATTGATTATTTTGAATTAAAGTTACTCGAGAAAAAGATGATGCAGGAAGGACGCTCTGATCCTCCCTTGTCCCCCTGAAAATAGGAAATAAATCTCCCATATGTGAAAGTATCCTCCCTATACCAAAAGGTTGCAAGACATACTTAACTCCAGAGATGGGGAATTTAAGGCTGAGAAGGCTGTATAAGCAAACCTTGTTACTTCTCACTAATTTACTACCCCAAGCCCAAACTCCTTTGTCTTGTCAGTTCTTCATAAATTTATTATTTTTTTGTCTAAAAGGAATAGAAGCTGTCTACTTTGGTCACTTCTTTGGCCTCATATTTTGGAGCTTCCAAATGTACAAAATTAAATTTGTTTCTCTCCAGTTAATCTGTCTTATGTCAATGTAATTTTAATTAGGCCAGCCAAAGAACCTGGAAGGAAAGAAGGGAAAAGTTTTTTTCTGCTACACAAGGAAGATAACACTCTTGGAAATTTGGAAGGACAACAGCACATGTTTGGATGCATTTTATCCCATGACTCTTTTTTGAGAAGGGTACAGAAGCTCTGTGCTTTAGTTTTTTGTTTGTTTGTTTTTAGAAGTCCTAAATACAAAGGCAATATTTTTAAGTGAAAAAATAGCTATAGGGATAGAGTGTATTTTATTATTTATCATGACAATCTTTGTTTTTTTTGGAGACATAATTCTCTTTTTTAAGGAATTCATGAACACAGTACAAAAGAATATGCAGTGAACAGAAGGAAAAGTCTTTCTCTCACCTCTGTCTTTTGCTCCTCAATTCCAATTTAGAAAGAATTCCTACTTTAAGATTCTCATGTTTTGGGCAGCCCGGGTGGCTCAGCAGTTTAGCGCTGTCTTCAGCCCAGGGTGTGATCCTGGAGACCTGGGATGGAGTCCACGTTGGGCTCCCTGCATGGAGCCTGCTTCTCCCTCTGCCTGTGTCTCTGCCTCTGTGTGTGTGTGTCTCATGAATAAATAAATAAAATCTTAAAAAAAAAAAAAAAAGATTCTCATGTTTTGTTCTCTCTATATAGAAACGCACTCTCCCTCTTAACACATGCAGATTAAAAAAAAAAGGAGGGGCTCCTGCTATGTAATTGACAACATTTTATAACTTTAAGGTATAGTGCGATTATTTATTGTGAAATGTTGAACACAATAAGAGTAGTTAACACATACTTCACCTCACATAATTACCATTTTGTTGTTGTTATGGTGAGAACATTTAAAATCTCTCACAGCAACTCTCAGGGATAAAATACAGTATTATCAACTGTAGTCATCATGTTGCACATGAGATCCTCACAACTTTGCAAAGATATTTTTGATAATGGGTTAATATTCTAATACATAAACAACTCCTACAAGTCAAAAGCAAAAAAAATTAATTTAATTTTAAAAATGGACAAATTCACTGGGTGTAATACTATATGTTGGCAAATTGAATTTATATTTTAAAAATGTAAATTAAAAAATGGCCAAATTACCCAAATAGACATCTTTCCAAAGAAGACATGCAAATGGACAAGTATGTGAATAGATGCTCGATATCCATAATCATCAGGAAAATGCAAATCAGAACCACAAAGAAATGTTACCTTGCTCCTGCTCTAATGGCCATTACCAGAATGACAAGAGATGATGAATGTAGGCAGAGATTTGGAGAAGAGAGAAAACTCTTGAGCACTGCTGGTGGGAATGCAAAGTGGTACACCATTTGGGTAACAGTATGGAGATTCTACTTTGATCTTTGCATTTAACATTGTCTTTTGGAAATTGTACCAAATCCTGTCTGTTGTTCACTTGAACGCACAGGACCTGAAGCTTCACAATCATACTCCATATATTCCCTTCTTAGTTGATTTCTAGTTATAGTCTTCAAAGAGGAGGAAGGAGATTAGGAGGCTACAAGAAGAGGGAAGGAATTTTTCTTCATATGGATTCTATTAGTGGAAGTGGAAGTGGCAGGCTGCAGCCAGTAACTGCAGGTGTCTGTGGGCTCAATAAATATTGGTGATTCCAAAGTGGTGGTGGGGTGGCAATGACAGTAGTTCCAGCAGCTTCAGTAGCAATGATTCCAGTGAGGTTAGTAGCAGTGGAAACAGGCTACTTCTGTCCAGCTATATACTCAAGCAGTTCAGTGCCCAGTAGAGGTCCATGGGCTCCTGCCCAAAGGCAGTGGCAGACTTCTGATCATTGGGCAACACTCCTTTGTTCCCTTAGTTACTCCAGTCCTTCTAATGCCTAGCAGCTTCCAGATATTTGAGAAACGCCATCTCCTTCCTTCTGCCCCCTTCAACTCTATTTAAATCTTCTCTGGCTGAACTATCTAGAAATAGTTTGTTTTCTTGATTACACATAGATTAAAACAGCATTTGTTTTATATTTATATCTATCTAATATGTATTCCTGTATCTATTATTATTGGTGGTTACGTGGTATTCCATTGTGTGGGAGTACCGTTATTTATAATTAACCATCACCAATACACATTTAGGCTGTTTCTAGTACCTTGCTGTTATAGACATTACTTACGCATGTCAAGTATATCTGCAGGACAAATTTTTAAAAGAGGAATTGCTTCATCAAAGGCTTTGTGAATTAAAAAAAAAAAAAAAAGGGCTTTGTGAATTTTAAATGTTGATACATATTGTCAAATTACTCTATGAAGATAGTATACTAAATTATATTCCCCCAAACAATGAAAGATAATGACTACTCATTGTCTGGCCAACAAAATGTATTTTCAAAATTCTTACTTTTGACAATTTAATAGATTAAAATGATACTGTATTAATAATTAAATATATACTCCTTTAAAGTAAATTTGAACATCTTTTTAACTGTCTAAAAGCCATTTTTATTTCCTTTTCTTTATATTTCCTATATATACCTTTTTAATTTATCATTTCTTTGATTTATAATATTTCTTTATAATCTGGGGATATTAATTCTTTGTCATATATATTGCATGGTTTTCCCCAGTATGGCATTTTCTTTCAATTTCTTTTTTTACAGAATTTTTTAGTATTTATGTAGTCAATCTTTTCTTTATCTAATGAACATTTTATTTTTATAATTCTGCATTTTGTGTTTCTGTAGAAAGGCCTTCCAAACTCTAAGATTCTAAAATACATTTTTTGTAGCTTTTACTAATGTTTTTATGACTTTTTTTCTTATATTCAAGTTTTTGACCAATCTGGGATTTATTTGGTCTTAGGGAAAGAAGTATTAGTCTGACTTTTTTTTCCCAAATGCTTAGCAACTTGTCCTAGTATAACTTCTTGAGTAATTGATATGTTGTTCATTTACTAATCTGAAATTCTACCTTCATCACATGCTAACTTTGTGTATTCTCCATGGAGTTGTTGCCTGTACCTATGTCAGTACCAAGCTTTTTACACTATTATTTATATATTGTTTTAACATCTGATTATTCCCCCCTTCTATTCTTGAGTTTAAAATTGTTCTTTTATCTTAGAATATTTGTTTTTCTATAAAAGTTGGAATTATTTTGACTATTTAAAACCTGTCTTCCTAAAAAAATCAATATGGCCTTCAGTTTATAACTGGTTTGGAAAAATTGGAACAACCTTCTATATATTTCAAAATAGTAGAAGAATTCTGATCACAAAGTCATAGGTCATTCATTTCTGCACAAAGAAGCTATTATTGACAAATCACATGTAATAACTGAGTACTTAGCTGGCACTAGTAGTAGCCTGAACATTTTACAGATTTTGGTTCAATATTTTAAAGCATTGTCTTATTTAAAGCATTGTCACAATAACCTTATTTCAATATCATTCATATCTTTGTTTTACAGATGAGGAGCCAGAAACTTATAAAGTTTTAGTCTCCCTTTTGGGCTACTATATCTAGAAAGTGAAATAATGGCTACTGCCATTATAGTCATTGTGGCTACTGTTTTTATTTTTTTTTATGATTTTATTTATTTGAGAGAGAGAGAGAGAGAGCAAGTGAGAAAGCAAGCACACAGGTGGAGGAAGAGTAGAGGGAGAAGCAGACTCCCCACCAAGCAGGGAGCCAGATGCAGGACTTGATCCAGGGACATGACCAGAGAGAGCTGAAGAGAGAAGCCCAACTGGCCAAGCCAGCTGAGTGCCCCAGCAGGATGGTTGTTAATTTTATGTGTCAGTTTGGCTAGGCTGAATCCCTATATAACCCATAAAACATTATTTCTGGGTGTGTCTACGAGGATGTTTCAAGAAGAGATTAATATCTGAATCAATAGACTTAATAAATAGGATCACCCTAACTAATGGGGGTGGGCATCATCCAATCTGTTAAGAGTTTGAATAGGTGGAGGAAGGGTCAACTAGCTCTTTGCTTGAGCTGGGACATCTATCATCTTCTCCTACCCTAAGACAGACATCAGGGTTCTTGCTTTAGACTTGGACTGTGGCTTACACCATTGGTTCTCCCGGTTCTCAGGCCTTAGAGTTTGGACTAGAACTATACCACTTGTTCCTGGGCTTCCAGTTTACAGATGACAGATTTCTTTTTAAAGTCTTTATTCATTTATTCATAAGAGACACACAGAGAGAGGCAGAGACATAGGAAGAGGGAGGAGAAGCAGGCTCCATGCCAGAAGCCCGATGCAGGGCTCAATCCCAGGACTCCAGGATCATGACCTGAGCCAAAGGCAGACGCTCAACTGCTGAGCCACCTAGGCATCCCTACAGATTACAGATGATGGGACTTCTCAGCCTCCATGATTGTGTGAGTCAGTCCCTTATAATGAATTGCTTTCTGTATATCCCATCATATACCCATTATATGTATATCTCTGTATATCCCATTGGTTCTGTTTCTCTGGAGAATGCTCATACAAGCAGCTTCTTCCTGGACTGTAATTCTAACCATTATTCAGTGCTAAAGCATTGCAAGTGAGTGGCTGAATACCCATTTTATTAAAAAAAAGTGTAATTATGAAGAAGTTGTCATTGCCATCCTCTTTTTTGACAACCTAATTAGGAAGCAAGAGAGTTCTCACTCATGTGGTGTGGGTATGGGCCTTTTTGCTTGAAAGGAATATACATTAATCATAAGGAAGGTAGCAAGGAAGGGTGAAGCAAATTCTATAAAAACTTAGGACTGAGAGGGATTATAGAGATGGTCAAATTCGATCTCATTTTAATGATAGAAGCAGTGAGCCCAAGAGAAGGAAGAGACCTGTCCAAGGTCACTCAGTGAATCTGTGGCCGATCTCAATCTATTGTCTGTTTCCCATCACTCAGTTCACTGTTCTTCCTGTGAGTCATACTGCCTCTCTTTAGCATTCACCATGGCAGACTTTTATGGCCAAGAAAATATGTAAGCTGTGAGGCTGGGCTTTACCTTATACTGAGTTTTTGGTCCTTGACTTGGTGCACTTTGAGTTTCCACTGGTTTATAGCATCTCGTACCTTGCCTATGAGAGGAAAGGGTTGGGATGCCTGGATAGCTCAGTAGTTGAGCATCTGCTCAGAGGGTGACCCTGAGGTCCTGGGATTGAGTCCCACAGTTGACTCCCCACAGGGAACCTACTTCTCCTTCTGCCTATGTCCCTGCCTCTCTCCCTGTGTGTCTCTCATGAATAAATAAATAAAATCTTTTAAAAAAAGAAGAAGAAAGGATTGATGACCTTGAGGCGTTTGGTAGCATGGATTCATACTTCTACATGAAAGTTTTTGATGCTGGCTCTAAGGGATAAGGAAGCAGGATCATTAGGAAGTGGCTTAAATCAAAGGTTAATCATGCCTTGCATGAACTGCTATGTCCATCAATAAAGGGATGGAAGTCTGAATATAAAGTAGGTCATCATTTCTAGGTAGCTAGGACTTAATAATGGGACTCTTGGTTCAAATAAGGTGTTAGGAAGAAAAGTAGCAGTAACAGGGTCTCAGATAGAAGCTTTAAGAAGTTTTAAATTTGACTTGAGCCCACATCCAGGGTTTTTTTTAATAGGGATCTCTGGGCTCCTTGTTAAAATACAGAGAGTTAGACTGTCAACTATATTTTTGCTTGGGTATTATTATGAAGGTTCTTTCTGATGTTTTTATGCACTTACTATTCAGAGTTATAGACACTGTGAATATTTTATAAGATAGCCACAGATATTAATAGCATTTGGGATGCTTACATAATATGACATTTTAGCAAAAAGTGTTTTCTGTGTGGCACTATTGTTTGCAGATTTTCCTACTTTTTATATTTATGGAAAATAGAAGAGAATGAATGGCATCCGATAGCAACTCTCTTACCTGGGAAGCCCTGAGAGTTTTGTACGTATTTTCTCTTCCTCTTAAGCAGAAGCCTTCGAAGTACAAAAGTCCAGGGAACCTAGGGCCCAAAGGAGTGATGTCAGTAATGGCAAGATTAGAGGTACAAGTAAAAAAAAAAAAAAAAAAAAGCTATCAGAAACTTCATTAATTCAACTACTTTTCAGATCAAAAGAGGAGATAAACCCAGTGAATTCTGCAGTCTGACCACACCCATTGCATTGCATAAAGTTCTAATCACAGCTTTTTATTTATTTTTTAAAGATTCTATTTATTTATTTATTCCTGAGAGACACTGAGAGATGCACAGACATTGGCAGGGAAGTAGGCTCCCTGTGGGGAGCCCAATGTGGGACTCAATTCCAGGACCCCAGGATCACAGCCTGAGCCAAAGGCAGATGCTCAACTACTGAGCCACTCAGGTGCCCACAAGCTTTTTAAAAGGATAGATGAGCATGAGTTCATATGTAATAGAGTTACTATGTGTTAAGAAAGGTCTGAAAGTAATTTTATATACGGGGTATTTAGTCCAAGAAGTTTTGGACAGAAAGGATAAGTATTTTTAAATATTTAAAAAGCTGTGACACAAAAGGGAGACTTTATTTTCATGTTTTCTTACAGCTAGACTTAAGACTAAAGAGTGACTTTTATAGGACGGGAGCTAACCAGCTCAATATTGAATTTTCTAAAAATCAAAGCTTTCTAACAACAGAATGATCTAAAATGATGGCTTAATGATTATATGACTATGATATTACAGAAAGGCTTCCTGTGCAAAATTTGATGAATTAGGAACCTTTATGTACTTTTATATATTGTTGTTTTTCTCTAATATAAGAGCAGCTTGAATCACTTAATAAAAGGATAAATTTTGTGGGCACAAAGTGAATAAAATATATTTCCATTTTTACCCTTACTTAAAATCGTATGTAAATAAATTCTTATTTGTTACATATATTTGTAAAGATACATATTTCTAAAATATGGTAATCTAGTATTAATAGAGTTCAGTACTTGAGCAGTGCTATTATGAAAACAATATTATACTGCAAGATCAGACTTACCCAGGTGTATTTATCTACTTATTTGTATGATTCAAAACCTATGCTTTTTCTGAGATCCAAACAAAAAAACCGAAAAGTTGAAGATTTAGAATAAACTTCAAATCTTAAAAAAGTACAGTAGATATTTTTAGTACAATTAATCATAGGAGTTACATGACAATTGTGGTTGGCTGAACAAGAGCCTGATAAAAATCTCCTTCCCCCTTTTTCCCCACTATCCATTCATATCAGTTAATAACATGCAAACTTTGGGGCTGTGGGATGATCTAGGAGAACAGCATGATGTCGGACTTCCAGCCAGCTACCTGGACTGCATTTAAAGCAGAAGAATGGTTAAATATATTGACTCTAGAGCCAGAGCACCTGACTCAAAATTATACTTTTGTTTCTTCAAAGCTAAGTAAACTTGAGCAAGTAATTCAAACTTATTTTCCCAGTTTTCTCATTTACAAAATTAAAAATATATATAGTATTTACTGAGTGATCACCCTGTACCTGGCACAATTCTAAGCACATGGAGTGAATCCACTCACTTCATCCTTCTGATATCCTATAAAGTTGGTTGACTTTTTGCAAAAAAGTCTTTTTGCAGATGAGAAACTGAAGCACAAAGAGATTCAGCAACTCACTCAGAGTAGTAGTATTAACCTAAGCAATCTGGCTTCAGAGATAAAGTTCTGAAGTATTACTCTCTAACTATATCAAAGTAGGTCATAGCACATAGTAAATAATTCAATGAATTATAGTTGTTACTATTATTATAGTGAATACTTATGTTTTACATTGCTGAGATACAGAACTCTTAATATTTGATTATCATATTTTAGAAATAAATATAAGATCTGGGCAAGAAATAAGCTGGAAACTGGCATAACAGATTGGATGAGATCTTTTCTGAGACCCTAGACACAAATGGAGCATTTTAGATTTTTGGTAAAAAGCTAGAAAAGGCCATCTCTATGTCTCTGTTCAGAATTTGTTTAGGGGCACTATGGCAGGTTGTAGCTATGGTGAGGCTTCACAAGTAACTTTGCAGTCAGTGAACATATCCAGTAGGGATTAGGGCAGAAATTGCATGGCAAAAGTGGCTGACATGCTAGTTTGTACATATGTTTAAGGACCACTTTTAGGGCTTTTAAAATAGCCTAAAAGTATAACGTGTTGAATTCATATTCATCAGCTATACCAGGGGCATCTCAAGCTACCATAATTTGATTATTAAAAATAAATGTGTGGTGCACCTGGATGGCTCACTCAGTTAAGCAGCCAACTCTGGATTTCTGCTCAGGTCATGATCTCAGGGTTCTGGGACTGAGCCCCACATCAGGCTCCTTGCTCAGTGGGAAGTCTGATTCTCCCTCTACCTGTTCCCCCATCTCATGAGTGTGCTCTCTCTCTCTCTCTCTCCCTCTCTCGTACTCCCTCTTTCAAGTAAAAAAAATCTTTAAAAGAAATATAAATGTGGGGCAGCCTGGGTGGCTCAGCGGTTTACCGCAGCCTTCAGCCCAGGGCGTGACCCTGGAGACCCGGGATTGAGCCCCACGTCAGGCTTCCTGCGAGGAGCCTGCTTCTCCCTCTGCCTGTGTCTCTGCCTCTCTCTTTGTGTCTCTCATGAATAAATAAATTTTTAAAATCTTTAAAAAAAAAGAAACATCAGACAGAGATGAAGGCAATCGCAGTCATGGGAAAAGAGAGTGGGGATCCTGGGGAGTCAGCTGTAGAGGGAAAATCCAATAATTAGTTGTATGAACTCTTCCCAAATATCTAGTTGACCCTTAAACCACACCTGTGTGTAGTAGATTTCAAATAGCACAGCAAAGCTAAAAGGAAAGGATTTGGACCAGAACTGCTGCCCAAGAGACAGAGTATGCAGTTTGAATTTAACCAGAGCATCTTTCTAAGACAAGCAAATCAATACTACATGTGACAATGTAAGAGGATCCATAGTCTCCATAACATTAAATCCCTATGCCTAGGAAGCAATCCAGAATTATTCAGCATAGGGAAAAAAAAACCAGGAAGATGTAAATCATCCTTTTAGGAGAAAGGACCAGGAGGAAAAACACTGATGCTGAAATGATCTAGATGTTGAAATTATCAGACAAAAATTTTAAAGCAGTTGATACAATTATGCTCAATGATATAAGTGAAAATATGCTTGCAATAAATGAAAAAAAACAGAATGTTTCATTTGAGAAATAGAAAATATTAAACATGGGATTTTTTTGAAATGGGAAGTTATAATATCAGAAGTAAAAAACTCATGGGATAGGCTTAATAGTAAAATATAGATGACAAAGAAAATAATAAATGTTATGATAGAATAGGGAAGGATATTATATCTGGAGATGGAGAGAAAAAAATTTTTAAAATGGAGATTTAAAGACATAAATTTTGCTTTACCATATGTGAAATTTGATTTCAAGAAGGAAGATAGATGCGATCCCTGGGTGGCTCAGTGGTTTAGTGCCTGCCTTTGGCCTAGGGCATGATCCTGGAGTCCCGGGATCGAGTCCTGTGTGGGGCTCCCAGCATGGAGCCTGCTTCTCCCTCTGCCTGCTTCTCCCTCGGCCTGTCTCTGCCTCTCTCTCTATGTCTATCATGAATAAATAAAAAAATTTTTAAAAATTAGAATTAAAAAAAAAGGAAGATAGAAAAAAATGGACCAGAAAAATATATGAAGACATAATGTCCCCATAATTACTAGATTTGACAAAGACATAAATTCATAGATTCAAAAAGCTTAAAAGGCTCCAAACGGATAAATATAAACAAAATTGTGCATAAGCACATTATAATTAAACTTCTGAAAACCGAAGATAACATCTTTAAGGCAGCCAGGAAAAAATAATATATACAGGGGAACAAAACATGCTGAACAAGAGAGTACATACTGTGTAATATTATATGTGAAATTCAATAAGGAATAAAATTAGTCTCTAGTGAGATGAAGTAGATCTGTAGTTACCTGGCACTGAGGGTACAGATGACCTTAAAGGGACATGAGGTATCGGGCATATTTTATATCTTGATTGTATTAGTGTTTATATATTGCATCCGTTTATTAAAATTTACTGAATAGGTACACTAAAAAGGGGTGCATTTTATTTTTTATGTTATAGCTCAATAAAGTTGATTTAAATAAATGAAAGCAGTCTTTGGAAAATATCCTCCTAAATGTAGCTGCATATTAACGATCCTAATGATCTCAACCTATGGTATTGCCTTCTCAGGGAAGTTGAAGATAGAAGACAAAAATATACCTATTAGCCAGTATAGATTTAGAAAATAATTAAGTCAGTATGTGCACAGAAACAATTTCAGAGGTACAAGTTTAGCAGAGCAGCAAATTTTCTGATTTGGTTTCTATCGGCTTGTTCAGATATTAAGAATTGGTTTTTCTTTTCAAAGATTCAAATTTGTTCATCATTTGTATCAATTAAAACTTTCTGAAATCAGGCAGTATTGAATTATAAGTCTTTTCTGAGCCTAATTCTTATGCCGGAGTCCTACCAAAAATACGAAACTCTGAGATTTTGTGTGTCAAAATCCCCAAAATAATATTTGTAGTTTTTCAGTATCTTACAAAATTACTGTTTTAGGAACTATGAACACTTTGAATTCAATATCATTTGTATTGCTTCAGTCATATGGAATATGGAAGGCAGGATCTATATGGTAGTTTATCTGCTCACTGTATGTTTATATTCTCTACATTTGAATTAGAATATATTAGGATTTTTCCGGACCACTCATTTCATTGAATTTTAACAAATCACATAATGTAATGTCTTTTTATAAAGCATTTTCTTATTTTGTGCTATTAACAAAGTCTCCATTTGGGGGGAAATCACAATTATCAGGGATTATGTAAAATTTACACTGTACAGAAACACTTATCCTTAATGTATCGAGGCCAAAAAGGGAAAAAGAAACCCATTTAACATATAGATACTATGGTAATAGAGCATCTTTCACCTCAGGAAAAGGAGAGTTTTATACAGAAGTAGCATAGTGCCAAATAGGGCTTGATAAATGCCACAGAGATGGTTCCACATCACTCAGTATATATCCAGTGCTTCTTCAGATATCTGAGCACATAATATGGTACCAGTGACTAGGACTCTGATTTTTAATATAGTCATCTCCCCTTCCTACAGGTACTGTCAACCCCACATTCTCTCTTAACCCTTCAGATTTGTCATGGTGCTCTTCTGTCTAAAATATGTTCAAAAGAAGAAAAAAGAAAACAGTTTTCCCATTGAAGTTTTGAGTAAAGAATGCTTCGACTGGGTAGCTCTTTAACATGGACATGATCTAGTTCGAATTAGCACCTTACCTAGAAATGCTTTATTGCAATTGGTGCTGCTTGTTTAAGTTTCATTGAGCCAGCTTTTATAAATTATCCCTTAATATGTTCTGGACAGTTTGGTTTGGGGATGATGCTCACTTTCCCCAAGGAGCTAATGAAAATTCAGTGTTTGCCTATTCCCTGTACCTCATTGCAAAAATCAATGCCTGAAATACAATAGCTGCATAGTGATGATGTGTGGTTGTGGTGCCTTCACAGAGCTGAAAATTATAGCTCAAAAGGCAATCTTTCCTTCTCTTCTCTGAAAACTTTAGATTCACACATCTGCTGCCTTCTTGACCTTAAGCTTTCTGTCTTCTTGCTGGACAAGAATGTTTTCTTCTTTCTTTTGTGGAGAGTGCTCACTCTTCCTGGAAGTCAGGCCCAGGGGCAGCGGGGGTGTGGGTGGGGGTGGGGTAGCTGCTTACTGCACACCTGTAGCTAGATTTGAAATCTCCACAGTATTCCTGACCGAAGAACAGGTGCAAACTGAAAATTACAGAGTAGCTTTCTGACTTTTTATAAGTAAATTTTATTTGGTAGTATGAAAACACAACAGCATTCTGTTCACTAAATCAACAAAATCAAGGGATTTGTTTCCTTTATTGGAGTGTGTGGAGTTAGGGCATTTGCTAAGGAAGAATGTGAAATGGAATTGGGGGAACGAACACAAGATTTGGGCCCCTTCTCTTTAATCCCTTTAAAATAGGAGTTTTCAATAGGGTTCAGGTATGTTTGCTGAGGACCTGAGATCAAGGATGAGGCCTGAGGGGTGTTTCACATCATGTGCGGGGGGTTATGAACTTATGTGAATTTGGGAAGATACTGAATTTCAAAGGGACACCACCTCAAGGCATATGGTTACAGTCTGGTATTGTTTAAAGAAATAGCAGTAACTGTGATCTTCAGAAATCCACTTACTTGAGATGCTGTTTTAATAAATACACAAAAAGAATAATTGAAATACCTCACAGAGAGTTCTGAGAAAATGCTTGTAATGCATGTGGTCACCACTAATATTAATAATTAGCATTTGTATTTTGCTTTGTCTAAGGATAGTCCTAAGGGCAACTAATAATAAGTAACCTGGAGAAGGGAAGGTTAGAAAGGAATGTAATATCTGTTTTCCATTTAGTCTATGAACTACATGGATGAAAGATGAAGCTTATTTTGGATGCCCCCAAGAGAGGTAAATTGAACTGAGGAATAAAATTGCACCAAGATGGCTCTATAAAGAACATCCTACAATGCCAGTGTCTAAAGATAGGATAGCCTGTTTCTGTTAAAAATGTGTTTTTTGTCACTGGAGGTACAAAAAGAATAAGTGACTAACTCAAAAACGTTAGGAAACTTATCTAAGTCCATGGTGTTAATAAAGCCAGAGTTATGATTAAAACTTTCATTTGAAAGCGCTTGCGAAATTTGTGAGTGCTAGTGATTCTCTCCTGACACACTTCCCCATCTCTCCATTATACAGGCGTATGTTGGCCTACAGGTGGCACTGTTGAACAATTTGTTAATAGACTTACTTGCTAAGTTAAATAAGTATGTATATTCTCTCAGCATCATTAAATTTGTCTTAGATTTTTAAAACCCTCACTGTAATTTATTTGAAGCTGTTCTGGGTAATGCATAATATTGCTTAAAGGTAAGCATCAAAATTTGTTCTAATTCCATCATGGCTGCTGCCTGTTTAGTTGGTTCAGCCCCCATGCTTTAAACTAGGGACCCACCGCCAATCCCCTCATTAAAGAGTAAAGAAATGCTATAGGTTCTCCTTGATGAAGGACGCTGTTCCTTCATCACATTCTTCTGTTTCTCCCTGTGGTGTCTGAGAATGGGTAGTGGCATTCTAATCAACTCTTGTTTGACCACATTACCCTTAGGTCCTAGTTCCTTGTTTATCAGCCAGCTGAAGGGGAGGCTTTTGTTGCCTTGCAGAGGTGGGTGGATTGTTTTCTTCTCTTTCTCAAGAAATCTTTCACATTTGGAATGCTAAGCAATTACAGCATCTAATTCTAATGTATGTAACAAACCTCCTGTTTCACCTCAGCAAAGGCTCATTATGTTTTGTAAGTGTGCTACATGTTGAATTTGCACCTTCAGTAATTAGTACAGCTACTATGCCAGCCCTCCTTCCCGCCTTTGCCAACATTTTCAGTGTTAGCAAACAAGCATCAATCACCAACCTGATGAGCAAAATTAAGGCCTCTCTTTGCAACTCAGTGCACAGGCTGGACTGAAATTCCAGGTTTAAGAGCTCATCTTTGCTAGTATTGCAACAATTTGTAACGAAAATAACAATAGCTAACTTAATACTTAATGGTTATTATTTACTCTGTGCCAGATATGTGCTACCTGCGTTACTGGATTTTCTTGTGTAAATCTTGATAAGAAACCAAACAGATAGTTGTGCTTGCCCACATTATAAATAAAAAATTGAGGCACAGATAAGTTTAAATAGCATGCCCAAAGCCATACAGCTATAAAGTGTTGGAGCCAGATTGAGATGACAAGCAGCATCTGCCCTCAGTTCAACAGGGGAAGTTAATTCTAACCCTTTGGAATAACGACTCAGGTTCTCTGACCCAAGGCTAACCAAGTCACCTTGGAATCAGACATTACTCACGCAGAAAAGGAGTGTGGTGATTACATTTATTAGATAAGCTTAAGCAAGAGGGAACATGCTGGTATTGGAAATCAGTAAGGCATGAACATTTCCCAGAGGCTCAGAGACATTCTGAAAGGGGTTCAGATAAATAAGAAAACATAAGAGAGTTAATTTTTTTTTTTTTTTTTTTTTTACAGTTGATGGTCACTTGAATTGCTCACATGATCTCTACACTGGGATGAATTCTTCTGGGATGCAGGTGTTACTTTTGCTACTGTTTTCATGGAGTAGGGTAGCGGTAGAATGAAACTTAGGAAGACTAAGTAAACGTTTATTTGTGTCAAACAAGATGCCACTGATCAAGTCTCATTGGATCTGTAGCTCCACTTTTGGTGATTGGGTGTCTTTTTATTCTTTATTTATTCGACCAATCTTGCTAATGTCCTCCTCCTAGCCACTAAGTTCTTGTCCTTGTGAGTCAAATTTACTATCTTGGATCCTAATGACCCTTTTACTTGTTGTTGGGAAAAAAACAGTGTTTAGAAAATTTTGCCAAGACTAATTTTATTAAATTTGAAAGATGGACTTTCATTTTGAGATTATGTTCTTTTCTGTTTCCCTGATGCTAAATTCTAACTTTCCTGCCAATCCACTTGCTGGATGTTACATGTTTTTGGATTCCCAGTAGGCATGTTCCACATGCTTTTTAAATTATGAAATAGTTTTTCTTTTTACTGAAGCACTTTAATGTCGATGACAGCTGTAGTCACTGCTGTTTTCTAAGTGATCGTTAAAATAGGCTGCTGAATCCTAGTGCCTAGCAAGACAATATTTATAGCACTTCAAACTCGATAGTTGGACCCTTGGGATAAAAACTTGTGACCCTAAGCACATTAGCTCTGGAATCTTAGGCAGTGCACTTAACTTCTTTAAACCTCAACGTTTAACATCTGTCAAATGGGAATGCTAGTGCTTACTTCATAAGCTCCTCATGAGGATTAAATCATAATGCATAATTAATTTAGCACAACATGGGATCATAGAAAGCACTCTTAATTGAAAGCACTGGTATTATTTTAAGATAAATCACACTAAAATCCTTGGGCTCAAATGAGTTAAAAGTTTACATGCACATTTAAAAATCAGTATGCTATCCATTACTACAGAAACAAAAATTGTTAGGACCTCTGTGACAATACAGAATGGAAAATTGTTAGCACATTCGGAAATTCATACTCTGTTGTGGTACTTACTAATAGCAAAACATTAAGACAAAAACATGTTTACTGCATAAATATTTTTTAAAAATCATTTTATGAAGTTGAACAAGTTTCTTTGTTGGCACTACGCATGTCTCTAAAATGCAAATGTGCATTGGGAATACCCAAGAGGGAAGTTTGTATATGCAACAGTGTACGTGTGTTTTTGACCAGACTCTGGTATTTTCAAAGTAGCTGTGGAAGCCAATTTGGGAGTGTAGCTTGATTTTCAGTAAGTTTTAGTTGGCATGTCTATTGCCAGATTAGCCTGGGCTAATCTACAGACTTACATATTTTGTTCTGGGTTATTTCCCAAAGCGTGAATATATAGACTACATTAAGATTTCAGCATTATTTAATTCAGAAACAATATTGGAGAGAATACTTCTTTAATATTTTATGGGCCAGTGTGTAATTATATGGGCTAATGAATGTGCCTGTGTGCTAAATACCGTTAGCATTTAAAATAGCCAAGGAGCAAGGGCATATGATGTGATGAGCACTGGGTATTATACTATATGTTGGCAAATTGAATTTAAATAAAATATATAAAAATAGTTCAAGAGCAATTTCTTATACGGAAGGGGTAATATCAGATCATAGGCCATCAGACCTGAAGGATATCATTCCCTGTCCTCTTTCTTCCCTCTAAATAAAATTTCATATAAAGCATCCATCTGCCATCAAGTTGCCTTGTCCATCTCTAAAACCGATTCAACCCAGAAAGTTAAGGAGCACTATATCTAAACTGAATAGCTTGTCTATTTGGCCCCCATCTGCATGGGTATCTTAGGTACCTGGGTTACCACTGCTCTGAGGAAATCCTATCTCGCACTCAGCTTTATCATGGGTGGTACTTTCCTGCTTTGCTATGTGTCAGGGATCCAGGGTTAGATCATGACAATATTAACACAAATATTTCAATGACCTCAAAATGTGAATCTGTTATTAGCCAAAAACATTTTAAAAAGTTGCCTAAAATCACCAGTAATCAGAGAAATGAAAATCCAAATAGTAATTTAGCAAAATTTAAAAAGATTGGTCCTATCGAATGCCGATCAGTTTGTGCTGAAAGGGTTGTCCTTATATATTGCTGCTAGGAAATTGCTGCAAAAGTGATCTGAATTGTTTTAAGTTTTTTTTTTTTTAAGTATTGTATTTATTTGAGAAAGAGCATGAGAGATAGATCACAAGAAGATGGGAAGGTAGAGGGAGAAGCAGGGAACCCTATGTGGGACTCCATCCTGGGACCCCAGGATCATGACCTGAGCCAAAGGCATACTCTTAACCAGCTGAACCACACAGGCACTCTGGAGTGTGTTAAGTTTTATATGTATTTCTTTTGACCAGTGATTCAAATACGAATATTTATATTAGCATATTTTTGGCAGTGTTGTTTGTACTTGGTGTCCTCACTGCCTGGAAAAGCCTTGCCTGAGATAGATGTACATCTCACTCATTCACTTCAGTTCTTGGATTACACACCTTCCCTGACCTCTTAGGAAAACCAGGAAGCCTCCTCCCATTCATCTTTCCTCTTGGTCCCCTGTTTTTGTTCTGTGCAACATGATGTTATGTTACTTCTTTATGTGTTTATTATCTGTCTCCCTTAGTAGAATGCAAATTCCACAAAACCAAGAATTTGAATTGTTTTGTTCATCTGAGTCTCTAAAGCAAATATCTGTAGTTACAATAAATATATGATGAATAAATGAATATACAAATTTAAAAGAAGGAGTTATATCTATATGTACTAACCCAGAGGGAAGAATAGGTTATAGAAAGCAAGTTTTGTGGAAAAGTGTAGGAGATGACCCAATTTTTATAAAAACGTGAAATGTGTATATTTACATATAAATATGCATATATGTGTCCTTCCTATCTGTGTTTCTATCTGTATTTCTAAGAGCACAGAACAAGATACAGAAGATATGTGCCATACTGCAAATTAACATAGGTTGATTTAGTGTATTGGAGTTAGACTGGAGGGGTAAAGAAGAGATTGTTAATTTTTTTATACCTTTATATTGTTGCCTTGTGACAATAAGCATTGCATTACTTTTCTAATAATAACCAAAAGATACCCAATAAAATAAATGCAATCACCTGCACATAACACGACCCAGGACTATTTCTTTAAATGTAATATAGCAAATTATATTATTTTACTCTTGCACGGTAGGGGGTAGGGCATCTTTGTATCTTTTGATACCAGTCTGCAGGCTTATCGCATGTAGGTAATTAGCTTCATTGCAGTTTACCAGAGTCTCAGGTTCACATGAAACATGTGATTGTTTGCTAAGGCTCAGTCGAGAGGACTCCTCTACCTTAAGCCTTAGCTCTTAATTGTCTGAGGCTTTGCTAGAAGAGGACAATGGTCACATATTGGAGTTTTTGCACTTCTCATAAATAATGGTATATGTAAAGCAAGATAGGGATATGATTAGCCTGGAATGCAGGTGCCAAGAGGAGTATACATTCTAGACAATTAAAAATCAATAATAAACTTCACTAAGAGTCCATCTGCTTTTTATTATCACCACGTGCCTGCAATTTTCAATAATGCCTATGTTAGAATTCCCCTCCAAAAAATGTTTGGCCTAATTTCTAAATAATTGCTGAAGTTATTGATGAACAAGAATGGACTATACCGTCCTTGTTATGCCACTACTCAGATATATCTGATTTTAATAAAGAAAGGTAATCTTAGTTTTATTAAGCACCTATCATATATTTAATACAATGCTAGGAATAGAACTAGAAAGATGAATAAGACTTAGCTCCCACACTGAAGTAGCTCTTAGTCTAGAAAGGAAGCAGGCACAGATGCAACTGGATAAAATATGGAGCACATATTTTAATGAAGGAATCTCTGAAGTACTTGGAGAATACCAAAGAGGGAGTAATTAGTTCTGCCTAGGGAATTCATTCAATACTTGCTCACAAATGTTTATTGAATGAGTTGTCTATACTGGGCCAGGCACAGTGAATGAATAGGCATCAGGGCTTATTTTTGGGTAGGACAGTGCAGGTAACAACATGAGTAAACCAGGTAAATTCAAGAACAGTGCTGGGGGCTGCTGTAACAAAGAGGGCCTGGGAAAGATCATCAGAGGCAGCCTCCTGAGCAGGTTGCATTTTGGTTGAGGCTGAATGATGACATGGAAAGAGCAATGAAAAATCGGGAGAAATGGGTACTATAGAATCCAGAAGTGGCCAGACCACATAGAATGGAGGCTTGCAAACTTGGATGGATGGAGAATCACCAGGTCAGTGGCACATCTGCATAATTGGTGTTGGCATGCCACCCAGGCTTTGTTATTTTGCAAAAGCTCTATAGGAGTTTCTAATGTGCATTTGGGGCTGAGATGCTAGAGTAGGATGAGAGAAGTATGATGAAGACCACAGCCAGGTTTTAAGAAGGGGGATTGGCATGATCTAATTTACATTTTAAAAATATTGCTATGTGCAGGAGTGATCACACAAAGGGCCAGTGTTAAAGCAGGGGAAAAAATTAGAAGGCTCTTGCCGTTATCCAGCGGAGAGATATTGACAGCTTGGACCAGGTGGAATCAGTGGAAAGAAATGAAATCAGGAAAGGTTTCATGGCTTTCTGCTGGGCCCTGAAGAAAAAAGTAAGATTTTTCCCCTTCAATGGAAGGATGGGAACAAGACATGGAAAAGGAATGAGAAGTGATATGGATAGGGGATGGGAAGGAGTGATGGGATTTTGGGTGACACAGGTGTGGACAGATCCAAGGATGTCATAATGGAGCTGCTAAGCAGATAAACTTGTTAATTAAGACAGAGAAGTTAAGGCTTTGCCTTAGGTAAGCTGTTAAGCAGCAATGGTAATTTTTGTTCCTCCTTTGAGGAGTCTCTGTTCTCTTTCAGAGTTTCTCTCTCTCCATGTTAGGTTTCCCACCCTGAGGTGCTATTATCTTGAGTAAGCTTGGGGTTTGTTGAAACTTTTTTCTGTCACTATTGTAATCATTTTAACAATTGCTTCTGTTTTCTGCCTAATGTACCCACTGCTGCAAAGCAGTAGTGATTAAACGCAAAATAAGTCATGGAGATTTCCAAATGGGCTTTCACCCAAGCTTTAGTATGTTAGTGCACGATAGAGGCTATTTCTGTAAGAGACTCCCAGAGTAGCACCTGACAATGAAGTTCTCATTTCCCAGGTCAAGAGCCGCATTAAATCTTTCTTGGGCTCTTCTGTGCTGGGACTTTATGTCACAGAGACAGTGTGGTGTTGGCATCAGATGGTGATGCCATGTGTTAAGTAATCTCTTTTTTATTTTCTCTCATCAATGAGGCAATGGTGGGATTTTATGAGTGAAGCCATGAAAACAGTATTCTGCAAGGCTGAAATGATCTAATGTTAAGGTTCCTAAACTTAAAATACATACTTCCCAAGGTGAGTGATAGCTGATATGTCTTTCTTTCCCCCTAGCTTAGCAACCCATTGTCCTCATGCTAACATCTTTCTTCTCAGAGAATGATCTGTCTTTGCCTATCTTTATGGGGGAGAATTAATTTTTTTAAGATGTTATTCATTCATGAGAGACACAGAGAGAGGCAGAGACATAGGCAGAGGGAGAAGCAGACTCCCTGGGGGAAGCCTGATGTGGGACTCGATCCCAGGACCCCAGGATCAAGACCTGAGCCAAAGGCAGATGTTCAACCACTGATCCACCTAGGTGCCCTGGGTGAGGATTAAAGTATTGACCAAGAGTACAGGTTATCAAGTCAGACTTGCCTTCCAATCAGGATTTTACCACTTACTAAGTATGGTTCTGTACAAGTTGTTTAACCAGTCTGAGACTTAATGTCCTCATCTGAGCCTTGCTACTTAATAAGTTAACCTTGACTAAAAGCATCAGCATCACCTTGAAGACTGTTAGAAATGTGGGATCTCAAGCCCCATCCCACACCTACAGAAACAGAATCTGCATTTTTGACAAGATCCCCTGGTGATCATATAAATATTAGTGTTAAGAAATAATAATCTAGAAAAATTTACTGTTTAACTTAACCTGTAGGTAAAAATATCTATTGCTTAAGAACGCCCATAGAGGAAAAGTTATAAGTTGAAATATTCAGCATAGAATGGGTTTTTAAGAAGCTTATTTGTAAAAGATAGAAATAATGGAAAGAAAAGGACAAACCATTTTATATATTTTCAAAAGGCAGACAGGCCTTTAGTTACCTTCTCAAATTATAGAAACCAAGTGGCTGTGCTCACTTTGGCAGCACATATACAAAAACCAAGTGACCGCTCAAGTTGTCTATACCCTAAGTTAGCATTGGAAAACATGGCAAGGACAAAATTGCATTGTGAAACCTCAAATCACATTTTTTAGGCTTCTTACTTTACTTAGAATTGCCACTACCCACTTTGTCTTGGAATGCTCACTATTCTTGATAGAACTCATAGGAAAAACAGTTTATAACCAGCACAGAATCTGTACGCAAATAGAACAAACTTAGACATTTCACAAACTGCCAATTTTTATTGGCTTCCTATCTGTCTCTATTTTTACTTAGGAGAACAGACAAAAAAGAAAGAATACTGAAGTTTCTAGTCATCCTGAGTCACATCCACTCTTGTGTCATCATCATCATCTGCTTTCTTCTTCTTAGAGGTGTTCTATTAATCTCTCAACTACAGCTATTTCATTTTAAGTGTGGACCACTAGAGAAAATGCTTTTATATTCAGCTACCATGAATGATCTTTTTCTCTTTTATATTTTTACATTAACACCACTTTTTTCACTCTTCTCTTGCTCCTTGTTACTCTCGCCTCCCAGGAAGTAATCTGTGAATGCTTTTATACAAATTTTGGATGTAACTCTCTATAGTGATGATTCATGGATGACCTTCAGTTACTTCATGTTACATTGTATTTCCCATTGATAGGTGTAGACAGTAAAAGTTCTTGCTTTTTCTCCTGTTAGGAAAGAATTAACTGCTATAAAGACTCTTATTTTCTTTATTAGCCTGAGCTACCAGTAATAATACAACATCAAGATACTAGATTCTTATTCAAATTCATTTTCCAATTGATATTCAACTATTTAATCATACTGTGTGAAGAGTTTGCATGAGAGGGGGAGAATGAAAGTCAAAAGTATGTAATTCAGGGTAGTCCATGTTATTCTAAGGCAGCAAGCAACTCCCAAATCACAGTAGCTTAACCTCACAAAATATCATGAGAATTCTAAATTGCATGTTCAGTGTGAGTTGATAATGATGTCCATTTCATTATTGATACTTGGGGATGGGATGAAGAAGGGATCCATTTAGGCAGATGCTTTCTCCATAATCAGGGAATGGCAGGGATGAAAAGAATTCTCAGTGGGGCTTTCAGAGTTTTTACCCAGAAGTATTACATCATTTTTACCCAAGTGGCCTTGGCCAAAACATGTCATACAGCTACCCTCAAATGGGATGAGGAAGTACAAATCTACTATGTCCAGAGGGAGGAAAGCCAGCAATACTTGGTCACCAGTATCAATGCCCGAGATTGTCACACCCATAGATCTTATGGCTTTGAGCTTTCCTGCTTTACCACATACTAATTTTATAATCTTGGTAAACTTGGACTTTCTCAATAGTAAAATAGATACAAAGCACCTGCCCTACTTACCTCAAGGTTTATTTTGAGGACCAAATTCCCTAATGTGTGTAAAACCACTCTGTGTGAAGGATTCTTGACAGGAAAATCTTTAGTTCCTGATACATGATCTTATTTCCATCTGTGTTCTATTGTGTTGGCTAGGCAATGGAAGATTTGCTTATTAAATCTGAATGCTCTTATGTAAAATCCTATCATAAGTGAATTAAAATATCGAGAAGATTGTATATTATCAAAAGGCAGGCATAAAATCTGAAAATGCAATTTGTTTTGCCCTCTATCACCAAGGTGACAATGTGGAACATTATGCTGTTTCTGAGAAAGTCAACTCCACCACTGTTGCCATGCCTGTGAGACTTCATACTCCAATAGATTTGTTCTGAAAATCAGTAATTTAGTTTGGAAGGAAACTTCGAGGAACTCCAAGTCCCCAGGATCATGATTGTCACTGTCTAAGAAATCTCTGAGCAATAGAAGTGATTTGAAAGGCTATAGGGAAAAGGGAAAAAAGAGAAAAAAGAGGAATTGAATAGATCGCTGGCCACCAGAGCAGAACTTTAGAGAAGGAATAAGTGTATTTACCAGTAATTTCCTTCCCGCCTCCATTTCTTTCTTTCTTTCTCTCTTTCTTTCTTTCTTTCTTTCTTTCTTTCTTTCTTTCTTTCTTTCTTTCTTTCTTTCTTTCTTTCTTCTTCTTTCTCTCTCTTTCTTCTTCTTTCTTTCTTTCTTCTTTTTCTTTCTTTCTTTGTTTTAAAGATGGATACAGGGTGAGAACTCAGGCTGCTTTGTGAGAAATTCACTCAAATGAGTAACACCAAGAATGATAAAAAATTAGGGGAGTAGTATTTTGGTCAAGACTCAAAACTAACTAGCCAAATAGTTATTTCCATCTCCCAAAACAGTTCTGTAGGTTAAGCATGTGGAGGTCCCTCTTATTTTTTTGTTCAATTATATAAATAACATCTTTGATGACTTTCTCCTATCAGGGCATAAGCTAAGCCATTTAACTTTGTAGAGCCATTTGGCAAAAGGCCAGAGAATCAATACATACCAGAATGTAAGAATGAACATCAGGTTCAAGATGGAAAGTGAATATGCAACAGGTCTTCTAAATCAGAGGCATTGGAGGAGAGGACAAGGAATAAACACAAAGAGTGGTTAAATCACCAAGCATATTGGAACAGATGAATGGGAGCTTATCTAAATTTATTCTGGAAACAGGACTCAGTGCATCTGCATTGGCTAGCTCAGTCTTCCTAAAGTTGCTGGAACAGAACAGACACTAGATATATATTGGTCTTTTGGATTTCACTCATCATTAACTTTTCAACAGGTTTTTAATTCACAAAGCATCTGGGTTTGTGTAATTGCTTACCTAATAGTGCCCATTACATGGTCGGGTGGTAACCAGGACAGAGATAAACTAGGGAAACCGAATGCTCTTCAAGTCATCTCAAGTACTGAAGTAGAAAACCATAGTTTACTAAAATGTTCAGTAAAATAACAGTCTCATGGTGTCAGGTCCCAGCTACTACTTGGGTATGTGATGCAACTTAAATCATTTAATTTCTCTGCACAGCAATTCCTCCATATATAAAAGGATAATAAAAAAATTTACACCTAAGTCATGTAGTTGTTGGATAATATACCAATGAATCATTTAAGTATTTTTTTATTTTATTTTATTTTTTTTTATTTTATTTTTTTTAAGTATTTTTTTAAATGTATAAACTGTTAATAAAATAACATGCACAAACTGTTATACAAATGACATCCTCTCCTACATCCACATCTTTGTAGAGGTGTTTCCCTTGAAGAGGCTTCACCCCAATACGGCTATGTCATATGCAAACTCCTAAATGGCTCTTCATGCATAAACTTGAGGGGTCTTCTCTGGCCATTTCTTCCTTTTCCGTGAGATAAGATGCCCCTCCTCAATCCCTTACAGGACAAATCATGCTCTATTATGGTTTCCTGATGTTATTTTTATGATGGCAAATTAGTCATAATTTATTAAATAACTAGTTCTAGTCTCTAAGAATGTCTTTCAATTATGAATTATATTTGCAAAGAATGTTTGATGGTAATTATTGCTCAAAAAGTCAATGTGAGGACAAAGATGGATGCAGGTTGATTATTGCTATTTTAACACTAGATTCTGTCTTCTTAACATTGACCAAATGTTTACTAACTAGTTGAGGCCAAGCTAGAACCTGCTCCTTAAGGCCAAACATAAATGTGAAGGGAAACATGGACACCTAAATTGTGGATCTGTACTTGATTATAAATTTGTCATCTAGACAATCTAGACTCTGCTTATATTTAATATTTTAAAATATAATCATTAAAGTGAACATGTACTTCATTTTTGTGGAGATTTTCCTGACCCATAGAATATGTCTCTGGACACCGAAGGGTTTAAGACCCCAATTTCAGGAAAAAAAAATTGTCCTGGAGATCGGGTACAACAGAGAGTACAAGTAATGAAAACAGAGACCTAAATAACTCACCTACAGCATAATATTTTCACAGAATTCTCAACTAACTCTATGAAGAGATGATAGTTGGCAGATAAGTTGCAGAAAAAAATCAAAATGTACTGGACATAAAGAGATTTATTCTGGAATGCAAGTAGATGCCAACCAGACAATCAAGACAGATGTAATTAACACAAAGTGAAGAAGACAAAGAGAAAGAAAAGTAATTTTTTTGGCAAAGGATTATTGCTTGAAATTTCTTTACTGTGAGGCAACATTGGACACTGATTTGATTTTTATTGCAATGCAGTGATAACAAAGTCACATATCATTAACTTCCACAGAGGACATTAAAAGGAAAACCTCTCTCTTTTAGATGCTGCTCTTTAAACATTTAGTCTGAGTCAAGAGATTCCTTAGCCTGATGACTGGCTTTCTTAAAGCATCTAGGGTGGTCTCTCCAGGAAGTACACAGGAAGGAGGAGAGGAGAAGGAATGTGACTTCTCTAACAATAGAACACTTTTAGTTTCAAGAAATTCATAGAACTGGATTCTAAGAGAACAGTGATTATCCCTGAGAGAGATGTGTGGGGTACACCCAAGCATAGGCATGTTTGCTGAATCCCTCTCATCCTTTTCTTCTTTACACTTTTGTTTGTTTAATTATTTTTTAATATAGCACACATGCAGTTCTTTGTAATTAAAGCAAAAACATAAAAGATCACCAAAGCAATTCTAAAATCCCTTAATATCCTTCTTCTATTTTCTTCTGGAATGGTTGTGGTCATTAAAATGAAAGAAATGACCTTGTTTAATACCTTGTTGAGCAAGAAGACACCTTGCCTGCAAAGGACTGTATTTCCATAACTTAAAAGTCAGTTACTGCTTGACCATTGAGGCAGATTCCTTTGAATACTTTTCCCAAGAGGACTTCTTATTAAAATGACTCTGTGTCAAGAGTTAATGTAGAAACTCATTTCACTCCTTAATTACTTCATGGGTAGAAATTGCCTCCTAAGCTTTACTTGGAACTGGTTTTTTCCTCTTTAACTTAATTTCCCTTCATTCACCAGGTTGAATTGCCTGTGGCAAATACAAAGAAGAAAAATAGTCTGTCTGTCATACACAGTTTTCCAGCAACAAAAATTGTGTTTCTCAGATCTGTTATTAACTATGTTTTCCACTCTATGTAAAGATATGCAACCCCTCTCCAAGCTGCAGACCTCTTATTTTCTGGATCCTGAACCTTGTGGGGCCCATTTTAATGCAAGGGCTGTTAGTGTCTCAGCTTTCAGTAATGCGGTAAGCAACATAATCTATGAGAGGAGAAACAGAAATGTATTTAGGCTGACCTGAACCTATCAAATCTGATCATCATAAATAGCTTGACACTATAGCTCATCTTTTCCAGTTCTTACCCCAGAGAAATTTATGTTGAATTGGAAGCTCAATTTTGCTACCTACCATTAAGAAAAGTTAGATGGAGCTCAGATAAAGTAACATAACTTGGCAAGATTTCCACATCTGTCACTTGCTTTCCCTCTCTGAGGGGGAATAGATACTGCCTTTTCAGGACAGCCTTATGTATGGATTCTTGATTCAAGCATATCTCTAAACCTCTTCTTAACCATTATTTTTAATGTAGCTCCAACAAAATGAAAGAAGTCCTGATTCCAACAATTGATCTTTAGAGAAAAAGGAAAGAATAACTTAGAAAAAGCCAAGCAACTAGAAGAGTTGGGGATTTCTTAAGAAACTTTCCTGTTGAGTAGTATTCTTTTCTTCATCAGATGCCTTAAATATATATATATATTAATGTTAATTGAAATGAACAGAGGTTTATGTAAAAAACTTTATTAAATTCAAAATTTATATGCAAATCAGGAAATCTACCACATAATACCACTCAATTTGAGTGTATATTTAGGTATAAAACACTATCCTTTTTAACTAGTATATTGATAATAATTGAATTATGAATGTTATCTTTCTAATGCATTTTTTGCTTTTGAAGCTCATTAAATCCATTCCCTTAGCTTGATATGTAATATTGCTATGAATTGCTTAGTTATAAAAGGTATGATTTTATAAGTAAAAGAACAAATTCCTTGGGAAAATATATGTAGCTAATACATATTTTTAAAAAATTGACTCAGACATGAAAATCAAATCAACAGTAGACATTCTCCACTGAATTGACTCACATGATTAACCCCCTCCATTTCTATTGTAAAACACAATGATTAATTAATAGGAAGGACAACTGAACATTTTGGAAAATGGCAATGTATTTCTGCTTTTACCAGCTGAGCCCCATGATTACAATGAATTGGTTTTGTTCTCAAACCATAGCAATACTTGTCATTATAACCACATGATTTAATTATGTATGTTAATTATGTACAAGAAGAAAGTGTGATTTCTGTGAAAGCCAAGATGAGACTTTTGCAAATCCTACTAAAAATGAGAAAAGGTGGTATTGATATAGGTGAGATAACTATAAGAGAAAAGGAAGCAACATCTGGAGGACATGCACTCAGAAATACTTTAGATTTTTCTCTGCACTTAATGGAGTGGAAAATGGTTTATAGGGGTGGTTTGTGCAAGAAAATCCAATCATATGCCTAAAAAAGGAAAAAAAAGAAGTTTCTAATCTTGATAGAAGTCAAAATCATGCCATCTAATATTCCTGATAACATACTTCAGCAATTTATGTTTAGCCTGTTTGAAGCAGCACTTTGTTGTTTGATGTCTGTACTAATTTGCAGTATGTCTGATTAACTGGTCCATCTTTGATGTTAGCTTTTAATTTGCATGGTTGATAATGAGTGTGACTGATTGTGTTGTATTCAGCAACTACTCACCACACCTTTCCCCCTCTATAGAAGAGTATATTTCTCCTCCCCACTGACATTGGACTTGCCCATGTGACTTATTTTAGCCAGTAGAAAGTTAATAGAAGTGACAATGTGTCAATTCTTAGGTAAGGCTTTATGAGGTTTGGCTAATCTCTGGCAGCCCTCCTGAGCCTCTGACATCCACCACAAGAAGATCACACCCCAGGATTAGGCTATTCCTTCATCCTGAATCTTAAAATGAGAGACACAGGGAGGCAACCTGAGTCAGACCAGCATCCTAGACTCAGGTGATGCTAAGGTGGGCTAAGTTGAGGCTGAATTACAACTAACCCACAGAGCTGTGATGAGGGGGAATTAACAGTGTAATGCTGAAGCCACTGAGTTTGTGTTGTTTCACGTTAATATTGCAGCAAAAGGCAGACTCATCCAGCTTTTACCTAATTTTAACACAGGCCTTACACTTGTGGATAGATATTGCTTTTTTATTATTAAGATTTTATTTATTTGAGAGAGGGGGAGAGACCATGCAAACTGGGGGAGGGGGAGAGGGACAAGCAGAATCTGTGCTTCAATTTCAGGACCCTGAGATTTTGACTTGAGCTGAAATCAAGAGTCTGATGCTTAACCAACTGAGCCACCCAGGTGCCACTGCATTACTTTTTGATATTTTGTCTAGAATATGTTTTTTGCATCCCTTTTCCCCCACTAAAGATGACCCTTACTATTACCATTTGACGCTATTTTGCAGTAAGTCCAAAGCAATACTCTAAAATTTGTTTGTAATTCATTTGAGAAGTGTGTTTTAACAGACAAATGCCCAAAATAGAAAAAGCTTTGACTGTACATCAAAATATTGGAAACAGGGCCCCTTCGTATATTTTAAATAAATGTAAAGATTTAAGAGACTCATTATTATGTTTATGATACCTTGTTTTATACCAACTTTTTAAGTTAACCTACAACTACTAGTCATTGTAGATTTTATGAGAATATTATCATGTTAAAATGATGTAGAACACATACCTAGCATTAGAATGTGAGGTAATGGGTAGTCTTCATCTACTCTAATAGTTGAAGTATGTACTTTTTGGAAGGGTTAGCAAGCAAAGTGCCTCTGGTCATACCATAAGGTATGTGGAAGGAGCCATTCTGTCCTCATTGTATGCTATATCTAGAATATAGCTTGGCACATATTTGGCATTCAGTAAATATTTAATGAATCAAACAGTGTATGCATAAGTGCTGATGTGGATACAACCCTCTGAGACTGGTTTTAATGACTTTTTCTCCCTCCATCTTGCTTGCTTTCTCATGGCAGTGTAATTATACTTATAATACACCAAAGATAGAGAAAGGTGTCAGGAGTAATGAAAAGGAGAGACCTGAATGACTCACTGATTGATTAGTCTTTTTATAGAGTATTGATTGAATAAGGATACCAGTAAATATTGGAAATGTTCATACAATTTACCCCAATACAATCAGAATATTTCCAAAGACGTAGTCTTTTCTCTAGTGTCTAGACACTTCTGCTTCTATCAGTTGAGTTGTAGGCTTATAAGAATATTCATTATAGATTTGATTATAGTGGTGAATAATTATGAACAACATGAAATGCCTGATTATAGGGAATTAATTAAATCTATCATGAGGTATATGTGAAATGAAATATAGTATGTCTTGCATTTAGTAGGAACTCAATAAATATTGTTGACTTCTGACTGCAGCCATTAAAACAAAGACTTAAATGTCTATTTATTGGCAATGAAACAAGTTCATAATATATTAAGTACGACCAACAGGTTACCAAGCAGCATGTACAATGTATTTCTATTTCTGTGAGAGGAAAAACACCTTTATCTATCTAGCTAGCTAGCTAGCTAGCTAGCTATCTTTTTTATCTGTATTTGTAGAAAAGTTAAAAGATTCTTACCCAAATGTTAAAAGTTATTATCTTAGGGGGTAGGAATTTGTGTTATTTTCAATTTCAACTTGATGCTTTTACTGTTTTCTATTTTATAGTGATCATATTTTATGATTATAAAAACAGACTATATTTTTTAGAAAAAAATAGTTAAGTATGTAAAGTATTTGGGGATGGGCCACATGTAAAACTAAGTCAGCTCTTAGTGAGTAGCTAAGGGAGACTCATTGTCTCACTCCCCATGTGTGTCTGTCTGTCATGGTATTTATGGGTGGATTCACAATACCGTAAGTGGATGAAAACTTAGGTTTTCTCCAAAGATCCAAATTCTATATTGAATTCCACCTTCACACATAGTAACAGCAGATCACTTATTCTATAGAACATGGCAAAGAAGGTACTTTTGGACATTATTCCTTAGACCTCTAACCAGAAAACAAACACCAGAAAGAGACAGGTGAAGCTCTATTTAAAACTAAATGGAGGGACACCTGGATGGCTCAGTCAGTTAAATGTGTCCAACTCTTAGTTTCGGCTTAGGTCATGATCTCAGGGTTGGGCATCAAGCCCCGTTTTGGGCTCGACGGTTGTCAGGGAGTCTGCATCTCCCTCTCCCTCTGCCACTCTGCCCTGTCACTCCACTCACACTATCACTTCTCCCCAAACCTCTAGAATAAATAAATATTTTTTAAAAAGTAAATGGAAAAAACAACCACAACAACAAATCAAAAAACTAAATGAGTTCTCCATTCTTCAAATCCTTTCCCTGGAAGTCTTGATACCTGGAGAATACACAGCATGTCTGATATATGGGACATACTTATAATAGAACGTTATTTGTTGTTTATTTGAAATTCAAATTTAACTGGCCACCCTGTATTTTTATTTGCTAAATCTGGCAACCCTATTGATAAGCCATATGTTTGGCCTAACTCTCTCATTTAATAGAAAATAGCCAGATCTGCCTGCAGGGTTGTTATGTCAGAGGTAGTATATCCTTCTTTTACTTCTCTTCTCAACTCTTGGCCTTTACCCTAGCTCTGAGTCAGCCTCAGCTCACCCAGTCTTAGCACTGACAGCTTGTAGTGACTATGTTTTCCTATACTGCGGAGATAAAATCCAATGGAACTATTCTTATTCTGTACCCAATAAAGGAGAATAAATACTAGTATTTTTGCTAGGTCAAACAAATAAATTTCCTTATTTTCTTCTCTTTCTTTTTGTTCCTCCCCCAGCAGCCAAGAAGGCACAAACATTATGGTTCTAAAAATCCTCATTATTATCTCTTAGTATGAAATGATACTTATTACAGCATGTAAGTTACCTACTGCCACAATAGTATTGCATAACCAAGCATCCAAAATGTAATGGCTTAAGACAGTAAGATTTACTTAGTTCACAGGTTTGCAGACTGGTGTTTAAGGCTGAAATTGCCTGGATGATTCTTCTGGTCTCAGCTGAGATCAGGCACATGTCTGGTATTCACTGACTATTGGCTGGGACAATAGGAATCACTAGGCCATGCATTTTTCATGTTCTAGCAGGCCATCCTGGGCATGTTCTCATGATGATGACAAAGGTGTAATAGCACAAGTGGAAATATGTAAGCACTTTCTAAAAAGCTCAGTTTATGTATCATCTGTTAACATCTTTTATCAATACTAGTCACAGAGCCAACTACAATCAAAAGACAGGGAGAAAATGCAAAGTGACATGACAAAGGGCATGGGTAAAGGAAAAATTGAAGGCATCACTGATGTAATCAATATACCACACCTAATTCATGTGATCATGAATACTGATGACTAGCCCTTACTAAATACGTGAACCCATGTCTCTTTGGCACACTATTAAATCAATGAAACCTCTTCACTAATGCTGAAAGAACAGTTGGCTCTCCATGAGGTTCTTAGAACTGTTCAAATTCTAGGAGCAACATTATTTTTTTTTAGGCATCCTGGAGGCACTTTTGAAAAGGGTAGGCCAGCGCCTCCCTAAGGAGGGCATTGTAATAGTTCTGCTTGAAAATACACACAGTTTGCATTTTAATACTCATAAATTGATTTTCAGTCTGACCGGGCAACTGTGGTGTTGTTTCTTACTGAGACCATCAAAATTATAAATCTACTTAACCTTTTTTTCTCCTAAACTTCTATTAAATACACAATATGCACTGCACAGATAATGTAACACAGAATGAAATGGAAAATAAGGTCTTCAGCCATTCCTAATCTAATTGTAACAACTTGCTGATAACTAATGAAAAGACCAGAAGGTAATCATTTCCTCTTTTGAATGAAGAGAGTTTTGCAGCTTGACTGCAACTGTCTGTGAATTTCAAGCTCCATTTGCTGAAACTAACATGAAAACAGTGTATTTGACTCTTGGAATCACTATGCAAAATTGTTTGGAGACTACTGCAGAAATTTATATTCATTTTCACCTTCTCATAATCATTATGTTCCATCATACTTTATAACAAAATAAATATCCTGGATTTTATAAAATTAAGGCAGAATAAAACTGGGTTATAAAAGATTTTCCCTAATGTTACTGGCAATTAACATTTAAATGAAGATTTAAATTATCCATAACACAAAATTGAGGAAAACAATTACATTTAATTAAATGTATTACTCACAATGATTAAAATAGAAACTTAAAAAGGATTGGCTACTAATTTCATTCTTACAGATCAAAAGGGAATTTTAATATTTTAATTATTTTTCTGTATATATATTATATGACATGTAGTCACATAACTAGAATCACAAATCAAAGAGAGTTTATCCTATTTTCTAGACTTATAAGCATAGTCTTCAAGAAATATATTAGTAAACATATGTTGTCACTGAAAACACACATTTTTGAGCATTTATCTTGAATTCTGTGAATTGCTTCTATACACCAACTAACCATATAGAATAATGAGAATAATTTTTTTTTCTTCTCCCAGTTTAGATACATAAATTATACTCTAAATAGCTCTAGTAGAGAAAGCCAGTTGTTGCAGAGTAAAAATAATGTTGGACTCAGTATCATGTACCCTGGCTTTGAATCTCCAGCAGTTATTAGCTATGTGACCTTGGGTCAAACCTACCGGAGCTTTTGTCTGTCTGCTAAGTTTCATGAAACAATTGAGATAAACCAATTGCGCACTTCAAGAAATCAGTAACTTTTTATTGAACAGCTGAAAAGTACAAAGACAAAAAATAAAAATGAGGATCCTACCAACATTTTGTTTTGGAAACATCCTCTGGTTTTCATTGTCAATTAACTTTTTCTAGATTCAGGCGTAAAGAAGGTTGATAATCTCTCTGCTGTTCAATAATATGGATAAACAACAAATATTATGGGGATTAGGTGTGAAAATGCTTTTGCAAAACTATGTCTATAAATATAACAAGACTATTCCATCAGTGCTATTTCCTAAATGTAGATGAATGATTTTTTCAAAAGCAACTCATATGAATACCCTGAATTATTATAATTAATCATTGTTATTGGTGTTTCTAAGCTTTTAGGGGTTATGGATACTTTGAGAATCTAATCATAATCAGATACTGACCTTCCCTTAATTTCCAGCAATTTTTTGGTTTGACTTTAGGGGTAATTTGGATTTTAACTTTCGTTTTTGCTACGATGGGGTTGAAAACCAACCAAAAACTCATTCAAGAAGAATATTAAAGGTTCATATTTATAAAAGTGGAAAAACAAAGTGTTTTTTTTTAAATCAAGAAGGTTTTTCTTAATGTAATGGAACCAAGACAAGAATAGGTCTAATGTCAAATAAAAGTTAAATTGGACAGTGCATGGTTGCCCAAATGGGACTAATGGTCCATATTTTGAAAAACAACAACAAAACCCCAATTTCTTTGCTTCTTTCTATAGTAGATATTGTTAGATACTTGACAGACAGCCCTCTGTGTTTCCTGGCAGAGTCCATCTAGTACTATGAAGGTTAAAATATTGGATCCCCATTTTCCTAATCTTCCTTGCAGTTGGGGCACAGACCAGTGATACAGTGCTAGCCAGTGAGGCAGAAAAGCAGTTTACTACAGACTTCCAGGAAAGATTCATCTCTCCTTGAATACAGTGTGTTTGTGGGAAAGAAACCACTGCCCCCTCATCCCCACTTTTGAATGTTGTCTTTTGAAGATGTTGTTTCTCTATTGAAGCCATTTGTGACCATGAGTTCAAGGCTAGAGGAAATGATGTAGAGTCCTGATGATTGATATTGCTGAGCCACTTAACCAACCCTCATCTGCATATCTATAGATTCTTTATTAGTAGTATGTGAAAAATTAACCCATACTGTTTATATGCTCACTGTTATTTGGATATTCTGGAACTTGAGTCCAAAAGTACTCTAATGAACCTTTTGTTTCCTAGAGTTCTACAATTAGCTAACTGATATATGTAGCAAGAAACAAAAAATATTTTTATTTCATGAATGATAATAACAATGATATTTTTAAAATCACAAATACCATGGTGGAGGTTCTTGTCTTAAATTTAAGTAGTGGGAGAGAGCCTATGATGCCACTGTGTGAATTCCAGTATGGAAGTTCTTTGGGGTTTCTTTTTCAGAGGCTTCCTAATCCCACCCCTTGGCAGAAGGATCTGTTTAGAAAATGGGTCAGAGAGAAAAGGAGAGAGGCAGGGGCGGAGAAGGGAGGAGGTAGAGAGAAAGAACACTACAACACTACAGATAATAAAAGCTAAGAGTAGCAGGTCAGTGCCGATGAAATACACTGTGATCTGAATGAATTCTGAAGTCTTGATTTTTATTTGTCCCTCCGGTGCATGTTTGTGTGGCTGTGCTGAGTTTCTTTAAAAGCTTTTTATAGAAGGGGATGACAATCCTGACAGTAATTTGGCCAAAACACACAAACACATACACACACACACACCAAAAACCAAAAATACCAATGCATGCTATTGCCTTTTGCCTGGGAGGGAGTAAGGACAGCCTGTATTTTCTTTTCCATTTCATACATCATTTAGAACTTACTGCAGTGATTCCACAAAGTCAAGAAGCTTTAAAAAGTTAATGAGAAATATACAAGAAAAATACCGGTTGTGTGTTATTCTGGAATACCCTGAACTGTCCAGGGCTTGTTACACAGGGAAGCAAGGCTGTTTTAATGGCTTTCATTTTTATTGCACTAGAATTGCAGGGAGCACCCTAAACTTTCTAAGTTAATAAAAAAAATATTATGACCTTTACTTGGTTGGCAAATAACATTGTTTCAGCACTGGAATTTTCAAAGCTTATTCTTCTGTAGTTTTGACCTCAAAGACTTTATATTCATTGTTGCAAATTCCTAATGCTAATTAAATTAAACCCTGGCATAGGTTTTGGTCTTCTGGTACCATGGATCACTTGATCACAAAGGACTGGGTAATCAGTTTTATCCTTAATCATGACTTCTTGTGACTTCTTTTGTGTAGGTTTCTTGTAAAGTGTGTTTAATTGTATATTCCAGTTTAGGTTTCTTGTAAAGTGCATTTAATTGTATATTCCAGTTTAATTTAATGTGAATATATTTTTATTTCAACTGATTAAAAATCCATACAAGGTAGAGACTTTTTGTTACATTTTCCAGTTTCTTGCAGAACAGAATCACTTAATATATATCACATGAAAAAACCACTTCTTTGGGATTCAATAGATATAAAATGAAAAAAAAAAGTTACTTTCTCAAAGTAGGAAAACCTTGGCTTGAAAAAGAAAAGTCTTTACTACATAACACTTAAGAACATTTAAACATATTCTAACATATTCCATATGATAACATATTCCATATCCCCATGCTGGAGACATGTATGTAGGAATCTACAAGCATATTTGAACATAAAGTATATTCGGTTCAAAAGAGGGATAAGATGCTTCTTAAGAGAAAACATGCATTAAAAAATGCAATTCTACATTATGTAGGTCTAGTATTATGAATATGGCACGTGTCACATCCAGACAAAGTTTTCTTTATTTATTTAACAAAATTCTTTCATGACAGATAATGCCTATTTATTTTTCCAAACTAGGAAGGAGAGGTGGGCGGAGGGTGGGGGTAACTGGGTGACAGGCACTGAGGTGGGCACTTGACTGGATGAGCACTGGGTGTTATTCTATATGTTGGCAAATTGAACACCAATAAAAAATAAATTTATAAAAAAAAGGAAAAATAATTTTAGCATTATAGTTAAGTAAGTTATCTTTATATAAAACATCTTGATTTAAGTGTTTAGAGAATATTTAAATTCGTGGATTTATAAAGAAATGAATTTGTTGACAGAAGCTGCTTCTACATTTAATAATGCATTATTTAAAATGTATTAAGATGCTTATATGCAAAGATCTGTAGAAGACAGCCTGTAAATATTGGGATAGCTACTTCTAATATAGGAACTAGTTTGTATTCTCCAACCTTCTTCCCAGCAAGGTTGAGAGGCTGAATATCTGAGTGGAACTTTTGGCAATCTCATAGTGTTTAAGTTTGAATTAAGTACCTGCCAAGGAGGATGGACACTAAGAGATGCCACAAAGAGTTGGGACCTCTAAAGAACTATACTTAAGAGTAATGACAATCAAGATTAGACCAGCCCTCAGAGTCTGAAACTCAGCTTTGAATCACTTCAATCCCTAAACGAATTATTGTGAACTGCCTCTCACCTAACTGCAGAAATAATAGAGCAGTTAACTAGAGGAAGATCAGTGGAGGTAGGGAACATGGAGAAGAGGAGAGGTTTAATCATGTTGAAACTTATTGACCAAATGGACTGTGGCTTTTTCTCTGAGTGTTATGGGATGACATCGAAAGTTCTGAGCAGAAAGGGCTGTAAACTGATGTGCATCTTAAAAGGATTCTTTCAGTTGCTCATTGAGAAGACAGTAACAACAAAAACCATAAAAACCAGCAGCAAAATCAGGGAAACCGGTTTAGGACTATTGCAGAAAACCAGGAGAGAGATTAATGTGATTCAGACAGAGCTGAAATCAGAATACATAGGGAGAAGTGGTTGAATTCTTTATATATTTTGAGTATGGAACCAATAACAGTATCATATAGATTGAATTTTGGGTAGGAGAGAGTAATTATTAATAGTGTCTTCTTTTACTTTCAGAAAGGTTCTAATTTTGACAAATTATATGATCTTCTTAGTTAAATAAGAATGAACCTATTTCATGGTATATTATTATTTTTGCATGTTGCTTGATTCCAAATTATAATTATATAGGATCTTATCATCAACATTCATAAGAGTGATTTGTCTTCCTCAGTCATTTCAGGTGGGGATAGTATGATTGAGGTAAGTGGCTACAGTGCTTTGGAAAAATTTAAACACCATAGAAATGAGTTATTCAATAAAGATTTTAAAGAATACATCCTTGAATTTGTCTTGGTCTGGTATTTAAAGAAGCAGTTTTCTTAGTTTTTAGGGTATGGTCAATTTTTTTCAATTTCTTTGGCTCATTTTAGTAATTTGGAAAGGACATAGTCTGTTTTGCATTCCATTTGGGATTTAACTTTTTAATTTTCACTAATATGTTCACATTTATATTTTCCAGTTTATAACTCAAACGAAACTATTTCTATTGAAATTATCCCCCTGAAAATATTTCTCTCAATAGCTTCCTGCTATCATGGACTTTGTTGGAGTTATTATTATTATTATTATTATTATTATTATTATTATTTCTTTATTTTGTCCAAGTCTATTACAAGGGTTTTCTTTTCAATCATTCTATAGTTTTATATAAAAATACTTAAGCTTTAGAACTATAATTACGTATTTATTTAATCTTATGTTCAAATAGATTAACTGCTTTATTCAGTAATGTATTTATTCAATCAACTAATATTTATGGAGAGCTTGCATTGGACTGAGTAGTGGGGATATGCAATGGACTCTGTCCCACACCTTCCAAATTCATATATTGAAGTCTTAACTCCATAGTTTTAGGAGGATAGCACCTTTGGGAGATCGTTAGATAATGACAGTTGAGCTTCTCTAGAATGGTATTAATATCCTTATAAAAAGTACCCAAGAGACCTCTCTCACCCCTTCCATAATGTAAGGACACACAAGAATTCTGCACTCCAGAAGAAGGCCCTCACTGGAATCCAACCATGTCAACATCCTGATCTTGGAAATCCAGCCTCCAGAACTGTGATACATACATTTCTACTATTTATAAGCTATCCAGTATGTAGTACTTTGTTATAGAACTCCAAACTGACCAAGAAGATGTGACAGAGAACATGAAGATATGGTCTCAGCCCTCACTGTGAGAGAAAATAAGAAATAAATATATACGTAAATCAATAAACTAATTAGAATCCATGGAAATAACAAGATGCTTTGTGAAGAATAAGGGAAATGAGACTATTTTAGAAAAATACTGGCTAGAGAAGAATTTTCAGATGAGGTGCCACTTAGATTGAAGGATGAGGAGGAGCCTACTACAGTAAAGAGAAGGGATAATAACAACCTAGGTAGAGAACAGCCTGTGTGGTGTCCCTGGAAGTACAAAAGGGCTCAGGATTTTTAAGAAACTGAAAAATGTCCAATGTGACTAAACTGGAGTAAAGAACCTCAAATGAAGCTAAGGTACGACATGCTTCCCTATTTTCCATTTCTTATTTTTCTTGAATTCCAGAAAATGTTCAACTATTATCTTATTTATTTCATCTTGCCCATTCTCTCCATTGTCTCATTTAGGCAATCCAGTCAGTCTTTTTAGTTAGTTAGAAATTCACATTAAGTAGTATAAATGTAATTCATGTATATTCAGACTCTATAGTGGGGCATGGTGCACTGTTTTTCTTCTTACATCAGTACACAAAAAGCTTCCTTGTAGCTTCCAAGGATTGTGATTCCTAAGTCCTCTCCCAACAGTATGCGGTAAATTTTATTTCATAGCTGAAAAACCCTGAACTTAGGTAATTTGAATCTTTTATAATGGACAGTAAGCAAACCTGCCTGATGTTTGTTCCAGAAGAAGAAACTATTATATTGAATAGGCAAACCTGCCCCTGTTTCCAGAGATAGATACTATTTCTAACTTATAAGACTGCTCTCTATGCAAATATCCTTGGAAAGACAGTTTGAATAAAAAAGGCAGTATGACTGCTCATTAGTCATACACAAATTCAGAGATTCAAAGAGAGTTGTCTCCCAAAGATGGACTCCTAGCAGAGACTTTCTCTTTCTATTAGGTAGTATGTGAATATTCTTTCTGTTTAGCATATAACCCTCAGGAATGGCTGTACACTGTTGAAAACTCTCTGTATGCTTTTCTCTTGACAACTGTACTAGCATTCTCCATGGACAGTTACTTCATATTTAGTATCATGTGAATTACTATAGAATTTGAGTTTAATAAACATTTGTGTAATAAATCAGTTATCTGTTCTTAATGAACTTACATGGTCAAACCTGCTTATAATATTGTACATCCTATTTCAAAAGACCACTATGATGAAAATAAGAATATTAATAAACATTTGGCTACTAACAGCAGTTTGAGAAACTAACATTTATTACTGAGTGAACAGTTCCAAGAAACATTCCAAGAGAGATTTCTTCAAAGTCATAAATTTTTTATTTGATTTCAGTGGAGAGCCAATTAGGGACTAGTTTCACACAGTGGATTAGCTTATCTCTTTAAAAAGATGTCAAATTTGAAGCTAAAAACAAACAAAAAGATCTTATGGGACTTATTTTTCATCTCCAGTGGGATAATAAGTGGGTTTCCTAGAGTCTTGGGGGCCCTTCTTCTGTAGAAATGATTGGCTCTGGAATATAAGAACATAGAAGTGGAGTTTAGTGATAGACACCTCCCAGTGGAACTTAAGAATGCTGTCCTTGAAGAGTAAGATCATATAGAATCTGTTTTCTCAGGAAAAAAAGGTGATAGATTGTGTAGAAATATAGCAGTATCATAAACCACAAAAGGAACTCACATTCTTTTATCAGTCATCTAGATTGGCAAATCCTAGAGGAAATTGATGCTCAATTTTACTGGTCTGTAATAATAAAATAGTTGATATACCTTGGTAGATTTTGTAAGTCATATAAAATGATAGAATTTAGCCTATGGGTATATTATATTACACTTCTATTAATTTTTGAATTCTTTTTATTATACCAAAAATGGTAAAATTGATCTATTTCCAAAACATACATTAAAAAGGGTGGGACTGCCAAGGTGAGAAATGTGTAGGAAGCTCTAAAAGGATTTTGGACAAGTGGTAGATGTTTTTATATTTGTCTTAAAAAGATCACCTTGATTGCTAAGTGATAAATCACTGTAAGGGATAGGACAGGAGTAGAAATAAGGAGAAAAATTCTGGAAGAAGTTTCCATTAACTTTGTCAGAGAAGGAATTGAATTGAAAAGCTGAGGGGCCCTAGATAAAGAAGGTAGGAGGAGACTTCACTTGGTCCCTTCACGTACTCTTCTGGGAAAATGTAGGATATAGCCTGCCAAAATCTTCTGTTCCAGAACTCCCAGATGATTCAGGAATAAATTTATCTGTGTGAACTCAGAATCAGGCAACATAGCAGCACGATATTCCTTACCTCATTCAGGATGAGTAAACACATACAAACTGGTAGGAGGCAATGAAAATACTCCTGGCAGAAAATTATTTTTAAAGGATTTTACTCCAGCAAGTAGAAAGCAACTTGAGAAAGTAAGCCCCTGTTTTCTGTTCTCAAGAAGGTACCAGAAACATGGAATGAGAAATGCAATGAGATGAGAATTTCTTGTAGTTATATGGTTGTATAGACAGTCAATTTCTTTGATAATGTGAATGTTTGTTATTTTGTCTGTTTTTAAAGAAGTACTTTGCAAATGAAAGAACTTAGATGAAAATCATTCATGTGTTACATAAATACTGCTGAGTGAATACCAGGTGCTGGCCACCATGCTAGGAAATTAATAGCCGCCAAGAAAAAAACAAGGATTCTTTCTGGGGGTGAGTGTTGAGGTTGAGATATGTATACGAAACTAAGAGACATTGATGGGTGGGTGCTCTAAGTGAGGTATAGATAGGAGATGTGCAGTGATGGATTGTGGTCAAATATAGACTTTTGTACACAGAGTGGGTCAAATACTATTCCTTGAAGTATGTAATCCTCATAATTGGTGTAAAACTATCAAAACATATTAGTTCTTTCTCCCAATACCTACAGTTAGTTTGTTGTTACAATTAAATCAGCAGTGCTTGAGGACCTCAAGATAGGTATTTTAACCTATGCCATGCTTCCTAATACTATCAATTAGTGAAAACCCATAAGGATACATGTACAATAGAAAAGTGATGAAAAAAATCCAAAATAAATAGATACTATATAAAAATAGATAGTAACTTGAATGAAATGAGTTTTTGAATAAATACATTAAAATATTTTTTTTGCTTTCCCCAACTTCATAAGCTTTTATGAGATATGTCACTTTTTTTCCCTTTTAACTGCAAGTCAGATCTCAAGTTCAATTAAAATGTTTACTAACTTTCACATTTCACATTTCATGGGAGAGAAGGGTACTCTGAGTTGAAAGTAAGTAAGTGCTATAAGTGCTTCTCACAAACACAAAATAACGATAATGGCTCCAAACTTTAGTCCCAAACTCTTTTTCTTTAAAAATTCCTTTTAATACAAAGATAGGTGATATGACTAGAAGCCTCTCATTTTCTACTAACTTGATCTTTGGTTATAAAAGTCAAGAGGAATCCCAGAGAACTATCTTTGCATTGAATTTTAGAACTGGCATACTCATAGAGGAATTCCTGTTCTCAGCAGAAATCAATTAGCAAGGAAGCAGCTTTAAGCAGTCAGAATGTCAACAATTTCTTTCAGATTCTTTCCTTTCTTTTCTTTGGATATGAAGCACCCCAGACCCACAGAATTATGCTTTTTCTGATTTGATGCGCAGATTAGCTTGTCTAAGGCAGCAAAGCTTCATTTACTTATTTAGCTTTCTTCATGTTTCTATTCTGTGCCTTTTGTCTCAGTCCTATGTGGTAAAAATTATGATGTCTTCTTGAGGCTCCAGATTATTTTTGTTTTGCAGAAGGAGCCACAGTCTAGTTCCTAGAGATTATTGGATATATTTTTGTATGATATTAAATAAAACAATAGCATGCAAGGATCTTTGGGATGTATTTCCTATTTTCCTCTTGTCCTGTTGTTCATTACTTCCAGGTCCTCAAACCATTGTAATTAAAATTAGCGATAAATACATTCAGGACAGTGATATCTTAAAGGGAGGACTCCTTTTATTTTACCATTGTCTCTCATGAATTGGCTTTGCCCACAAATGTCCAGAGCTCTTTAATAGATCACAATAGAACAAAATCTGTTTCCCTTAGAAATTTTATATGACTATATTTTATTCTGACTACAAAACTTAGTTTTCTTCTTTCCTGCATGTTAAATTTTTGTTGAAGCCTTAGAAATTGGAATTTCATATTCCCTGAAAGTATACAACTTTGATCATGTGGTGGGGGAGATTGTCATGATCTTGTTCATTTTTGTAATTTCCACCATGATTTATTTCCTCATTTTTCACACACAAGGTATTGAATCTTCAGTTTGTTGTTGCTTTTGTTCTTAATGGGCTCTCTCTCTCAAATAAATAAAATCTTAAAAATTTTTTTCTCTCCTACTCCTTTTCTTTCTCATTTACACTTCATCTTCTTCCTGTCTTCTGAATTCAAAGTGAAAGAGTTACAGATAGAGAAGAATTGAAATGAGAATTCTTCCTGTATCTGTCTTCATTTTGCCTTTGGCTGGAAACTTGTGGTCACTGACCTCCATTTCTGGTACTTTTACTACTTCCATGTACATTAAGCCAATTAGCAATGCTGAGAATAGAACCCCAAGAAAAAGAAACTATTAAGAGATGATCACCAAGAAAGCATTTTTCTTTTTTTCTTTTTGACCGCCTTCAAAAAGCACTTTTGTTGGTTACAAGAATTAATTACATGGGTAGAAACAGAGATAGGAGAATTTTTCTTTACGTTTTTTCCATTACTTCTTTCTGTATTTATAAATATTTGCTAGTATTATATTCTCAGTATTTAACTAGTAACGACAATAAAAACTGGAAACAGAAAGCCTGTACAGGGAAGAATGAACAGGACATTGATTCTACCTTCAAGGACATTTAATCTAGTAGGAGAGACACAAATAGACAGGAGATTATACTATGCTGTGGTAAGTGATGTAATGGCATAAGTTAAGGTGTATGATGGATAATCATTCACTTAGAAAAAGCGTTCTTGGGAACCCTGGGTGGCGCAGAGGTTTAGCGCCTGCCTTAGGCCCGGAGCGCAATCCTGGAGACCCGGGATCGAATCCCATGTCGGGCTCTCGGTGCATGGAGCCTGCTTCTCCCTCTGCCAATGTCTCTGCCTCTCTCTCTCTCTCTGTGACTATCATAAATAAATAAAAATTAAAAAAAAAAAAAAAAAAAAAGAAAAAGCGTTCTTCTTTGGATCCAGGCCAGTTGAGTTTCCAATTTCATGTTAACAATACCTGTTTATATGTGTGAGAAGGTAGGAGCAAAGGGGAAGAATTTGGCATGATTACTAACTGTCATGTGGTAGGCATTTTCAGAGTAAACTGGAACCCAAAATTTCTCTAATTTGCCTATAGCCAATATCCTTTATTGACCAATACAAAATTGTATTGAATTCTCTAGCTATCAACTGCAGGAACTCTCATCTCTCTTGTAGCTTTTAATTAATGGTTTAAGATGGTGTTATCAACCAGTGATTGTTGACACATTTTCTTTCCCCCTGGTTAAAATACAGAGAGCAAAACTGTCCTTTTGACAATTTAACATTTTGGCTTAGCAATTTTTGGCATTTGTGTTGCTTTTGGAAGCTGTGATATAACCTCTTTCCTGTGGCATGTCAGGTTTTCTGAGTTATCCTTGCTACAACACATTTTCAGGTTTTGATGAAAGATTTGCTTTTCGAATCAATTACTTTCCTTCTTGCTTGTTTTTCTCAGGATGGAAATATCTCCTTATGAAAAAAATATAAACAGAATTCATCACAATCTCTGAAAAGGTCAGAGAGGAAGTTGAAGAAAGTGTTTAAGAACTCATCACACCATTAAGATATCCCCAATGCAGCATCCTGTGGATTCTTTTAAGAGGAACTCATATGGTCAAATTATATCTGGCCCATAATCCATTTTTCTTAGGCTGAAGGTTGTGGAAATCTAGAAGTTTACATAAGACAGCAAAGATAGTGGTTCTTTGATAAAGTAATAACAAACCAAAAATAAAAATAAAAATGTCATCTGGTTGGTATGATTGCTTGATATCTCATTAAGCATTATACAGATAAAGAATTTCAAATATATATACAGCTCTAGTCACAAACTTAGAAAACATTAGTATAAAAATTTTAATGAATTGATTAAAACAAGACAATTTTAAGCAGTTTTATCTGACATCTGTAGCTATAGTCTATATAATGCAAATAGGAATTCTTATTTCCTTGGCCTCAATTTTTTTCTGAATGTATATACGCTGTGCCTAATACAGAGTATGTGCCCCATAAATATTTGTGGAATAGATGAGGCGAATAATACCATTAAAAAGTCTTTGGACATCGGTGAATATTGGTAAAAATCAAGTTATTAACATTTTATTTTTACTTAAACCAAGTTTCCCCAAATAGCCTCCATTGGTAAGGTTTTAGACTTAGCCTATGAAAAACTTTTGGACTAAAAGTGGATTTGATTTGTGTATTTTGCATTTACTCTAGTGAAAAAATATTTATTAAGTTTACTATTTATTTGGAAAAATAAAACAAAATCCTAGTTTCTCTGCCCAAAGCTGGACTTGTATGCTTACTGCCTTGTCGGTCAGTGTAAAGTAGTTGCCATAACAACCACCATATCAGCTGGACACAAAGAAGTCTGAGTATTTCTTCTAGTGCTCAAAAGCAACTTCTTAAAGGAAAACCCATATTAATATCTTCCTCTCATTATATTAACCTATTAAACTGTTTTGGTAAAGGGTAACATATCCAGAATTAAAATTTATGCAAGGTATCTCAGCTTTTGGAATATAGATTTTCTCCTCATTCTTTTGTTTTAGTGTAACAACTAAGTGTCTCCTTCTGCTGGATCTGATACTTCTGGATCAGCCTTTGGTGGGGAAAGAAAAGTCACTTAGCAGCTTGGGTCCCATGAGAGGATGTTATAAGCAATCTTCCTGTTTTAAGCCTCGGCCCCATCCACAAACAATTCTTTAGGAGTACCTGGTACCTCCAATTCCTAATTTTTAACTAGGGTATTACAATGTGAATTTCTCATCACTACAAGCATGATATTTTGAACATTTTTTCTCTTAAATCACTTCTAGTCCTCCAGGTTCTTTCTTTTAAAAAATTTTTTTAAGAAGAGTTTATTTATTTATTTGACATTAAGAGAGAGAGAATGCACACAAGCAGGGGGAAGGCAGAGGGAGAGGGAGAAGCAGACTCTCCACTGAACAGGAAGCCCTATGTGGGGCTATATCCCAGGACCCTGAGATCTTTTTAGAAAAAGAAACATAAAAAATTATGATCTAGTTGAGGAAAAAGGAAAGAATGAGGAAATGAATGACAGTGTTTATACAGATGGTCAACAAAACCCAGGCTGGTTCCTTGAAAACATGAATAAACTAGAAAAACTCTGGAAATATTAATCCACAAAAAAAGGAAGTGTTTCAAAAATTAGAATTTAAATAGCATACACAATTAAGAAAATCGGTTTTTAATGTTAAAATTAAATCTTGAGAACACCACAGACAACTTCAGCACAATACATATGAGAATTTAGAATAAACAGATCAAAACTGACAAAATCAACTTTGGAAGTAGTAAGACCAAATAAGTTCATTATCATTGAATTGGTAATCTAAGTCCTTCCCAAAAGGACCAGGAAGTTTCACCAAACACTTAGGTAATGAAAAATCCTTCCTACATACAAACTGTTTTAAAGAATAAAAAGACTATTACCCAAGTTATTTTAAGAAACTGGCAGAAATTTGATAACACAATTGATCAAAAACAATGTAACAAGCATAAACACAGTTATATTTATGAAATATATAGGCATAAAATTCCTAAAGGCAATGTTAGTGAATTAAATTTATGTATGTGTTAACAAAAAAAAAATCTGACAAGATTTATCCAAGGAATATGATCATTGAATTTTAGAGAATCTATTTTCACTTTAATATCACATTATTAGTTGAGGGTAAATAAGAGAATTGCTTGCCCAGATAGATGCAAAAAATTATTCAATAAAAATTCTTAAACTGGGAGTAGAAAATAAGAAACACTTTTAGGTTTTAATCTTAAATAAGTTTCTGTGGAGGAAAAGTGATAGCAAATATAAAGTAAATGGTGAAACTGCTAAGTACCACTTTAATTCAGGAATAAGTCAAATATATCTGCCATTATTTCTAATGTTCAATATGGTACTAAAGGTTTTAGCCAATGAAAACAACAAGAAAGATATAAAAGAAAGAACAAAAATAATGAAAAGTAATACAACTCTCCTTTTCACATGACTAAGTTTTATACATAAACATTCAAGAGTATTTGTAGGCAAATTACAACAATGATAAGAAACACTTTAAAAAAACTAGAAATAAATCTCACAATGGCTTATATGTGGGGAAAACCACAAAATATTGCTGAAAAAGACAAAGAACTAAATAAATTGGGAGATCTGGAGGAGCAAGATGGCGGAAGAGTAGGGTCTCCAAATCACCTGCCTCCACCAAATTACCTAGGAAACCTTCTATTCATCCTGAAAATCTATGAATTCGGCCTGAGAATTAAAGAGAGACCAGCTGGAATGCTACAGTGAGAAGAGTTCGCGCATCTATCAAGGTAGGAAGACGGGGAAAAAGAAGTAAAGGAACAAAGGCCTCCAAGGGGGAGGGGCCCGCGAGGAGCCGGGCTGAGGCCGGGGCGAGTGTCCCCAGGACAGGAGAGCCCCGTCCCGGAGACGCAGGAGCTGCACCGACCTTCCCGGGGGAAAGGGGCTCGCGGGGAGGTGGAGCAGGACCCCAGGAGGGCGGGGATGCCCTCGGGCTCCCGGGGACAGTAACAGACACCTGCGCCCCGGGAGAGTGCGCCGAGCTCCCTAAGGGCTGCAGCGCGCACGGCGGGACCCGGAGCAGCTCGGGGGGCTCGGGGGCGGCTCCGCGGAGGGGGCTGCGGGGCGGGAGCGCGAATCCAACAGCGCAGGCCCCGGAGCACTGGGCGCCGGAACACAGCCCAGGATCCGGCCTCCCCCCCGGGACAGGCAGAGGCCGGGAGGGCCCAGGACAGCGAGGACGCTCCTGCCCCAGCTGAGCAGATCAGCGGCCCCGCCCCGGAGCCTCCAGGCCCTGCAGACCGAGAGCTCCGTGGTGACTGCAGGGGCTGAATCCAGGGCTCCAGAGCTGGCCCCGCCACTGGGGCTGTTCCTCCTGCGGCCTCACGGGGTAAACAACCCCCACTGAGCCCTGCACCAGGCAGGGGCACAGCAGCTCCCCCAACTGCTAACCTGAAAATCAGCACAACAGGCCCCTCCCCCAGAAGACCAGCTAGACGGACAAGTTCCAGGGGAAGCCAAGGGACTTAAAGAACACAGAATCAGAAGATACTCCCCCGTGGTTCTTTTTGTTTCTTTTTTTGTTTTGCTTTTTGATTTGTTTCCTTCCCCCAGCCCCTTTTTTTCCTCCTTTCTTTTTCTTTCTCTTTTTCTTCTTTTTTTTTTTTTTCGTTTTTTTTTCTTCCCTTTTTTTTCTCTTTCTCTTTTCTTTCCTTCTTTCTCTCCTCTCTTTTTCTCTTATTCCCAATACAACTTGCTTTTGGCCACTCTGCACTGAGCAAAATGACTAGAAGGAAAACCTCACCTCAAAAGAAAGAATCAGAAACAGTCCTCTCTCCCACAGAGTTACAAAATCTGGATTACAATTCAATGTCAGAAAGCCAATTCAGAAGCACTATTATACAGCTACTGGTGGCTCTAGAAAAAAGCATAAAGGACTCAAGAGACTTCATGACTGCAGAATTTAGAGCTAATCAGGCAGAAATTAAAAATCAATTGAATGAGATGCAATCCAAACTAGAAGTCCTAACGACGAGGGTTAACGAGGTGGAAGAACGAGTGAGTGACATAGAAGACAAGTTGATAGCAAAGAGGGAAACTGAGGAAAAAAGAGACAAACAATTAAAAAACCATGAGGATAGATTAAGGGAAATAAACGACAGCCTGAGAAAGAAAAACCTACGTTTAATTGGGGTTCCCGAGGGCGCCGAAAGGGACAGGGCCAGAATATGTATTTGAACAAATTCTAGCAGAAAACTTTCCTAACCTGGGAAGGGAAACAGGCATTCCGATCCAGGAAATAGAGAGATCCCCCCCTAAAATCAATAAAAACCGTTCAACACCTCGACATTTAATAGTGAAGCTTGCAAATTCCAAAGATAAAGAGAAGATCCTTAAAGCAGCAAGAGACAAGAAATCCCTGACTTTTATGGGGAGGAGTATTAGGGTAACAGCAGACCTCTCCACAGAGACCTGGCAGGCCAGAAAGGGCTGGCAGGATATATTCAGGGTCCTAAATGAGAAGAACATGCAACCAAGAATACTTTATCCAGCAAGGCTCTCATTCAAAATGGAAGGAGAGATAAAGAGCTTCCAAGACAGGCAGCAACTAAAAGAATATGTGACCTCCAAACCAGCTCTGCAAGAAATTTTAAGGGGGACTCTTAAAATTCCCCTTTAAGAAGAAGTTCAGTGGAACAGTCCACAAAAATAAGGACTGAATAGATATCATGATGACACTAAACTCATATCTGTCAATAGTAACTCTGAATGTGAACGGGCTTAATGACCCCATCAAAAGGCGCAGGGTTTCAGACTGGATAAAAAAGCAGGACCCATCTATTTGCTGTCTACAAGAGACTCATTTTAGACAGAAGGACACCTACAGCCTGAAAATAAAAGGTTGGAGAACCATTTATCATTCGAATGGTCCTCAAAAGAAAGCAGGGGTAGCCATCCTTATATCAGATAAACTAAAATTTACCCCAAAGACTGTAGTGAGAGATGAAGAGGGACACTATATCATACTTCAAGGATCTATTCAACAAGAGGACTTAACAATCCTCAATATATATGCCCCGAATGTGGGAGCTGCCAAATATATCAATCAATTATTAACCAAAGTGAAGAAATACTTAGATAATAATACACTTATACTTGGTGACTTCAATCTAGCTCTTTCTATACTCGATAGGTCTTCTAAGCACAACATCTCCAAAGAAACGAGAGCTTTAAATGATACACTGGACCAGATGGATTTCACAGATATCTACAGAACTTTACATCCAAACTCAACTGAATACACATTCTTCTCAAGCGCACATGGAACTTTCTCCAGAATAGACCACATATTGGGTCACAAATCGGGTCTGAACCGATACCAAAAGATTGGGATTGTCCCCTGCATATTCTCAGACCATAATGCCTTGAAATTAGAACTAAATCACAACAAGAAGTTTGGAAGGACCTCAAACACGTGGAGGTTAAGGACCATCCTGCTAAAAGATAAAAGGGTCAACCAGGAAATTAAGGAAGAATTAAAAAGATTCATGGAAACTAATGAGAATGAAGATACAACCGTTCAAAATCTTTGGGATGCAGCAAAAGCAGTCCTAAGGGGGAAATACATCGCAATACAAGCATCCATTCAAAACCTGGAAAGAACTCAAATACAAAAGCTAACCGTACACATAAAGGAGCTAGAGAAAAAACAGCAAATAGATCCTACACCCAAGAGAAGAAGGGAGTTAATAAAGATTCGAGCAGAACTCAATGAAATCGAGACCAGAAGAACTGTGGAACAGATCAACAAAACCAGGAGTTGGTTCTTTGAAAGAATTAACAAGATAGATAAACCATTAGCCAGCCTTATTAAAAAGAAGAGAGAGAAGACTCAAATTAATAAAATCATGAATGAGAAAGGAGAGATCACTACCAACACCAAGGAAATACAAACGATTTTAAAAACATATTATGAACAGCTATACGCCAATAAATTAGGCAATCTAGAAGAAATGGACGCATTCCTGGGAAGCCACATACTACCAAAACTGGAACAGGAAGAAATAGAAAACCTGAACAGGACAATAACCAGGGAGGAAATTGAAGCAGTCATCAAAAACCTCCCAAGACACAAGAGTCCAGGGCCAGATGGCTTCCCAGGAGAATTTTATCAAACGTTTAAAGAAGAAATCATACCTATTCTCCTAAAACTGTTTGGAAAGATAGAAAGAGATGGAGTACTTCCAAATTCCTTCTATGAGGCCAGCATCACCTTAATTCCAAAGCCAGACAAAGACCCCGCCAAAAAGGAGAATTACAGACCAATATCCCTGATGAACATGGATGCAAAAATTCTCAACAAGATACTGGCCAATAGGATCCAACAATACATTAAGAAAATTATTCACCATGACCAAGTAGGATTTATCCCTGGGACACAAGGCTGGTTCAACACCCGTAAAACAATCAAGGTGATTCGTCATATCAGCAAGAGAAAAACCAAGAACCATATGATCCTCTCATTGGATGCAGAGAAAGCATTTGACAAAATACAGCATCCATTCCTGATCAAAACTCTTCAGAGTGTAGGGATAGAGGGAACATTCCTCGACATCTTAAAAGCCATCTATGAAAAGCCCACAGCAAATATCATTCTCAATGGGGAAGCACTGGGAGCCTTTCCCCTAAGATCAGGAACAAGACAGGGATGTCCACTCTCACCACTGCTGTTCAACATAGTACTGGAAGTCCTAGCCTCAGCAATCAGACAACAAAAAGACATTAAAGGCATTCAAATTGGCAAAGAAGAAGTCAAACTCTCCCTCTTCGCCGATGACATGATACTCTACATAGAAAACCCAAAAGTCTCCACCCCAAGATTGCTAGAACTCATACAGCAATTCGGTAGCGTGGCAGGATACAAAATCAATGCCCAGAAGTCAGTGGCATTTCTATACACTAACAATGAGACTGAAGAAAGAGAAATTAAGGAGTCAATCCCATTTACAATTGCACCCAAAAGCATAAGATACCTAGGAATAAACCTAACCAAAGATGTAAAGGATCTATACCCTGAAAACTATAGAACACTTCTGAAAGAAATTGAGGAAGACACAAAGAGATGGAAAAATATTCCATGCTCATGGATTGGCAGAATTAATATTGTGAAAATGTCAATGTTACCCAGGGCAATATACACGTTTAATACAATCCCTATCAAAATACCATGGACTTTCTTCAGAGAGTTAGAACAAATTATTTTAAGATTTGTGTGGAATCAGAAAAGACCCCGAATAGCCAGGGGAATTTTAAAAAAGAAAACCATATCTGGGGGCATCACAATGCCAGATTTCAGGTTGTACTACAAAGCTGTGGTCATCAAGACAGTGTGGTACTGGCACAAAAACAGACACATAGATCAGTGGAACAGAATAGAGAATCCAGAAGTGGACCCTGAACTTTATGGTCAACTAATATTCGATAAAGGAGGAAAGACTATCCATTGGAAGAAAGACAGTCTCTTCAATAAATGGTGCTGGGAAAATTGGGCATCCACATGCAGAAGAATGAAACTAGACCACTCTCTTTCACCATACACAAAGATAAACTCAAAATGGATGAAAGATCTAAATGTGAGACAAGATTCCATCAAAATCCTAGAGAAGAACACAGGCAACACCCTTTTTGAACTCGGCCATAGTAACTTCTTGCAAGATACATCCACGAAGGCAAAAGAAACAAAAGCAAAAATGAACTATTGGGACTTCATCAAGATAAGAAGCTTTTGCACAGCAAAGGATACAGTCAACAAAACTCAAAGACAACCTACAGAATGGGAGAAGATATTTGCAAATGACATATCAGATAAAGGGCTAGTTTCCAAGATCTATAAAGAACTTCTTAAACTCAACACCAAAGAAACAAACAATCCAATCATGAAATGGGCAAAAGACATGAAGAGAAATCTCACAGAGGAAGACATAGACATGGCCAACATGCACATGAGAAAATGCTCTGCATCACTTGCTATCAGGGAAATACGAATCAAAACCACAATGAGATACCACCTCACACCAGTGAGAATGGGGAAAATTAACAAGGCAGGAAACAACAAATGTTGGAGAGGATGCGGAGAAAAGGGAACCCTCATACACTGTTGGTGGGAATGTGAACTGGTGCAGCCACTCTGGAAAACTGTGTGGAGGTTCCTCAAAGAGTTAAAAATAGACCTGCCCTACGACCCAGCAATTGCACTGTTGGGGATTTACCCCAAAGATACAGATGCAATGAAACGCCGGGACACCTGCACCCCGATGTTTATAGCAGCAATGGCCACGATAGCCAAACTGTGGAAGGAGCCTCGGTGTCCATCGAAAGATGAATGGATAAAGAAGATGTGGTTTATGTATACAATGGAATATTACTCAGCTATTAGAAACAACAAATACCCACCATTTGCTTCAACGTGGATGGAACTGGAGGGTATTATGCTGAGTGAAGTAAGCCAGTCGGAGAAGGACAAACATTATATGTTCTCATTCATTTGGGGAATATAAATAATAGTGAAAGGGAATATAAGGGAAGGGAGAAGAAATGTGTGGGAAATATCAGAAAGGGAGACAGAACGTGAAGACTGCTAACTCTGGGAAACGAACTAGGGGTGGTGGAAGGGGAGGAGGGCGGGGGGTGGGAGTGAATGGGTGACGGGCACCGGGGGTTATTCTGTATGTTAGTAAATTGAACACCAATACAAAATAAATTAAAATAAATAAATAAATAAATTGGGAGATCTGATGCTTCCAATTTGGGAAGCATGGGAATCATCAATACCACAGTGACATCAGTTATCCTCAGATTAATCTATAACTTACTGCTATTCTGATAAAAATCCCAAAAGGATTTTTCTTTTCTTTTTTTTTTTTAAATTTTTTTTTTTTATTTATTTATGATAGTCACAGAGAGAGAGAGAGGCAAAGACACAGGCAGAGAGAGAAGCAGGCTCCATGCACCGGGAGCCCGACATGGGACTTGATCCCGGGTCTCCAGGATCATGCCCTGGGCCAAAGGCAGGCACCAAACCGCTGCACCACCCAGGGATCCCCCAAAAGGATTTTTGTGGAACTTGACAGTCATGAAAATTGTGAAAAAGGAAAATGTATAGGAAAGTGTGTGGCTGGTACCAAGATTATTATATATCTATGTAATTGAGAAAGTGTTATATAGGAGGGGCACTTGGGTGGCTCAGTGGTTGAACATCTGCCTTCAGCTCAGATCATGATCCCGGGGTCCTGGGATGGAGTTCCACATCAGGCTCCTCAGAGGGAGCCTGCTTCTCCCTCTGCCTATGTCTCTGCCTCTCTCTCTGTGTCTCTCATGTATAAGTAAATAAAATCTTAAAAAAAAAAAAAAAGGTATGCAGGAATAGATAATTAGTCCAATAGAACAAAGTAGAAAGCCCAGAAGAGAATCCAGACATATGGAACTTGATTTGGGAGCTGCAGTAGTTCCTGCGGGAGCTGATTCAAGAGCTGGAGAGCTGGCCGCCGCCAGTGAGCTGTTCCTCCTGGTCTCACCCTATTCCTGGAACAGAGCGGAGCTGCCAGGGAACAGGGACCTCACAGGATAAACAGCTCCCACTGAGCCGTGCACCTGGCAGGGGGCGGGGCAGCTCCCCAGGGGAAAACACCTGAGAATCAGCACAGCAGACCCCTCCTCCAGAAGACCAGCTAGAAGGACAAAGGAAGAGCAAGTTCTTGACTGAGCAGTGCTGGAAAGCCCCAGGGGAAGTCAAGGGATTTACAGTATATAGAACCAGAGGATACCCCTCCTTGTTGTTGTTTTTTTTTCTTTTTTGCTTGTTTTTTCTTTTTTTTTTCTTTCTCTCTCTCTTTTTATTCTTCCTTTTTCCCCCACAACTCATTTTTAGCCACTCTGCACTGAGTAAAATGACTAGAAAGAAGAACTCACCACAAAAGAAAGAATCAGAAACAGTACTCTCTCCCACAGAGTTATAGAATTTGGGTTCAATTCAATGTCAGAAAATCAATTCAGAAGCAAAATTGTAAAGCTACTGATGGTTCTGGAAAAAAGCATAAAGGATTCAAGAGACTTCATGACTGCAGAATTTAGATCTCTTCAGGCCGAAATTAAAAATCAATTAAATGAGATGCAACCCAAACTGGAGGTCCTAATGACCAGGGTTAATGAGGTAGGCTAAAGAGTGAGTGACATAGAAGACAAGTTGATGGCGAGGAAGGAAGCTGAGGAGAAAAAGAGAAAAACAATTAAAAGATCATGAGGAAAGGTTAAGGGAAATAAATGACAGCCTCAGAACAAAAAAAATCTACATCTAATTGGGGTTCCAAAGGGCGCTGAGAGGGCCAGAGGGCCAGAAAGCATATTTGAACAAATCATAGCTGAGAACTTCCCTAACTTGGGGAGGGAAACAGGCATTCAGATCTGGGAGATTGAGAGATTCCCCCCCCCCCCAGAATCAATAAAACCGTTCACACCTTGACATTTAATAATGAAACTTGCAAATTCCAAAGATAAAGAGAAAATCCTTAAAGCAGCAAGAGACAAGAGATCCCTAACTTATATGGGGAGAACTATTAGATTAATAGCAGACCTTTCCACAGAGACCTGGCAGGATATATTCAGGGTCCTAAGTGAGAAGAACATGAAGCTAAGAATATTTTATCCAGCAAGGCTCTCATTCATAATAAAAGGAGAGATAAAGAGCTTCCAAGATAGGCAGAAACTGAAAGAATATGTGACTACCAAACCAGCTCTACAAGAAATATTAAGGGGGACTCTGTAAAAGAAAGAGGAAGCCCAAAGAAATAATCCACAAAAACAGGGACTGAATAGGTATTAAAATGACACAAAATTCATATCTTTCAATAGTAACTCTGAACATGAATGGCCTTAATGATCCCATCAAAATACACAGGGTTTCAGACTGGATAAAAAAGCAAGACCCATCTATTTGCTGTCTACAAGAGACTCATTTTAGACCTAAGGACACATACAGCCTGAAAAAGAAAGGTTTGAAAACTGTTTAACATTCAAATTTTCTTCAAAAGAAAGCAGGTAGCCATCCTCATATCATATAAATTAAAGTTTATCCCAAAAACTGTATTAAGAGATGAAGAAGTACACTATACCATACTTAAAGAATCTATCCAACAAGAGGACCTAACAATCATGAATATTTATGGCCCTAATGTGGGAGCTGCCAAGTATATCAATCAACTAATAACCAAAGTTAAGACATACTTAGATAATAATACACTTATACTGGGAGACTTCAACATGACACTTTCTGTAAATGACAGATTTTCTAAGCACAACATCTCAAAGAAACAAGAGCTTTAAATGATACACTGGACCAGATGGATTTCATAGCTATTTACAGAACTTTACATCTAACCACAACTGAATATACATTCTTCTCAAGTACCCATGGAACTTTCTCCAGAATAGACCACATACTAGTTTACTAATCAGGTCTCAACTGATACCAAAATACTGGGATTGTCCCCTGCATATTTTCAGATTATAATGCTTTGAAACTAGAACTCAATCACAAGAAGAAATTTGGGAGAAATTCGAACAGGTGGAGTTTGAAGACCATCCTGCTACAAGATGAAAGGGTCAACCAGGAAATTAGAGAAGAATTATAAAGATTCATGGAAACTAATGAAAATGAAGATACAACCATTCAAAATCTTTGGGATACAACAAAAGCAGTCTTGAGAGGGAAATACATCGCAATACAAGAATCCCTCAAAAAACTGGAAAAAAACTTAAACACACACGCTAACCTTACAAGCAAAGGATCTGGAGAAGGAACAGCAAATAAAACCTACACTCAGCTGAAGAGGAGAGTTAATAAAGATCTGAGGAGAACTCAATGAAATAGAGACCAGAAGAACTGTAGAACAGATCAACAAAACCAGGAGTTGGTTCTTAGAGAGAATTAATAAGATAGATAAACTATTAGCCAACCTTATTAAATACAAGAGAAAAGACTCTAATAAAATCACGAATGAAAAAGGAGAGATCACAACCAATACCAAGGAAATACAAACGATTTTAAAAACATATTATGAGCAGCTATATGCCAATAAATTAGGCAATCTAAAAGAAATGGACGCATTTCTGGAAAACCACAAACTACCAAAGCTGAACAGGAAGAAAGAAAACCTGAACAGGCCAGTAACCAGGAAATTGAAGTAGTCATCAAAAACCTCCCAAGACACAAAAGTCCAGGGCCAGATGCTTCCCAGGGGAATTATATCAAACGTTTAAAGAAGAAACAATACCTATTCTACTTAAGCTGTTCCGAAAGATAGAAAGGGAGGTAATAATTCCAAACTCATTTTATGAGGCCAGATTCACCTTAATTCAAAAACCAGACAAGGACTCCACGAAAAAGGAGAATTATAGACCAATATCCCTGATGAACACATATGCGAAAATTCTCAACAAGATACTAGCCAATAGGATCCAACAGTACATTAAGATTCTTCACCATGACCAAGTGGGATTTATCCCATGGATGCAAGGCTGGTTCAACTCTCATAAAGCAATCAATGTGATAGATCATATCAACAAGAGAAAAAACAAGAACCATATAATCTTCTCAATAGATACAGAGAAAGCATTTGACTGAACATCATCCATTCCTGATCAAAACTCTTCAGAGTGTAGGGATAGAGGGAACATTCCTCAGCATCTTAAGAGCCATCTATGAAAAGCCCATAGCAAATATCATTCTCAATGGGGAAAACACTGAGAGCATTTCCCCTAATATCAGGAACACGATAGGGATGTCCACTCTCATTACTGCTATTCAACATAGTACTAGAAGTCCTAGCCTAAGCAGTCAGGCAACAACAACAACAAAAAAAATAAAAGGCATTCAAATTAGCAAAGAAGTCAAACTCTCCCTTTTTGCGGATGACATGATAGTGTACATAGAAAACCCAAAAGACTCCATCCCAAGATGGCTAGAACTCCTACAGCAATTCGGCAGTGTGGCAGGATACAAAATCAACGCCCAGAAATCAGTGGCATTTCTATACACTAACAATGAGACTGAAGAAAGACAAATTAAGGAGTCAATACCATTTACAATTGCACCCCAAAGCATAAGATACCTAGGAATAAACCTAACCAAAGAGGTAAAGGATCTATACCCTCAAAACTACAGAACACTTCTGAAAGAAATTGAGGAAGACACAAAGAGATGGAAAAATATTCCATGCTCATGGATTGGAAGAATTAACATTGTGAAAATGTCCATGCTACCCAGGGCAATTTACACATTTAATGCAATCCCTATCAAAATACTATGGACTTTCTTCAGACAGTTGGAACAAATCATCTTAAGATTTGTGTTGAATCAGAAAAGACCCTGAATAGCCAGGGGAATATTGAAAAAGAAAACCAGAGCTGGGAGCATCACAATGCCAGATATCAGGTTGTACTACAAAGCTGGGATCTTCAATGCAGTGTGGTACTGGCACAAAAACAGACATATAGATCAATGGAACAGAATAGAGAACCCAGAAATGGGACCTCAACTCTATGGTCAACTAATATTCAACAAAGCAGGAAAGACTATCCACTGGAAAAAGGACAGTCTCTTCAATAAATGGTGCTGGGAAAACTGGACATCCACGTGCAGAAGAATGAAGCTAGACCATTCTCTTACACCATGCACAAAGATAAACTCAAAATGTATGAAAGATGTAAATGTGAGACAAGAATCCATCAAAATCCTACAGGAGAACACAGGCAACACCCTTTTTGAACTTGGCCACAGCAACTTCTTGTAAGAGACATCTATGAAGGCAAGGGAAACAAAAGCAAAAATGAATTATTGGGACTTAATCAAGATAAAAAGCTCTGCTAAAGCTAATGAAACAGTCAACAGGGGATCTTTGGGTGGCTCAGCGGTTTGGCACCTGCCTTTGGCCCAGGGCGTGATCCTGGGGTCCCGGGATCGAGTCCCACATCAGGTTCCCAGCATGGAGCTTGCTTCTCCCTCTGCCTGTGTCTCTGCCTCTCTTTCTCTCTCTGATATACATAAATAAAATCTTAAAAAAAAAAAGAAACAATAAACAAAACTAAAAGACAACCTACATAATGGGAGAAGATATTTGCAACTGACATATCAGATAAAAGGCTAGTATCCAAGATCTAGAAAAAAATTATTAAACTCAATAGCAAAGAAACAAACAATCCAATCATGAAATGGGATAAAGACAAGAACAGAAATTTTACAGAGGAAGACATAGACATGGCCAACAAGCACAGGAGAAAATGCTCCACATCCCTTGCCATCAGGGAAATACAAATCAAAACCACAATGAGATACCACCTCACACCAGTGAGAATGGGGAAAATTAACAAAACAGGAAACAGCAAATGTTGGAGAGGATGTGGAGAAAGGGGAACCCTCTTGCACTGTTGGTCGGAATGTGAACTTGTACAGCCACTCTGGAAAATTGTGTGGAGGTTCCTCAAAGAGTTAAAAATAGAACTACCCTACGACCCAGCAATTACACTGCTGGGGATTTACACTAAAGATACAGATGGAGTGAAATGCTGGGACACCTGCACTCCAATGTTTATAGCAGCAATGTCCACAATAGCCAAACTGTGGAGGGAGCCTTGGTGTCCATCGAAAGATGAATGGATAAAGAAGATGTGGTCTATGTATACAATGGGATATTACTCAGCCATTAGAAACAACAAATACCCACCATTTGCTTCGACGTGGATGGAACTGGAGGGTATTATGCTGAGTTAAGTAAGTCAGTTGGAGAAGGACAAACATTATATGGTCTCATTCATTTGGGGAATATAAAAAATAGTGAAAGGGAACAAAGGGGAAAGGAGAGAAAATGAGTGGGAAATATCAGTGAGGGAGACAGAACAGGAGAGGCTCCTAACTCTGGGAAACGAACAGGGGTGGTGGAAAGGGAGGTTGGTGGGGTGTTGGGGTGACTGGGTGGAGGGCACTGAGGGGGGCACTTGACAGGATGAGCATTGGTGTTATGCTATATGTTGGCAAATTGAACTCCAATAAAAAATATGGAAATTGATATCTGACAGAAATATTTTACACAGTGGGAAAATATGTTCTAGTCAAAAAAACTTGTCCTAGGACAGTTATTCATCCGAATAAATATTTCAAATTTAGAAAATATTATTCATCCAAAATATTATTAGAAATATTAGAAATAATATTAGAAATATTATTCATCCAAAAAATATTTCAAATTGATATTGCATGTCACATACAGAATGTATATATAAAAAGAAAAACCTTACAAATTCAGTAAAATATAGAATTAAGACAGATTAAGAAAACATTTCTTAATGCTACAAATATAAATCATATATTAAAAGACTGGAGGTTTTGAGAAAACTAATTTTAATTTTTAATTTCCTGTATGAGAATAACATAGTAAGAAAACATAAGTCAAAGACCAGAAAAAAAATCACGCATATAATTATCAAAAGTATCAAAAGAGAATATACAAATAATTCCTAAAACTTATTAATAAAAACTCAATAGGAAAATGGGCAAAAGGAGAGAAAATGTGACTCTCTAATTTCTCCCTATAAAAAGAAAATCTCAAGGAGTAAAAACTTCACCAGTTATTCCCATTCTGTTGACAGAATGAAATGTTTGACTATACCAATAATTGGTAAGTATATGGCATCACAAGAACTCTTTATACATTGCTAGTCAGTATAAGCTTTACTTTGCATTTAAAAATGTGTATGCATTCAAAATCTTTAAGTGGAAGACCATACAGAAGTAAAAATGGGTGAATGAGAACTGTACTAATAAGGATGACTCTCACAAATATTAAATGAAAACCAAGCCACCTTTTGTTAAGGAATACATAGTCATGTAGTAAAAATATAAGAAGATGTGTGAGAATAAAACTAGATATGGGGAGATGATGTAAAGTCACTTTGTGAAAACCCCATATGTCATCATGATGTTCCTCTGCCTTCAATATCAGTTCTCTCCAAATAATTCCAAACACCATAGCCAAACTAATCTTCCTGAAACTGCTCTCCTTTCTCTTTAAAAGATTTTCCACAATTCCCCCCTGAATCAAAATAATGTCCAAACCACTGGACTGTAAACTCATCGTGGGCAGAGATTGTCAATATCTCTCTCTGTTCCCATCCCCCAGAGCAATTCCTTACATATAATCATACAGCAAATGCACTATGATTAAATAGCCCTGAAATGATTGGTTTTTGCTCAAATTATTCAATTTATGAGTTCTTATAACAGTAAATCTCACTTTGAATTTTTTGCAGATAATGTCAAATGGTTTGGAGGAAAATTAAGGTTATATCTTAAATTTAGCAAAATTAGATACACAATATGAAGCATGAAGGCTAAAAGTATAAAAAAAATTCCACAGGCTTCTATGAATATGCAGTTTAACACAATGCTTTCTACCTATAATATGCTAAAAGCCTAGTTAGAAAATTGCCATGAGGGCAGCCTGGGTGGCTCAGTGGTTTAGTGCTGCCTTCAGCCCAGGGCCTGCTCCTGGAGACCTGGGATCCAGTCCCACATTGGCCTCCCTACATGGAGCCTGCTTCTCCCTCTACCTGTGTCTCCGCCTCTCTCTCTCTCTTTGTGTGTGTGTCTCTCATGAATAAATAAATAAAATCTATATTTATCTTTAAAAAAAAGAAAATTGCCATAAGAATATAAATAGAATAAAATGATCTTGTAATAGCTACTGCAGACAAAATACATTAATTAATATTATTTATTTTTTAAAGATTTATTTATTTATTTATGATAGAGAGAGAGAGAGAGAGAGAGAGAGAGAGAGAGGCAGAGACACAGGAGGAGGGAGAAGCAGGCTCCATGCCAGGAGCCTGATGTGGGACTCAATCCCAGGACTCCAGGATCACACCCTGGGCCAAAGGCAGGCACTAAACCGCTGAGCCACCCAGGGATCCCCTATTATTTATATCAATAAAAAATACCCTCTCCTGGAAAGAATATTTGGCAAACTTGGGATGAAATTATTTTCCTCTTCTAACAGTAAAATAGCTTATACTCTATTAACATATTATGAACCTTTGAGTGAAATTTTTTCCAGATAGAGACAGTCTTGTGGAGAAATAACCATAGTCTTCTGGATTATGTGGGCATCCCATGCTCAAAGCCAGGAGCATCTTGGTTCTGCTCTCTTTGAACAATCTTGCAATTCAGAATCATATTTTCTGGCAATGATATGTTTATTTGAGTATAAGTTGCATTCAAAATCCACAAGAGATATTTTTTTATTAATAATTGCATAGTAGTGTAGTTAGTAAAAATCTGTTTTTTCATTCATTTTTTAATTGAATTAAATAATTCAATCTTCTAATTAATTCAATTCAAGTAATTCAACATTTAATTCAACATTAAAATGTAATTCAACATTCAAAATTTAATTCATTAATTTAATTCATTTTATGAATTGAAATAAATTTAATTCCATTTAATTAATTCAACATTTTGACAAAGTCTCTTTTCAGCTAGGCTTTTAGAAAGTTCTTCCTGGGGATGTCAGTTCTTTCTGGGGTTTCTTCCTCCACCCATAATTGTGCCAGAACTCTTAACCATTTGTCCTGGGAGGATGAGAGAAGTATGTAAACTAGCTATTAATAACCCAGTAGAGCTTACCCTCACCTTTCATCTCCAAAGAGCTTCTGCGCCTTTGTGCTAAGCTTGAAGCACAGGAATCAGTTGCCGTATTGCCTGTGGTTGAGTCAAGGTGGGTGCATAAGGCAGATAAGCTTCTTTTTTAATCAGAAAATAATTCACCTGGAGAACTTCTGGGAAAGAGAAGGTACATCCTTTCAATCCCCCAGATCTATAGACTTCTATTTCTTTTCTAAAACTTTGCAAGCTTAGGTTTGGGGAAATTAGGGTCATAATAAGTTGCAGATGCTTCTACTTTCTTCTTCATTACATCTCTATCTTAAACAATGAACTCCTAACATTCTACCGCCTTGAATGGGAGGACTAAAGTGTGGCAAATATAAGAGAGAAATATCACAGGTTGATGTTAAAATATTATACTTTAAATAGAGCATGAGCCAGACATGAAATTTGCCTTCCAGTTCTAGTGATGTAGACAGTTTGCCATAGAACATTCTCAAAAATCACCACGTATTAGAATCATCCAGGGAGCTTTGAAAAAAGAAAAAGCCATTGCCTGACCTAGACTGATAAAGAATATCTGGGGAAGAGCCCAGAAAATAAGGATATTAAAAATACTCTGGGCAATTCTAATATGCAGACAGACTTGAGAACTACTGCTTTTGAACTGTGCTATTCAAAATGTGGTCCCCAGAGTAGCAGCTTCATATCACCTGAGAGCCTGTTAACAATGCAGAATTTGAGGCCACTTCAGACCTAGTAAATCAGAATCTCTTGCTTTAGTTAAGTTCTCTAGGTAATTCTTAATGCACCGTCAAAATTGAGAACCTTGTCTACATTGAGGAAGTCAGTGGAGGTCAGACTTCCTTTGTGATTGATGTAGAGCCATGCATTAGGGAGGGATCAAATGGAAAAAGAATGAGATCTCTATAATCCTATGTGGCTAGAGATATTTTATGGCACAAAAATGCTCGAGTTAGGTAGACGTTAAGGGCTTCCTTAGAAGCCACATTCCTCCTCACTGATATTTTCGTGTTGTGAATCTAATGTTTTTCCATTATTTAGCTATGAATCCCTAGGAGTAAACAATGTTGACATCTGCAGCATCTATGTTGAGATAAGATTGCTTCCAATTTCCCAGCTGTCATTTAGCAATTATGCATTCTGTCTCGTAATAATGTTTCCCTACATTTCACGTTACACTACAGTGTAAATCGCTTTGTATACATTATCTTATTTAAGCTTCAATAGATCACTTAACAGATGATGGAACTAAGGTTATAAGAATCTAGTGACTGAGGATTTCTAAGACCTACTAGTTGGTAAAAGTCAAAGAGGATTTATACTGTGATTCTGAATCCAGTTACAGAACATTTTTCTCCCCCAGCATACCAAGGTATTTTTGAGTTTGGCTAATTTCAGTTGATCCCTCATGTCTTCTTTTTATGAAATGAAAAGATCTCAAGTCAAGCAAGCTGTAGTGCTCACGTGAAATACAGAATTTAGTGAAGGCTTGTTTGATGAAGCCAGTAGAAATAAGCTTTTATATATGAAGAATTCTATACAAGGCAGGTTTGCTTTGCTTTGCTTTGTTTTGTTTTTAAAATGGGGAGAGTCTTAAGGGGGAAAGGGTTTGTCAGAAAAAGAAAAGGAAGCAGCATAAAATTGGTAAAATGATTTATACCCTGGAATTATCTTAAAATTGGGATGGATATTTGGATACATACATGTGGAAAAAAGACCTGAGAATATGTCAAACCAAATAATAAAGTGACAGTTAATGCTAAGGACCAATACCACTAGGGGGTCATAGACATTAGAACAAGAAGACCTGTAGTACTGGAAGTCCTAGCCTCCGCAATCAGACAACAAAAAGACATTAAAGGCATTCAAATTGGCAAGGAAGAAGTCAAACTCTCCCTCTTGGCCGATGACATGATACTCTACATAGAAAACCCAAAGTCTCCACCCCAAGATTGCTAGAACTCATACAGCAATTCGGTAGCGTGGAAGGATACAAAATCAATGCCCAGAAATCAGTGGCATTTCTATATACTAACAATGAGACTGAAGAAAGAGAAATTAAGGAGTCAATCCCATTTACGATTGCACCCAAAAGCATAAGATACCTAGGAATAAACCTAACCAAGGAGGTAAATGATCTATACTCTCAAAACTATAGAACACTTCTGAAAGAAATTGAGGAAGACACAAAGAGATGGAAAAATATTCCATGCTCATGGATTGGCAGAATTAATATTGTGAAAATGTCAATGTTACCCAGGGCAATTTACACGTTTAATGCAATCCCTATCAAAATACCATGGACTTCCTTCAGAGAGTTAGAACAAATTATTTTAAGATTTGTGTGGAATCAGAAAAGACCCCGAATAGCCAGGGGAATTTTAAAAAAGAAAACCATAGCTGGGGGCATCACAATGCCAGATTTCAGGTTGTACTACAAAGCTGTGGTCATCAAGACAGTGTGGTACTGGCACAAAAACAGACACATAGATCAATGGAACAGAATAGAGAACCCAGAAGTGGACCCTGAACTTTATGGGCAACTAATATTCGATAAAGGAGGAAAGACTATCCATTGGAAGAAAGACAGTCTCTTCAATAAATGGTGCTGGGAAAATTGGACATCCACATGCAGAAGAATGAAACTAGACCACTCTCTTGCACCATCCACAAAGATAAACTCAAAATGGATGAAAGATCTAAATATGAGACAAGATTCCATCAAAATCCTAGAGAAGAGGGGATCCCTGGGTGGCGCAGCGGTTTGGCGCCTGCCTTTGGCCCAGGGCGCGATCCTGGAGACCCGGGATCGAATCCCACATCGGGCTCCCGGTGCATGGAGCCTGCTTCTCCCTCTGCCTGTGTCTCTGCCTCTCTCTCTCTCACTGTGTGCCTATCATAAATAAAAAAAAAAAAAAAAAAAAAAAAAAAAAAATCCTAGAGAAGAACACAGGCAACACCCTTTTTGAACTCGGCCACAGTAACTTCTTGCAAGATACATCCACGAAGGCAAAAGAAACAAAAGCAAAAATGAACTATTGGGACTTCATCAAGATAAGAAGCTTTTGCACAGCAAAGGATACAGTCAACAAAACTCAAAGACAACCTACAGAATGGGAGAAGATATTTGCAAATGACATATCAGATAAAGGGCTAGTTTCCAGGATCTATAAAGAACTTACTAAACTCAACACCAAAGAAACAAACAATCCAATCATGAAATGGGCAAAAGACATGAACAGAAATCTCACAGAGGAAGACATAGACATGGCCAACATGCACAGGAGAAAATGCTCTGCATCACTTGCCATCAGGGAAATACAAATCAAAACCACAATGAGATACCACCTCACACCAGTGAGAATGGGGCAAATTAACAAGGCAGGAAACCACAAATGTTGGAGAGGATGTGGAGAAAAGGGAACCCTCTTACACTGTTGGTGGGAATGTGAACTGGTGCAGCCACTCTGGAAAACTGTGTGGAGGTTCCTCAAACAGTTAAAAATATACCTGCCCTACGACCCAGCAATTGCACTGTTGGGGATTTACCCCAAAGATACAGATGCAATGAAACGCCGGGACACCTGCACCCCGATGTTTATAGCAGCAATGGCCACAATAGCCAAACTGTGGAAGGAGCCTCGGTGTCCATCGAAAGATGAGTGGATAAAGAAGATGTGGTTTATGTATACAATGGAATATTACTCAGCCATTAGAAATGACAAATACCCACCATTTGCTTCAACGTGGATGGAACTGGAGGGTATTATGCTGAGTGAAGTAAGTCAGTCGGAGAAGGACCAACATTATATGTTCTCATTCATGTGGGGAATATAAATAATAGTGAAAGGGAATATAAGGGAAGGGAGAAGAAATGTGTGGGAAATATCAGAAAGGGTAACAGAACGTAAAAACTGCTAACTCTGGGAAACAAACTAGGGGTGGTAGAAGGGGAGGAGGGAGGGGGGTGGGAGTGAATGGGTGATGGGCACTGGGGGTTATTCTGTATGTTGGTAAATTGAACACCAATACAAAATAAATTAAAAAAAAAAAAAGAACAAGAAGACCTGGACAGTTTTTTAGCAGTGGCCTGAACTTCCATAAAAGCTACTTTTCCATGTAAAAAAAAAAAATCCAGCTCTGTACATACTTTAGAACCGAAAAAAAATATAAGAAAGAAAAATACATTTCCAGGTTGGAGAGTCATTAGACTATCATTTGCTGAACTACTTCATATAAATTATTAACCTGAGGGCACAGCTTTGAGGTTTTTCCACACAGAATATTCTACGTTGGATATATTTTTTGGTTAATTCACTTCAATTATATATTCTTTTTCTTTTTAAATGCACTATTTTCTGACAAGTTTATATATCACTTGATTGTTATACTAGCATAGAGCATGCAATAGAAAGATATTGTGTTCTATATCATTTGTTAATTTCTACTGTGCAGCTTGAGTAAATTTAAATCCTTCTAGCCTGAGGAATCTTCTCTGTTCAGAGTGCTATATAGGCTCTGTAATAAAAATATAAGACCTTTTAGGTTTTTGGGAAGCAGGTATATCAGAGGGTAATATGTTGTCCAAAAGTGCCTTAAATCACCTATCAGCTTAGCTTTTTAAAATGTGGTAAAATTTACATACCAAGATATTTTATGACCTAAGACAGCCACTTTAATATTTAAAATGTTACTTTTACTTTCTGAAGTCTAATCTAGTGTGATGTGTTACTTCTTATTGCAGTGTTTCCAATTGTGTGTGCTTGAGGGACTATATTTTCCATTTTGATTTATCATCTTGTGAGTCAAGTACTTTTAATTGCTTTCCTATAAGATAAAGGTTCACTTGTTTCAATTTCACAAATAATTCATGAGGGCTCATGAATATGCATATCCTGTCTTATGTAGCATAACATTATTAATCAGCTTTTTCCTCAGAGTAGAGTAATAGATTAAATAAAAGGGGATTTAGAATGAATAATGGATTATAAACAAAAAGATTTACAGAAAGTAACTTTTATCTTTCTTGGTTGTTTTAGAAAACACATTCCTATCGTCAAAAGATAAGGTCAATTCTCTAACATTTAGCACACCATGTTATTCTTCATCATTTTCCCCAAAAGTACATGTTGCTTTGTGTCCATAATAGGACTAAAGATAAAAAATGGACAAAAACGTGAGTCTAGAAGAAAATGAACATCTTTATTAAGTATAACTTTGTTTACACATCTTTTTTATCTAAAATATCATATTCTCCTCCAAGGCAATTGTATTTGCTATAACATTAACTTATGTTTGTATTTCTAAAATGCATATTTGGAACTCAAAATTTACTGTTCATGGTTAAGAACTTAAGTCTATACTAACACCTGTAATTATCACATACAACTCTTACTTAGGGTTAAAATTTGAATAACTTTTCTTGGAAAAATGTAATTTGGTGTTCTCTTGTACCCTCATTAACTTTTCAGAGGTAGGCATTAGTAGAAATGGATTTTAGTTGTTTTGCTTACCGTTAGTGTTTGATACACCAACTTAAATGCCCATAACATATAAACAGATATACTTAACAGTTCTGTCATAATATATTATACCTTAAAAATTGAGAGAGTTTAAAAAATGTTTTAATTTTCTGAGCTGATAATTATATGAAGTTTATTTTATTTATGTTGATGACCTTAACTTATTACTTCTTTGAAGAACACTGCATTAATATTTTCTGTTTTATGACAGAAGAATGCAGTTTTGTTATTTCAAAGAAAGCCCAACACCAGTTTGCTTCTTAAGGAGATTGCCTATCTTACTAATTGGCCAGAATACAATTATGCAGCTAGAAGGAGCTAGCTTATATATGTCTGTTATAGCAATCAGAGAAATTTGCCAACCAGCCTCAACCATTTGGTTCTTCTATTCATTTTACAAGGGAAAAGGAATTCTCCCACTGTATAACCTCTCCCCCTGCAATGGTTAAAAAGAAGTTCCAAGCAGAATTTCTGTTTGAGGATTTTACAAGTATAAAACTCTCAGGATTCTTCAAAGAGTAAGATAAACAGGAACATATGAATTTTGTTTACATAATTACAATAACTCTTTGGAAATAAATGCACACCTACACAGCTTTCTTTCACATTTTCCTGTTTTTTCTCCCTTTCTTTCAATCATTCTTTTATAAAGTTCTCAAAAAACTATCAAAGGATTACACGTAGGAAGTTCTTAATTAATAAAGGTCTTTAGGATTATTTTTAAGCTTGGATTATTATTTTTTTTCTGAACTTCTCTGGAATCCTCCATGTTCTAGAATGCAAATTATGATTTGGCAAATAGCTACCATTTTTAGGAAACCTTGAATAGTAGTGGCCCGTCAGAGAATTTTAAAAATCTATGCTGATTCTGATTTCAATATGTACTATAGTTCTAAGTAAAAGTGGGAACAAGCTTTGACAAATGTATCTAAAATGCAAAAAGAAAGCACACAGAAATCTAGGATAACAAGTGTTAAGGAGTCTGTTTGGCTAAATAAATAAATAAATAAATAAATAAATAAATAAATAACAAAGTCGCCATTGAAATTAGAAATGCACACACACAAAAAAGCCAATAATGAATTCTTATATTCAAAGAGAATAACCATATTATTAAGTGTGTATCTTAGTAGAATTTAGAAGTAAAAGAGAACTGCGGGGTTACTTGACCCTTAATTCTGTTTCTTAAAGCTCAAGTTCTGCAGGGGTTTGGTATTCAAGTTAAAAAATATTGGCTTAAGAAAAGCTAAACAGTGTTTTGTTTTGTATTTGTTTAAACTGTGGGACTTCTTAGCATCTATAACTTGCTCACAAGCATTATAAATTAGCAGAGTAAATAGCATATTTGTTGAGGGTAGCCAGTTCTTTTATGAAACATCTTATAGGTCTTGGTTAGATTTGCCTCCCACAGAATACTATTTTTGTTAGTGTTAACCAAGTCTAAATTTTCTTTTCTTCTTTTTTCATGAGGATGGGGTGGGGAAGTAGAGGGGCTTCTGTCACTTTCTAATTTGAGTTTCTCCCCTATCTTTCTAAATAATACAGTCAATGCATGGAGATAATAAATAACATCTTGACCAGGACAGTCTGATATTCTCTTAAGGTTGACTAAACTCTAGGCCAATTTCTTCCAGATTACAGGACCCCAACCTCCCCCTTCTTAGTGTATTTATTTTAGAAAATTTGAAATTGTAAATTCTTTTTCTAGCCTTTTGAAATGTAAATCTTCTCCTAGATACTTGCCAGTATTACAACCCATGAATATCTTCCTCCAGGACCTGGGAGCCACACATTTGAAATAAAATCATAAAGAAAGACGTGTCCCTATCTCCCAGTCTCTGGGAGTGGGTAGAAACCTAACTTTCACAGAGCCATCAGTAACACAGATGGCCTAATCACGGAGACCAACCCTTCCCATGCTGTCCTTCCTTACCTGATCTACTAGCTCACCACAGTGGTTAGAGATCCTGCTTTTTGTTTCAGTGGGATTGAGTTCAGTCTCTCTTCCATATTGCAATAGTCATGACCCCCAATGCAGTAGTCTTAAAATCTTTTTTGCCTGTTCAGCTTGACCACTGCAATTTCTCTTTGACAATCTTCACATCGCACAAAAACATGCACAGTTAAGACTAGATAGTAATACTCCTGAAAACCAACTATATGCTCATCTTATTAAATAAGTTAATATATATGGTACATCAGTTTGCTGAGAAACAGCATTAAAGGTGACAGTGGTTTGTCATATCTTTGGTTTGAGAACATTTGCTCTATTCATTCATTTCCCATGATACCTACCTGAGAAAGACACACGCACAGACACATACACCTAGCCACATCATTACATTCATTAGAATTATCTTAAAATTCACCTTCTCCCATGGCTTTATAGTAGAGAAAATTTTCATTTAGTGTCTTAATGTATGGTCTATTGAGAAACAAACAATTTTAAAGTGATTCTCCAATTAAAATCAGAAATGAACACTTACAGGGGTGTGTAAGTGGCTCGGGTCATGATCCCGGAGTCCTGGGATCAAATCCCATGTCAGGCTCCCTGCTCAGCAGGGAGTCTGTTTCTTTTCTGCCTCTCCCCCACTGCTTGTGCACTCTATCTCTCTCTCTAATAACTAAATAAAATCTTAAAAGAAATAAACCCTTATGGCACACATCCATATATTAGATTTCAATAAATGGTATTCCCTCCTTTAACAGGCAACTTCATGCTTTCTGCAGCTATTTTCTTTTTACAGCCTACTTTGTGCTGAACTATCTACATAGATTCATTCTCCCTAAACCTATTTAGTTAGAGCCCTGTTTGGAGCATTGTAAAGAGCTGTTTGGAGCATACAAAGATCTTGGACTTCTTGAGCATATTATTTTATAACTTCTGCAGACTTAGTGAAAACTAAAGATTAGTCATTAGGTATTTATGATAGATCATAGATCAATTTAGAAATATTAAAATTAATAAATTTCATGTCTTACTTTTATCATTATGCTCTCATAAAACTGTGCTGATATTCTTCCCTTCACTTTAAAAAGTAGATTTGAGGAATATTTTAATTATCCATTCATAGATGAATAATTAGAAATCGGATTTCTTTCTTAATAGCACACTAAGCACCTGATTGCTGAATATGTGTTATATGAAATCTGGTTATCATGTCATTATACTTTGAAATATAAATTATGATTTATATGATACTTTACATTTAGTCAAACATTGAACCATTCATAATCTGTTAAGATGGAACACAACTTTATTTCCATTTTGTAGTTAAAGAAACTAAGTCTTTACAGAGTTGAATTGCCTAAGATTACTTAGTTAGTGTGCTGCAACTTTCCAACTCTGAGTCTTTTCCATGTTAAACTAATTCTGTATGAACTTCTGTGGCAACCTAATAGTGCAATTCCATAAAATATTGAAAATTGCTAAGAATCTTCTTCATGCCGTAAGAATAGGAAAAACAGCAGAATGGTTTACCTCACCTTCCTCATTTTATCTGTTATGAATATACTAACTTATTTGTCTATTCACTTAATAGGCCTTTGCTGCTACTTAAAGTTTTGTAATGTAAGTGCAATAATCATGTAATGCATTGGAAAAAAATAAAAAGGAAAAAAGTGTGAGTGGGGAAAAAAGCGATGTTTATGTCTTCCAGAATAAACTGATTCAAAACCAAGGACATCAAAGAAAATGGGAAGGACTTCTGTTTTGGGTTATGAAAAAATAATAGATAATGGAACTACATTCACATTTAATAAAGAAAAAATGGACAATAGGCTGCACAGGAGTATGATGCCTGATGGGAAACAAATGAAGAAATCCCCAGTATCAGTCCAGCATTCCTAACAGAGGCACTTTTTAGACTAAAGCACTAGCAAAGGAACACAGCAAAGTAGCAGTCTTACTGAGCAGAGGACGCAAATATCAGAGTTCAAGGTGTCTGGGGCAACAGTAACAGAGCAGAGCAGCTAAGCAGAGAAATAGCACATCTTTCGGCTGAATACTAAGGTGAGCATGAATAGGATAAGACTCTAAGGCCACATGAGGTCAGACAAACAAAAACTACTAAGAAAGAATAACTTCTAGTGGATCATAAGCTGAAAAGTTCCCAGAGTGCACGCATGGCTAGGAGATATTTAAGTGCTCACTAGTCAGGGCAGAAAGACCTTATAGAACAGTTTGGGAATTTAGTAGATTAGATATTAAAGAGGAAAATAACAGTGAACCTGAGCATATAATATTAGAAATCCAAATTGAAGAACAGAGAACAAAAACATTTGAAAAGACAAACAGAGCTTCAGTGGCCTATCAACAGGTTTAACATGTGTAATTAAAGCTACATAAGGAGGCAAAGCTTGGCACAGAAAATATTTGAAAAAAATGTGTGTAAATATAGATGTAAAAGCAGTTTCTAATACATCAGAACTTGCAGAAGGAATAAGCAAACAAATCAAGAAATAAGTGAAATTTCAATGACTCTTTCACTAATTGAATAAGTGAAAAATTAGTAAGTGTATAAAAGTTTTAAATACACACTCATTTGTAGAACACTACATCAATAACAACAGAAATACTAATGCAACATTCACTAAGAAAACTCACATTTAGATATTTAGAATTAAGTCACAATATATTTCATAGGATTGAAAGCATGAAGATTATGCTCTCAGATCAGATGGAATTAAATTATGAATCAATAACAAAATGATATAACCTAAATTCCAAATATTTGGCATTTGAGGTCAAAGAAAAAATCACAACAGATATTAGAAAATACCTTATATTAAATGATGTGGTGACACAACATTTCAAAATGATTATGGGATGCTGCTGAGAGGGAAATTTATAGTTTTAATGCTTATTCTAGAAAAGGAAAAAGGCAAAAAATTGTGAAAAAAGTATATATCATGCAAACATTAATCAAAGGAAAGTAGGATTAGCTAAATCAAATGCCAAATATCAAATGCAGTATAATTTAAAGGATAGGGAAGTGCTTGGATGATTTAGTCGGTTAGGCATCCAATTCTTGGTTTCAGCTCAGTCCTTGGGGTCATGAGATCAAGCCCTGCATTGGGCTCTGCACTCAGAAGGGAGTCAGCTTGAGATTCTTTCCCTCTACCTCTGCTCTTCCTCTTCCCACTGTTCATGTGCTTTCTCAAATAAATAAATAAATAAATAAATAAATAAATAAAATCTTAGAAAATTAGTAGAGATAGAGAAGGATATTATCTAATAGTAAATTTGTCAATCATCAACATGATATAGTAATTCTTTATGTACATGCACCAAAAAACAGAGCTGCAAAATAAGTGAAGCAAAAAGTGATAGAACTGAAAAGAGAAATAGAAAAATCCACAATTATAGTTGGGTACTTCAACAATCCTCTGTCAGCTTTTAACAGAACAACTCAACAGAAAATCATCAAGACTGTAGAACTCAACAACACCATCAATAAAATCTAGTCTACATTTCTGGAATATTCCACCCAATAGCAAAATATGCATTTTTTTTCAAGTGCCTAGAGAACATTCACTAAGACCATATTCTGGGGCACAAAACTACCTTAAAAGGATTTAAAAGAATCAAAGTTGTATTTTTTTTAAAAAATTTTTTTTTTTTTTTTTTTTTTTATGATAGTCACAGAGAGAGAGAGAGAGAGGCAGAGACACAGGCAGAGGGAGAAGCAGGCTCCATGCACCGGGAGCCCGACGTGGGATTCGATCCCGGGTCTCCAGGATCGCGCCCTGGGCCAAAGACAGGCGCTAAACCGCTGCGCCACCCAGGGATCCCTCAAAGTTGTATTGAACATGTTCTTGAACCACAACAGAATCAAATTAGAAATCAATATAAGAAAGATAACAGAAAAATATGCTAATACTTTCATACTAAACAACATACATCTTTTTCTTTTTCTTTTTTAAATGCACTTATTTCATGAGTTTATGAGGAAGTCTTAAAGAAAATTAAAAATACCTTGAACTAAATGAAAATGAAAATAAAACATACCAAAATTTGTGGGGCACAGCTAAAACTTTCCTGAGCACTAAATGCATACATTAGTAAAGAAAAAACTCTCAGATCAATAATCCGATCTCTTACTTCAAGGATCTAGAAAAAGAAAAGCAAACAAACAAAAAAAAATTGAGGAAGCAGAAGGGAGGCTGTGATAAAAACAAGAGCAGAAATCAATAAAATTGAAACAGAGAAATGATAGAGAAAAATCATTGGAGCAGCTGGTTCTGTGAAAGGATCAGTAAAACTGACAAACCTCTAGAAGGACAGAGAAAGAAAAAGTAAAGACACAGATTCCAGTATTAGGAATGAAACAGGAGCTATTATTAAAGACTCTGCATACATCAAAAGGATAATCAAGGAATACTACAAACAGCTCTACACTTCTACACACTTAAATTTGACAATTTAGATGAAGTAGACCAATTCCTCAAAAATCATAACTACCACATTTCATCCAATATGGAATAGAACATTTGAGTAGCCCTATGACTATTATGGAAATTGAATTCCTTATCTTAAAAACTCACACACACAAAAAGAAAAACTATGAACCCAGATGGTTTCAGTGGGGAGTTTTCCAAATGTTTAAGAAGAATTAACAACAATTCTACACAATCTTTTTCAGAGAAAGTAGAAGCACTAATTCATTTTATGATACTAGGGTTACTCTGATTCCAAAACTAGATGCAGACAGCACAAAGAAAGACATTTAGAAAGAATAGCTTTTATGAGTTGATGCATGCTCAAAACAACATATTAGCAAATAGAATTCAGCAAAATACAAAAGAGGATTATACATGATGATCAAGTGAGATTAATCCCAGGCATGCAAATATTCAAGAAAAACAATCAATGTAATTCACCAGTATAAGAGGCTAGAAGAAAAGTCACATGATTGTATCAATCAATGCAAAAGAGCACTTGACAAAATTTGAACCTCGTTCACGATTAAAATTCTGAAAAAAAAAAATAGGGAAAATTCCTAAACTTTATAAAGCACACTGTAAAATCAAGAAATGGAAAATAAGACATAGTGATAAGAAAGGAAGAAATAACAACTGTCCCTAGTTGCAAATAATATAGTTTTCTATATAGAAAATCCAAAGGAATAAACAACAACAAAAACTAACAGAATTAATAAATGGATTCAGCAAGAGAGCAGGATACAGGATAAACATAAAAAACCAACTATATTTCTGCACACTAGCAATAAACAATATATAATGAATTTAAAAATACAATATCATTTATAATTTAGGGGCATCTGGCTGGCTTAGTGGAGCATGTGACTCTTGATCTTGGGGTTATAAACTTGAGCCCCACATTGCATGTAGAGATTACTGTAAAAATAAAACCTCTTAAAAATATGTTATTATCTACAATTGAAGAAAAGAAGAATATTTAGGTATATATCTAATAAACACTTGTTCGAGACTTTATGCTGAAAACTGCATACTACTGATGAAATCAAAGATCTAAATAAATGAGGAGAAATACTATGTTCATGGATTGGAAGACTCAAAATAGCAAAAACGTTGATTTACCTTAAATTTATGTATAGATTCAGTGCAATACCTATCAAAAATCCTAGAAAGTTTTTGTTGTTGTTGTTGTTTTGTTTTTTTTGTAGACAGAGACTAACTGTGTGCAAAATCTATTCTCTAAAAACCACCAAACACTTCTGGGAAGAAATAAATTTAAATAAATGGAGAGACATGCTGTGATCATGGATTAGAAGGCTTAATCTTTTGAAGATACCAGTCTTCTAAAGCTGATCTATAGATTCAACACAGTTCTTGTTTGCACTTCCATCCCTGACATGATCAGAGCATTACTGGTAATAGTGGATATCTGTGTCTCTTTCCTGATCTTATATGAAATGTTCATGACATTTTACCATGAAGAATGATGTTTACTATAGATTTTAGTAGATATATTTATCACATTAAAGACTTTTTTTATTCTAAGAGTTCTTATCATAAATAGATGTTTAATCTTATCAAAGGATTTATCTCTATTTAATTGAGTACTCAAATGCCCCTTTTCCACAAATATGTTAATGTGGTGAATTATATTAATGGATTTTCTAATCTTAAATCATCTTTGCATTCCTGGATTTTATAGGTAGGTTTCCAAGGGAATATGCTTGAGACAAAATCAAGTGTTTAGGTTATATTATTAGAAAGTAGCTTGAGATCAATAGCTGTAGAAGGGATAAAGAGGTATCAGGATTGGGCAAAGAAAGAAAGCAGGCTTTGATGCAAACCTCATAGCTCAACTGCCCGTGAGATATATGCCATTCCTATAAGGGCATAATCTTGGACAAAGCATCTCTCCCTACTTGGATCAATTCCCAAAAAGGCTATAAGCTGAAGGATGTCTACTGACAGTACTCCGAACACCTAGGGCAACAAATGTTTTCTTGAAAGGCAGTTTGGGCTTTACACTTCTAGGTCCACCACACAGAGGCATATCTGGTCATGATAGATTTATTTTTTAATACATGGTTGTATTAATTTGTTATTATTTTATTTGGGACAGAAAGAAGCCTCACATGACAAAGCAGAAAACCAGAAATTAGATATCCTCAATCTGGAATTCACATTTTTATTAATTTCACAAAATTCCTAGCCATTGTCTCCTCAAATCCTGTCTCTCTCTCTCATTTCCTCCTGGAACTCAAAATAGATGTGTGTAAGACTTCCCTGCTCCATCACACAGTTTTTTCATTTCTCATGTATGAAAGATGATACTTCTTTCTGTCTCTGGGCAGTTTTTGGGTAATATCTGTATATCTCTTTACTGATTTACTGATTCTCTCTTCAGCTCTGTTATTCAGTAAATCTCTGTGTGTATGCTTGTGTGAGTACACATATGCATGCTTGCATGTATGTATTTTAATTTCAATAATATTTTTTAATTTGAGGAGATTCTATTTTAATTCTCACATTTGCCTGATCGTTTTCTATACTCTTGTGTTCTTTGCTCATTTTAAATTCATTTTATTTCTATAAATTTTGAAAAATGCCTACTTAATAGTCTGTGTCTTATAATCCTACTACCTGTACTTCCTGGGGGTCCCGTTCTTCTGCTTTGCTTCTGGAAATTCTCCTTCTGTGACTTGTTTTCTGTATACATGGTGATTTCATTATTGTAATGCTGTATTTGGCTGGTCTTCATATTAGAAATCCTAGTGTACTTGGATTAAATATGCACTATTCCATAGAGGATTTGCATTTACCTCACCTGTATCTCTGAGCTACTATAAATATGAAAGCACCTTAAATGAATTTCTCACCTTGGAGTTTCCTAAACCAAGTATAAACATCAGGATTGTAGTTACAAATTCTCAAAAGAAAATCTTTACTTGTCCCGCAGTTCAAAATTCTCTTTTTAAGCTAGTAGGCAGATTATTTTCTAGTCTACCCTTTCACTTAGGATATATGCTACTTAAGTTTTCCCTTTGTAAGAACAACTGCAAGTGCATGGGTCCTAGCTTCAACTCCTAATCTTAATAGGAACTTTATTTTCTATTTTAATATGAAGTTATTAAATACTAAAGCTTTCAAGAATTGACAGTTATCCCCAGCTCAGCATGTGTGGCTATGCTGGTGCTACTTATGTTCCACATGAACTTCTCTTAATTTTGTGTAGATGCAGCTTTCCATTTTAATGGAGGCTCCCAGAATTTCTAAGTATTTGCAGCAGTGTAACTTTTAGAACATAATCTTCTTAGACTATAGAATAATCTGCTGAATTTCCAGAAGTCATCTAGTCCAGCTTAAATTCCCATATCATCCTATGTGTTCTATCACTATACTTATATTTCTTTTATTTTAGTATTATAGTTTCTGGGTCATCTTCTCCCCTGTTATCTTGTGAATTAATTTTAAAAGATTCAATTTGAAGTCTATTTAATTCTCAGCCTGATACTTTTAGTGAAGATGATGGGTAAGCTATGTAAACTCATAGTTTTCCTAACAATCCTAACTAAGGGATAATTCTATAATCTCTCAAATCATGGGAATGAATATGGATCCACATTGAGCCTGTTGGCTTTCTTCTTCCTTCCTAATCCTTTATAAGTGTACATGTCAGCTCCAGAAATACTGCTCTGCTTGGGGAGATACAGCACACTCCAGAATATGGAAACAGTGGCAGAAGGTGTGTATTTCCTGGGTAAAATGCACTTCTGCCTGACATATTTACCTCTTCTCTGGTCCTGGTCCCCCAATCAACTTTGTTCATTTTCTCTCTGTAAGTCTGGTGGCAAAAATTGTGAAAAGATATGAAAACCAACCATCTGCATCCAACCGAATAATGAAACAGTATCTGCTCTGGCAGGATAACTAGAGTGTGTGAGGGTCTTTAAAACAAGCCATGCCTGGAAATTGTCAGTGAGTATATTAACAGACCTAAGTTAATTATCCCCGAGGAGTGTCGTGTACTCTTTGGTATCTAACAAAACTTTGAATCCTTATTTTTTAAAAATTATTTGAAATCTTAGTTTGTGAAAACTAACCTGGATTATCAGCCTTTCTCAGTTTTAGAAATTGATTTTCTGTGACTACCACTGATAAGAGACATAATTTGATTGAAACGGAGAGAATATGTTTGAGTACCTGATGTGTGCCTATATTTCCCTAAGCATTTTATATGCTTTACCTTAATATCTTCACAACTCTACTGGTTGTTATATATTATTATCCTATTACACACTGGGGAAAGTAAAAATCTGAGATACCAAATAACTTTCTGGGACCCCACCTTTTATTTGAGATTTTTTTTATTTTTTATTTTTTTATTTTTTATTTTTTAATAATAAATTTTTTTATTGGTGTTCAATTTGCCAACATACAGAATAACACTCAGTGCTCATCCCATCAAGTGCCCCCCTCTGTGCCCGTCACCCAGTCACCCCCACCCCCCACCCTCCTCTCCTTCCATCACCATGAGTTGATTTCCCAGAGTTAGGAGTCTTCATTTTCTATCTCCCTTTCTGATATTTCCTACCCATTTCTTCTCCCTTCCCTTCTATTCCCTTTCACTATTATTTATATTCCCCAAATGAATGAGACCATATAATGTTTGTCCTTCTCTGATTGACTCATTTCACTCAGCATAATACCCTCCAGTTCCATCCACGTTGAAGCAAATGGTGGGTATTTGTCATTTCTAATAGCTGAGTAATATTCCATTGTATACATAAACCACATCTTCTTTATCCATTCATCTTTCGATGGACACTGAGGCTCCTTCCACAGTTTGGCTATTGTGGACATTGCTGCTATAAACATCGGGGTGCAGGTGTCCCAGCATTTCATTGCATCTGCATCTTTGGGGTAAATCCCCAGCAGTGCAATTGCTGGGTCATAGGGCAGGTCTATTTTTAACTCTTTGAGGAACCTCCACACAGTTTTCCAGAGTGGCTGCACCAGTTCACATTCCCACCAACAGTGCAAGAGGGTTCCCTTTTCTCCGCATCCTCTCCAACATTTGTTGTTTCCTGCCTTGTTAATTTTCCCCATTCTCACTGGTGTGAGGTGGTATCTCATTGTGGTTTTGATTTGTATTTCCCTGATGGCAAGTGATGCAGAGCATTTTCTCCTGTGCTTGTTGGCCATGTCTATGTCTTCCTCTGTGAGATTTCTGTTCATGTCTTTTGCCCATTTCATGATTGGATTGTTTGTTTCTTTGGTGTTGGGTTTAAGAAGTTCTTTATAGATCTTGGAAACTAGCCCTTTATCTGATATGTCATTTGCAAATATCTTCTCCCATTCTGTAGGTTGTCTTTGAGTTTTGTTGACTGTATCCTTTGCTGTGCAAAAGCTTCTTATCTTGATGAAGTCCCAATAGTTCATTTTTGCTTTTGTTTCTTTTGCCTTCGTGGATGTATCTTGCAAGAAGTTACTGTGGCCAAGTTCAAAAAGGGTGTTGCCTGTGTTCTCCTCTAGGATTTTGATGGAATCTTGTCTCACGTTAGGTCTTTCATCCATTTTGAGTTTATCTTTGTGTATGGTGAAAGGGGGTGGTCTAGTTTCATTCTTCTGCATGTGGATGTCCAATTTTCCCAGCACCATTTATGGAAGAGACTATCTTTCTTCCAGTGGATTGTCTTTCTTCCTTTATTGAATATTAGTTGACCATAAAGTTGAGGGTCCACTTCTAGATTCTCTATTCTGTTCCATTGATCTATGTGTCTGTTTTTGTGCCAGTACCACACTGTCTTGATGACCACAGCTTTGTAGTACAACCTGAAATCTGGCATTGTGATGCCCCCAGCTATGGTTTTCTTTTTTAAAATTCCCCTGGCTATTCGGGGTCTTTTCTGATTCCACACAAATCTTAAAATAATTTGTTCTAACTCTCTGAAGAAAGTCCATGGCATTTTGATAGGGATTGCATTAAACGTGAAAATTGCCCTGGGTAACATTGACATTTTCACAATATTAATTCTGCCAATCCATGAGCATGGAATATATTTCCATCTCTTTGTGTCTTCCTCAATTTCTTTCAGAAGTGTTCTATAGTTTTTAGGGTATAGATCCTTTACCTCTTTGGTTAGGTTTATTCCTAGGTATCTTATGCTTTGGGGTACAATTGTAATTGAGATTGACTCCTTAATTTCTCTTTCTTCAGTCTCATTGTTAGGGTATAGAAATGCCACTGGAAAAAAAAAAAGAAATGCCACTGACTTCTGGGCATTGATTTTGTATCCTGCCACACTGCCAAATTGCTGTATGAGTTCTAGCAATCTTGGGGTGGAGTCTTTTGGGTTTTCTGTGTAGAGTATCATGTCATCGGCGGAGAGGGAGAGTTTGACTTCTTCCTTGCCAATTTGAATGCCTTTAATGTCTTTTTGTTGTCTGGTTGCTGAGGCTAGGACTTCCAGTACTATGTTGAATAGCAGTGGTGAGAGTGGACATCCCTGTCTTGTTCCTGATCTTAGGGGAAATGGTCCCAGTTCTTCCCCATTGAGAATTATATTTGCTGTGGGTTTTTTGTAGATGGCTTTTAAGATGTTGAGGAATGTTCCCTCTATCCCTACGCTCTGAAGAGTTTTGTTATTTGAGATTTTTGATTCCCAAGTAAATACTTGTATTACACCATTATTCAGATTCCTATGTGATGATATATGACACCTTTTTTTCATGAAATGAGACAATCCCTTCTGGATCTTGCTAATCAAAGTCAAGTATAACCACATGGAAAATAACTGCCAACAAAATTTTTGTTGGCTATTCTTTCCTTCCTCTCACATCCCTCTTTCTTAAGGCCTCCCCACCTTCTGCATCACTACCCTTAGAAAACTAATCACAACAACCTTAAAATTGTCCTTCCAAATTTTTGTTTATATTCCTATAATAGCATACAAATGTAAGTTATATACATATATACACAGATATATGGAGGTTAGTCTTTCTTGCAATGTAAGATTGTATGCAAACATTCTGCATTCTGCTTTTAATCAGTCAAGAATACCTCATGGAGGAGTACCTGGGTGGCTTCAGTCAGTTATGTGTCCAACTCTTGGTTTCAACTCAGGTACTGATCTCATGGCTTGTGGGAGTGAGCCCCATGTCAGTTTCCATGCTCAGTGGGAGTCTACTTGAATGTTCTCTCCCTCTACTCCTTCCTTCACACTCTCTCTTTCTCTCTCTCAAATAAATAAATAAATCTTAAAAAAAAAAAAAAAAAGAATGCTTCATGGAAATTCCTTCAAGTCAACAGGTGTAATCCTGATTTATATCTTTCCATTGCTGCATAGTATTTCAAGGTATAGAAATACTTTTTTTTAACCATCCCTATTATGACCAGTGCTGTCATAAAGTATGTGTTTATATTTGAATACTTGCATTTTGTTTCTATAGCTATAATATTAGAAGTAGAATTGATAGCTCAAGTTATACATTGATTTTTAATTTAAATAGATGTTTCTGGTTGCTTTCTAAAAAGGCCAGGTACTCCTCCAATTGGAAACAATTCCAGCTTTCTTTCCTTCTGAGGGTATCTTTTACCAGCATCCCCTCTAATAATGAGTATTATTGCTCTTTTTAAAAGATGTGGCTATTTAATGGTGGTGAAGCAATATCTCCATTTTATTTCATTTGGCTGATTGCCAGTGAATTTGAACATATATTTCTCAACATTGGGATTTGCTTTTGAGATATTTGTTTTCTCATATCCCTTGCCCATATTTTATTGGTCGTTCACTTTTTTCTTCTCAATATTTGAGCTTTGCATTTTGTTAAAGAAAAAAATGAACTTCAAAAGTTTGTATGTTGAAACATGTACATGTATAGGTAATTCAATCTATTCAGTATGCATTTTGGAAAATAATGTTTATGCAAAGCAAGAGGAAATAAATAAAACTAAGGTTTTAGTCAAGTTATAGTGTTATATATGTTTTACTTAACTAGTCATGTTTTTGTGCTCAGACTCTAAATATAACTTACAGTGACAGCATTCTGTGATTTATTGTTTGGGACTTGTTAGTTAAGTATATATTCAGTACAGATCGTGAGCAATTATTTTTTATGAAATTCTCTCGACTTCATAGATAGCATACCTTTTTTTCCCTGTTGAATATATTAGTTTCCTTCCAAATCAGTGTTTTGTATATTGCCTTGCTTTGTTTAGTTCCTTTGGCCATACAAATATTTAATATATTTTATAGGCAGATATGGCAGATTTATTGGTAGATCTTTTATTGGTAGAGTCTGGTTTCCTATCTTGGGTAAGAAGGTTCCCTTCACCCCACCACCAAAGTATTAAGCATGTCTCCCACATTTTCTTTAACATTTAAATCTTTATGTCATGTAATTCTATTTTGCATATGACATAATACTAGGGAACAATTGTCCTTTTTTCTATGTAAAGTCTGACATAAATCTTATAATTTTTTCATTAAATTGAAATGTTGGTATTAATATATAGGAAATTCTCATATATACCAGTGCCCGTTTCTTTCTTCTGCATTCTACTTCACCCATCTATGCATCTGTTTTTATGCCAGTGACATGTTGATCCAATTATAGGGATTTTTTTTCCTTCTTTAACAAGTGATAACCTCTTTTTAAAAACATTTTTATTGAGAGATGGTTGTCATATAGCATTATATTAGTTTTGGGTGTACAACATGATGATTCATTATTTGTATATATTGTAAAATAATCATTATAATAAGTCCAGTTAACATCCACCCTCAAGCATACTTACAATTTTTTTTTTTATTGTGGTAAGAACTTTTAAGATCTATTCTCTGAGCAACTTTCAAAATTTTGATACATCCTGACACCTGTTAAGGCAAGTTCCTCATCATTATTTTCACTATTTTTTCTCTTTCTCTTAGATTTTTTTCTTCCATATGAACTTTAGTATCTATTTATAAAATTAGACTTAAACACCTGTCCAGTTGAAATCACATTAAGTTATTATTAATTTAGAGAGAATAGTGGTTTATGAGAACAAATCCCCACATAATGAGGACAGTATATCTTTCCATTTCTTCAAATATAATTTTATATTCTACAAGGTTTTATTTTTCTCATGTAGTCCTTATATTTTTTCTTGTTACATTTATTTCTAACTCTAGTTTTCCATGTATAGTGATAGAATGCTTTCTATTTCCATTTTTAGGTTTGTATTTACTTTAATTCCAATATATGTGTATTTCCATGATGAGCATATGGATATACTTTTGTTTTGAGAAACATGAAATGATGAGAACAAAAGCCAAAGTGTAGTTTTGCTTTTAAAACTAGATAAGGCATTTTTGAGAATATATTTTCATTCTCCCACTAAAGGGCAAACTCCACAATTTTGGCTTGCCAGTGTAAGTACAAATCATTACAATGTCTATCCTACACACTTCTTTTTCTGTATATTTATAGACATGTATAGAAATATGCATAAACACACATCTACCTATAGCTCTTTATCAATATTTTCAAATGGTAGCCTAGCTTGAAGTTCTCAGTAATATAAAGAACTCTGTGAACAAATCTTTGATGATATGACTGTACACTTTCCCAAATATATTAAAAAATTTTATTTATTTATTTATTTATTTATTTATTTATTTATTTATTTATTTATTTTAGAGAGAGAGAGTGTGTAGCAGCAGGCGGAGGGGCAGAAGAAGAAGGGGGGGGGGATCCCAAACAGTCCCTATACTCAGCATAGTGCCCAACATGGGGCTCTATGTCACAACCTTGAAATCATAAACTGAGTTGAAATCAAGAGTCAGACCTTTATCCAATGGATCCACCGAGGCACATTCCAAGTTTTCCTTTTAGGGTTATTTTAAGAAATGGAATTTCTGGGTCAAAAGGAATGCGGTAATATTAATGCCTACATTTGTTGCATGATTTTTGTGTGTGAGGGGAGTTCCCGGTACTCCTGCACATCTGCTTCTCCTTTTCCTCCTGGGCCCAAAGATGATCATACTTCTCAGACTGTTTGCATAAGGTACATGGGGTCATGTCATGAATTACAGCCAATCAACTGTGAGTAAATGGTTCATGTCATTTCTGGTCAGTGAAAATTTTCTTTCTACCCCTCCAGTTTTGTTTTCCCACGTGACAAAGACACTGAAGGGAAAGTATGGGAGATGGTGAAGCCATGGGATGCTGAGTCACTATTAGGCAGGAGAACCAAACCTTGGAGAACTTCTGGATCACAGCATATTTTGCAGTGAGAGGTGACATCACTTGCCTGTTTATCTAACTTGCAAGTTGACATGCCAAGATTCAAGCCCAAATATCTTTCTCCAGAATCCATCCTGTGAATTCCTCCATTTTTCAGTCTCATGTTGTGTTTTTTTGATTCATGTTTAGAATGTTTTAGAAATATAAACTCAAACTATAGTCCCATCATTGTTTCCTGAGAACATCATTCAAATAGATCTTACTAAACATTGACATCTATTTCAGAGTGATGGAAAAAAGTTAAAATTGTCATTTAATTTGCACTTTAAAAATTTCAGTTAAAACTAAACACCTATTTCAAAGAAAGAAAGAAGATGGAAGAACAAAAAAAAGGAAGAGATGGGTTTTTCCTTGCTCACCATTGCTTTCAATGTAAGTGAATTCCTTGGCATAATTTAACCAAGTATTTAATTCAACGTTGAGTCATTACAGGGTAAACACAGAATTCTCAAGTGGAGCCTCATGAAATGAGAAGATGTTGATATTTCAGCTTCAAAACAAAAGACAACTGATCTGGGTTCTTGGGTTACTTTGTTGGCATTTCAGCAACATGGACATTTGTTCCCCTGTGTCAGGGTCATGTGGGAAAGGTCATGTGATTTCTGGAACACTTGTATTGTTATAATTAATATTTGTTTATATTTTTCTGAAATTACTTTGCTCTTCCACTGTAATTGGTCAACATGATATAATTTATAGCAGTGATTTTTCTATCAGTATCATGTATTCTGGTCCTTTTGCTTTAAGGACAGGCTTTCTTAGGCTGTATAACTATATAGTCCCAAAGGACTGATGTTGCAATTGCATTCTCCCTTCCATACCTTCTGCCTTTGTAGTTGATTTTTTAAGTCAAAAGAAAAATATCAAACTCCCCAAGCCCTAATGATTAATACAGAGATCTAATTACTTGATACCTTAAAATATATATTGTATTGGGGGGGGGGGAACTTCCAAAACTGTTCTAAGGAAAACAAATCCAAATTGCATTTTAAGCAATACACTAAGTCCCAGCAGGAGATTTCCTCCTACAGAGCTGCAGAAACATTTGAGATATGGTTAGGCATACTGCAGAATGCACTGGTCTTCAAAGGAAGCTCTGACCTACTTTGTTTCTACCTCATCCCACACTGGTTCTTGCTGCTGTGGCTTTCTGAGTCAGGTGGAATCAGTTACTACAGCATTTCTGGTGGCCAGTTTGCTCACAGAGACACAGGAAGATTGATAATACACAAGCTCTGATATCCTATAATAATTCCCCAACAATTAGGAGCATTATTATAAGCATTTTGCTAGGACATTGAGAAGATTTTTTTTTTTTTTTAATTTCAGTGTTTGCCTTCACTAGATAAATACCTTTATAAGAATACAGAGCAAGTTTTCAAACTATCTAACAGGGACAAGTTTGATGAAAAACATGAATCTACATTTAAGAAGCAGAATTAATTCCAAGCAGAATAAACTTGAAGAGAGATCTATACCAAAATATTTTATAACCATACTGTCAAAATCCAAAGCTAAGGCCTTTTTTCTGATAGCCATAGAAGAAAATAAAACTGTGGGGCTTTGGTGCCTTTGAAACTTCAGATGTATTAAAGCTATAAAAGGAATACACTGAAAAACTTTTTTTTTTTTTTTTGAGAGAAAGAGAGACAGACAAACAACACTCATGAGCAAGGGGTGGGGGGTAAGGGCAGAGAGATAGAGTGAGAATCCCAAGTGGGATCCATGCCAGCACAGAGCCCCACATGGGGCTTGATCTCATGACCCTGAGATCATGACCTGAGCCAAAATCAAGAGTTGGACACTCAACTGACTGAACAACCCAGGCACCCCTACACTGAAAGACTTTTGACCTTAAGATGAAAAAAGTAAAAAGAAAAAAGAAAAGAGAAAAAGGAAAAAAGAAAAAAAGTACATTTGGTTACAAAAGAGCATTTGTTGCAGAAGACACCAGTTCTGAAAGCACATTGACTAACAGCGGACAATATATGTTAATTTCTTTCCTTTCTACTCAGAAATTAATAGTTCTTTATTTCAAACAAAAATTAATGAGGCATGCAGTAGGAGACCATGAACTGGTCCCCTTGATCAGTTCAGATTGGAAAAACCTCTGTTTGGGATCACCTGGGTGGCTCAGTAGGTTAAGCATCTGACTCTTGATTTCAGCTCATGTTGTGATCTCAGGGTTGAAAAATGGAGCCCCATAGTGGCTTTGTGCTCAGTGAGGAATCTGCTGGAGATTCATCTCTCTCTCTCATGAGTAAATAAATTAAAAAAAAAAAAAAAAGAAATGCCTCTGTTTGAAGGTATTGTTTGTTTGAAATATTCATTCTATCTCTCTGGAACACACTTCCTCTCCCTGACACAGGATGCTTGTTATGAAAATGGAAGCTGGTTAGATTAAGAGAGGGCATAAAGCATTGTGCAATGTAAAAGATCTTTTTGTAACCATATAAACTTAACTAAAATGTACTTTTCAAGCTGTTTTTGAGCATTATGTTGATTGCTCTCATGAAGCTGGTAAACATCATGAGACTAATAAATCCTCTTTATGTTTGTGTTAATATGACTAGTGTTTGCCAATTTTATGTTACACAGAGAGCCCAAGGAGATTGCAGCTACTAAGTGGGATATTGTGGTGGTGGTTAAACTATTTGGTAAATAATGACAACAAGATAATGAAAGAAAAAGATAAGAATGAATGATAGTGATAACTTCCACACCTTGAGCATTCTCTTATACTGACTCTACATCTGGTTGATTGGTCCAACTTTTCAATTTTCATAAAAAGGTAGTTTTCATTAAAAAATATCTCATATAAACTCTGAGATAGTTGTACATTGGCATCACATGTAAAGCTTTATTGAGAAAGATATATACCTTGATTTTATGAGCAACTAAGTTAGGCATTGGAAATAAAATAATGAAATGGACCTGGGTCCTTGCCATCAAGAAGTTAGCAACATAATCTGGGAGGGAAGCCCTAAGACATAAAAAAAATGGTAGCTGCATGAACAAAGTGCTAGTAACACAGAAGAGAAAACAAGTGATTTTGATTGGAAGTATCACTGAAGGCTCCAATGCAATGGTGGTATTCAATTTGAACTTAAAGGATACTGAGTTTTTCACCAGGCAGAGGTAGATAAGAATAGGAGAATGGATTTTTAGAATAGATAAAGTCTTATAAACAGTCTTGTTTTCCACAGGTGTGTTAGTAAGTACTCCCATGTGTAATGTGAAGGAATAACCATTTGGGGTAATTTTTTACTTTATAAAGACAATTTTACTTACCCAAGCCCTTCAATATTTCTTCAAGTTTTACTTATAGAAGATTCTCAATTATGCTTGTGTAAATTACCCATGCAATAGATTTTATGAAACACATTTGAATTTTCAGGTTGCCTTTACTTGTCTAGTACCTGACCCAGAATATCAAGCATTCAACCATCAAATACTCTGGGGCTATCAATAACCAGTGCATAATCATTATATGTTAGGAAAGTAATACTGGATTGGAAGGTAAAGTCAAAAGGGCATAGGACAGTATAGGAATAAGAAGAAGTACATGTGGCTTAAAAGAGAATATTCAATATTGTAACATAATTTTCTGTTTAAAAAGTGGAAAATAATTCTCTTGCTTTTGTAATGCAAATTATGAAGAGCACATCTCTCTCTCTAAGTAATCATAGCTGGTAGGCATACTTAGAAGATAGAGTGAGAAAGAATCCAGAGCTAGCAGTGTAAGATGCCCGTCGGTTACCTGAAATTCTTTTCATTGTGTTCAGAATAATTTATACTGTCACTTCTATTGCATATATAAATATGTTTATTCTGAAATTATACATTTATTTTATTTAAAAATTAAACTCAAGTATTGGCTATGAGTAAGATTGAGTAAGGACAGTCCACTCTGTCTCTACCAATGAATATAGATATAAAACTAAAACAGAAGGCATGGGGCAGCTGTTGTTGACTTTGAAAAGTAAACAGTAGCAGATGGAGTCAGGAAGAATACCAGAATTCAAAGTACCACCAAACTGGAGGTACATTTAACACTCTTTATCCTTTAGATCTCCCACTGCTTTTTCACAGGCATGGTTGCATTTGCATGTGTGGATGGCAGGGTAGCATAACTGAAGGCTGAAGGACTGAAAAGGATTCCTTAGGTGAATGAGAGGTACTAGGGAAATCACAGAGAGAAGGAAATTTGGGAAAGTGATCCCATGAATTTGCTTATGAACCCTTGGGCTAATCTGAAGCTGCCATGCCTAGGTCTGTTTCTTACAAGCATACTGAAGACATTGAGAACTGAAATAATAGACCCCTTCAACATCCCAGACTGAATTACTGGGAACAATCATGGAATAGATCCAAATAATAGTACAAAGACTGAAAAGTTTGAAAACTGAGCTTAAAGAGAATACAACTCCTAAAAAGTGAGTCAGAATTTGTACCCTGAACTTAAATTAATCACAATTACTTACAAAAACAAAAATTTCATTATTTTCATAAGATTTATACAAGGCCCAGAATCTCAAAATAAAATGTCCGGGGTATGATTTATATGCTTGATATATGAAGAACCATAGAAATCTCATTTGTGTAGGAAAAGGCAATTAATAGACACCAAAGCCAAGATGATAGAGATGTTAGAATTATCTGACAAAGACATTACACACTTATTATAGCAATGCTCAAACAAGTAAGGCCAAAAGCTCTCTAAGATAATGGGACAAAAGTAAGTTTCAGTAAAGAAATAGAAGAAAAGAACCAAATTTAAATTTCAGAAATGAAAAACCATAATTACCAAAAAAAAAAAAAAAAAATTTACTGGTATACTCTAGGGCAGAATAGAAATGATAGAAGATAGAATCCCTGAACTTGAAGATTATCTATAAAAATTATACTATGTATATACTAGATAAATAATTTTAAAATAGGGGCAGATCCTTAGACATTTGTGGAATAATATCAAAAAATTCTAAGGTTTGGGTTATTAGAGTTCCAGAAGAAGAGGAGAAAAAGTGTGGTGCTGAAAATATTTGAAGACACATAGCTGAAAACTTTCCAAATTTGACAGAAGACCTACAAGTTCAAGAAGCTTAGTGTAACTCAACTGGGGTCGGAGGAGAAAAGATAGACGTTTAAAATGAAACGATATTACGTATAGAGAAGCAATAATGCAATTGACTTCAGTTTTCAAAGGAGAAAAACATGGAGACAAGAAAAAAGTTCCACAACATAATTAAAGTACCTTGGGGAGGTGGAGGAGACACGTTAATCCAGAAATCTGTGTTCAGTAAAAATATTTTTCATGAATGAAAGTGAAATAAAGCTATCCTAGATGAAAGTAAATTTGGAGAAATTAATGCCAGCAACATTTGCCCTTTGGCATCAGCATGAGTAGCTGCTTCTAAGAACCCGAATCAGATATGAACAGAGAAAGCCATCCTGAAATATATATGCACCTTTGCATGTCCCCCTAGCTTATGGACACTAAATCCCTGGGAATCCTTTGAAGTTCCATTTGCACAAACCCAAACAGGTTTATGGAAAGGAGTTTCCTATTCTTCCCAGGAGATAGTTCACTATCATTGATAGTGCCAATGGACTCAAGGTCCTACTTGTTGACAGCAAGATAGACTGCAATTTTTGATTGCTGGTGGTTGGAATGTCATTCACTGTGTTGGGGTAAAGAGCTCCCTGTGGTACCAAGCAATTCTAGTATAAAAGATGGCACAAAAGAGACTAGAGCCAGTGACTGAGAGGGGAGAATGCAGTGGCCATTTTGTAGCTTCTATTACAAAGTGTAAATCGTGAACTCATTGGATTGAAGATACATGGGCAGAAAAAGTGCTCGTGTAAGCACACACCCCAGTCACAGTCTCGGCTTCCCCCGTTAAGCGTGCTCAGGCTCAACATGCAAGCCTCAGGCTGGCTTTGCTACTGAATAGAAGTCTGGTCAGTGGGGCAGCTCTCAGATCTACCAAGACCATAGACCTCTAAGGACTAGACAAGTCATACCTCCTGTGTCCCACCTTCCGTGAGGTAAATAGTAGCATTTTGGTGACAGTATTTAGTTTCCAAAGTTACACAATAGTAGCGGCCTGTAACTATTTAAGGAGGTAGAGGGAGGATCAATTCTTTGTTGATTTATAAAGGAAACTATAGGAAAATGGCAAACTGGGTTTTAAAATGCATATAGCTACCTAACTGCGGGCTCTGCTTCTAGCCATTATAGTGGGTCAGAGTCTCCTTTAAGCCTATGACTTCTACTGATTCTAGTTGTTCTTAATCTCTGAGAAGCTTATTTTTCTGTATATGCCTCTTTGCAAATGTCAGACAGGTTTCAGTGCAGAAAGATCCACCCAACAGAATGGGTCACCACTTATTATCCATTTTGAACCACAACACCACTGACTCTGGAGACAAGACCTATATGTAGATAAAACTCAAAATTGGAATAGGGATTGAGGACCATTCTGGGATCTCCAAGAAGGCTCTACATCCTCTAGGGTACAATGGGATCCTGCAGGGAGGGGGCTGAAGTGGGGTTGGCTCCATCAGAGCCCATAATATGCACACCTTGAGTAAGCTGTCACTGGCCCTTACATTCAAGCTAATCATAATATACACATGGAAAAGAAAAAACTAGAATAACCAAAGTAATATTGAAAATAATAAAAAAATATTTGAGGGCTCACACTCCCTGGACCCAAGGATTATTGTAAAGCTACTTTAAGTCAGTGCAGTAGGGGCAAAAGAATAGCAGCAGAGTAAAGAGTTCAGATATAGACCCACACAACCATGGTCAATTGATTATTGACAAAGGAATGAAGCTAACTTATTCAACAAAAGAATAATTGGGGGGGTGGGACAAGATGGCAGAAAAGTAGGATCCCCAAGTCACCTGTCCCCCACCAAATTACGTAGATAACTTTCAAATCATCCTGAAAACCTACCAATTCAGCCTGAGATTTAAAGAGAGAACAGCGGGAACGCTACAGAGAAAAGAGTTTGTGCTTCTAACAAGCCACTCTGCACTGAGCAAAATGACTAGAAAGAAGAACTCACCACAAAAGAAAGAATCAGAAACAGTACTCTCTACCACAGAGTTACAGAATTTGGATTACATTCGATGTCAGAAAGTCAGTTCAGAAGCACAATTATAAAGCTACTGGTGGCTCTGGAAAAAAGCATAAAGGATTCAAGAGACTTCATGAGTACAGAATTTAGATCTAATCAGGCTGAAATTAAAAATCAATTAAATGAGATGCAATCCAAACTGGAGGTCCTAATGATGAGGATTAATGAGATAGAAGAATCCATCATAATCCTACAGAAGAACACGGGCAACACTCTTTTTTAACTTGGCCACAGCAATTTCTTTTAAGAGACATCTATGAAGGCAAGGGAAACAAAAGCAAAAATGAATTATTGGGACTTAATCAAGATAAAAGGCTCTGCACAGCTAAAGAAACAGTCAACAAAACTAAAAGACAACCTACAGAATGGGAGAAGATACTTGCAAATGACATATCAGATAAAAGGCTAGTATCCAAGATCTAGAAAGAACTTATTAAACTCAATACCCAAGAAACAAACAATCCAATCATGAAATAGGCAAAAGACATGATCATAAATTTTACCAAAGAAGACATAGAAATGGCCAACAAGCACATGAGAAAATGCTCCACATCACTTGCCATCAGGGAAATACAAATCAAAACCACAATGAGATACCACCTTACACCAGTGAGAATGGGGAAAATTAACAAGACAGGAAACAACAAATATTGGAGAGAATGTGGAGAAAGGGGAACCCTCTTGCACTGTTGGTCGGAATGTGAACTGGTACAGCCACTCCGAAAGCTGTGTGGAGGTTCCTCAAAGAGTTAAAAATAGACCTGCCATACAACCCAGCAATTGCACTGCTGGGGATTTACCCCAATGATACAGATGCAGTGAAACGCTGGGACACCTGCACCCCAATGTTTATAGCAGCAATGTCCACAATAGCCAAACTGTGGAAGGATCCTCGGTGTCCACTGAAAGATGAATGGATAAAGAAGATGTGGACTATGGATACAATGGAATATTACTCAGCCATTAGAAATGACAAATACCCACCATTTGCTTCAACGTGGATGGACCTGGAGGGTATTATACTGAGTGAAGCAAGTCAATCGGAGAAGGACAAACATTATATGGTCTCATTCACTTGAGGAATATAAAAATAGTGAAAGGGAACAAAGGGGAAAGGAGAGAAAAGTGAGTGGGAAATATCAGTGAGGGTGACAGAACATGAGAGACACCTTACTCTGGGAAACAAATAAGGGGTGGTGGAAAGGGAGCTGGGCGGGGGGTTGGGGTGACTGGATGATGGGCACTGAGGGGGGCACTTGACGGGATGAGCACTGGGTGTTATGCTATATGTTGGCAAATTGAACTCCAATAAAAAATCATTATTGAAAAAGGATAATCATTCAACAAATGATCCTGGGACAACTGGACATCCAGAAACAGAGGAAAAATGAATCTACAAACAGACTTCACAACATATGTGGAAGTAAAAATAACTCAAAATAGATCTTTACTGAATGTAAAGCCTAGATTTATGAAACTTCTAGAAGAAAACAGGAGGATATCTTTGAGACCTTGGGTTAGGTAGAAAAGTCTTACATATGAGATCAAAAGCAAACCTATAAAATAAAAATGGAAAAATTTGTCCTTGCCAAAATTTAGAAATATAGGTTCTTTGAAAGACAGTGATTTGAGAATAAACAGACAAGCTACAACTAGGAGAAAATATTTGCAAAACACATGTCTGACAAAAGGATTGTTTCCAGAATGTATAAATGACTTTCAAAACTCAATAGTAAGAAAACAACCTGATTTAAAAATGGGCAAAAGATTTGAACAGACATTTCAACAATGAAGAACTTCAACAATGAAGATATATGAATATTGAATAAGCACAAAGAATGATGGTCAATGATCGTTAGTCAATAGGAAAACAAACTAAAATACTACAACTACTTTGGAAAATATTTTTCCAGTTTCTTATAAAGTTAAAAATGCACTCATCATATTACTCATAAGTATTTACCAAAGAGAAATGAAAACATATGTTCACACCAAAACCTTTACACAAATATTTATAGCATCTTTATTCATAATTACCAAAAACTGGAAACAACTCAAATGTTCTTTAACTACTGAATAGATAAACAAGGGTTGATATATCCTTATGAAGAATACTCCTCAGTAATAAAAGTGAGCAAAGTACTTATGTAAGCAACCACAAGGTTAATATTAAATGCGTTATGCCAAATGAAGGAAACCTGACTTAAAAGATCACTTACTGCATAGGATTTCTATTATATGACCTTCTCAGAAAGGAAAAGCCACAGGGACTCAAAAAAAGTTTAGTGATTTACAAATATGAAAGGTGAATTGACTGCAAAGTAAACAAAATGTAGGCAAATGATGAATTTGTTTTATATTTGGTTTTGGTGGTAGTTACACACCTCTATGTATTTGTCAAAGCTCCATGAAGTTTACATGGAAGAGAATGAATTGTACTTATGTAAATCATGCCTCAAAAAACTGATCTACACATATTTTTTTTTAAAACTGCTGCTTTGACGTTGAATCAGACTTCTTAAACACTGAGTTGAACTGAGGTAACTATTACTGTAATATGCATTCACAATAATACAGCCATACTAGGCTCATGAGCATCATTTTAGGCAAAAATAAAAGAAAAAAATTCATCGGGCAGGGAGAAGCAGGAGGTCATCATATATCACTGACCTGTAAGCACTGGCTTCCATAACAGCCCAGTAATCTATAAGAAGGCATTAACCATGTGATAAGGGAGTCAATTAGGTGGAGAAATTTTCACTACACACCAGATATTTGCCTTGCTTTATAAAAATTTTAATGCTGTCACGAAATTATTTTGTCTCATACTGAAGTTCTTCAGTTGTCAACAGGGAGAGCCTGGCTGGATTAAAGTTGGAACACATTTGCTCCCTGCTTTCTTAAAGCCAAGCATAAGACTAAGTGCTTTAGCTATCAAAAAAGTATAACTTTCAGCAAAGCTTGGTATAGTTGTCTGATATATTGAAGTTTTGAATACATTGAATCTGAAACACCGGCATTATTTCTCTTTATGATTTACTTCGAACATACAGAGCCAGAATCCAGCTATGGATTCAGCAAATTGTCTCTTAAAATACCTCATCATTTTCTTGTCTTAATGAAGCTTATAAAGACAAGGCTCTTAAAAATTATTTCAAAGAAAATATCCAAATCCAATCATCCTTCAAAGAAAATATCCAAATCCAATCTCTGCAGGATGAATTCAGGCAATATTTTCCTGATGTTGCTCCTGAAAATGCCATTTAGAAGGTTACGACGAAGGCTTTTCTTACTTATGTTGAGTCATTGCCAGGTTTTAAGAGGGATTTTAGAATTTAAATTTGATGTAGCTGTCAAAAAGAATATATGGAATGTCACTTTGGATATTTTGGGGGCAAAATATCTCTCTGTTTGTCACAAGAGAAGAGGATTTGAGTGTCATCTGTTTTCATCAGCATATATTTGCAAAGTTGTATTTTTTTTCCTGTACGTTTACTTCTGAAAGCAAAGTAGCACAGTTGGCTCAGTAGTAGTCATTAGTGCCATGGCCAGATTTTCTGGTTCTTTGTTTTTTAGCATATGATAGGATTAATACTTCCTGCCTCCTTTTTGCTTGAGTGTGGGGTATGGGAATAGTTTTGGCTAGTTATGAATGGAAAAGAGACATGACCCTTGCAGGCTGAACATTTAATGCCAAAATGAGATACCCCAGAACTCTTTCTGACTGCCTTGGCCCCCAGCTGTATTCATTTTCTTAGGGTTACCATAACAAATTACCATAAATTGGGGAACAACAGGAATTTATTCCCTCACAGTTTAGGAGGCCAGAAGTAAAAAATAAAAAATAAAAAAATAAATCAAGGTGTCCGTAGGGCTGGTTCTTTCTGGAGGCTCTAAGGGAGAAACCATCCTATGCTTCTCTCTTAACTTCTGTTGGTTGTGGACAAGTCTTGGCATTCCTGGCCTTGTAGATACAGAACTCTAATTTCTGCCTCCATCTTCACATCACTCTCTCTCTGTGTTTATATATCCATTTTTCTTTTTCTTTTTTTAAGATTTTATTTATTTGAGAGAGAGTGAAAGCTAGAGAGATCACAGAAGGAGAGGGGGAGACAGACTCCCCTACTGAGCAGGGAGCCCGATGCAGGACTCAATCCCAGGACCCTGAGATCATGACCTGAACTGAAGGCAGACCCTTAACTGACTGAGCCACCTAAGCACCTCTCTACTTCTTTTCTTAAAGAATAGTAGTCATTGGGTTTATGGCTTACCCGAAGTCCGGGATGATTTTATCTTGATATCCTTAACTAATTATATCTGCCAAGGTCCTATTTTCAAATATGGTCACATTCTGAGGTTCCAGGTGGACATGGATTTTTGGAGAATACTATTCAACTAAATATACCAGCGATGGTCCAGACACTTTATGCTCCATCACCCTGGGATCCAGTGAAGATAGCATAGAGAAGAGCCTAAGCCAACCTAAAATGGACAAATAGCATAAATAAGAAAGAAATCTGTGCCACAGCAAGTCATTGAGATTTCGGGGATTATTTATTACCATAGCATTCCCAGATACACACAGGTGTGATGTTGAAAGTGACCTGTTTAGTGTTTAACTCTCCATCTTTAATGATAAAAAAATGTCTCTTGGAAACAAACTCAGTGGTCATTTTAACATCAAATAATTAAAGTAAAAATGGTGGGCTTTTTTTGGAATAAAATATATATTCATATTTCTTCTAAGATCACCCTTACTTTGATATTTTTATCACAATGTTGAATTTATTTTGACATATAAGCTTAAAACTTACTTTAAATTATCTGAAGGATACTTGGGTTAAAAAAAATGACTAGTACTAGCTTATAGAGGTTAATGTTTTCTTATTAGGAAAGTTAAAAAGTACTCTGGGTAAATGAACTTGTTATTCAAAGGTTATCTATCATTTAAAAAAAAGTCAATCAAAATTCATGTATTTCTTTTAACATAAGAAAATGACACACAAAGTCACTAGAAAAAAAGAATAGTCAAAATAGTTTATTCTTTTAACTACTTTCTTTTGAGTTTAATATACAAGTGTCATATTTATTTTTTTGAGTCTATCTCTCATATAGGTCTGTAATTTCCTGAGTTGTCTTTTTAAGAATTTTATTTTGCTTTCTTCATCGACTGAATGAGGATATTTGGATTTTTCCCCCCAGTGCTCTGAAACAGTTTTAATATCACAGGAAATGCATTTTGGGGGGCATTTCTTGTTTGTTTGTTTTTAAGTTTGATGGAAATATTTCATACATCATCTGGATATGATCTTTATTAAAGGTGGTGGTGTTTAACAAATTTCTTAATTTATATATTATTGATCTACTTGTACTTTTTTATTTTCTTAAGCCAATATTGGTAATAGAGCATTTTCCTTGAAGATAGAGCTTTTCAGTAAGATTTTAATATGACCATAAATCTCTGTATCAGACGTACATATTTTAATATGTATGTATGTATGTAAAGTTATAGTATTATGATTGTAACTAAAACATATTCTTTATATGCTTACAGTCCTTCTCTTACTCCTAGTGATGTATATTCTTGTTCTTAACTATTTCTTAGTTTTTATTTGGCTTTTATTATGGCTTTTCCCGACTAAACCCATTCCACTGTTCCCTGTTTTTCGCTTCAGATATATATGTATATGTATATGTATATGTATATGTATATGTATATGTATATTTAGATAGATACAGATATATGGTGTCACTCTGACTTTGGTTGTGTTTCTTGCTTTCTCCTGTGGTCCCTCTCACACACACTAACTAGGTCAATGCTCAATTTGCATCTAAGAACTTGGAGGTTGGGAAACCTTTCTTTCAATTTCTGCTTTACTGCCACTAAATTTTTGCAGTTTTCTAACATATTCTGTTTCCTTTTGCTGTTAAAATTTACTCACTGGAAGGGCTGTGGGTGAAGGGGACAAGAGAGTTAAACACACAGGCTGAATTCACTGCTCTAAGTCAGAACTCCCTCTCCTTGATTTTGAATGATTACTTCATGTTTCTCATGGTTCCAATCAACTGCCTGGTGCATAGTAAGCCCTTAAGGTAATAGGTATTGGTGGACTTTTAGCAGGTTGAAAACAAGCACGTTGTACAAGAGAGAGAATCTATTAGAATATTGTGATAAGCCTTAAAATTTAAAAATTAGTTTTTTCTGTCATTTGGCAAATATTCATGAGACATACCTCATTTCAGCCCATATATGTTGCACAAAATAATACAATGGCATGGTTCCTGTCATTGAGGTTTTTGTTTATTAAGTAGGCTCCACATCCAGGGTGGAGCCCAATGAGAGGCTTGAACTCAAGACCCTGAGATTGACATTTGAGCTGAGATCAACAGTCTTACGCCCAACCAGCAGAGTCACCCAGGCACCCCTCATTGAAGTTCTTATAACCTTTTGAGTCTCTACTCTCATTCAGCTCCTGATACTATACTTCTTAACACAATAAATACTATTCTACATCGCTGTACTTCACAATTATAAATCCCTTGATAATTTTCAAGGCACTTTCTCTGATATTGGTATCTCCTTTGGTCACACAACTAGATGAGATGATAAGGGATCTAAATTCAAGGTAGCCACAAGGGCCAAATATGTTATCATCTCTCTCTCTTTAATCAAGATTGAGAGGACCAGAGATGTAATTAATTTGGGAAATTTACTGAGTGTACAGAGCTTTGAACACAGTTTATTTATCAGGCAGCCACATTTACACCCTAACTCATATGAAGAGCCCTGAATGCACGTCAACATCAATTAAATGTGGTGAGGTGTATATACAGTTTATCAATTGCCTAGATCCTCAACTATCATAAATCCTATGAAGAAAAGAGGATGAAACTCTGGCAGAATAGTAAAGGATGTTGTTATTTTGGAAAAAAGAAAATTCGGTATACCCAAAGGTGGTTATCATAGATGAATCAGACCAGAAACTAGAACAGTGAAAGGGAAAAAATGTGGAGAAAATATAAAAACTGGAAGAAAAGTGAAAATTCACATACCCATTCAGCTTTGTGCATTCCTGGGTGATTGACATTTAGTGATAATCCAGGTGGCCAGCTAAGGTGTTCCTCTGTCACCAGGCTTTTGCGGTCTTGTAAATGGTGGTCTGCAAGCCACTTTACAGCAAAATTAGATTAAACCTGGGCCATTCCTAACTGCTGGCATAATCAAGTAATATTTGCCACTAGGCATAAAATGAGTGGAGTCCTTGAGGATTTTTTATTCATTTGCTGTGGTTTCTTAAAAAATGCAAAATGAATTGCTGAGAAGATGCTAAATTTATTTGCAACTCTAAAAATTTATCACTTTCTACAGACAGATGATGAAAAGCTTAACCACAGCTTACCTAAGAAGTTGGAACACCTGGGCTTTAGGCAACACGGAAACTTCCTCTGAATCCAGAGGGATAATTTATAATTCATCTGAAGGACCTCAATGCCTAATTGAAAAAAAAAAGATTTAATAATGTGGAATAAGAAATAATATGAAGGACTAGGGAATGTTGTAATCATCACCCATTCTACTATGTGGGAAATAGAGAATAATCTAGTTTAATTGTGTGGAATGTAGATTTAAAAGAGAGCCCACATAAATGAAATGAAAGATTTATTCCTTATCACCTCTTGATAAGTGATTTCTGAATCCCCCCTCTAATGCTTTGTCATCAACGAATAATAAAGACATTTAAAATAAATCAATATTGGGGCACCTGGGTAGCTCGGTCGGTTAAGGGTCTGATTCTTGATCTCAGCTCAGGTCTTGATCTCAGAGTCGTGAGTTCAAACTCCTCACTGGGCTCCATGCTGGGCATAGAGCCTACTTAAAAGTAAATAAGTAAGTAAGTAAATAAATAAACAAATAAAATTAATGTTCTGAATCTACACAGGAATTAAGACCTGTCTACATTCCAAATATGCACAATCTTTTCATAGTGCCAAAAATAAAGATGAGACCTAAGGTTATTAATCAAGTATTATGTGCCAGGTACTGTTCTAAACAATTTATATTTCATCTAATTAGATTTCATCTAATTATTCCCATAAAATACACTTTCCAGCTTCTCAGGTCCATTGGGATTCTGCATCTTTCAGTGCTGCTTTCTTGTGCAAAATCAGTATACACAAATGGATGATCAACATTCCTCTACTGCTTCTTTTTTCTCTGGTGCTTCATACACACTATTTTGTTTAATCTTTACAACAAGCCTATGTGGAATGTACCATTTTTTCAGATGAGAAAACTGGGCTCAGAGAGATGGAGTAACTTGTCTGTAGCCTCACAGCACAGCACTGGTGAACACAGGATTCAAACCCCAGCAGTCTGTCTCCAGAACTAGTGCTCTTGAGACGATATTAAGTTGCTTTCATGCCATGAAGGAGGATTATTGCCAGTATTCATTCTCAAAATTATCCACTATGAGATCAAAGTGAGAAAAGCATAATGCTTGGCATAATAACTCCATTGAGCTCAGAATCAGTCACAGAATCATTAAAACAGCAGCCTATTCTCACACCTCAGCTGCTTAACTGTCCCCGAGGTTCCAAATGTCTACTCTCTAGCAGAAGTGATATTTCACAGGATGGTGTGTGTTTAGCTGAGCTTTTAAAGAAACTTCAGCTAGCTTATCCAAAGGGACAAAATAGCACTGCGTTTTTAAACAGAAAATATTAACACATTTCACCAGCAGGAATATAACTGCTATTCTATTGTGTGATTGTAATGTTTTCATAAAGTGTTATTATTAGTTAGCCATCTTAAAAGTCACAGAAAGACCTGGCAACAAAGGTAGGGAGATAAATTAAAAATTGCTATTCTCAATAAATTACTTGGGCAAATCCTCTGGAGGGGAAAGGGCAACGAAACTGGAGCTTGGTACTTTGATGTTTCTTCCTCATTTTTCCTCATTATGTCTTTAGTACAACACTCCATGAGGACCAAAGATCAATTTCATGGTTCAAAAACTCGGAAACAACCCTCCCCAAACATCTATGCTCTAATGAGCAGTACCATAGGGAAGCACCTCACTTTACCCAACATTACATTATGGAAAGACAACATAAAACCAAAACTGATTTGGGGGATGATTTTGTGTGTGTGTGTGTGTGTGTGTGTGTGTGTGTGTGTGGTGAACATTATTCTATATAATTAAATACAGCTCTTCTATGTGAAACCTTTCCATATCCCTTGTCCATGTTTCTAGGGTTGTTCTATTCTGTTATTGATCTATTGGAAATCTTCATATATTATGGATATCTGTGCTTTGCATATATCAGCAATTTTGTTATCAATGTGTTGATACTCTCTATATTTTTCAGTGTCTTTTCTGTAGAGACTTTAATTTTTATGTAATAAATTTGTTCTCTTACTTTAGAATTTCTCAGTGTTTTTGTTTTGTGTAAGGATTCCACTCTCCAAGATTATCTAAACAGCTTTTTTGGTGTGCTTCTCATAATTTATCTGTGTCAGGCAGGATGAATCAGTGACACTATAGTAAAATGCCATCTATAGATTTCAAGAACTTTACACAACAAGGTATTTTGCTCCTGTTACATGTCCAATACAGGTTAGGAAGGGATCTCGGTTCATCATGGGGTGACAAAGGTTTCAACTCCACTATCTCCCTCATCTCCATAAGGCTTATTCTTACAATAATCGGAACTATAATCTGTTCCATTCTCACAAAACGTCCATAGTCCTATTCTCCTTACCTTGCTTAATGAGTATTTTTTTAAAAGATTTTACTATAGAACTTATTTTATATATATAAATCTTTATTTAGCCTATTTTTCCTCTTTCACTACTATCAACACCAAAAAGCTTAGGTCTCTAAGAACACAGAATATTTTGTTTGGTATGTGTGTATATTTTCCATTGGTGCTCTGTGAGTCTTTAAACAGGACATGGCACACAGAATGTGCCCAGCAAGTATTTTTTTAATTATTTAATGAAATGTCATAAGTCAATAAGAGAAAAATGTAGACAACCCTAATGAAAAATTACTGGTAAAAGTTTGAGCAGGAAATTCACAAAGAAGTAAATCCAAATGACTAATAAACTGAAAAAGATGCTTAGTTTCATTTTTAATCAAATTCTAGTTTAAGACAGAATGAAATAATTTTACATATACACAGATTAAAGTTTAAAACTTTGATAATCCACCCAGGCACCTGGGTGGCTCAGTCAGTTGAGCATCCGCTTTTGGCTCTGATCATGATCTCAAGGTCCTGGGATCCAGCTCTGCATCAGGCTCCTTGCTCAGCAGAGAGCCTGCTTCTCCCACTCCCTCTGCTGCTCCCTCTGCTTGTGCTCTCTTGCTCTGTCTCTCTGTCAAATAAATTAATTTAAAAAAATAAAACTTTGATAATCCAGATGATGGCAAGGATGTAAAACAACAAAGTTTCTCATATACTTCTAGAGGAAGTATAAGTTGGTCCAAGTACTTTGAAAATAGTTTGGCATGGCCTAGTAAAGTGGAAAATATGAATATATCACTTTTGGGAATATAACAAAATTTTACACATATACATAGATGTTATTACAAAAATGTTAATGCAGCACTATTTGTAAGACAAATTTATTTATTTTAAGATTTTATTTATTCATGAAAGACACAGAGAAAGAGGCAGAGACATAGTCAGATATTTTCTATAAAATAAAGAAATAAATGATATCCATCAAATTAATTTATCGATATTCTTGTGGAGAGAAATTCTAAGGTACTAGCAATGTTTGTTCTTTTTTTTTTATGTTTGTTCTTAATTAGGGTGCTGCTTACATGAGTATTCACCTATAATTATTCTTAAAATGTTATTTTAAATTATTCTCAAAATGTATATTTCATACATTCTCTTTATATTTTTTAAAAAAGTTATTCTCATTAATTTTCCAGCACTTTGTTCATATTACTTTGTTTTTCTCTTAGCATCCCATATTGCCAGATGCTCAGCCAGGGTCAGAGGAGCTGTTTTCCAGTCCTTTAACTAATAACTTACTGAATTCCCCACTTCTGGCTCTTGCTCCTATTTCCTGCTGCCTCTTATATTTTGTTATTCTAGGATTTGTTGAGAGAAAACTTTCCTTTTCATCTGTCACATGTCAAGCATGTCTTGGGTTTTAGTTTCTTAATCATATCTTTTTATTGTCTGTAAATTCCTTATTTTGGCATGTGGACAGAAATTTCCTCAATTTCCTAGTACTGTTAGGTTGTAACTTTTTTCTTTTGAAATTTTTGGAGTTTGGATTATTCTTTTGGATTATTTCTTTCAGATTTTGAGGAAGAAAGGAGGTAATGTTGATTCTCAAAATCTTGATTCAGAAGCCTCTTATTATGGGATATTTTAAGACATTTTAGAAAATCTTCACGTTCATTTAAAAATAATCTTTAACAAGCAATGATCCTCAATCTGAGATGTAGATTTTTCTAGCAGCCCAAAATAATCCATTGGGAACTCTGTTTAGCAGTTAATGATATTTTAATGAGCTGTGGAAATTTTAACTCTGAATACACATTATAATTACCTAGGAACGTTTTAAAAATACTAGTGACCACAGTCCAACCCACACCAATTAAATCGGAATTCCTATAGGTAGAGCCCTGGAATATCTATTTAAGAAGCAAATGAAAAATTATTTAATGTACACTAGGATTAAAAATCATTATTCTAGTGGGTGAGATAAAAGCATAAATGAAAATTTATAGAATAAGAAATTATAAGACAAAATTCCATTAGTATTTAGTATTTAGTATTTAGTATTTAGAGTCTGCAGGAATGAATGTTAATACTTATACCAACAACAGTTATGCCAATACTTCAGTCATGAGTCAGTGACCCATTTTCCCATCCTATATTTCCAGGGGAGGACCAATTTCTCCTATTTCACCCTCTTGGACATTTAAGGTTTCTCTGTTCTCCTGGGGCTTTGGTTATTTGAAGGGAATCTCTGCTCTGTACATTAATGATCAGATGAGGATATTTTATCCATATTTTTACTCTAAGATTTATTTTCTGGAGATTATCTGTTACTCTTATTTGGGCAAAATTCTTAAAATTACCTTAGCTCTGGCTTACACATGTAAACTCCATTCTACAATTTACAAGCAGTTTATGCTCTTGAAATCCTATTGGAATGGGTCTTTCTTGAAACTCCTAATACAGAAATGAAAACAGACTACTGAATTATTCTTACAAATTACTGATGGTCATTTCTGCTTTTCACTGACTCCTTCTATTCCTTTTTTTGTCCCCTTTTTTGCTTCCAGCCTCTACTGTCAGCCTTAATGGCCTTCCTGAGGAAGAGCTAGGATTTGCCTTATTAAACTGTAGTCAGGCTTTAAACCCAGCCCATAACTGGTCTTTTCTGGTCCTTACCTGATGCTTTCAGCTGGGTTCCCTTGGCCCATGCTTAGTATCACCCCTACCCTCTGACTTATCATTCACCTTGATTTTTCTGGTTTGAGTTTCTGCACTGAAGAGTAACTGTTTCCCAGACTGATCCCTCAAAACTTTTCTACACTTTTTAGGCTTTCCATACCCAGTTCTGGTCTTCTAGGTTCCAGTGTATGACCTTGAATGGCCCTAGTAATGCTCTAACAAGACTTCTCTGGCCCACCCCAAGGCATGCATCCTTCTGTTCTCTGAAAAAAGAGACTGGCTGCATGGAAGCCCCAGGAATGTCATGCTTAAGCCTAGAAATGTCCCTTTCCATCAGGCATTCCCCCATTATTCCCTGTTCTTTTTTTTCCAAGTTTTTTATTTTAGTACAGTTGACACACAATGTTACATTAGCTTCAGGTGTACCACAGAGTAATTCAACATCTCTATACTTCTATGTTATGCTATGCTCACCACACTGTGGCTACCATTTGTCACTAATCAATGTTATTATAATACCATTGACTGTATTCCCTACATTGTGCTTTTTATTCTTGTGATATACTCATTCCATAAATAGAAGCCTATATCTCCCACAAAAATATGGAACACTTCATGAATTTGTGTGTCATCCTTGCACAGGGGCCATGCTAATCTTCTCTATATTGTTTTGATTTTAGTATCTGTGCTGACAAAGAGAACACAAATACTCCCCATTCTTAGAGAATGAACACCTTTCCTACACCTCTATGTCATATTTGATATGATATCATATATGTCCTTATCATATTTGCCAGTTTTGTTAGCATCTCACATGTTAAATGTTTAATAAACACATATCAAATGTATGACTGAGTGAGTGAATGAATGAATGATTTGGGGTAAGTGTCAATCCATGTTGCCTCCATATAAATGTGCTTGGAAGTACCAAGATAAAAATGGCATAATCTTTTCCCTGAAGGAAACTCCTGGTAGTTGTAGAAATAGAAAATATATGAGCCCCAATATCCCAGACCTCATGTACATGTAGCTACAATATAAGATCATAATTCTTTTTCATACGCTGATTATGATGGTACAAGAAAACTTTTGTGTGCTCATTCTCTCATCCTCTTCCTCCCTTTCCTCCTCCTCCCCTTCCTCCACATGCAGCTGCCCTCTGCTACCCTCCTTCACTCTTCTCTGCTATAAGAAGAGGGAACACTACTCGAGGACCAGAAAACTGGTCTCTGCATTACTTTTCTGACAGATGAGCACAGCACTTCTCTAATTTTCTATGTCTCTGAGACCAAATTGTAACCATTAATAACATTTTACGGAATAGTCAAATAATGGAAAGGCAATAAACAACACATAGAATAACTACAATGCAAGCACAGAGCTATCCTAGAATCCTTTCTAGGCTGTTTTGCTGTCTTTCTAGTATGTTTCTGTAAGACTTAACCCCATTTGATGGGCTCTAAGATTTTCTATGGCCAAGAATCTAGGTCATATTAAATTCAGATCTAAGGCTTATTTACCTACATCTTTACTTCTTTACCCAAGACTAACTTTTTACAAAAATACTATGTTTATTCATTCAACAAATACACATTTATTTTTAAATTTTTTAAAAATTTTATTTAAATTCAATTTGCCAACATATAGTATAACATTCAGTGCTCATCCCACCATGTGCCCTCCTTAATACCCATCACCCAGTTACCCTATCACCCACCTCCCCTTCTGCAACCCTTTGTTTGTTTCCCAAAATTAGGAGTCTCTTATGGCTTGTCTTCCTCTCTAATTTTTCCCCACTCAGTCTCCTCCCCTTCCCTTATGATCCCTTTCACGATTTCTTATATGTCACATGGATGAGACCATATGATAATTGACTTTCTCCAGCTGACTTATTTCACTCAGCATAATCCCCTCCAGTTCCATCCATGTTGATGTAGATGGTAAGTATTCGTCCTTACTGATGGTTGAGTAATATTCCATTCCAACAGATGCACATTTAGTACCTACTCCTAACATGTACCAGACACTGAATTAAACAAATATCAGAGGCTTGTCAAATAAATTCTAGCCAAGTGGAACAACAAAGAAAAATCCCTTATATACACCGTTAGACAGAGGGTGTGATAAAAGTGAGACTGTTTCTCTCGTTTGGCACTTACAGAGGATATAGCCACTTAGGTTAGTTATGAAGGGAGGGAAAATGGAACAAGAAACAGGAAAGTAAGGTGGGGCAAGGCTAATTAATTGTTCTCAGAAGTAGATGACCTGAGTGAAAAAATCTGGGAAAGTACACTCTGTGGGGTCTAGTTTAACAAGGAGAAAAGGACACTTAATAGAATCCAGGGAAACATATTCTAAGGCTTTGGGTTTAGTGTGCATAGATGCACACACACACAGACACTGTCCTTTACCCTTGGGGCTTGCAACTCCTGGTACGATATTGCAGAAAAGATTTTAACCCTTTACACAAACTAGTTGTACATTCTCTTGAGCTTATAGTCTACTGGTGATTAACAGTAGTAATTTCACTACCCAGCAGAAGCCTGGGATCCTGAAAAAAAAGATTCTGAGTACTGTTACATTGGTGCATTTCTCGAAGTCTGTATTACTTTGATCACTTCAGCATACAGAGGAAGTGACAGTGCTGTAACATGTTTTTAGAAGGGCTATTGGAATTCAGACAAGAGAGACTAAATCTGCCTGGAGAAGTCAAGAAAGGATATAGAGGAATTGTAACAGTTGACTTTGGTCTTGAAAGATTGAGAAGACATTCACTGGGCAAGAAAGAAGAGAAAAGTTATTTAAGAAGAGAAAATGACATGATCAGATCTGTGTTTTAGATAGACAGTCTCAGGATTTGGAAAAGTAAGTGACAGGATATGGGATGATAAATGAAACAGCTACTGGATCTGTGTAAGAAAAAAGAAATGGGGGGTGAAGGAAAGCATTAGCAATGGAGATAGAAGCAAACATTTTGGAGTGACATTTCAGAGATAGCCTTGACAGTGTCTAGTTTCAGAGGGGGTCTAGGAAAGAGAAAAGAACCAAAGATGGCTCTGAAATGTATTTAAGGGATGCCTGTGTGGCTCAGCGGTTGAGCATCTGCCTTTGGCTCAGGGCATGATCCTGGGGTCCAGGAATCAAGTTCTACATCAAGCTCCTTGTGGAAAGCCTGCTTCTCCCTCTATCTATCTCTCTGCCTTATCTCTGTGTCTCTCATGAATAAATAAAAATCTTAAAAAAAGAATATGGTATTGTAAAAAAAAAAACAACTTACTGACTCAAAGGATAAAGGTAAAGTTAAACTTCAAAAGAAAATGGAAATGCATAAATAGCAAACAGCAATGGCAGTGAGGTAGAGATCCTTTGAACCAAGATTTGTCATTAGTTCTCTCATCTCCAGTGGATTAATTCAGAAAAGGGCTTGTAGATTCCTTCAGAATGCATCAGTTACTTCCGACTCTTGCAGGAGGTTGGATCAGATTCTCTGCCCTAATACAGGATGTAGATGTGTTTGTCATTAGCAATGGCTCATCACCATATAATGGTGCTTAATAGCCCTGCATTGGATGTTATCAGTCTGCCTAGAGATGCTGTCTTGTTTTTAAGAGGTAATTTTAATATACAAATGATTGCCAGTTAACAATTGACCTGAATATCACAGGTGCATTTAACACATATTATAGAAAGAAAAAAAAAAAAAACTTCAAAAGTATGTGGAAAGATGCAGTGGGATCTGTTAATATACAATGAATGAAAGTGTGTTATTGAAGTCTGTGACAATTATCACATCCTTATTTCATGGCAAATTACCAATTGCTATCAGAGAAGATCACATGTGCTATTCAATTAATACAAAATGAAAACAGCTATAGGAAATGAATTTATGTATTTATTCTCATGCATTGACAGGGGATTCCAAGGTCCATAGAAAATCTGTACACCAGGATGTCTTTATGAATGGCTATAGTACTCTTAAAAACAATTTCCCTTATTTAGTGTTTAAATATTTCCAGAGAAGTAACATGGTATAATTTTAAAAATAGCAAATGAGTAAGTTAGCTCTACTGTTTGACTCAGAAGAACTGGGATCACATGAAACTTCAGCACTTTGATGTCTGCTTCTTACCTAGAGCACTGCACATCTTTCACAGCATTTCAATCCATATTAAAATTAATTTTTCCCAATGGTGTATGCCTGCTGACATTGTGATCTTTCAAATGAAGTGGTTTGTGCAATGCTTGTGCAGACAGGGTCTAACTCCTAGGAGAGAAGAAGTGTAGGAGAATATTTAATATTTGGCCAACGCCAAAAAAGTTGTCAATGATCTATCTGCAATCAGATTATAACTTTGGTTTGTATTCCACCTGTGGTCTATAGGTTTATAATACCTCTTTCTGCTTTAGCTGGAATATGGTGAATAAATGCTTAACATGGAGTCAGATTTGGAATTTTAGTTTATTTTTATCATTTACTTATTGTGTGACACGGAAAACAGTTTAACTGCTCTTAGCCCACTTTCTCCATATGTAATATGGCGAGTGGTATAGATTAAATAAAATCTTCATGAGGAAAAGTTTGCGGTAAGATAGCACTCTGGAACAGAAAAGTGCTCTACTGGTGTGCTGTTATCATTATAGATCCACATTTCAGAGACCTCTAATATTTCTTTAGTGATCCAAATAATAATAATAGTAATAATAATAATAAAAATAGCAGCAATAATTAACACAAACATGCTGGTTACTTTGTATTTGGTATTACTGCAAATGATTTCCCATACATTAGCTAATTTAATTATTATAACAACCCTAGCATCTGTGTATTATTTTCTCCACTTTATAGGCTAATCATGATAGATCAGGATAGGGACACCAAAGATCTGTTGCCAAAAATTGCACTCTTGGCCTTATTGCCTATCATAAATCTATATGTGAATGAGTATGAGGATTCCCATTAATAATATGTGGATTCCATATTTGGTGTACATATTACTTGGAAATTAGTTAAGAGCAATAAGGCTTTGGATTTGCTAGTTTAAAAATCAATGCATTTCAAAGGCATAAATGGCTTTCAAGTATAATTTCAGGTGAAGCAAAGTTAATTAGGACCTGACCTAGAATGCATGCAATTTCAATGCAAACAAAAAACAACAACAAAAAGATTACTAAAAAGAAAAAGATAAAAGAAAATATAACGGTAGGCAGATGTTTCATTAAGAAATTATTAAGGTTAGTGGCCTACTGACTTGAAAGGGAAAGAAGAGCTAATATGTACTGACTGAGTGAACACAAACCACCACACTCGGTGAGATGTTCTTCATACGTATCATACAACTTAAACTCCAATAAGAAGGTAGAATATTCACAAATCAAGATAATGGGAATTTGAGAGATTAAGTTTAGTAATTTGTTTATTAATATAGAGTGAATAAAAACAGAAAAGTCTCAAAAGACAAAAGAACCCCACTCCAGTTTACATTCACCTATTCTATGTTGAACAAATATTTATCAGACTTTTGGGGAGCCTTACACTGAACTAGGCACTGTGACCACAACTCTGATGACAGCACACAGACTCTTTTCAGGAGCTTAGGAATGAATGGGAGACAGAGCAATAAAAAGGTCATACTGTCCTGCCATATGGATAGCCAGTGTGCTAAAGAACATCTAGAAGGTAGGATTTATCCAGGCTTGAGCATTGGGGAGATTTCTGGAAGATATAATGCCTAATTTAGGAAGAAAGGCGTTGGCCCAGACTAAGATCAAAAATAACTGCCATTTTTTTTTTCTGATGAGAATTTATTTTGAGTTTGCTGCAACCCTATGACTATTGGCAGAGAGGAGATAGAGGTGGAGGGTTTGGAGTAAATCACAACATGCTTGGGGAAACTGACTTATACATCATGTTTCTGAGATGTGATGCTGAGACGTCCTCTGGACATTGCCTTTTTATTTTCTACATGCATCTCTGACTCTCTAGATGCACATTGGCTTATTCCTTCCCACCCTCCTACATACCTTTTTTTGTTCTCTACTAGCTGATTTGATTCCTGCTGTTTTTTCTATTGTCGATGAAGGACTCCCAATTAGATAGTCCCCTGCTAGCAATAATAATGCAGCCCATTCTTTTAACTCCACTAAATTCTGCTCAAGATATTAAGTTGCTCATTTTAAAAATTAAAACTTTGACACGTTTATGTGGTATCTTTCTCCATGGAATTTATTTAGACGATGGATGCTCCAAATTTTCTCTAGAGACCTTTTGACCCACTTTGAAAGTAGCTCAACACATCTGAGCCAATTTCATTTATTCAATTTTAGTATTTTCTTTGGTAATATGTAGAAAGGAAGGCAACTACCTGTTATTGAGTGGATAATCTGTACCAGGTCACTTTACTTATGTTTTTTAGGGACTCTCTGAGGTTGAGAGTTAGGTGAGAGGATCAGTCATTTGTCCAGGGTCAATCTACCAAAAGTATAGGAGTAAGGTCTGGGATCCACTCTGTCTATTTATTTATTTTTTTTTTCCACTCTGTCTATTTAAAACATTGTTCTGTCTGATCAACAAATGTATGGGCCAGCCAGTTCACCTGTTCTTGTAAAAAGTTTTACTGACACACAGTCATTCCCATTCCCATTTATTGTGGCTATTTTCAGCCTACAATGGCAAAGCTAAATAACTGTGATAGAGACTTCTATGGCTTGCCAAGCCAAAAAATATTTACCATTCATCCCTTTACGTAAAAATTTGCCAGTCTCCAAATATAGAAAGCAAATTTAATCAATGAGAATTGATTCAAATAATCAATGAGGATTTCCTACTTGCAGAAATCTTCTGGATTTTTGTATCATTCACAAGCTGTTAGAGGTAGGAATTTCATGATTCATTTATGACATTAAGATAGTTAAATACACACATACACAGAGCAAAGAATTCTTTGATTGAATTAGAGTTCCCAGAAATTTTGTTAAATTAGATTATTTTCTTAGATTCTGACTGATAAGTGTTCTGTCACATAAAACTTTGGGTTTATTTATCATCACTCTCATATGAGCATCAGTTCATATAAATACCCCAATTCAGTGTATATTCATTTCAACTGGTTGGAAAAAGATAAAAGCATGCTGAAAAGCTTAAATTTGCCCCTGCAGATCCACTCTCTATCCTACTTCGTCCTGTCCTTGCACCTTCCAGGCTGGTCTGTATGCACTTGCACCCCATCAACAACTTCCTTTGCTCTCTGGCTTCCAGGCAGGTGTGTGATCCAGGAAAATCCTGGATTGGAGGGAGGCAGGGAAGTGAGGCTGGAGATTTTATCACCCCAGCTCCCTCCCAGCAGGGTTGCCATGGGTTCCTGTGTCTCTTAACCAAAGATTCTCAGGTACTGAAAGGCAGCTCTCTGCATGAGTACTTCTGTGCTGTTCTGGAAACCATACTTTTCTTTTCATCTCTTCAGGCTTAAGACTATAAGGTAGATAAATTGTTCCTAAACTGTTATTAAACCAGGCACTTCACAATCTTTTGTGGTTCCTCCATACATTTTAAATAGTCTTTTTTATTAAATTCTCCTTGAATTATTCTGATTTCGGTGTGCCATCTGCTTTCTGCTGGGACTCTACTCACAAACTGCTGATAGCAGTAATCCAAGGTAGAACTAAAAGAAGACATTTACACATTTTGCTTGTATGTTTGTTCTCTCTGCTTACCCCTTAAACATGGTATAACTTGAGAAAATTAGACACAGAATAAATGCGTATAGAAGCATGGAAGAAAGTTTATGGGGTCTTGAGTTCTAAGGAAGTAAGAATTTCTTGGCTTCTATTTCTTGCCACTATGATTTACTGGTAAGAATATTCACATTCTGTGGGACAATCATTTCCATGACTGGAAAGATAACTCAAAAGTACAAGATGCATTGGAATGATAATGATTCATTCATTCATTCAAGAAATATTTATTGTGCATTTACTTTAGGCAAGAATTAGAATTTAGAATAACAGTAAATTTGGTGATTGAATTATTGTTTTTATGAAAACATTTTTATCATTTCTTACCTATAGCATAAACACCCTTAAAAGGAATCCTTAGCATGGAAGTATTTGAGGCTCTGTTGCTATGAAGAAATCAATAATTGTCTTTCTTCTCACCTCTCTCCTCAAATAGTCATATTCATGAGGATGTCTTAAGAAAATATGTACTTCTATCTTAAAATGAAACCCAGAATCTCTAAGACACAACTTGAAAAAAAAAAAAAAACATTCTGGTGACAGCAGTAATTAAAGTGAGAGAATCACAAGGAAATGTGAACTGCATGGCAACAAGGTGGGGAACTTCCGCCCCCAAAAAGGTAGTCCTTCCACAGGAAAACCAAACATTCTGGATTTATCTGGGAAACGTAAGAGTTACTTCATAGATGGCAGAGGACTTTTTACAAATGGGGAGAATGAATCTAATAAAATCTAGCAAATAAAAGGAATCTCAAGCTATTGATACCTACTAATACTTCATAGAGAATCTACCTAAAAATCAAACCTACTGCTATCACCTTGTTAAAAGTTGTTGAGTGGGATCCCTGGGTGGCTCAGCGGTTTACCACCTGCCTTCGGCTGGGTGCGTGATCCTGTAGTCCCAGGATCGAGTCCCACATCGGGCTCCCTGCATGGAGCCTGCTTCTCCCTCTGCCTGTGTCTCTGCCTCTCTCTGTTTCTCTCTCTCCCTCATGAATAAATAAATAAAAAGTCTTTAAAAAAAGTTGTTTAGTGATCTAGCAATAACCATTAGGTGCTGCAGCAAGATGATGACAAGCATGGACCTTGAAGGTCAGATTTTCAAAGCCTCACTCCATTATCTATTTACATTGTGAATTTAGGCAAGTTACTAACTGTAGATTTGGGGATATTCCACCCAGATGACCTTTAGAGGAAGTACTTGATGCCCAGCCACAGACAGTGTGGTCTGAAGATAACCTTTAGCTATCTATCATCTTCTTTCTAGTCAGCCTCAGGCTATAGAGACCATTTTGCCTGAGATCATGCCTTTCCTCGAGCAGCCTACACCTGGTGACCAAACGTGGCAGGGTAGTAAAGGGCTGACACTTTCGCCCAACTTGAGATGGGCAGCATTAGCTTTAGAACTTCCTGTCAAATTGGTCAAAGCTTTGCCAAGCCTGCATCCTAAGCCAACTTCTCTCTCCACCCAATCATTTTTCCTCCTTATTATCTTCACTGGTGTTGACTTCTACTAAGTGTCTGGAACCCTAAGTTCTATCTCAAGCTCTGCTTTTAGCTCGGCTGTGACAATACTGGATATGGTCTAAGAAAGCAAGTCAGATGATAATGAGCTTTTGGAACTAGATTGCTCAGCACTTGGCTGACACTGAGGACCCCAACACTGATGGTAGATGGAGCACAGAAGGGCTTTGGTTTAAGGCAAAGGTCTGTTAAAAGTTTCAACAGTGGTGAATAGGGAGGGAATATAGTGGATGGAAATGCACTGGCAGCTATAACATATTAGGCAGTTGAGATATATAGAGAAAATAGTGACCATAAGGATACTAGGGTGAGAGTTGTCTCTAAGCACTGTTGATGCACTGCTGCAGTAGTTCTCATACTTAGCATGCATCAGTCACTGAGAGAGCCTGTTAAACCATGACATGACAACATTAGAATTTGTGATTCAGTAGGTCTATAGTGGAGCTCAGAAGTTAAATTTCCAAAAATTCCTGGGTGATGCTCATTCTGCTGATTCAGAAACACTCTTCAAGAACCTCTGTTCATAGAAAGATAATAAATAACTAGGGATGAATTACAGGCCATAGAAAGCCAGAAGAGAAAAACCTGAGGGTCTTTTTGGTTATGAAGAACTTGTCATTTCTACAAGGTGAAGGGTAGAGTAAGGTGGAACTTAATTGTCAGACTAGCTGAACTCTAAAGATGGTTAAACATTCAAAGTAACTAGGTCTTAATGCCAAGGTCATATACCATGTCTGGAAAACTTGAAATCCTTGCATTGGGAATGAAAGGGGATATCCGATGGATGCACTAGAAGACTGACCTTCTCCCCGCTAAACAACTACAACATCAACAACAAAACCCCACATTTTGGTACCTATCTGGTGAATACTGTTCTATTGATCAACTTGTCAATTCCTTTCAGATTTCCAGTTCTTTCAGTTTGCTTCAATATCTGGATATAGTCCTCCAAACTTACTTCTCTAATTACTTACTCTCTTGCCTAATTTACATCACCAAAAAATGTAACCCAATTTTTTAGAATCCTATTGGAACACTAGGTTGCCTTTCCAGTGGTGCCTTTCTCCAGAATCCAAAGAAACTCTGTGACCTAAAGCCTCATGACTTGATTTAAACTCTAAAGGACTCATCCTTACAGCTGACCATGCAGGGGATGATTTCTCCCTGGACAGTCAACTGTCTGGACCACTAAGGAAGTCAGGCAAAATGCTTGGGTCATTCCTGCCCTTATAGGAGAGGTAACCAAGACTGGACGTTACCTAGAACATCAACATCCTAGTTTGAGAGCTCTAAGAAACTCATGAATGGTGTTTCATAATCAGTTTTCCTCAAAAGACTTCATGGAATTCATAGTCTGGTGAGTCTCAGGGTTCACTTCCTGGTACTTTAATTTTTATTTCTTTTTAAAGTAGTTATTTTTCAAATATTATTTATTTGAGAGAGAGCGAGAGTATGCACGAGAGAGAGTGGGGGAGGGGCAGAAAGAGAGAATCCTCAAGCAGACTCCCCAAATGTAGGGAGCCTGACTTGGGGCTCAACCTCAGGACCCATGGGATAACAACCTGAGCTGAAACCAAGAGTTGGATGCTCAATGAACTGAGCCACCCAGATGCCCCCCTGGCACTTTATTTTAACACAAGCTTTATGTTAATATTTTTACTCATTATTTTAGGCATCTCTTCTTAAAAATGCTTAATCTCCAGGACTCCAAAAACAATTTAACCTTTGTTACCACCTCTTACTAGCTGGTACAGCTGGCTTTACATGAACATCACCACCAAGTATCTTCGACTGCTACTTCTTAGACCCTGTCTTACCTCATTCTAGAAGTTTGCTATTGTTTCTGAGTTGTTTAGTGATAAAAGATATTCATCATCTTGAAGTTAAGGGGGATGGCCAGCAGTGTTGAACATTATCTGAGTCCCATGCTCATAGAAAAAAATGCAGTGGTTTAAATATTTCCCCCATCTTTTCGTTTTCCAAAATCCTCCCACCTTTTTGCATCCTGAGCAATGGCTAGCCACAAAGGAGCACCCTGTTTTCTTATATTCTTTAAAGATTTTATTTATTTATTCACGAGAGGCACAGAGAGAGAGAGAAAGAGGCAGAGACAGAGCCAGAGGGAGAAGCAGGCTCCATGCAGGAAGCCCTATGTGGGACCCGATCCCGGGACTCCAGGATCACGCCCTGGGCCGAAGGTGGTGCTAAACCGCTGAGCCACCCAGGGATCACCTGTTCTCTTATATTCTGAGATGAGACTCACCTCCTCACTTCCTCAGTGATGTTTCATAAAACTAAGTTTTCTCTGTCTTATTTGAGACACTTCTCATTAATGAATCTTCTCCCTGGTAAAGGGGCCTGAACAAAATCATCTCCTTAATTGTCCATGGCACTTTGTAATTGCACCTGCTTCTCCTTTCCTCTCCCTATCATATTTTATTTACACTCCAAACTCTATCTCAATGGCTCATTGTCTGTTCTTTGGGAAATCAAACTGTGACACTAATTTCTGTACTCAATTCCCTTACCTATACATAAGGATAGTAGTAGTATCTGTCCTGACGTCACTGATTTTTTTATAAGAATTTCTGCTATGGGGCAGAAATGGGCTCCAGCGGTTTAGCGCCAACTTCAGCGGTTGGGCTCAGCGATTTAGCGCCAACTTCAGCCCAGGGCCTGATCCTGAAGACCCAGAATCGAGTCCCGCATCAGGCTCCCTGCATGGAGCTTGCTTCTCCCTCTGCCTGTGTCTCTGCCTCTCTTTCTCTCTGTATCTCTCATGAATAAATAAATACAATCTTAAAAAAAAAAAAAAAAAGAATTCCTGCTATGGACTGAACTGTTGTTCCTCGAATGTTCTTATCTTGAAGACCCAATCCCTGATGGGACTGTGTTTGCAGATCCAGTTTATAAAATCTTTTGCATCCCTTTCCTGCCAAGACAAAAGCACACATACTCATACACATGGGCAACAATCTGAAGTACTTCTTTTTTGAGTCTCTACAGCACCCAAGACACAATTCCAACATTGCATTTGCCATACTGTAAGTGATATTGAAATTTCTTATGCATGTGTATCCTTCCTCACTGTACTATAAGTTCCTAGAATGCAGGAACCATATTGCATTTTTGATGCTTTGTAGGGTGGTGGTGCCCAATAAATAAATTAAATTTTTGCACTGAAATGTAGGCTGGACTATGTACTTTAAATAGCTGAAAATTTCACAGACATTGCAGTTCTTTTATTGTTCCAAGATTAGTGGTGATGAGATCAAGAACACACCCATGGATGAGTGCATACATTGCATGTGTATGTGCATACATACACACAACACACACCACTATCCATTTGAGAATCAAAGTCATTAGCAAGACCATTTAGAGATGTTATTCACTTTAATATTATTTTCATATGTATTACATATTTTTCCTATTGTTTATTTTGTTAAAAAAATAATCTGGGCATGGAAATGTGCCTGAGTGGTCCAGCTGAGTGTCTGACTTTTGGTTTGAGCTCAAGTCCTGATCTCAGGGTCATGAGATAGAGCTCCTTGTCAGGCTCTGTGCAGAATCTGGTTGAGACTCTGTCTCCCGTTCCTCCCTCTCTGTTTACTCTCTCTCAAACAAATAAGTAATTTTTTTTTAAAAATCTGGGCACAGAGATGCTGTTTTATAATTCCCTATGTTCTTTTTAGTAATCCACATTCTCTCAAACATTTTAGCAGTTGGGAGATTTTTAAATGTTGAAAACGTAATGTGTCGAAGGTTTAACTTTAATAATTGCACTGATTTACATGAACATGTGCTAATGGGCTGGCAAGAGGGGGGGATGAATACCTCCCTTTATCTTATGAAATGGAATTTCAGGGGGCAAATGCTACTGAAAACTTTGTTTTGTTTTGTTTTGTTTTTTGAAAACTTTGTAATATAAAATGTTCATCTGAGAGAATCCATCTTTAAACCATATGCCACAATTTTACCTCTTGACCTTCCTTTACAACAAATATGATTCTTACAACCAACAACATCAATTTGCTTATTCAGTGTTTCCAATCAAATTTTTTTTGGTTCCAAGTAATGCATGAAGGGCTGGGTTATAGCTACAAATCAGGATGGAGCCCAGAGCCCATCTGAAAGATTAATTAGACTTCAAGGTAACAAGCACTAAGAGATAAAGTATGAGGTAATACCAGTGTATACTGGAAGATTACTTCTCCTAGTGATAGGGGCTGGGGTGGAGGGAAAGGATGGGTGAAGAGAATGACATTTCCACAGTGCTCTTCGTTTGCCTTACCTGTCTACTCGTCTTTCCTGCTAAGCTGCTTTCTCCTAGTTCCTAATTTACTTTCTCTTCATATGTTCTAAATCTTCAATTAGTTTGCAGACTCCCCAAAGTCACGGGACACAGCCTCTCTTCAATTTCTGGTACCTCTAAAGGCTCTGCATACACTGGGTGCTCAATAAATTCCATCAGCTAACACTAGCCAATAATCATTGCTTGTCTCTGTTTCCCCAAAGCCTTGTTACACAACTAACCAGGTGGCATCCCTCTGGTTTACGCTCCACGCCGACTAGGAGGGCACTAAGGGAGCCATTCCAGAGCTTCACAGCAGATTAGAAGCACAGCTCCCATCACTGTTAATAAGATTTACAGAGGTAATCCGCCTGGCACGTAGAGAAACCCTGCCATTAAATAAAAAGGGCAACACCTTCAGAACAGAACAAAGTCAACTGTTTTACCTTCTAAGACATTAACATGATAATGTCACTGTTCCTCCAAGGTGCCTGGCTTGCTAATAAATACGAAGATGCCATTGGAACAAACACAAATGGGCAGACTAAGGATAGAATGTTTATTGCTGGAGAACAAAATAGACTTTCTCCCTTGACTGTTTTTCCAGTGCTCTATTCTCATTGCTAAGGGCCAGGTCTCTGGAAATTCAAGAAGGTGTAGAGACAAGAAAAAAAAAAAATCAAAAGCTTAAGGAATAGTACTTTTAGAGACTTGAAATTAGAATACCTGAAAAGGAGTAATGAAGCCTGTTGGAAATGAAGTTTATTACCAGATCAAGTAACTTGCATACTGTGCTGAAGAATTTTTAATTTTCCTGTAGGCAGTGTGTTTTATGAAGGATTTTAAGCCAGGAAGAGTCAGGGACAGACATGCGCTTCAGGAAGATTAAACTAGAATGAATGTCTTGAAATAATTCTGGATCCTCATTAATATTATAATATTTTCTTAATTTGAACTTTTATCTGAAGTCATCATTTATCCTATACATAGTAACTATGAGCCTGATCATATGAATCTCCTCCTCGAAAATCTTCATTGCTATATCAGAAGTGTGTGGTGGCCAGCAATAGAAAGTGATTCTGGGTAACGTTAGCAGTAACATTGTATCAAAAGAGAAGCTGATAAATCAGACCTCAGAGAGAACAAGAGTAAGGGCAGCTGTGGAGACCCAAGGATCAGGACTTCTCTAGAATGCTGCTTTTGGATTACTCAGCTCCAATCATAGTGCCAGTAAGGTTTTTTTGAGAATGCAAAGTAATAGCACCCCCTTCCACCAGCCACGTTGATTTAGCTTGAGTTGCTTGGCCACTCCTGGCATTAGCAGGTCAGGTTACATGATAAAAATCTCACCAGCAGAGCATGGTGTAGGGAAAGGATGCTGAACACACAAAATATGAATAAAAGATAATGAAAACAGGACAGATGTCCACCACAACCACAACCCTACAAAAGAAAGTTCACATTCTTTAGCATGACAGTCAAGACTGTCTTATGAAAGGGCTCTGTTCCTACTTTTCAAATCTTAATTTTTAGTATAGCCATCCCTGCAGAATATAATTCAGACTCATAAGACTACTTACTCCTTTTTAAATATATCACACAGTTTCATGTAGCCTTGCATTTGTTTATAATGTTCTCTCAATCTTTATTGCCCATCTTTGCCTTCTCCAAAACTCACATCTTTCTTATACTTACCAGCTTAAGTACTATTTCCACAAACCATCAGTTGTACTCAAAGAACACTACTTCTACTTCTATCTGTATTATGTCACTTATTTTCCTTTACCTTGTAATAATTTATTAATAGCAGTATCAACTAAGAACTGCACCAAAGTTTACATTTTAGAAAAATTATTATATGTCATTTCATTTGACCCTAGTAGTTATCTGTTTCATTGTACACTATCTTTTATAGGTCAAGAAATATTAGCTAGAAAGACAGTCTAAATTTATTCATCCAGTAACTGGCAAGGTTGAATCTAAATCCAATGCAGAGGAGACCTCTGTCTATTGGTCTCCCACAGTGACTACTAAAGATTTGCTACTGTAGTCAATAAATGTGTGTTGAATAAAAGAAGGAAAAAATAAAATGTCAAAACTTCTACCGAAGCATGAGAGTTCCAGATACAGAAGAAAGAGAGATCAGAAAAAGACAAATATCATATGATTTCACTCATATGTGGAATTTAAGAAACAGAGGACCAAGGGGAAGGGAAGGAAAAACAAAAGAAGATGAAATCAGAGAGGGAGACAAATCATATGAGACTCTTAACTATAGGAAACAAGCTGGGGGGTGCTTGAGAGGAACTGAGTGATGAGCATTAAGGAGGGCTTGTGATATAATGAGTTCTAGATATTATATGCAATTGATGAATCACTAAATTCTACCCCTGAAACTAATAATACACTATATGTTAATTAAAAAAAAGAAAAAAAAGGTCAGTGAAGATTACGTCATGAAGTTGGCCTTCCTCTAAAGGTAAAACTATAGATAAACCTTGGAAATTAATATTTGGGAAGATGAGGAAACAGTAATGGGAATTTATGGTAGCAGAAATCTGTAGGCTATGCCTTTTCCATGATCTGAAATGGTATATTTTCCCTGATGATTTTATAAAGACGAAATCCTTTCACATGGGGTAGTGAACTATTTAGGGGATGAGAGAAGTGTGAAGCAAGGTTGCCCTAAATGGTGATTTATCATCTACTCCCCTATCTTCCTTATCGGTTGATTCATCAGACAGATGTTGGGTCTAGCTCTGTGATCTGTGATAGACTGTGAGCTTCAGGTTTCCTCAGGCAAATTAAATTTGACGCTCAATTTAAAATCTGGGCTATAGTATAGCCAATTTTAACTGTGAGAGAGATATAGCAATGGGCATTCTGTTTAACAGGGCTTGTTTGTTTTTTTTTTAACAACTTTTTGGATCTTATTCACAATAATAGAGCATTTAATTCATATTTCACAGAATCGTACTCTTTTAGAACTAGAAGTCTTATAAATGCTTGAGGGCAAAGCATATCTTGCGGATCTTGTATCATTTACAGCAACTAAGATCCTAACCTTACTATGAGGGATCATGTGTCTAATAACCAGAGTCCAGGAGTTTTAGTCAGACAGATTTGTGTTTCATTCATAATTCTACTACTGAGTTCCTGGGTGAAATTGGGCACAGTACTTAGCCTCTTTAAGTTTCAGGTTTCCTATCTCTAAAATGAGACTAATACCCACCTCTTAAGTTATTTTAAGATTCATCAAGCTGGCATATATAATATGCTCTGCATATAGTAAGCCCTTAAAGTATCTGGGACCACTCCCTTGATACATAGGTACTCCACAAACATTTAGTGAGTTGAATCAAAATGATTTGCACAATGGCATAGCAATGTAGTCCAGTACTAGTCTGTCATTTGAGTCCTCTTGGAAGAGGACATTGAGATGGAGTGTAGGAAATTTATTGAGCAAAGGAAGACTTACAATCATAAAGCAGATCTGAAACCTATAAAAAGAAGGCAGACAAGAAGTGAGATCGAGGGAGAGCCTCAGCTTCAAGTGCAGATCTGACAGAGTCGGCCAATCCAATGGACAGTTCTAGAACAAAGATGGCCTGTGAGAGGATTCTGGCTTTGGAGGAATGATGTTTGGTTATTGGCTGAGGGCTGCCTGGGAAGAGTGTGGGCTTGGCTTAAAAGCTGAGGCAGTTCTTGAAGTTGCTAATAGCTGAAGGCTACCAGCTAACTCCATTCCCTGCAGGTGAATGACAAGATCTTTCTTGAAGAGAGATCTGAGTGGCACATCTCAAGGCTGCCACAACTAGTAACATAGTATTCTATTAGATCAAAGACCAGTTATGACCTTTAGAAGTCCATAGAATTCAAAGCTAAGAAAGACTTGGTAACTAAGAGATAAAACTTTAAAAATGAAACGACAACTTTGATGTGTATGTTCAAACTGTATTCAGAACTGTATGGGACTGAAGAAGCAAAAATGTCCATATTTCAAGACTCAAATGGATCAGAAAAGCCAGTAAGAAAAAAAGAAAGAAACTTGGATGAATATTGATACAGAGACAGAAATAGAGTAAGGAAAAAATGAGAACATGGGAGACAAAGAGAAAAAAACCACCTCAATTCTGTTTTCATAATGGCTATATGTAAACAAAATGGCGTGGTTTGGGGTCAGATAAATTGTGAGTTCATTCCCACGTCTGGTCATTCATTGATGGACATTCTACCTTGGGCAAGTTATTTAACCTTCCTGAGCAAATTTCATTATTCAATCTATTCAACTGTCATTCATCAAAACACTTATTGAATGTCTAAAATGTCTACTATATTTGACACTATAAATGATAGAATCTACTGTGGTAAACAAGGCTGCTGTGGTTCTTTATATGAAATGATCACAAAATTCTGATTATAAATGTTGATCATTATAGAGGAGGAAAAATAATAATACACAGAATGGAATTGAGATGGACTAGGGTGTGAGAAAAGATATTTATTTATGAAAATGGTGATTAAATGTGACTCAAAGGATAACAATGTTTAAATTAGATTTAAAAATGGGGGAAAACTTTTTCAGACAGAGGCAACAACATGTGTAAAGATCTTGAGGCAGGAAAGAGAAGGCCGCATTTCAGGAATTAAAAGTAGACAAGCATGACTAGCTGTAAAGTCACATGCCCTGAAAAGTGAGGCATGGGAGAGAGAAAATGGTGGAGTTCCCATCCGATAGGCTGTATTTTCTTTGTGGTGTTCAAGGCAAATTCATCAGCTGAAAGAAGTTTTTGGTAATGACATGAAAGAAAACCTGGAGAAGAAACGGAATTAGTAACAATGGGAAAAGATAGGGAAATAATTGGGAATGTCTTAAGATGACCCAGGGTAAGCATAAAACCCCATAAATATCTTTTCCTAACTTCTCTTTTCTGAGATGCTACTAATACCTTCACAGGTGGTAGTTTTCTTTGATTTAGTAATCTAACTAGACATTGTTTTGCTCAACCAACAGGTGTTTCTAGTGGTCTTTGTCACCAGTCAGCACTTTGGGCAGTTTTCCAAAGAGTGGTGATAGAAAGTGATATGTGCAAAAGAATTAAGGATGTTTGTGAAACAGAAATGTTGTGATGGATTTTTGAATCTAAAATGGAAGAGGAAGAAAATGAAGACAGTGGAGACTAAAATGCAGGGGTTTTGGGGCCCTGGGTCACTCAGTTGGTTCTTGGTTTCTGCTCAGGTCCTGATCTCAGGTTTGTGGGATTAGGCCCCACATCAAACTCCACACTCAGCACAGAGTCTGCTTGTCCCTATCCCTCTGTTCTTCCCTGCTGCTCACACTGTCTCTCTCTTTCTCCCTAAAAATAAATAAATTAATTTTTAAAAATCTTTAAAAATAACTAAATACAATGCAAAGCTTCTCAACTCTGGCATTGTTGACATTTGAGATTGGATAATTCTTTTTGTGAGAGCTGACCTATGTAGGATATTTAGCAGCATCCTTGACCTCTATCTACTAAATCACAATGTGACATCTCCAGAGATTACAATCAAAAGCATCTCCCAACATTGAGAGCAAAGCTTTGGGGGGAAAAACTGCCTCCAGTTGAGAACCACTTGGCTACAGAGAGAATGGAAGGATTGATTGGCCAGTTGCCTAAATAATGTCAAAACACCATTTGAGTAATTTGCATTGCATAAATAAGTAGCCAGAATAGATGTGTGTGATTGACAGAGGGTGTTTGAGTTAGTTATTCCCAAGAGAGTGTGATTTTTGACATTTGTATCTTTCAGTGTGTGACCTTGGGGATTAGGTGAGTAATGTGCATCAGAGATAGAAGGCTACATATGAGGAGTGCAGATTTGATAGGAATGTTAAATATGCTAATTATACAAAGTTCAGAGGCTGCCACGAGATAAAAGAGTCAAAAAATTTGGTTTTCTTCCTAGTTTGATCGTTGGCAAAGATGGTTACACTATAGAAAAGAAGCTGAAATTTTACATGAAAACTGTCCCTAGTTGAGTAAAAAGCAACAAACAGGGTATTGATAAAATGAGGCTCCAATGCATTAATAGCAGGAATTAATTTTTATAGCACTGACATGTTCCTGTTTCTAAGATAAAATGTTTAATAGAAGCAAGTTGACTCAAATGCTAGGGTAGGTTGACAGAAAATAACTCCTGTATATATTACTTTTGTAAGCAGAAAGAGATAGGGGTCCCCAGGAAAAGAAAGACAAATCATTTTAGGACCCTAGCTATTTTCTGTGATCTATGCTTGATGGGCTCTACTTGCCCTAGAACGTTTTCCTGAGAACTTTCCTAGGAGGTGTCAGAATTACAGAGAAACACAAAAGGATTTTAAGGGAACAGGGAATGCAAAAGCTGCATTCAAGGCTGGCCTGGAAATAGCCTAACCACATCAGAGACAGTAAATCAGTGGTAAAAATTCACAGTGCTGTTTTGAAAGCAAGGTCCTGTCTTCCTTCCTGAGATAATGAGCCCAAGCCCACATCCCGTGCTCTCAGAGCAGCCCCATAGCCTCTTCTGCTTGCCTGACAATTACCTCTGCTTCATTATAATGTTAAAATCTCCACCCAAGGAAGAACACAAACCTCATTAACATAACATACCAGGTATGTGTAGGCATAAGATGCCTGTGCGACCTTCTGTCCACCTCTCCAACTGATGACAAGACTCTCTTAATATTTATCATGGCCCTAAATAAGAGAAACCCACCCTCTCCCACTTGGAGAGTCACAGCTTTGAAACTTATGCCCCATGATCTCCTTATTTACTGCAAATAAAGTTTCCTTCCTGTGACAACTCCACCTGGTGCAGTCTCTCCCTGAAACTCACCGAGGAGCAAACTTATGTTAGTTAGGTTACTCTTGGGAGTCAATTATAGTGAGACGCACATATAGGTAAGCACTTATTTGTCTAGGATGAAACTGAAGGATGGATCAAATGAGTCTTACTTATTCAACTAATTTTTTTATTGTAATGAGCTACCTTCAATGAACAAATAATCAAATAAAGCAAACACAGAACTGGTGCAGCTGAAGAGAAGATATAGGCAGCATGGAATTCCATGTGAAATATAATTAGAATGCAGAAGTTATCTGCATTCTTCCATCAAGGCTATGATTTTACACTTACAACATGCATTAACATTAAGCTGTAGCAAAGAATCAAAGATTATATCAAGTGTTTGATTGGATAATGTTACCGCATAGCTCAAATCTCATATTTTTTTGTATATTCAACTGAAGCTATTGAAAAATCTGGTTGCTCTTGGCATCCAAAAAAAAAAAAAAAAAAAAATCTGCCATCCTCTTCTTATCTAGGACTCACCTCTGATTTCAGTTTTTCTTTTCTATACGCCCAGACTTACAGTTCTAGACCATATTACACTGAATAGCTCACCTGGGCATTTTTGCTTTTTGGAAAAACTTTTGAATAAATCCCTACTACTATTTTAAAGCCACAATTTCAATTACAAAGGCAGATTTGAATAGAGGCAATCTGGGATTAGACCATGGTGATTGAAAGCAAAGCTTCTAACCCTCTACACCTTCCCTAGAGACTAACTTCTTTATTGGAAGGGATCAAGCAAGCCACGTAATACAGGTTCCTTCACTACACCTGCTGGGGTTGCCTTTGTGCAGCTAAAGCAGAGTATCAGTGAGGAATGTGCATTGTGTCTCATAATAGATATTTTCCCTTAATTATAGAGGATACTTTTGCCAGAGCTTGAGCCTCAATAATACCAGTAGAATTACACCATTTAGGTTATGGCATCACAGAGCTAGACAAACATTTTCTTCCAAAATATTTGCATTATGTTTCAGGGGAAAAAATGTGAAAGATACTATAATTGGACTTTTCCTTATACAGAATCAAGAAGAAAAAAAAACTCAGGTAAAGACTTCTCAGGTCTTACTCTGCCTCGTACAACTAAAAGAAGCTCCCACTCTTTCTCTGAAATGCATATTATCTTTTTCTTTAAAAACAACCTGATTATAAAGTTTTGTTTGTTTGTTTTGGTATGTTTTTGTTTTGTTTTGTTTTTAACCGAGTAAAGGAAACTAAGGCCTTGAGATAGGCCCAACTTCCCAGGTATCTGTGAAATATATCTAGAGCCCCAACTTCAGGCCTGAAAATTTGGTGAAAGCATATTCTTTATAAGTTCCTAACTGAAGTAGATTTCTTTATTATAGCTATAGTTTTGCCCAGGATTTAAAGTAAAGATAATATAATAAAACAGGGCAGCCTGGGTGGCTTGCCGGTTTAGTGAGGACTTCAGCCCAGGGCCTGATCCTGGAGACCCGGGATTGAGTCCCACATCGGGCTCCCTGCATGGAGCCTGCTTCTCCCTCTGCCTGTGTGCCTTATGTCTCTCATGAGTAAATAAATAAAATCTTTAACAACAACAACAACAAATATATATATATATATATATATATATATATATATATATATATATATATATATTATAAAACAGACTCATTTCCCACACTTGAATCTCAACCTAAAATATCCTAACTCCCAAATTTCTTCTTCTACCCCATTTATTACTTCGGGGTTTTCAAAGACAAAGAAAACAAATAGGGAAATAACTAGGGGCATTATGTTTGATTCATATAATGATGTGAATTTCTGATTGAGACAGGCAGTCTGGGTCTGAGAACCCAGGGGAAGGTCCCATATGACCAGCCAAGAGAGTCTGTGGCTTCATGCAGGATAGAAATCAAACATGAGCCAGAGAAAGTAGGAAAGTAGAGACAGAACTTAACTGAATAGCGTAGGCAACAGGTAGAGAACAGTAGACTGAATGTCTGGGAGCCACGGAAAGGAAAGGAGAATGAGTTTCACTGTTGCTTGGGGCTAGGCCTTTATATTGGAAAAGGATATAGGTACATGTTCCTTCAGGAATCCAAGGTACGGTCCAATCAAAAGCCAGTATCAGCTGAACAATAAATGTTATCCCATAAATTACCAATGGTAGGTGTTTTAGGCCAGCTTTCCATATTCTTAAGTTCTTCCTGAGAGGTGAGGCAAGGTTTTGTTTGTTCTTTGATCCCCCAGACTTCCTCATATTTTCCGTTGTGTGTGCTCCTGGTCTCTATACTGATAGGTGACTTTGAAACAGGTCTATGACCATGGCATGGCCACATTTATGTATCTTTTTAAATTTTTAAATAATTATAGACTCATAAGATATAGTAGAAATAATACAAAAAGTTCCTGTGTAGTCTTCCCACAGCTTTCCCCAGTAACATCTTATCTGACCATAGTGCATTATCAAAACCAAGAAATACCCAAGGCTACAGAACTGTTAACTAAGAATCTTATTCATATTTTACCAGTTCTTACACTCAAATTTATTTTCCCTTTTTTTTGGTGTATAATTCTATGAAACATTATCACATGCATAGATTAGTAGTCAGGGTTCTCCAGAGAAACAGAACCAATTGTGTGTGTGTTTGTGTGTGTGTGTGTGTAGAAAGGTTTATTTTGGGGATCCCTGGGTGATGCAGCGGTTTAGCGCCTGCCTTTGGCCCAGGGCGTGATCCTGGAGACCCGGGATCGAATCCTACATCGGGCTCCCGGTGAATGGAGCCTGCTTCTCCCTCTGCCTGTGTCTCTGCCTCTCTCTCTCTGTGACTATCATACATAAATAAATTTAAAAAATTAAAAAAAAAAAGAAAGGTTTATTTTAAGGAGTTGGTTCATGTGATTATGGAGATCCAGGAAGAGTTATATATTCAAGTTTATTTTACAGTTCAAGTCCGAAGGCCATCTCTCTGATGGCAGATTTTCTCTTTTACTTGGGGGAAGTCAGTTATTTGTTCTGTTCAGGCCTTCAACTGATTGCATGAGGCCCATTCACATTGTGGAGGGAAATCTCCTTTACTCAAAGTCCATATTAAATGTTAATTGCACCCAAAAACATCTTCACAGAAACGTGTTTAATCAAATATCTGGGCCTGAGCAAGTCAACACATATTATTATATTAACCATCACAATCACTACAATCCAAGTATAGGAAGATTCCATCATCATAAAGCAACTTTCTAGTAGTATCCCTTTAAAATTTTGCCCTCCATTATATAACAATAAAAATAATATGTATCTATTGTTTACTAAATGCTTAGACTGTATCCTAAAACTTTTATATACATTACCACATAATCCTAAATGTAACCATATAAGATAGATTTTAAAATAAATTCATTCAATCCCCAAAAGATATTCAACATATACTCAATTCGTAACTGAACCAACATGAGTTCACTCCTTTGTGAGTCACAGATTACCAGGTAGAGTTGTCACACAAAGTAATCTTCATTTGCAGCCAATAAGGAGATCACAGGAAATAGTTTCCAATGAATGCCCTGACTCCCAGAGAGAGGGTGAATGGGTACTTTTGTTTAGGGTTAGCATGAATATTTAGATAAGGAAGCCTTCTCATCATATGTATGTAGAGGTGGGTGTGAAATAGTGCATTCACCTTAAGAAAACATGCCTAAACATACATTGTAAGTTTTGTAAACGAGGCTGAGACTTCTCCTTGGGTGAAGATTTTAATATTATGATGAGGCAAAGATAATGAGATCACTCCATGATCTATCTGCAAAAGCAGGTGTCAGGTTTAGACCAGTCTGGATGGTCTGGGCAGGCTGGAGGTCTTATCACAGAAGTTGTTATCACCTATGGGGTGGTTTTGGATTTAATTTGCCTGACTTAAGAGGTAAGTCAGAAAGAAGAGCTTAAGGAAAATATAAGACAAAGGTTAGTGACTAAAAGCTGGTGAGCAGTAAAGGTCAGGTTTTTGAGTCTAGCTGATGATAAATTAAAATTACAAGTTGCAGAACGGTAACATGGACTAGGGCTCATACGAACAACTTAATTTTAACTTGATTACCTTTGTAAAGAACCTATTTCCAAATAAGGTCATATTCGGAGGTACTGGGGCATAGGGCTTCAACATATCCTTTTTGAAGACTACAATTCAGCCCATAACAGATGTAGAGGAGGAAAAATATTTTTTTCTCTACCCTTCTAAGTTCTTGACTGAGACATCCCCTGTACAAAAGACAGATTAACAAGAAAAAATACATATTTAATGACATATTTTTCTCCTGTATACCTGGGAGAAATCCAGGAAAACTGAGTAGCTGAAATAGCCCAAGCCATCACCTCGAAAAACATCTCTAGCTAAAGACAAAAGATGTTGGGGATATGGCAGAAAATTACTTATGAGAAGTTACCAGGAAAAGCACAGCAAACAAAGTTAGGGTTGTTATGCAGATTAAAGTTGTTGTTTTCTCCATATATGAGTTTCTAGAGATTTAGTCATTCTCTTCCTAGTACAGATGGGAAGACACTACATGCTTACAAATGGAGCTTTCCCTTATAAATGTAAATGTATATGCTACAAAAAGGTAACTTTTTGGTTTTCAGAGCATCTCCCTTGTTTGCTGTTTCTTAAGAATAATCAACATAAAATAATTCTTATGCCTGTTAGAAAAGAAACAACAGGTCCAAAATGCAGTCACTTGCCCCCATGACAGCAAACCAAGACTTAATTGCAATTTCAACCTCTCCCAGAAATGTGACCTTTAAACAGTCAATCTGAAATTTCCTGATCCACACTAGTGAGGTAATCTGCATAATAAGACCCCTGCTGTTCCTTTCCACCAAAAGGCGTTGACCTAGCTTTTCTTTTGCTAATAACTCCTTTGCCTCACCTTCCTTCTGCCTATAAAAACCTTCCCCTTTGTGCAACTACTCGGAGCACCTGTCTATTTACTAGAAGGGATGCTACCTGAATCATTGAATAAAGCCAATTAGATCTTCAAATTTACTCAGTTCAATTTTTGTTCTTTAACATGCCAAAGAGTAATATTTTGGGGTGGTATATTCTCCACTTTACAGGTATTATAATTACCTTTTAAATGGAGAGTAAAGTACTTGTCAACGTTGCACAGGTATTGTCAGAGGGAAAATTTGAATCCAGGAATCTGACTCCAGAATCTGTGCTGACAGCCACTTCCTTACTTCACCTAGAATATTTGTTTGTATTTTTGTCTTCCTTGAGGAGCAGCTGGTTAGCAACTAACACACTACCTGTTAGGTGCTCAAGAAATATTTGTTGAATTTAAAGTTCAGTGATTCTTGAGATGGGTTTTAAATCGTTGTTTTTTGTAAGATGGAAAAGGTAGAGTGAAGGATCCTTATTCACGTTCTTAACTCTGGTTAAATCTGAAGGGAAGCCTAAGAGCTGAAAGGTGACACATGTTATCATAACTACATCCTCAACTGGATGTGAAGAGTGTCTTATATTTCCTAAAGTACTTTTAGCCAATACATAATACAAATAGCTCCCTTTGAGACAAGCTGATGGACAAATAAGTACAAATATAAAGCAAAATTTTTAAAGGGTCAAAACAAAATAATAAGGACATTTTGAAACCTACAATGCCCAGGTTAGTTCTTTTTCTGAGCCTTAGTTTGACAGAAGGTTCCACTGCCACAGAGGGAAAAGATGGAGTTTTACAACTTTATCCAAATGATGACCGAGTATATAAAGGTAAGACAATGCACGTTTCCCCGAAACAGCATTATTGTTTCTCAATTGTAGATGCATTAGCAAGTTCCTTTTAGAGTGCAGGTTATGAAACAATTAAATAAATGTTGCCCATCTGTGCACCAGCAATTTAAATGACTTATTGTACAGTTAATCAGTAATGCTTAATCAGCATGTCAGTGGTTACCCACTTGGCTTAAGGGCATAGGCATTTTATTAGTGCTGGGAATTGCAGAAATGAAGTTGGATGAAATAATTTCACCATGGGAGCAAAGGTAGCTAGAGATTAAGGCATTTTGTTATCTTGGTTAATGTGAAAAATATGTAGGTTTTTAGGTGGTTCCCCCCACTTTTGTCTCAACCCAGGCCATAGCATTAGAAATATGCACAACAAACATCTGGTCTTGTTCCTCCGGGGTGTTGTCAGGCTCTCTCAGCATCCCATTTGACTCTGTCTGTAAAAACACTTTGCAGTTACATTATACCATTACCTAATGATATCAAGGAAGTAAAGATAATAATAATTATGTAAACCTGGGAAGGAATGGAAATTTTTTTGCCCACCTCTAAGACTAAAAGGAGTGCTTTATTAATGTTGGCTGGTTGTCTGAAATTCCATTTTCATTGCACTAATAACTTAAGGGATTTACTGACAGTAATAACATCTTGCAGCCCTTTTCCTCTCAAAGGAGCCAAAATATTGGTGCTTAAATACACTGATGAGGTGCTAGAAGGCAGCATATTCACCTTGCTTTACTCCAAGGAGGCACAGGACGATAATCTGGAGCTTTTTCCAAATGATGAAACTATTTAATCAAAACAACCATTGTCCTTCATCAAAGACCCCATTATGAAAATACTGATGGTAAAAGATATATAGTTACTCAAAAGAAAAAGAAGAAAGGAAGCATGGAGTTAGAGAAGATAGGATGTAAAGTTAATGGCAGAGCATGAGTTTGTTTTTAATATAGGTAATGAATGTGTTTTAAAATTAATTTTAAATGAAATACAGAAAACTCAAAATAACTTAAAAAAAAGATTTCATTTATTTATTTGAGAGAAAGAGAGAGTACTAGAAGAGAGAGGTGGAGAGGGAGAGGTAAAGCAGACTCCCCACTGAGCAGGGAGCCCAACGCAGGGCTCGATCCAGAACCCCTATATCATGACCTGAAGTGAAGGCAGACACTTACCCAACTGAGCTATCCAGGCGCTCCTTAAAATAACTTTGATTTAGACCAAAGATTAGAGCTTATTTCTCTGTCATGTAAAAAGTTTGGAGTTATACAGTGTAGGGCTCATCCACAGGCTCTGTTCCACTGAGTTCTCAAAGACCCTAACTACTTCCTGCATTTGCCTTCTCTAGTGGGTGGCTTTCATTCTTATGTTCCAAGGCAGCCTCCATGTTTCTGGCAGCAGGAAACATGCAGTAAAAAGCATGTAAAAGGAGGCATACAGTACTCAGCAGATGCTTTATTTTATTTTATTCTATTCTATTTTATTTTATTTTAGAGAACATGCATGTGAGGGGCGGGAGAGGCAGAGGGAAAGAAAGAGAGAGAGAATTTTAAAGCAGGCTCCATGATTAGCATGGAACCCAATGTAGGGCTTGATCCCAGAGCTTGAGATCATGACCTGAGCTGAAATCAAGAATCTGACGCTCAACCCACTGAGCTACACTACCCATGTGTCCCCTCACCAGATGCTTCTTAATAATGGTTTCTGTAGACTGAGCATATCTCCTTGACCAGAACCTAGCAACTTGACCATATTTCAGTGCAAGGGAAACTGAAAAGTTGTCTATTTTGGATGGCTATGTGTTCTACTAAATATTAGAAAATCTATGTCCATGGAAATAATATTTAAAAAATATAATAGGGTAAAAATTTTTCTACATTCATGACTCCCATTCCATTGTACAAGGATCTTGGGGCCATATTTGTTGGGTTCTTCTAGAAGCTATTTATATAACTCTATTTGTGAATTTCTTTATTTCTTTATTTATCGATCATAAACTCTTCTCTGAGTAGGAAAAATTACTGTGAACTCTGTTTGTTTGGGGTTAATTTCACTTCAAAAATAGATTAGGAGAAGGCAAACAGTCTGAGTATCTACCCAAGTGCCAAAATGAGGAGGGCCACATTCTGGGAACCAGTTTTCTTAATACAAACCATGAGTTCAGGAGGTCCCCAAGCCCACCCTTAGACTCAGTGATTTTCTGGGACTCACAGAACTCAACAAGTGGTTAAACTTGTAGCCTATTACAGTGAAAGAATACGGATTGAAATCAGCAATGGGAAAAGGTATCCAGGGCAGGGTCCATGGGAGACTAGGTGTGGAACTTACACTTGCCTTCTCCCAGGGGAGTCATGTAGACAGTGCTTATATCCTCCAGTACCTGTGTGTGACAATATGCATGGAGTGAAGCCAGGAAGCTCATCTGAGCCTTGGGGTTTTTCACTCAGAGCTGGTCACATAATAATGATGTAGCAGATCTTAGCCTCTAGCCCCTCCAGAGTTCACATTAATACTATGTGGCCCAAGGCCCCCATCATAAATCATACTATTGCTAAGGACTATCTAGTGTGGTACAAAGCCCTCAGACACACAAGGGTCCTTTTATAAGGTAAGATGACAAGGACTTAGGGGTTACCTCCAGGAGTAGGGGACAAAGGTCCAGAGTTTTCTTTGGACAAGATTAATCTTTTACTGCACGGAGCCTTAATGCTGCTAGAGAAATCATTCATCTTTAAAGAGCAGTTCTTAGTGCATCCTGGGAACAGGCTGTACACCTACACATGTAGGAATAGAGAGGTATCACCATTCAGGCTCCCTGCTTGACTCTACCTCTAACTTATTCCTGCAAGCCTTGAGCCTTCTGCAGTCTGCACCTGCACTATTCCTTTAGGAGACTGCCTGCTCATTCTATTTCTGTTCAGTTTGTCTATCTGTCAGATGTCATACACTCTCCATATTTCAGAAGTGCCTCGACGTATCTGATCCTCTAATGATTTATCTTCCCTTATCTGTACTTTTCTGAATGTATTCCTCTTTGAGTTTCTTTACCATCATATCAAAAGGGTTCAGGAAGCATTTGAGATAAATATACTCCAAGCCGAACTCACCGCCAAACTTGGAGATCAAACATGAAATTCTGGAGACTAACTGTAGAAGAGATTTTTTTTTTTTTTTTTTTTTGTAGAAGAGATTTTTAAAAATAACCTGTACCCAAGTGTGTTATTGCCTGGAACTGCATTTCTGACACAATGTGGGAGAGGGAGCTGCCATGTAAATGAAAGCCTGTGTGAAGTCATGTCACAGAATCATGCTAAGAGCTTCTAGGTTCTGGAAAATCATCATAGCACATATGAGCTTCTTTAGCAGATTAAAGATGGCCATAAATTCTTTGTCAGTGTTATTGAGAGGAATCTATATCCTCTTTCTTTGTTTGTTTGTTTGTTTTTTTTTTTGAAGATTTTATTTATTCATGAGAGACATACAAAGAGGCAGAGACACAGGCAGAGGGAGAAGCAGGCTCCTTGCAGGGAGCCCAATGTGGGACTCATCCCAGGATCAGAATCACGCCCTCAACCAAAGGCAGATGCTCAACTGCTGAGCCACTCAGGATCCTATGTATCCCCTTTCTTTCAATCTTGGCATACTTTGACTAATAAAATATGGTGCAATTGTTGCCATGCTGGTTTGCCAGTCAGGTGTTAAAAGACTGACAGCTTCCTTATCCTGTCTCTTGCTTCTGGAGAGGCGAGCTGCTATGTAAGACTTCCCCTAAGATGATCATGCTGTGAGAGAAAGCCCAACTAGCCATGGGAGAGGATGCATGGAAAAGGAGAGAGATACCCGTCCACTTTCAGCTGTTCCAACTATCCTAGCCTATATAAGACACATGAGTGAAAAAGCCATTTTAGACATTCTAACTCCAGCAGATGCAACATGAAGAGCTAAAGAAACCAGTTGAGAGCCAAAACTGAAGACTTAGACATATAAGTTCAGTTCAGCTCTCCAGGAGACTCTGACCACCTAAATCATCCCAGCAAGGTCATCCCAGCCAAGGTCCTCATTATTTTGGAGAAGAAACAAACTATCTCCTTTATGCCCTTCTCAAATTCCTAACCTCAAAATTGTGAGCATAATAAAATATTTGTCTTCTTATTCCAAAAAGATTTTAGGTGGTTTACTATGCCATGATAGATAACTAAAACAGATTCTATGAGCCAGAATTTTTTTGATACATTCTTTGACTATGCTATTTGTAATATAAAGCTAAATATGTTGATTTCCCCCTCTCCTACCCCCTACCATTTCTCTAGAGAAAAGGTCGCTCACTAGAGTTTGGAGCTAAGGAAGACATTTTCAAATGTAGGACTTACTCCTTTTCATCCACTAAAGCTTATTGTATTTGTAGTCCAAGAGATAGTGTATGTTATAAGATTTATATTTAGTTTATCAATCAGTGAATTAGGATATTACTTCATTTATAACATGTTAAATGATGCATAAACGTAATACAATACAAATGAAACATAATAAACTGTAGAAACGTATATACAAATTTGATTCAGTATGTTCACAGTTTCTTTTGCCCTCTGTCAGTGTGATTGTTTTTGTATAATCCATATCTCTAATTATCCTTTCCTCTGCTTTGCATATAAATAGCTAATTAGATAGTGTCCCTGTCAGCTACGAAGTATATAATATTCAAAGACATACTTCTTTAGAAATTTAATTTGGGATAACAGATTGTGCTAACCAATTGAAAAACCACAAGATTCAAGTTTGGTGAATTGTTTGATGATTTAATTTGAAGTCAGAAATGTCACATGTGAATCAAAATATTGGTCCATGTAATGTTCTTATTTTGAAAAATTCTCAGTTTTTCAAAACTTCTCAGTTGTAAGGACCGGCAGGTTTGTTTGTTAGCAATATTGAATCAACACTTACATTTTGTGAAGCTTTCACTAAATGCTGTTTTTTTCATAGACAGAGTTCCATCCAGGAATTACTACTTTTAAGAAGTAACTGCTGAACATGAATGGTGTAATTGGTGCTTAGGATGGAAGAGAGTATCAGATGATCACTAAACTCTGTTGGGAGTGCTGCCATGGGAAACTCCAAGAGTTCTAGAAATAAGAATGCAAATAAATAAGTATTTCTTTGTGGAAAAAACCAGAGTGTGCTTCTTTAATGAAAACACACAAGCTTGGAAGCCAGCTAGATCTCGCTCTTGTCTAAGGGTACTAGCTGCATTCTTGGCTGCAGAAGATCAGAAGCTTGATTTGATTTATTTAAGCAGAAAAGGGATTTAGAAGAAGAGTTGGAAGGAAATGTTCATGTTGGAAGTTTGGTGAATGCAGCTTAACTGGGAATTAAGGGAGGCCAAACACAGTGAAACTTGAAAATCTGTTGTAAAACTACTACAGCAACTGTCACCACTGGTCATGTATTGCCCTATCAAAACTGATTACCCTGAACACTGATTGCCATGCTTGAGATTTTGTGGATGAATTCCATGTGACCCTGAACCTTTGTGTCACTAATCTACTATTCAAAGTCCCTAGTGAGAGTGTCTGAAAGGCTGTGCTTGACCAAATTCTAGGTACCAAATTCTTCTTCAGATTTCTTAGTGGGAGTCAGGGCATTCCCAGCAAATCAGAAATTCTCAATTCCGTATACAGAGCTCAAGCAGGGGTCCTGGGCATTTAATCAGCCCTGTACCATGCTTGCTCAAGAGTGTGCGCCCAAATCTGATACATCAGCCCACCATCACTTCAGTCCTCCATTGACTAGGATCAAGAGTAACAAGTGGTGTCTCCTAGGAGTACTCTGTTCCATCAGCCTGGTTAAAGGGGAACACCAAGCTCCTCAACTCTCCATATTGAAATTAATGGAACTCACTTGTTCATCCCCAGTGAAATCCTCTAAGTCTTCCATCTCTTCCTTGAGTGTTCTCTTTTTGTTCTTGCTCCAACTGAGTTCTGGATCTCCTCTGGGGTATTGCTTTCCCTGCCACTCTCCTAATCAACAGTTGTTTATTTCCATCTATTTTATTTCTATTCCTTTTATCATTAAGCCTAGATATCTTTAGGATTATTCTTGCTATTACCAGAGCCTCTTCCTGCTTTCTTCCTTCCTTTTTCTTCTGCTTAAAATTTCAAATCCTTTAGACTATGTTACCCATAATAACTGATTGTTGATATAATTTACCTACCCTGTGTCTCCCCAGTCCATAATTTCACTTCTCCCCAGTAGTTTGCCTATCTGAACATTTACTAATTTCAGTATATGTGTGGATAACCTTTGCAATACCAATACTTGATTTTTCTATGTTCTGATTATCTTGTCTACTACTCTACCTATATCACACTCAGAATTTGTCATTTCTCAAAATTTCAACTGACTCTAATTTCAGTTTTGTGTACAACCTCACTCACCCTCTCCACTCACCCCTGTAGTACCCTAATTTTTTTTTAAAGATTTTATTTATTTATTCATGACAGACAGATAGGGAGAGAGGCAGAGACACAGGCAGAGGGAGAAGCAGGTTCCACGCAAGGAGCCCGACGTGGGACTGGATCCTGGGACTCCAGGATCACACCCTGGGCTGAAGGTGGTCCTAAACCGCTGAGCCACCAGGGCTGCCCTGTAGTACCCTAATTTAAACAATCCCTGCACTCAAAAGAAACCTCAAATCTATCTTGCCACCTTTTCTCTGTTCTCTAATGTATTTTTTAATGTCTTCTCTACATCCATCTTCAATTCTGTGGCCAATCATTTTATTCATTTGCTTGAATATGCTCTTTACTCCATTGCCCTTTCTTTTTTTTTTAATTTTTATTTATTTATGATAGTCACAGAGAGAGAGAGAGAGAGAGAGAGAGGCAGAGACATAGGCAAAGGGAGAAGCAGGCTCCATGCACCGGAAGCCCGACATGGGATTCGATCCCGGGTCTCCAGGATCGCGCCCTGGGCCAAAGGCAGGCGCTAAACCGCTGCGCCACCCAGGGATCCCTGCCCTTTCTTTCAATTTTAAAACTCACTTGACAAAATCACAACTCTAGTAAACCCAACTCTCTGCCAACTCTGCACCTGTACCAAGGCAAATATACATGGCTGTTTAAAAATACTAAATCATATTGATGGATCTCATTTTAGATTTATGACCGCAAATACCAAGTGGGCTCTGGATGCTGCTACACAATCATAAAATATCTCCCTGCTCAGATCACTTCTCAGTCCCTTAGAATTTCATTCATACCTTGTTTGCCCTTCTCAAATGAATTTCAATTCTATCAGCCATACTCTCTAGCACTTTTCTTTGTTTATTCTTAAATTAATGTTGTTATTTTTAATAGTTGAGGTAGCAATAAGTGGTGCTAATTTATTAAAAAATATTATCTATTTGATTACCTCTGGTATATAGGTACAAATCAGTTTATTTTGCTTATTATTTTTAACCCAATTACTTTAATACATCCTCTCTATATTTTTTAAAGATGTTATTCAAGAAAGGGAAAGAGAGAGATAGAGAAAGAGAGAGAGCAAGCAGGAGGAGGAGCAGAGGGAGAGGGAAAAGCATAGCTTGCACTGAATGTGGAGTCCCATGTGGAACTTGATCCCAGGACCCCGAGATCATGACCTGACCTGAAACCAAGAGTCAAATGCTTAGCTGACTGAGCTACCCAGGTGCCCCTACATCCTCTATATTTTTAATAGCTATTTATCTGACCATTTAGAAATTTACAGAAAAAAAATCGTATCATTTGCATTATGAGCTAAATCCTTCCCATCTCAATATTACAAATCCTTTCTTATTTTTTTAAAGTTGTTTGGTTGGAATGTGCCCAAACAATGTTTGATGTTTTTTATAGAATTCTAGTAAATGCCCTTTATGAAGCTAAGAAAATTTCCATCTTTCTCTAGATTGATAACTTTGTTTTTAACAGAAAAAAAATCATATCTAAGAGCACACATTTTAAAGATTAATTGGAAACTCTATGTACATGGCTGGGATTTTTCTACTGATGGGCTCAACTTTAGGATATGAAGCTGGTAGTTGTCTATTTTGCTAGAGAATTTCCAAATGCCATTATGCTAAGTTATTTGTTTTTTGCTGGAGTTATTCAAATGGGGAGTGAAAAAACTCAATAACTGATCTCATCTGGGGTATAAATGCCCACCCAGTTAATACATAACAGGGAAGTTGAAATCAAACTGCATATTAAATAGACTTTTCCTTAATCTCCAATTTTCAGATTTTCTTAGAGTGTTGAGTGTTTGCTAGTCCATTTCTCCTCAAACAAAACCTCTGATTTTATACCTAATGGGAACTAGAATAATAGCTGGATGAAATGACAGGGTTAGACTGTATAATATCTTGACTTTTAAATGAATTCTTATGGTTTAAGCCTTCTTTTGCATAGAACTTCAGAATTCTAAAATATAAGATTTTGCAAGGCTACTATAGTAAGTTCTTCTCTTTACATGTCCTCCACAACATGCACTCTAATCTATGGCTTTCTCTGCAATTGTACATCAATTTTTACTCCTCTGTTAGCTTTTAGTATTTAAAAAGTCTGTTAAAATCTCCAGTATATAGATGTTCTTGCTTCTATTCCCTTTTCCTTGTGTATTGATACCTTTTTTTAAAGTAAACACTAGGGATCCCTGGGTGGCGCAGCGGTTTGGCGCCTGCCTTTGGCCCAGGGCACGATCCTGGAGACCCGGGATCGAATCCCACATGGGGCTCCCAGTGCATGGAGCCTGATTCTCCCTCTGCCTATGTCTCTGCCTCTCTCTCTCTGTGTGACTATCATAAATAAATAAAAATTAAAAAAAATAAACACTCTGTGACATTGGCCTCATTTATATGTGACTGTAAATTACTGCATGACTGCATATGTGACTATAACACTCTGAATATGTGTGTGTGACAGGAGGTGAGGAGACAGTATGAAAGAAGGAATGGACGACGAATGAAAGGATCACTAAGGATGTTTTTAGCTACAAATAATGAAGATTTCATTGCAAGTGATTTACACATCACAAGCAGTTGCTAGACCAAGTAAAAAGATGTCTAGATGGAGAAAGTTGTTGGATCAGATCAGTGGGACAATGGCTTTATCATGGAGCTATAGTCTGTATCTGTATTTCTAAGGATATGCATCATACTTGAATTTGTTCATTCACCTAAACTTTCTGTGGTTCTAAACCTGGGGTGACTTTTGTCAGGGTAGATATCTGTTTGGAGGAATGTTATAGAGAGTTGTCACCAAAAAGTTATTTAAGTTCCATTGTGAGCACTTCTTTGTAGATAGTGTGTCATCTACAATTAGTTTTATTTCTTTTTTTCCAATCTATGTGTCTTTTATTTCTTTTTCTTGCTTTATTGCACTGGATAGAACTGTAGTTCTATGTTGAATGAGAATGATGAGAGAAGACACTGTATGCCTTCTTTCTAATTTTGGGGAGAAAGCATTCAGTCTTTCATCATTAAGTGTAATGTTAATTACAGGTGTTTTTGTAGCTGCTCTTTATGAAATTGAGATAAGTTCTTTATTTCTGGCTTTCTGGGAGGGTTATTTATTTGTTTTTTTAATCAATGGGTGTTGAAGTTTGGCAAATGTTTTTTTTTTTTTTTTTTCATTGCTTAATATAACCATGTGACTTTTTTCTTCTTTAGCCTATTTTGGTAAGTTATACTGATTAATTTTCAATGTTGAATCAGCTGTGCATCTTTATAATGAGCCCCATTGAGTCATAGAGCCTAATTCTTTTTATGTGTTGCTGACTTCTATGTGCTAATATTTTGTTAAGGATTTTTATAATTCATATTTATTACTTATATTTGTGTGAGATAATAAATTTACCACACTTTTTAAGCCAGTTGAAGTAAGGCTCTCTATTACTTGCAGACAAAAACATCTTTAATGATATATATGGAAATGAAAAGTGAGTTTTCCTCAAAGTTGAAAAATTCTGGCTATATGGGATTGTTTTGCCTCCACCACTACCCAAGACTGTCATTGGTATGAAGCTGTAAAGTGTCTCTGTAATCAGTGTTTATAGGTGAAAATGGGAAGATGAATAATCTGAGGATGCATTTGAATGATAAGCTGTCTAATACATCCTAAATTTGTACCTCCAACTCTGATTGCAAAGACAGGGACAAACTTGCCTTATTTTTGTGCATGGAAAACAGCTCAAATTCATAGCTCACTTAGACCACATGATAAGCTAATAGCAACAAAACTTTGATCCTAAAGGTTTCCTTTCTATCTTCTGAGCCATGATTAATAGAAGAGATTGACCAGTGGAATACCTCCTAAGAAGAGCTAATTTACAGGGTTGAGAAGGCTGCATCGCTGGGCTGCTCTCCATGGTTCTAAACACCACTGTCTGCTTATTCACTTCTTCAGCACATTTGGTTGAGTTTTGTCTTTTTAATTTTTTAATAGAACACTGTCACACGCTGTAGAACAAATAGAACCATCCTATTTTGTAGTAAATGTAAACATATTTATCAGGATTTTATTTTATTTTAAAAAGATACTGTGAGTTTTTCAGAGAAGTGTGAGATATCTGCCATTTTAAAATGAAGTTGCTTTCATTTTATGAATTTCATAAATGGATTATCAATGTAATTTAAAAAGGCAAAAGATTTGTATGATCTGAAGGCAAACCAGAGTAATGAATTATCAATATAATTTAAAGTTAATTATTTGTTTTACTATTAATATGTTCTTTTGTCTTCTTTTTTGGATTTAATATCTGTTTTGCTAGAGAGCATACTTTAATAAATACTCAAGGAGAAGGAATTACTTTTAAGTTTCCTGATTTCTTGAATTTCTTAATATTGCTTTTGTTTTTATATTTGACTATAATTTGGATGAGTTTAAAATATTTTCCTTGAACACTTTGTAGCCATCTTTGAATATTTTCCAAAATACTGGAAATGTTTTATTTTTCTCTCACAGTCTTCTCTCTGCTAGCTTATGAAACTCTCTTTTTGTTCTTGAGCATTAATGAATTTTAAGACAATGTTACTAAGTGTCTTTTTCAATAATAATTTAAGCACCATTGACTGTTCTAGAGGAACCAAATCTTTCCTTAGGGATTTTTAAAAATTATATTTTCTTATTTTTTCTTTGACTATTTCCTTTCCATCTATCTCTTACATTTCTTCACCACTCTCTTAACATATATACACACACACACACACACACAATTTTATATATTTAATTTATTATTATATTATATATAATTATTATATTAATTTGCATGTATATAATTTTCTTATTTTTCTTTCGTATTTTGAACAAATTCCTTACCTTGACTTTTGTCTTACCAATTCAATTTTCAGCGGAAGTCATTCTACTATTTGACCTTCAATCAAGTTCCCAGCTGCCTGTTCTCATCCCCCATCCACCTGTATGATTTATCATTTGCTTCGCAATTAATTGCTTCAAAATCTAGGAGCTCAAAGAAGCAAACACTCATTATCTTCTAGTTTCTGTGTCTCTGGAATCTAGAAATGGCTTAACTGGGTTTTTCTGCTTCAAGGTTTCTCATAAGAATGCAGTCGAGATGTTATCCAAAGCTGAAGTCTTATTTTAAGCTTCAATTGAGGGAATATCTACTTTCAAGCTCACTCATATGATTGTTGGCAAAATTCAGGTTTTCAGGGCTGTTGGACAAAGGGACTGACTCAGTTCCATACTAACTGTTATTTGGAGGATAACTATGTTATCAGTTATACTGATAACTGAGTTATCCTCAGTTCTTACTATGGGGGCTTCTCAGTTATGTTATCAGTTATACTGATAACTGAGTTATCCTCAGTTCTTACTATGGGGGCTTCTTCTTAGGTCAGCACACCACATGGTAGCTAGCTTACATTGTAAGTGAGCAAGCAAAAGAACAAAAGAAGAGCAAAATGGAAGCTTGCTCTTTATAACTTGATGCCTTTATAATGTGATCTTTGAAGTGCTATTCATCAAATTATGCCACATTCTATTTGTTAGAAGAGGATCACTAGGTTCAGCCCGTACACAAAGATAAGGAATTACTCCAGAGCTGAATATCAGAAGGTAGGGATTACTGAGAACTGTCTTAAAATTTGCCTACCACTCACTCCCTGTGCATTACATTAATTTTAATAGCTAAAGATTGTTATTGCTCTTGCAATAGTGATCAGTTAATTTTTAATAAATGTGAAATCCTTCTGAATCTCTCAGAAGATGCTAATTATAATTAATTTGAGCCTCTCTTTTGATTCCTGCAACAACTGGTTTGTTAGTGGTTAGTTCTGATTGTTTAGTCTGTTTCGTGATTATTGCATAGCTTTTCACATTTAGATTAAAAGATTAGCTTAATTAGTATTGCATGTCCTTAGCATAAGAAAAAAAAATCTGTATTCTACTGATAGTGAATACAGATGCTGATTTTAGGACTCTGGCTTGTGTGGTCATGCAGAGAGGGGCTGAGTGAAGAGTGAATATGGCAAGTCCACATAGCATTTGTCTTGGGAGCACAGTTGAAAAGTTATTTGAGAAACTCCTCTTTTTCTCTCTAGAACCAAAGCCCATTCTGGGTCTTTTCTGCTTTAAACAGAGAAGACTATTTGGGATTTAATCTGAGGGCAGGTACTCTGAGAAGGAGTCTCAGGTAGCTATTTCTGTGGTCTTTAAATAGGTTAAATGAAAATCTGCCCCATGGCTCACCGCATCTACTTTTCTTTCTTTCTTTCTTTCTTTCTTTCTTTCTTTCTTTCTTTCTTTCTTTCTTTCTTTCTTCTTTCTTTCTTTCTTTCTTTCTTTCTTTCCTTTCTTTCTTTCTTTCTTTCTTTCTTTCTTTCTTTCTTTCTTTCTTTCTTTCTTTCTTTCTTTCTTTCTTTCTTTCTTTCTTTCTTTCTTTCCTTTCTTTCTTTCTTTCTTTCCTTTCTTTCTTTCTTTCCTTTCTTTCTTTCTTTCTTTCTTTCTTTCTTTCTTTCTTTCTTTCCTTTCTTTCTTTCTTTCTTCTTTCTTTCTTTCTTTCTTTCTTTCTTTCTTTCTTTCTTCTTTCTTTCTTTCTTCTTTCTTTCTTTCTTTTTCTTTCTTTCTTTCTTTCTTTCTTTCTTTCTTTCTTTCTTTATTTCTTTTTTCTTTCTTTCTTTCTTTCTTTCTTTCTTTCTTTCTTTCTTTCTTTCTTTCTTTCTTGTTATTTATTGTTTTAGAATGAGAGAGAGAGTGAGGGGGAGGAGCAGAGGGAGAGGGACAAGCAGACTCTGTACTGAACACAGAGCCCCTTGTGAGGCTTGATCCCAGGACCCTGAGATCATCACCTGAGCCAAAATCAAGAGTGAGATGATTCACTGACTAAGCCACCCAAGCCTTCCCCCCACCCCCAGCATTTCTCAACACTGGTTGGCTTTGATTCTGAGGTTAGGGCATGGCTTTTCCAGGGAAAATTTCCTTTGTGAGGTTCTCTCTCTTTTTCCTATAGAGATCATCATACTGCTCTATTTGTTGGGTTTTCTGGTGAATATACCCCTTTTGTTATCTAGAATTCCTGTAAATCTTGGTCTTTTCATGAAACACTTTCTGGATTTCCAGTGACAAGATGGTGTTAATGTTTCCCTCAGCTTTGCTGAGCTTTGGACAGGCTTCTTAATGACTCTAGGCCCTTAATCTCCCTTTTATTAGAGCGAGCTTGCTCTCTCTCTCCTTCCTACCTTCCTTCCTTCCTTCCTTCCTTCCTTCCTTCCTTCCTTCCTTCTATTTTTACAACAAACAGGGCAGGGAGGAGAAGGGCCATATCTAAAGAAATGGGCCTTTTAAGGTGTTTTGAAGGATGTGAGAGGATTGCAGCTTGCCCATGGGGAGGGGTATTTGGGAAGGGGGCTGACTCTTGGCCAGGTAGAGCAGGAGAAATATTTATATTTTCAAGGGTTTCTGTCCGGGGCTCATCCAGGATATGAGTTGTGGTCAGGCTAGAGAAGAATGTGTTTTCTAGTTGGGGTCTACTTTCTGAAAATGTAGAGCATCATGACCAGGATACATGGAGGTCAGCAAAGGAGGAATCAAGGCCTATTATCAAGAATGTTAGCAACCTGTCCTGGCAGCACTCCACCAACAAGGCCACAGGAAGCCTGATCAGATAAGATAGGCCCAAGACAAAGAAGGCCAGAGAACCTTTCTTCAGTTTCAGCACTATCTTCTTTTCTTCAAATGCTGCTATGAGGAACAATGGTCTTTTCCATTAACTTCAGCTTGGTCTGCCTAGAATGCTATGAGGCAGGAGTTAGAGCTTTACTTTAGAGTAGAACTCAATTAACTTTCTCTTGCCACCCCTGCAAACTATACACATACTCTGTGTAGGCAAGCATTGCTGAAAATTTCTGGCAACAGAAGGGTTTTATAGGAAAGCAAAAGAAATACATTAGATTTTATTATTAGATATTTATATTTCCATAAAAGTCTTTAGACTCCTCACCAGATAGAATTTTTTTTATAAGACAACTTATTTATTTATTTTTAAAAATTTTATTTCTTAAGCAATCTCCATACCCAACAGGGAGTTTGAACTCATAACCTCAAGATCAAGAGTCACATACTGTGCTGACTGAGCCAGCCAGGTGCCCCTTCCTGAGAAACTTTTAATTTGAAATCTTCAAATAACAGCAAAATTGCTGTTATTTTGCTCCACCCCACTGTCTCAAAGGGCTTTTCATAATTTTTGTTTTTCTAGGTTCGCATTTCTACTAGTCAGGGTCCCTTTCAACCTTTTTTCCAGAGAAATTTAGCTCTGAACTCATTATGCAGTTCCAGAATCAATTTCGCATAGCCAAGACCCTATGTTGTCTAAACAGCACTACCAGCTCCAAGGCTCATCCTTTAGTTAGTACAGAAGAGCTAATTAAGGCTTAGAAATTCTGGTTTCCTATTTTACTTTTGAAAACAAACAGCTATATTCATTGGATTGTAAATGTTATTTCACTATGCTACAATTAAAATTGTCTAAATATTTTTATAAAATCATTTTTATAATGCCTACAACTATAACTAAAGACCAGAGAATATTTCAGCTTTTGTTTTCCTGCCAATTATTCTTTTTCTGAATATGTTATGTTGTGGTAGAATCAATATAACAGAATAGCCTACTAAATTTCCTTTTTCTTTGTAATGGATTTTCTTTGTTTTTTTTTATTGTTGTTATTGTTTTTTAATATGGAAATGTCCAGTATGCTTGATCATGTTATTTACACATATTTTTTCAAGTGGAAATGCATGTTAAATATATTCAGAAATTAATTCATTTCCAATACATCTTAAAATAAATGAAGAAGAAACAAGTACCTAAAATTTAAAACAAAAAAAATTTGAGAAGTAGAAGAATGAAGATTATTTGAAAAGTAGAAGAATGAAGAATGAAAATAAATTAATTAAGCATTTATAACAGGGACTCAAGGAAGAAAAAAGTACAACAAAAGAAACTAAGAAAAGAGAAAAAATAGGAAAACTGAAAGTTATAAAATAAAATATTAAAAAAAGGGGGGGAAGAACCAAAGGTACCCAAGGAAATAAAGTAAGTAGAGAGAACACCTGAAACTAGTGGAAGAGGAAAAATGAAAGAGTAAAGAAACTCATAAACTGGTTCTTTTGGGAAAAATACAGTTGATAAAGAATCATTATTTAATCAAGGTAAAAAGGGAGAAAAACACAAAATGAGAAATAAGAATTGAAATTTATTACCGATTATAAGATGCTTTTTTTGCTTGAGTATATGCAAGTAAATTGAAAACCTGCATGATATAGATGATTTTCTAGAAAAAAAAATATTTCTTACTTTTAGAATGAGGAGGGTCTTCCTCAGTAAGAACCAAACCTCTAAAAGCTGAAAGCAAAAGTACTAATATATTTGTCTCCTTGGATGTTTTTGAACAGTAGAAAAATAGGATAAAGAATTTCAAAAGACTAGTGACCAACAGGAGAGAGAATACAACCAATTAAACAAACAAATAAAAACAAACATCACTAGAAAAAAAAATACTTGCAACCAAAGGAAAATCTACTTCCTTTAATATGTGAAAAAATTATATAAACCGTGAGGAAAAAAACATTATCACTAAAAAGAAAAATGAACAAAGAACACAAAATAGTAGTGTGCAAAAAATAAATGGCTAGTAAAAATAAAATCAGTTTCTCTACGAACTAAATAATTGGCATGTTCCAACTGACTGAGCCAGCCAGGCACACCTTAAATTTTTATTTATTTATTTTAAATAAGTGCTATGCCCAATGTGGAGCTTGAACTCACAACACTAAGATCAAGAGTCATGTACTCTACCAATTGAGCCAGCCAGGTGCCCCTACCACAGAGCATATTTTACATCAAAATCTTGTGCAGTGTTTAACACTATCCATTCCATATTTCCTAAAAACAATAGTCAAGAATTTGTTAATCCAGCTCAGGGTGTCAAATTTCTTGAATGTTTTAAAAGAGAAATCCTGTCATTTGTCATTTTGTTTTATCACTTAGGCTTTATCTTATTTTAGTAATTCATTAGGCTTGGTCAATGTGCTAAGGTTAGTTAGTATGCCATTATATTTTAAGTTAGGTTCAATTTATGTGGTCACATTTATTAATTCAAATGAAATTTTTGGTCTGTTAGAATTCAACATGTATAAAATTTATGAAAATATTTTACTTCACATCAAAGTTTCTAATGAGGAATATTTTGGGCATGAATACTTGACTTCATCAATTTGAGTACAGTTGGGGTTATATCCCTGTGCTGATATGCTAATAATTTCAATATATATGAATTCTAAGTACACTCTGAATTGGCCCTACGCAAAGGTGTGAAGTTTAGAGTTTGTACTCATCACATTGCTCATTTGTATTTCACATTTGCATTCATACATTTAGTGAAACTTATCTAGCTGTCCTAGATATTTTTTCAAATTCTATCCTCCCATCAAGTCAAACCACTAGAAAAATAGCACACTGTGATAGTAATATCTAACATTTTTTTGAACACTTTAATATATGCCAAAGGCAGCACTAGGCACATTGCCCACATTGTGTTATTCAACTACAGGAACTATTTCACTGCTGAAGGAAGTATAAATTGGTATGGTCATTTTGGCAGTATATATTAAAAGTAAAAATGTCTTTAGCTTATGTTATATCAACCTTTCTTTATTTTTACTTTAGAAAAACACTTTTACACCTGCATATTGAGACATGTGCAAGGAAGTTCATTCAAGCACAGCTAAAAATAAAAAGAATCCAAATGTTCACAGTAGAGCATTGGTGGTTATAGAAATATTATCAAATAGCTAAAAGGATTAATATTACTATATATGTGCTTATGTAGACTCTAGGAAATATGCTGAATGAAAAAGCACGTTAAAAATTATGTAGAACAGAATACTATATTTTAAAAAGCTTGTAAGACAAAACTACAGAATTGATAGATAAAATTTCATAGTAAAAGTTCTGGAATATTACACTAAAAAGAAAATGATTAAATGTAGTTACCACTCAGATCAAAACTAGAACTAAGAGTGGTGGTCAAAGGGAATTTCTAACATCTGTGATGTTTGAAATTTTGCAAAAATAATATTTATGTATTTCAAATTAAAAACAAGATATTTAGAGTTGTTTTTCACATTAAACACATTTAAAAAAAAAAACAAAACTATTGTTAAAACATGCAATTTCCCCCTTTGGCTTTTTTTGTGACCTTAAGACTAAATTTAGTGTACAATTAGGGGTGCCTCAGTGGCTCAGTTGGTTGAACGTGCAACACTCGGTTGTGGCTCAGATCATGATCTCAAGGTCGTCAAGTAGAGCCCTGCATCAGGCTCCATGCTCAGGGGGGAGTCTGCTTGAGAATCTCCCCCTCTCCTTCAACCCCTCCCCTGCATAGGCACACATGTGCTCTCTCTCTCTCTCAAATAAATAAAATATTTTTTAAAAAGATGAAATTTAGTGTACTATTAGAGTTCATTTGCAGGAGAAAGTGGCATAGTATAAAAAGCAAGGAGTAACTTTATATGCCATTTCATCTCTAACATTATTGAATCTGAATGGCAAACCTGCCAAAAAGGTGTGATTATTACCAATTTTACAGATCAGTAAACTAAGGATTAGAAAGTTATACAATTTGCCCCAAATCCCATTGCTTGTTAGTGCAATTAAAACATGAGTGTGGAATAAAGCTTCTAGCATACTGCACAGGCTTATGCCATCAGCAGAAAGCTCTAGATTTCAAGGAAATAGGCAGATCTGTTGCTAGTCTCTCTTCCTCACATGTTCTTATTGGCCTTTGCCCGTTGTCCTAAATGATTGAAAAGTTATCTCTTAAAGACATATTCCTGTGGGTCGACAGACCCTGAGGTGTTCTCCAGTGACCTTTGCCTCCTAATTGTTCATACTTTTGTGTCATTCCATTCCCTTCAGTATGGGTGGGATCTGTAACTTTCTTCTGACCAGTAGTATATGACAAGAGTAAAGGGATGTCATTGACATGACTATATTACCTTATATAAGACTATCTTGCTAGCTGACTTGCTATCTAGAGAGTTTCCCTTCTGGCTTCTTGAAGTAAGCAGCCATGTTGGAGAAGTCTCCATGACAAGAAACCATGGATGGCTTTTAGGAGCTTGGGAACTTGGCACAGCTTTTAATTAACAGCCAACCAGCCAGCCAAAAGAAAGAAAGAAAGTTCCTAATCTTCTACCTACAAGGAAATGAATCTACCAAAAACCTGAGTGGACTTAGAAGATTTTCCCCCAAATTAGAATGCAGCATGGTCAACATAGTGTTTTACAACTTTGTGCGACCCTAAGCAGGGAACCCAGATGATGGTTCCCTGATGCCCAGAAACTGTGAGATAATAAATGCGTATTGTCTTAAACCACTGACTTTGTGGTAATTTGTTACACAGCAATAGATAACTAATAAAATCAATCAGGCGTAAATTACCATGAATGAGTTTGAAATCTGAGAAGTGGACTTAGTAATTTTAAAGGATAGAAGAAAGGGGAAAAGGAATCCCCTGGGTATCTGAGATTGTGAACAGAGCTTCCCCTGAGCAAGGATAATATGTGTGGAAAGATGATATTGACTGAAGATTTCTGGTGGCGGTCATTGTTAGCTTCACAATTTTATCCAAGGCCACGTAGCAAATATTTATTGATTGGATATCTCCATTCTATTTTTGAACATGAATAAAAGCTTCCACGAAATGCTTTTTCCAGGCAAGTATTAAACCTCTCAACAAGTTCGAGTCATCTGAGTAAAGATCGACAGCTAAAGGTTATAAAAGCATTCGCTTCTGAACCTGTTGTCCAGATATTACAGATCTGATGTGAGTTACAATCACCAAGAGATACTATGGCCTGTTGGTCAAAACTTTAATTATTTTCTAGTATCACACTGACCCTGATCATTTTATTCCATCCTTTCTAAGGTGATGTCTGTGCTCTGGAATAATTATCTGCCACTGTGGGTTTTCTGAACTGCATCGTTGAATCCCTTTCTCAGTGATGACAGGGAAATTATATTTGTATTAAGCATTCCCCTCTTTCATTCCACAGTGTACCACTACTGGCAAATTTTTCCATATCCTATTAAATTTCAGATAATCAGCTGTCTCAGCCTAACAAGGATCTCAAAGTTTAGACCCTCAGTTTTCACGGTTCCAGTTCTCGGCGCTGTTCCTTCAGTTTTTAAGAAACACAAAAACAATTCCTCTTGGATCAGGTGCAAGAAATGTTTATGCATCATTTGCATTTAGTAATACAGGAAGAGCAGAATGAATCCTTCTTCTCTGTATAAGTCTGCCTCTAGCGACGTAAGTAGTGTGAGGAGGAAAGAACAGGGAATGTGCAATAACACAGACCAGGACTTGAATATTGGTTCTGCCACATGCTTTCTGGCTCTGATCTCTTCAAACCTCAGTTTCCTCAAATGTACATGAAGATAATGTCAACCTCACAGATTGTGAGTTAAGACTTATTAGGGCATAAATATGACTAATGTATATGACTAGTTATAGTTCAGAAGAGGCCTAAGAGTCTAATAGAATTAACTTGAAAAAGCATTGAATGCAGAAGATTCTAAAATCTCTACCCTTCTTTCTTTCTAAATTCTCAATTGGAATTTACCTAAAGAGTTCATTTTCTCAGAACTTAATACCGTGATCCCCTTATGGCATCTGTTGAACATTCTTTCTAATGCAGAGTAGCTATCTCCACATAATATATTTTTCTTTATCTCAGAGAGGTGGTCTGATAGAAGATGGAAGGATGAAGAGTACCTATTTCTTTTGCATTATATGTAAATCTTTACAACTTCACATTTTTGATATGTATGTGCTAGATGGGGGAGGAACTCGAGGACTGAAAATATAATGATGATGATGGGAAGTGAGGAATCTGAATGAGTTTAGGGATTATAACTTAGTTGAAGATCTTTCCTTTTCTTTCCTTTTTTTTTTAAGATCTTATCTATTTATTCATGAGAGACACAGAGAGAGAGAGAGAGAGAGAGAGAGAGGCAGAGACACAGGCAGAGGGAGAAGCAGGCTCCATGCAGGGACCCCGACGTGGGACTCAATCCTGGGTCTCCAGGACACGCCCTGGGCTGCAGGCAGCACTAAACCACTGTGCCACTGGGGCTGCCCTGAAGATCTTTTCAATAATGGAATGGAATGGAAATAGAAAAGAAAAGGAAAGGAAGGAGGGATGGAGGAAACCAGCCAACTAGCCTTGGAAAGCAAATGTGACACACTTCTTTCTCTTTTACTGAAGCCTCTAGCTCCACATAGAATGTAGAATGCTATCATGACTAAGTGTGGAAGGGAGCATGGAATTAAAGGTGATGGTAGATTAAATGTGAAAGAGTTGATTTTTAAATTCTTTGTTGGTTATTCTCTTTCGGCACCAGATCTGCTGTCCTCTGCCTTTTGTGTGCGTTAGAGGCTGATGTCCAAGTGCTGCATTGGCTGGGCTCACCAACACAGTGCTTAATATATGCTGGTTCCTTTCCTCTCCTCTCTCTGGTTTAATTTTTCCATTGTCAAGAAGTAGTGCATTATTGGGACACCTGGGTGGCTCAGTCAGTTAAGCATCTGCCTTAGGCTCAGGTCATGATCCCAGAGTCCTGGGGATCGAGCCCCACATTGGGCTCCCTGTTCAACAGGGAGTCTGCTTCTTCCTCCGTTCTTCCCCCTCTTGTGCTCTCTTGCTTGGTCACTCTCTCAAATAAATAAACATCTTTTTAAAAAGTAGTGCATTATTTCCAATAAGTCAGTAATCTGAAAAAGCAGTTTTCAGAGCTTAAAATGAGAACCCACAATGTGTCTATGACTCACTCACTAGCTTCCACATCTGTGGTGTCACACACACATTTCAGGTTGAGTGAATGTTTATTTTGTGCATTAATAAATAGCCTGTCATCTGAGCTTTAATGGGTTCTGCTATGTTTAAATGACAGGAGGATCCAACCAGCCTGTCTCTAGAAGAATGGTTAACAGAATGTAACTTACCATATCTGGAGCCATATGGCAAAAAAGAAACATTCATAAAAACTTGTCATGATGTGAATTGCCTTGATATGATGTGAAGCTATGTTCTAATTGTTTTTCTTTTAGCCTTAAATATTTCACCTACATCAATTAGATTATATTAATGCCTCTTCAGATAACAAGAGATGATGCTTCATACAAACATAAAGAGACCCGGAGAAACAATCATGAACACACGTTCAGGGACAAACAAATGGAATAATAATAATAATAATAAAAAAAAGACTAGATGGAAACTGTTACAATGTATCTTGTACATACAATGCTTTTTCAGGACATCACTTTCTTGTGTTGAGTGAGACATGGGCAGAAAAAGACAAAAGTGACTTGAAGTTGCATAACATCAAGCAGTTGAAAATGTATTTTGTGTCTGATATGGTCCAGGCAGTTTCAAATGTGGATGATTTAGTTCTGAAAACCCTCAAAAATAAGTATTATTTTCTGCTTTTCCAGATAAGAGGATAAAATTCAAGGAGATTAAAATGATTCAGCCACATACTAACCATACAGAAGAGCTCATATCTGAATTCATGTCCTCTGATTTGGTGCCCATTGCTTTTAATACAGCATTCATCTGCTCCTAGAGTTTTAAATAACCTCCCATCTGTATTCTTAAGATTCAAAATAGGCTTGGGGGTCATTCATTTATCTTCCTGCTCTGATAATGATATCTTTGGAAGGCAGTAATTACCTTCATTCACAGAGTCCTTATAACTTCTGTAATCAGGGAGTCAGTAGATGTAAATCTAATGGAATAAAGAGGTTGATTTAAAAGCCACCCAATAAGGGGAGAGGAAAGAACCCATCTGACTTTAAGAAAAGTCACGCAAATCTGTGTGATTTGTAGATTTGTCACACAAATTGTGTAGATAATAGAAAGAACCTGAAGATCTGGGTTCAAGTTCTGGCTTAGTTATTGCAGCTACTCCTTGTGGGCTAGAGTGAGGCTCCCCAGGACATACATACACGTTATATATATATATATATATATATATATATATATATATATATATGAATGATTGCACTGAAAATTCAACTGCAAAACAAATATAGAATCTGTGAAATTAAAATATTTCATTTGAAGACAGAAAGTGTATCCTATGATTGAGATTTGGTGGCAACTTGTTTGTTGGGATTTAATCAGCTGTGGATGTTGAAAAAAGAGAGAGATTTATATTAGATGCCTAGACACCTATTCAGGTTCCTTTAACTCTACCTACTGCCTGGACCACATGGACACCATCAGGGATTGACCAACCTCTTATCCAGAGTACCAGGCTTCTTTCATACCTCTGCTGCATAGCTGTGCAATCTCCTTCAGTCCAGTTTCTGGCACCTCCTGCTACACACTACAGTATGAACCATATACTGCAGAATGTGAGATCAGACATCCCAAATGGCTTCCAAAATGACCAGATGATGGAACTCAGTAGTGTAGGAGATTATGGGGAGAACTTTGATCAATGCGAAAGAGTCAGAGGGAACCAAGCAAATATCATCTCCCTTATTTCTTACCATGGAGCCTCCAAGACATGGTTACTCCAAATACAGGCCCAGAACATATGCTACTCTGCCATTAAATGGGTTCCTAACCCCCTAATCTCCTTGCTTCTGTTCCCCCTCAGCCCATCTGACTCTTGGAACATTGTTCCTGTGGCCCTGCTGACATGCATTCAAGGCTATATGTTCCCCTCCTATGAACAGACTCCATATATCCTCACTTTCTCTTCATGCCTGCCTGGCATGTCAATTTGTCTTAGCCTGGGAGAGGTATTTTCCTGCTTGTACAGTGACTGTGGACCAAGTACAACTTGTGGAAGCCAGTGAAATATCCAGAGGGCTACAATCACATCTTCAACAAAATTTGAATCCCAGGCTTAGAATACCTCTATATTCCAAGTAGTCCTATTTGGGGGTACTCCCCAACTATAAAGATATGGTTACTCCTTTGTTATAGTTACTAATTCTTTTTTTAATATTTTTAAATTTGTATTTATTTGAGAGAGAGAGAACAAGTGAAGAAGAGGCAGAGGGAGAGGGGAAAGCAGACTCCTAGGTGAGCAGGGAGCCTAATGTGGGACTTGATCCCAAGACCCTGAGATCATGACCTGAACCAAAGTCAGATACTTAACCCACTGAGCCACCTAGGTGCCCCAAGTTATTAATTCTTGATACTAAAATTTTCCTCTTCAAATTACTGTGTAATTTCTTTCTTCTCATTGGACTTTCACTAGTTCACCTGGTAAATGGCAACTCAACACCATGACCGAATATCATCATGGGACAAAATGGGAATATAAACCAATTTGAACTTCCCTTTCTGAGGCTGCCTTAATTTTCTTATCAATAAAATAGAAACACTTAATTCAGAAGCTATAAGAGTTAGATAATATATATAAAAGCTTTATAACCAAAGTACTCTATTCTGGGGACATCTTGATCTTTTAGTGGAAATAAGAATCTCACCTCATTACCCAGTTAACTCTGTTTATTCTTCATGTCTCTGCTATTCTACTATTCAGGAAGACCATCCCAGGTTACCAGAGATGGGTTAGTACCCCAAAGTTTTGCCCTAATCATAGCACTTAGTCTTCTGCATTATAATTGACTTTTTGATAAATATTATAGTTATGTCAAGGTCAGAGAATTGGTTTTCTTCAGTGTTAAGTCTCCAAGATTTATTGGATGAATAAAATACATCTGACTGGGTAAGTTGCTGTGTCACTGGGGAAAAAAAAAATTAGAAGAATTAATATAATTTTCCCAAAAGAAAAAAAATAATTCAGAATATTATCTCAAGTACTGAGAATATTGTAAATGGTGGCATGGAAGCATCAAAGTGCATGACCTTCCTGAAAACTGTGGAGTAGTCCATTGTTCCCAGAGTTTGTAGTGCCTGGGAGGTGGTGAGTATGTCAGTGGGAAAGCAATGTTGGAAAAATAGACTGAGATCCGATTGAATGCTGAGTTACTCAGCCTGGACTTAATCATTAGGACTTGGAGGACCATCAAAGATTTATATCTATGCATGGCATGGAGAAAGGGGAACATGAAAAAAAAGGGAGAGTTGGTAACTCACAGTGGGTAATAGTTTTCTTTGGAATAGGGAAATAAGAGAGCTTTAAAAGGAAAGTGATTGATGTTTTTTTGGCATACAGTCTAAGAGTTGCCATCTTCTGCTATGTGCTAAATCAAGAAACTATAATGAATAGTGACATCCTTCAAGACCTCAGGGATAGCCAAAAACAAAAACAAAACCAACAGTGCTAGAATCCTGGGCTGAAATAGTCATAATCATAACAATATCAGATTCACTCTGGAGATGCCTAGGCAGTTGGGTATTGAGCTACATTCAAATAGGATAGTGGTGTTTTATGGAGTTGCCCAACTTTAAGATTTAATTAGTTTTCTTTAGAATGTGTCACTATAATATAAATATTAACCAAAACTGATTTTTTTAAGTTATTTATTTATTCATGAGACACACAGAGGAGCAGAGAATATGCAGAGGGAGAAGCAGGCTTCCCAAAGGGAGCCTGATGGGAGACTCGATCTCAGGACCTTGGGGTCACAACCTGAGCCGAAGGCAGACGCTCAACCACTGAGCCACCCAGGCATCCTGAGACCTGATCATTTTGTTTGTCATTTGCCAGGTACCATGGAAATGTATGGTATTTTGGCAACCTCAGAGCTCTGAGACAAATTCTGATGATGAGCTTGCATGCAAAAGAGAGTCATTTGGAGATTTTAATAGAGTCAAATTATGTCTATTTAAGGCACTAATCTGCAATTTTTAAATGAGCTATTTTGAGGTGTCCTATTTATGAGGTGGGAGGAGTAACTGTCTGAAAATTCCTATAGATTTTAATCTATTGAAATTTAGTTTTGAAAGAGCCCATTTCATGGTTCGTTTAACTGTATCACAGGAGTAATCTAACAAGATGGAAAGTGAAAAGAATTTCTGTGTTCACATCTTGCTTTCTACCCTAAAATGTGACATTTAAAGTAAAGCACCTCCAAGATTTTGCAGTTAATATTAAATATTGGCATTGGGAAAAGGACATCTGTTTTTAATTAGCATTTTGGATTTTTTTGTGGTGCACAAGGAAAAAGCAGATTTTTGAACTTGTAAAAATGTTGACATTATCATAGCGATAAATAGACAACAGGGTATGAATTACTAGGTCATTAATGCAGGCTTCTTGATTAAAGTCAATTTGATTTTATCATTATGACTTATCACATGCCTGAGGCATGCATTAAAAACTCAAATCAAACATGCCTAGGCTTGTTTTATTGTTTAATTATTTATAACTATTATTGCTTGTTGTAACAAAGCGATCAATAAAATTTAATAGAAATTCACTATTTTCTTGATATAAAATTGTCCTTAAACTTAATCTGAGCAGCTACCTACTCTTGCCACTCACCAATCTATAATCTCACAAACTAACCATATTAGATAAGAAAAATGATGATACAAATTTTCATATGTATGAACTCACTCAGAGTCTCAAAGCAATTTACAAACATTGATTAATTATGTCTCAATGCATTCCCTTGGGTTACATAGCTGCTAATTTTTTTCATCTATCAAACAGAATGTATGAAACTTGTTTACACAACCTTTTTTATTCCCAATTTTGCCCTAGGCTACTTAGAGTCTGCAATCCTGTAGAGTTAAAAGGGGTTAGGAAGATCATGTTTGCTAAAAGAGTAGGAAGACTGTGGATACAAATAAACAGCTAGGGTAGGGTGAATTCTTGAAAAAATATATACTTAGTGTTCTAATTCCAAGTCCTTGGACCAACCTTCTTCAAATATGCTTTTCAAAAATCTACCTAACTTTACATTTGTCCTCCCTGGTATGCCTTCCTCTTCCATCACTCCAATCCCCTATTAATTCAAACTTTTAGACCCTTAGCAAGAAATTCCTCCTCAGTGGAGTCTTCTCTTACTTCTACCCTTATAAGCAGAACAATGATTGCTTTTTCCTACACTATACCTATATAACTTAGATTATAGCACTTATTTCAAAATATTGCATCTGTGCTGTATAAGTGAATGTCTGGTCAGGAAAATAGAATGATTTAAATAAAGAATTGGAATTGGAAAGGCAAAAGGGAGAAGAGGATTTCTCCAGTGACCAGAATTCTGCCAAAGTTCCTGGTGTAACCCAAAGGCCTGCTTTTGCTGCTAGACTAAAGGAATCCTCACTGCCATTTCTACTAGTGTGACTGAGTCACTGTTGTTGATGGCACAGGAAGCAAGCATCATGAGCTAGAACTGCCTCTACTGATAATGCTTGAATCCTAAATAACCCTGGAATCACCTATGGTACTGGAGTTCCCAGTTACCTGAAGTTTGTCCTGTTGCTGCTGGAGGAGCTAGAAGCATAGAATATATATTCTTTTTTCCAAACTGCTAAAATCCCACCAGTGTCTCTTATTGCCAGAACCCAACAAGAGCACAATTAGAAAAAGGATTTGAAAATACAGTTTTCTTGCTTTCAGCCCAGCAACAGAATAGAGAATATAGAATAAGAAAAAGGCAAGGAGCCAAAAGACAAAATCATTGGCATGTATCTATTTTAGATACAGGATGACTTTTGTTACTGTGTTGCTAATAGAATAGGGAGCAAGTCAAGAGGAAAACTTATAGCAATGATTTAGGCAAGAGATTTTGGTGACTTGAAGGTAATCGAATGATGAGAAGTAGTCAGATCTTGTGTATATCTGATGATAAGAGAAAATTTTGATCAGTTGAATGTAGGCATGAGAGAAAAGGATGGTGAAGAGATATATCTACTGAGTTGAGGCACATTGCAAGAAGAAGTGGTATGTTGGGGAAGAGTGTGTGGATCATAAACTCATTTTTGGACTTTGAGTTGGTCAAATGAATCTGGAGTTCAGGAGAGATCTACGCCAAATAAAAACCATAAAGCTGATTTGAGGTCACTAAGGAAGCAAGGATAGATAGAAAAGAGAGTCACAGGCAGACCTCTGGGGCATCTCAACATTTTGGAGTCAAAGAAATAAGGAGGCACCCATGAAGAACACAAAAAAGGAGCTCTCAGTGAGTCTGGAGTAACATACAAGAAAGGCAAGGAAAAAATAAAAGTGTTTCAAAGAGAAGTGATAAATTGTGTCAAATGCTACTGATAGGCTATATAAGATGACATTTAAGAATTTGCTAATTGATCAGACATGATGGGTGGTGTAGCCAGTCTCTGAAATTAGGATATCTGACTCTAGTACTATGTGCTTAACCATGACACTAACTTTAACATCATCACCAGCTTCCAGACAAACTCTGGGGATGGAGATAGCCACACGAGCTTTTCTCCCTAGCATATCCAGCATAAAAAGTATCTAAGGTTGTGAAAATTTAGGGAGTGCATTTTTTCCCTAATTATTATTGCCTACAGTATGGCCCAAGACAGAAAACAATAGTGAATTTTACTAGGGAAATGGAAATCCAAGGATCAGGGCACACATTGCTTTTAAAACATAAAAAGATGGAACTTTTTACCTAATTAAATCATGGGAGGTTACCTGTTTTAGCATCTTGAATGATTGCATGCACACTAGCTCTTCGTTTAAACATGGTTTACTCAACCGGCAATTGACATTGCAGAGACTCAGAATTGGTATCTTATACTGACAGAATGTCAAGCAATTTTGACAGCCAACTGCTATTTGCAAGGGAAATTCTTCACTTACCTCCTAGAGCAGGATTATAAAAAGTGAGATTCAAAACCTGAGTTGAATGTAGTCACTTCCATTCTCTGAAGTGGGTATCTAGTTTAAGCATTGTCCCTCATCACTGCAGCCTCCCACTGAGAGCGAGAGGTGGGAGTAAGAAAGTATGAATGGATTTCAAAGCTTTTGACAGCTCCTCTGTCCTGCTAAAGAGGAAGTCTGAACACATGGCCTTTATTTGGAGGATATTAGAGTTTTTGAATAGGCAAAGGCAGGTAGAATAATGGATAGAAAGCAAAATTATTTTGAAAATTAAGTTATGAGGAAGGAGAGTGGGGATCCAAGAGAAATATGGCCAATTAAATAACCAATGAGAAACTCCGTAGTGTGGCATGATTAAAGAACTCTTATATTAATAGCTATTGTTAATTTTTAAAGTAATATGCTTTTCTAAGAAGGAAAATCCTCCAATCACAAATCTTCCAAGCCTTCAGTAAACTTGCTATTCAGATTAATTAGCTATTGCTAGTTTTTAAAGTAATATGCCTTTCTAAGATGGAAACTCTTCCAATCACCAAAGCCTTCAGTGAAACTTGCAATTCATAGATGTTTTACTGACGTATATTTTTTGAAAATTAGAAGGAAAAAAAAAAAGGGCTGAGTGTTCCATCTGGGCTGGTGAACAACAGACTAAAGAGAATGACTACTGGAGGTGATAAGTGACCGAAATCAATGGTCAGAGGCTACAGAAAATCATGCCATGAAAACTAAGCCTTGGCAATTTACAGAAATGTTTTGGCCAGGACAGTTTTGTCTATGTTACAAAGAACAGGGTAACAACAGCTGCTATCTGGATATAGACAAAATCCTAAAGTTATGTGTGCGTGGCTTGCATGTGTTAACTGTGAATGGGGATTTGGAGCTAGGAATAAGATAAAATGATCCTTCTCCATCATCTCTGCAGCACAATATGAATAGGCATCATTGTGTTATGTCTGACCTGGGAGTAAGGGTAATAGGTTTTGAGTTTCAGTTAATTAACCGAATCAGTTATTCTTGATAAGCCTTTCACTGCTGGGGGCATGTTTCCTCAATTGAATAATCATGAAATTAGAGCTTGTTAAGTAACATATAAGAATTTATATAAGTCAAATCCTATGACTTACAATTTAAACTATTTTGACATAAATGCTTCCCCCTTAGAAAATATATACCAGAGTTAAGATCAATAGTTTTAGTTATGAAAGTGTTTTTTAACTCTGAGGCATTATATGAATGCAAAGGTTACTATGGTTCTACTGATTAATCACTTATTCCTATCCCACTAGGAGCCCTCCCCTGATTTTATTAGGTCTGTCAAGTAAAAATAGTGTTTGGGAGAAATTCCCCAGAACAAAATGGATGCTTTTCTTAGCCCATCTAGGCTGTAATACCAAAAATACCTTTGACTGGGTAGCTTAAACAACAAACATTTATGTTCACAGTTTGGTGGTTGGGAAGTCCAAGATCAAGGTGTCAGCTGATTCGGTGTCAGTGAAGAATGGCTTCCTGGTTCATAGATGGCTATCCTTTCACCATATCCTCGTAGAGCAAGGAGGAGGAAGCTCTCTGGGGTCTCCTTTATAAGGACACTAATCCCATTGATGAAGGTTCCACCCCCAGGACCTTATAATTCCCTAGAGGTTCCACCTCTTAATACCATCACATTGGAGGTTAGGTTTCAATGTGTTAATTTGGGTGGCAGAGGGAATCAGAAGTCTTCAGTCTGCAGCAGCAGTCCTACATCTTAGCTGGACACAAGTCTGAGTCTGAAAACTTAATCAGCAGAAACGTGATTATTTTGAGATTCCTTCAATTCATGTCAAGAGGCTTGGCCAAGGAGTCAAAAGACTCATTTTGAGTTTATAGTCATTAACAAACTCTGAGAACCCAGACAAGTTTTTAATTACACTTTCTAAGGCTTCCTCACTTCACGAATGGAAGCAGGTGGAAAATATCAGTACTGCCTGATTCACAAGTTTGTGAGGACTTTAAAAATAAGATAGTGAACACATTGTAAACTAGAGACCACTACATAAATATTAGGAATTATTACAGTATTTTGTTGTAATCACTGATGTAGCTTCCTCTAGTAACTATTGCCTACTCTCTTGATTGGTGACATAGAAATATTGCTAAATATGAAGATGACTTAGAACAAGAAGGGTCTATCTATATGTAAACGAGATTTATAGCATTCCTTGATTTTGTAACACCAATAAGTACAGCCCTTGACAGTTGTGGTTTTCTTCGTGGCATCTTTATATGGCTTGACTGACTCTTTTACTAAGATTTATGTCTGCTTGAGCAGGCTCCCTGAACCACAATCATAGTACCCATAAATCTCCAGCATATTCACTATGACTGTAGCCACATCTCTTGCTGCCTTAAGAGACTGCAGAGGGGTGTCTCAGATGCCCTGTTTCCTGTGGTTGGCAAAGATTTCTTTGAGTTTTGCTGTGTTTGCAGGGAGGGCAGAGGTTTTGGGGGAAAACTGAATGCACTGAATTAAAGTCAGTCCCAGTGTAAATGCTGATAAAAGCCAACTGGTCCTTCATGGTGATTCCTTGCAGCTTTGGGACCTGAAAATTTCAGAGTAATTTCAACTATTGCTTCCTCTCCATTCATATGACTTGGGGTCCTTGAAGCCAAATTAAAGAATAAGTCACTCAGCTCTTGCTGTAAGAGCAAGTTTTGGCCTCAATAGCAGGCATTGTATCAAGACAAACATTTGTGTGGAGATATAATAGGTAATTCAATTAAACACTCAACCTTGGGTCCAGGGCATATTCTTCTGGAGGGCAAGAGGAAGGCCAAATCTGTGAGCAAGTTTTAAGCTTCTGCTAGTCTTATATCCACTAACACCTTCTTGCTCAAAGCAAATAACACAATCAGCGTTGGTGTTTAGGGGTTGTTCACATATCACGAGGCAGGCTAAAGTATGTATATATATAAAAGTATAGAGTCAAAGTGTATATATACAAATATATATATAGTCCTATCGCAGTAAAGTCTGATTGAATATAGTTATTCTATTTTAGCATGAATGTGAAGCTTTTCTTAGTCCTCAAAGGCAGAATTAGCAATCTTTCCTCCTCAGTGTTCTCCAAATACATTTTATAATGCTTACCACACTGAATCACTCTTATGTAGTAACATTTGTCTTTTTCCAAATATGTGGCAAAATGTAGTCTTCTAATTATTTATTTTGTCAATGTATACCATTGTACTTTGTTTATAAAAAAGATCAATAAATGTTCATTTGAATATATGAACAAATGATCTATATCCCAAGTTCTCACAAATAAATTCTCCCTGTGGAGTCTATTGGTTTCAAACAGATTTCACTGTTTCTAGGAAATACAAGAAAAAGACAAATATGAAAACCTGAAATGCTGCCATTTTTCTCTTTATTTAGAAAGTTGTTCACTTCACAATGAAGTGAAATGTGCTGCCCACAGAATCTGGGATCATTTCAGATGGGACTAGGTGACATTGTTTTTCAAAATCACACTTAAGTATTTTAACTGAGCTGTAAGTTATGTTATTGCCTTAGTCCACTAGGTTGTGATTCTGGCTGTAAGTGTAGTAGTTTGCAAGATAAATATTTAGCCATACACTTCATGTCTGAGCCCATAAAATACAATATTCACTAGTTGGTTTTAAGCCTATGAGAAATGCTAGCATGAAATGAGTATCTCTTTTCTATGGCAATTTAAAGCAAATTAACAGTGACAGTAATGCCATTTTCGTTGGCAAAACACTTCTTCATCTTTTTGTCAACAGCTTTCTAAAATTTTGAAGTTTAAACTGATTTTGAGTTTATAGGGTACAGAGGGAGGTGGATAAATGCATTTTTCATTCTTATGTTTTCAACTTTAGTGGAGACATAAAAGAAAGAAACATTTACATTTTTTTTACAAGCCCACCTTTTACAAACCTACCAATGAAAAATGACAGGATATATATTATACCCATATTAAAGCTAGAAATATTTACCTTCAATAAGCCAAGGAAACCAATTTATAATGGAAACCTGCTCCTAATCCCTTTGGAGGAAGAAGCTTGGAATGAAAGATTACAACGTGTGGTTTTCTAACAAGATTAGAAAAAGCTAAAAAGCCAAGCAACTGCAATATTAATTAATCATATTTAGGGAAGTACTATTACAATAAGGGTTTTGTGAAAGCATGGGTCTGATATAATTTTGAAGTACCAAGTGATCTTAATTCAGGTTTTGCTTAAAAGAACAAAGGGTTTGCTTTCAGAATAAGATATGCTTTGCTAATCTGTACTTTCCTCTTAACACTACTCATTGTTCTTTTTTTTTTTACTACTCATTGTTCTTGCACACACTGCAACACCTGTACACTACTTTCTTCCCCACCTAAATTGAAACCATCCCAAATTATCTTCAGATTCAGAAACACGTCTCCATGCCTTTGTAAATGAGGTGTTTGCTTTGTTTGCTTGTTTTTGTTTTGTTTTGTTTTGCCTGAAAACCCATTTCCTACCTCTGCATAAATGCTTCCAGCCAAAATTGCAACTTCCTGAGTAGATGAAGGCCCCTTTTACTTTCTGCTCCCTTTGACCTTTATATGTACCTTCTTTGCAGCGCTTAAGGCAAAGTATTGTAGATCTCATCTGCATGTCTCTCACCCCAAATGGACTCTTTTTTTCCCTTGTGCCTCAGTACAGGTCTCCCCTTAGAACCTCTCAATACAATTTTTCAAATAAATAGGGATTTTTTTGGAAAAATTTTATTCCTAGGATGAATTTCATCCATGGTTGCCATGGCCTGAAAAGAACAGCTTTTGATGTCAGCCAGCTGTTTTTTTTCTCCTAAATCTCTCAGTTCCCTTTCACAATAGTGTATTTCTCTTCCAATTTACCAACTTTAAAAATAGGATCTGTGCTGAAGACTTTGCTTGTCTTAGTTAAGCATGGCGAGATTCTCAGTAATTAGTGCTTGTAAAACACCGCAAGGTTCTCAGATGAATTAAAGTGTGAAATCTTATTACAAGCAGTATATTGCTGGAGTAACAAACCGGCATGGCAAATTACACCATTTCCTAGTCTCTATTGCTTTTAAGGAACAATGCAATTCATAATTATCCATAAGTATTGACTGGCTTGCCTCCTGCTATTGAGACTGCCGGATTAGCTCTCCTCCCTGCACTTGGTTGGTTTGAGGGTATATAGGAAATTTCCTTCTTCCAAATGATATTTTATTTGGCAGCCTCAGATGCTCGTGTCTGTTGAAAAAGCTTTCTGCACAAACACAAAGAAATTATTGTGCTCGTCAGAGACAAAATAGTTTAAAATGATACAAATTCTCTCTAATTACCATCTGTGAGTACTTGCAGGTTCGCTGCAGCAATAGATATTTTAGGCTGCCTCCTCACCTCCAGAGGGAGGGGGTCTGGTAATTTTTGCTTCCAATAAGCAATTTGCTGTATTAAAACTATACACCATCTAAACATTCGGTGAGACAGCAACAGAAGAATTAGTCATGAACTGAGTTTTGCTATTAGACTGGGGTAGGGGGTGGGCAGATATAGGAACGTGGAGTAAGCCAACTTGGCTTTGCATGCCATCCAACCCAAATGCTGAAACTGTAGCTATATATAAATTTCATATGTGTTTCATGCTGTGGAGGAATAAAAGAAACACCTAAAACTCAGCATAATGGACAAATTAGTTTAGTAATTACTATAAAGCACATCAAGCTGGTAATGATTAATAGTCATAAAGGCTTTTGTTTCCCTTTGTGCAAATAACCACCTATGTCAACAAATTTGATAACAGTTATTTTATCAAAGAGTGGAGTTTCTTGGATATCTTCTGCTTTCTTTTGACTCCCAGTAGTCATAATTAATATAATAAAACCCCCATTATAAAATCATTAGTGTAAATGCAAATAAGGTCTTGCATTGTTAATGCCCCCACCAGGCCCTTAATCACTTGAAATGTCACACTGCATTAAGTATAACATCGATTACATATGATAAAAACATGCAATGCAAAAAAATATTAAAGTGATATTTTCAAGCTATTATCTAGAGCAGAAGGGCTTTAAAAATTAATTTCTTTTTGGAGCTTTGAATATTTTAGGAGCTAAAGACCTCATTAATTTATCAGTGAAAGCCTTGGGTCCCAAAAAGACCTTTTGGCCTTTTCTCATTTTCCTAGCTGTATCCCCCAGACCCCACCCGTTCATTCTTCTTGCCTTTTTAAAAGTTTTTCTCATTAAATAAATGTTTGAAGGGATGTTTCTACAACATTTTAAAGATACTGAAGTAGTTTAATCTTGAAGATGCATTCTTTTTTTTTTTTGAAGGTGCATTCTAAATGCCTTACTTTTTAATATTCTTTATTTGAGGGGTAGGTGAAATGTGTTGTCAGATATGGCAGAGATTGGAGAAGATGCAAAACGTTAATGGTAATAGTTATTCTGGAGTGAGGACTGTGCTGAGAATAAAGAAGCAACAGATATTCTTCACTGAAAGAATGCCTTATAATTACAAAAGATATTAGAATTTACCCAGCTCTACCTTCTACAGTATCTTTGGCTATGAGTGAGGCAAATCAAAATACTGACTGTTTAAAAGTTTAACAAACTTTTGTTAAGTTCATTGGAAAGTTATCTGCTTTGTCAGGGAAAAATTATGGAAAAAAAAAAGAAGAAGAAGAAGAACAATGATCACTGTGTGTCCTGTATTGTGCAAAGTTCTAGTTATAGCCACCTTACCTTGTGTTTGAACTAACAACCCCATAAAGTGGTTAAACAACAACCTGAAAATAGTTCCAATGATTTTGATCCATAGAAATGTAATTAGTTGTGACTAATGGAATGCAATTCGATTTTACTTCTTTTTTGTAAATTGCCATTTATGTCTCTTTGCAAATTCACTTCAGCATTTCTTATATGCTTATTATATGTGGTACTTTGAATTCTCTTTTGAAACTATCCTAATGCTTGCCTGGTTCCTTATCAATGAATGAGTTAAATAACACACTTTATTTTACATTGGTCTGAGATTCATGATTCTATCTTTAAAAAGTAATCCTTTAGCATTATATTCATAGTAGAAAACAGACCTCTGCAACATCCTAAGGGAACCAATTTAAATCTTTATCCTATACTCTATCTACCCTGACCCCATATTTCTTAGCTTTTTGCCAGTGCTTCTGTAGAAAACCTCTGGCCAACAGTGAATTTCATCCCCCCTCACCTCATGATTTCTAGGTCTATAAAAATCATGAGACACAGGATGACCCAAACAAATACTTAGAATATAATGGTAGAGATACTATCAGGAATTTAGAAGTGTATTGTCAGGAATTTAAAGGTTCTGCCTCACTGAAAAGCCCATCACTTGCTCTTCTACATCTTTAATCATCAGAATTGTATTTATGCTTTGTCAGGGATCAATGACTTTGATAGCAGTGATAACAGAATACCAAAAAGTAGATTCAAATGACATTCTGGTTGGCACTTTTTTTTTTTTTATTTCCTTGGTTTTATAAAATTTAAGTCTATCATTTGTCCTTGTACAATCTAAAATTTTGTAGCTCTTCTGTGGAAATCACAAAGGCAGGAGCAGAGTAGATAAAAACTTACTTCCTTAAAAGAATAGGAAGAGGCCATTTTCAAAGAAAAGCAAAAATGATAGGATTGGAACCCTCAACTTCCTTTCAGGAAATATTCCTAGATTAGCCTTTTGTACATAGAGGTTATCAGTTCTTTGCAGGCCTTTTTTTTTTTTTTTTTTAAGATTGTATTTATTTATTTGAGAGAGACTGAGCATGAGAAAAAGTGAGCATGAACAGAGAGAAAGGGAAGGAGAGGGACAAGCAGATTCCCTGCTGAGCAGGAAGCTTGACTCAGGGCTCCATCCCAGGACCCGAAGATTGTGACCTGAGCTAAAGGCAGACACTTAACAGACTGAGCCACTCATACATCCTTTGCAGGCCTTTATAAGGAATGGGAAACCAATTTATGGAACAGGTAAAATGTTTCTTACACAAATACAAAGCTTTGGAGATATTGGTATACTATAGGTCCCATATCAAGAAAAAAATTACACCTCTCTATGTAGTAGATATGAACCACGTCAAAGAAAATATCATTTTTGATATCCATTTCAAAAAGATGCCTAACTCTCAGATTGGAAATTTGAACTGAAAATGTTTAGATGAGTAGAGGAGATCTGTTACCCAGTCTTTTGCTTTTAACTGACAATGAGGTCAGAATGTTTGAGTGTGTCATTCTAGAGGTGAGTCACAAGCAACTTACAAGGTTGGGTAGTAACTAGACAAGCGAGAACCTAGTAAGACTCTTTCCTGGAAACTAGCTAGCTAGTCTAGTACAAGAGTAGAATCCCATGAAATTTCTAAGCCAAGTGGTTTACAGCTCTTGGAATGATTGTGTTTATTTCACTTTTGTTATTTCTTTATGTTTGGAAAAGTCTTAGTCTTCTTGATATCTCCAGTCTTTATTAGTTAGATGAGAGGATTGAAAAAATATATATTTGGTTCCAGTTCAATCAGAATATTAAAAGGATTGAAGTAAACCCTGGGGGCCAATGTGCATTGGCAGTAGGAATATGAAATAGAAAACAAAACTCAGGAAAATGAAAGGATGATAGAGTACCTATGCGTTAGCCATTTCTTCTTATAGAAATTCCTTCCTATTGGTTAGAAATCTGAACTCATTGAATTAAGGAGGTTCTTCTTAACTAATAGCATCTCTAACAGAATAAAAAAAGGGATGGGTAGACTGAGAAATTTGTAATAGTCTAGGATGTATAGTATGTTTGTATCATAAACATTTTTTGGAAGAAAGAAACAAAAATTTAAAAAATACATTTCATCCACCTTGGGTATTTTGCCTTTGTAACATACATGTAACTAAGCATGAGTCAGAGAACAAATAAATTAGCTTCGGTGCTGTTCCTAGTAAGTAGATATTAGAGTTCCAACAACAAGAGATGCCATGGGAGTCTGGACTGCTGGATAAAGGAGGATCTTTAAAGAAACAAATACCTTTCTTAAGAGCAGCTTCCACTAAGGAAGGAAAAAAAGGAAGGAAATAAGAGGAACAAAAAAGTAAGAGAAGGATGCAGGGAGGGAGGCAGAGAAGGAAGGAAAGAAAGAAAGAAGGAAGGAAAGGGAAAATATTACTTTGAGGGAGAAAGATGCTATATAAAGTGGTAGTCACTTTCATTTCTTTACTTCTTTTCATCTGGGATGAAAAGTGAGTTACACAGTAATGTGGGAAATCAGAAGACACAATTGAGAATATGCCTCAGCACAGAGTTTACTATGGGTGCTAAAACATTTCGCAAATTAAGCTTTTCACTAAGCCCTTAAAAAAGCAGTTTGAAAGATCCCCCAACTTTTCAGCACCACAAGCAAGGTGAAGGAAATTCAGAAGTCTGAAATAGGGTGACCCAGAAATTTTCAGCTTTTATATACCTTTTACACAGTTATTTATTTTATTATCTATACTTTTCAGTAATGTTGCATTTACTCTAAGCTAAAAGATTTGAACAAAATATACCTATATCATGTATCAAATATTTTTATAATTTGGGAAGTCACAAATAAAGGCAATATTTTAAGAATAAGCTATTAGAAAAATTCTTAGAAAGGTGCATGGCACCCAACATCCACTGCCTTCAGTTTGAAGTGATTGTGTGTTTATAGTATGTCCTATGCCATGATGAATGGCTGGGAAAAAAAAAAAAAAAAAGACCAAATTTTATTCTAGCACCTTTTAGTTCTTTTTTATATCTATTACATTTTTCCTTAATAAGTTTATGTTCTTCTTTAAATCATTAAGCACACTGAACACATTTATAATACTTGATTTTAAGTCTTTGTCTATCATCGTTGTCATTTTAGATTTTGTTTCTGTTGACTGATTTCTTTCCCCAAGTGATACTATATTTTAGTATTTTTTGGCAGATCTAGAAATCTGTATTATATGCTAGACTTCATGAGTATTATACTCAGTGTCTGGATTTTGTTTTCTTCCTTTTAAAAGTGTTGGGGTTTGTTTTGATAGATAATTAAATTATTTGCAGATCAGTTTGATCTATTCAAGGCCCATTTAAAGCATTATTACTAGGGAAGGTCTGCATCAGCCTTTATTCTAGAAATAAGCTACCCTTACTACTATGGTGTGAGTAGTCTGGAATATCACCCGAATGGTTCAAGTATTAAAAGAGAATGCTCCCTTCTGGATGGTTGAGGTAAATTGTCTCTGTTTTGTGTAAGCTTTGTAAATTGTTCAGATTATAATGTGCCAGTTACTTTTTACCCAGTGTCAAGGATCTTCACCCTATGCATACATACACCTTATCACTTGCAACAAATTCATGGAAACCTCTATAGAGATTTCTGGAGCCCCCACCTTCACTACTTCCCCATGGCTCTCTTCTCTCCAGAATCCAGCCCAGAAACTTCCCATGGCTTTGAGATTCAATCTATCTCCTCAAGAGAGCAAGCTCTCAAGAAAGTAAACCCTCCTCAAGAGAGCTGCTTGGATCCCATGCTTTATACCATAGTCTAACATGTACCTCCAGGTAGAAGGCAAGAGCAGTAGGGCTCACTTATTCACTTGTGTCCTTTTCATGAGGGATCACAGTCATGAACTATGTGTTGTCCAATCTCTGAAAACATTTTTTGTATTTTTTCCTCAGTTTTCTAATTGTTTACAGTGGGATAATGTTTATTTCTTATTATTCCATCATTTTATTCCATCATTTGAGACTAATAAGAAAATATGATGATTGAGCACATTAACAGGACTGTCACTGAGTGATGGTCATTAATACTTTAATTTTCCTATTTCAGATATGTCTGGGAATGGTCTTAAAGCAGTCAACTAAGAGTAAAAATAGAACTCCTCCAGAAGACAGAAGTATATTTGTCTGATGTTTTTCAGCAGAATTTTAATTTATATAGTTTTTTAGTTTGAGCATGGAGTTAGTTGAGGGGATAGGGTAGTACTATCTTAAATTCTGGATATTAGGTACAATTACGGCATCAAGGAAGAGTGCAAGAGCAGCTTTTTGTGTCAGATATAAATGATTTAGAACTCAGCTTAGTTGTTTTATTAGCTATGAAATTTTACTCAATTTCTCTGAGCCTCAGTCTAATTCTGTATAATACAGATATAATAATACTTGCATTATATAGTTTTTATAAGGTTTACTTGAGAAGTTACATAAATAACCTCCAACAGTTCTTGGAAGTGTTGTAAAATGCTAGTTTCCTTCCATTGGACTGATTCAAGAGATTTATTGAGATTTATTAAAGATTTATTAAACTTTGCAGAGAATATTTCTTTCAAAGCAGAGAACGCTGAAATTTGGGAAAGAGGAACATGTTTCTATATGGTGTTTCAGAGAATCATAGACTGTTAGAAGTAAAATAGCGCCTAGAAATAATCTCCAGAGATTTTATCCTTTTCATTTTCCCCAATACATTTCTTTTTAAAAAATCAATCTTATTTGGAGCCTGTGCAGGTTATTCTCCACTTGATTTCTCCCAGACATTCTCCACATTTCTCTGCCCTACTCTGTTCCCCAGAGGCAGAATCCTATGGGGGTTTCTTGCTCTCTGCTTTTGGTTGTATTTGGATAGTAAGGGGAAACACCAAGAACGTGGAGGACAAGGTGGAGAAGGAGAGGCCAATGCATTTTCTGCATTTCTGCTCTAGGTCCTTCCTGTATTAATTCTGAATTTTTGCAGTGCTGGTGAGTATCTTCACAGGTCACCAGAGAAGTTCCTTCTGCACAGTTCTAACTCATTTAGCTCCCATTAAAGATAAAGCTGTTTCTTCATTTTGTCTTTTCAGGCCTAGAGGTGGCAAAGCTTATCCCTGAGTGCTTAGATTCTTCAGCCTTGCCCATACCTCTTTCAAAAGTGTTCTAATGAAATTCTCTTCACTTGTAAACATTTTGAGTTGAATTTTAATATCTGTCAAATCCTGACTACATTCATTTCCTGAGGCCATAGAAACAACCACAAACTGGGTGGCTTAAACAACAGAAATTTTATTTTTTTAGGGCACTTCTAGAGTCCAAAAGTTTAAAATCAGGATGTGGGTAGGGCTCTGCTCTCTCCGAAGGCCCTAGTGGACAATCTTTCCTCGTGTGTTCATGCTTCTGATGGTTCCAGGAGCTCCTGGGCTTATTGCTACATTGCTCCAATCTCTGCCTCCATCTTCAAATGGTGACTCCTCAGTCTCCCCTTCTGTCTCTTGTGAGAATGAGTCATCAGATTTCAGGTCCACCAGCATAATCCAGGATGATACCATCTCAAGATCCCAAACTTAATTATACCTTTGGCAAAGACACTTTTGTGAAATGAAGTCACATTTATACCTTCTAATACATAAACATATCTTGGGGTGCCTGGTGGCTCAGTATGCCAAGCATCCAACTCTTGATATCGGCTCAGGTAGTGATCTCAGGGTCATGAGGTCGAGCCCTGGGTCAGACTCCAAATTCAGCGGGGAGTCTGCTTGAAAGAGTTTCTCTCTCCCTCTCCCTCTGCCCCCCCAAATAAATAAAGAAACCTTTAAAAATATACATAAGCATATATTTTTGGGAGCCACTAAGACCCATACAAGCTCCTAATACTTAAAATGATTTACCGAAGTTAGTAGGACTTTTAGACGGGGCTTTCTTCATTCCTAGCATTTGGGTAGCTAAAAGACTAATCATATAGACAGTATCATTTATTATGCTGGTAGGAAAATTAGGCTTTTGTGGTAAGGTTAATTCCTGCTTTTTGGCTGTTTTCTATTTAGCAGGGGAAACATGATTATTGCCTTTTAACCTAATGATTTTTTAAGCTATAGCTCAGGTAAATAAATATGGAAGATTTCCTTGCACTACATTACCATCCAATAAACACCAGTAAGTACAATACTTGCCCTCTCACAGCTCTGTAAATTAAAGTAAATTGAAGGGAAGAACATGAAAGCAACTTCTAAATGTGTTTTGTCAACAGACACCAGGACTTCTAAAGTTATATGAAAGGATTACCCTCTCCTTGTTTGTTAGAGTGATTCTTAACATTTGGTGTTTGCTGTCTCCAGTGGGATTTCCAAAACTTAAAATCAGAGAAAGCAGCAGTTTTTTAGACTGTCAAGCTGGCTCTGGTATGAAAAAGAATTGTTTCCTCATCTGGTATAACGTGTCTGATTTGGGGAAGTGGGAAATTCTTATTAGTCTCTCCCTAGTGTGGATCTCGGCAGTGTCACTTCTGGTTTATCTATCCCAAAATGTTTGAGTCAACTCTCTGGATCATGGTCTAGTAATCCAGGCAAAAACAAATATGCTTGCTTACCCCAAGGAATTGTCAAATAGCTTAGACTGCACTCCTAGGACTTCATATTCTCCTCATTATGTTTCAAAGTCTGCCAGGCTAGAGTCTGTTGATCTTCAGTGCCCTGGTTTTGTTTTTTTTGATGTACTCTGGCTCAATAGCACATTCTAACAGGCAGTGCAGATGGAAACTCCTTAGTTAAAATATTCAGGAGAGAAGAGAGAATTAAGCCTACCATAGCATTTTCCAAGCAGACTAGGAAGGCTAAAAATAAAATTTTGTTGTGTTTTTGCTCCTGGTAATTTTATTTGCAGTTTATGGGGAAAAACGCTGACACTTAGTGAATGTGCAGGCCATTGTTTTTGTCAGCACTTCACCTTAATTCATTAATTTCACAAAGGATTATTGAGAATCTTTTATAGCAAACCGTCTTCTAGGTTCTGGGGTTACTATGGTAATCTAAAGAGACATAGCCTTTGCTCTCATGGAAATTACTTTCTAGAAGTAATAAAAAGAAAATAAAGTAATTACGCAAGAGAGAAGAAAATAAACAGGTAATGTCATAAAACAATACAGATTAGCAGGTTATTTTTGCCTAGATGGTAGGAGTCAGGAATATACTAGCTAATTTTGTAAAAAAAAAAAAAAAAAAAGACATTTGAGGTTCTTTGGGGCAGCTTGAGCAAATAGGTCAGGTTTCTGGTGCATACTCTCTGATGCTACTTCTGTTTCACCTCTTATGACCAGATAGCCAAAATTCTGATCTTCCCTCAACCACTGAAGGAAGGATCCAATTTCTCTGGTATCTAATAGTCTGTTGAAACTAAAGACTCCATGAGTGTACATTATATTCCATGAATGGTGAGAATGAAATCTCTTTATTCTTTTATTGTTTTCTCCTTCACTAGATCTTAGGGATCTCAGGCATGGAGTTAAATCTTGGCTTGTTTCACTCATAGGTTGGGAGTCTATTTTGTCCTCTGAGCAAATTAGTCCTTAAAGTGCTTGCTACATGGTTACTTAACTCTTTTTCTAGGCAGATTTTTTTTTCTTATTGCAAATTAAATATGGAAAGTTATTCCATAATAGGCCTAATAATGCCCATGCATCTTAAGAAAGACCAACTAAAACAATTATAGCAATTGAACTAATGCAATCAGCCTTGTGTTGGGAATGTGCATCTCCATGTTGATGAATGTTCTCTATTTAATTAAAATATATTGATCATGGCACATTTGTCTTTATCAGAATGACCGCGGATGGTCTTTTGAGGAATTATTGTTTATCGGTTTGGGAAACTAATAGGCAGCTTTAAAAGAATATGTAGGTCTTCAAATTTATTTTCTGCTTTCTAAGTAGTTACATATTGCTCTTAGTTAAAATATGCTGTCTTGCCTGCTTAAAGCTTCCTTTAGAAGATATGTAGGTGGTAATAAACACTAATTAGTTCATGTGACCATTCAGCAAACTACTTTGGAAGAATCCAATGATTTGCTGCACAAATATCAGCTCTTTAATGGAATGTCTGATGTGAAGTGATTACAGATTTATAAAGGATGTAGACTTAAACCAAAGTTATTAAGTCTCTTGTGATCAATTCACCTGATGTCGGGGGAAACAATTTAAAGAGAAGCTGTCCTAAATTAATATGTTAGCAAGGGTCACACCTACCGGAATTTGCAATTGCGCTTGGGGGTATAGTTCATTCTTTAAGTGGAAACTGGCTAATAAGAAGGAAATTATAATTTGCTTTTGGATATAATTCTGAAAAATACATGCATGCCTAATGTATTTTCTGAACAAATTAACATTTGGCTTGAATGTTCAAATACCAAATGAAATGCCCTCCAAGTACAATATCTAAGCTACACAGAGTCAATATTTTAGGGTATATTAAACATGCGTGGTGAGCTGTAAACAACTTAAACCCTTAAATCATGACCAATTCTTAGTGTCTACCCCAAAGTACTATCTGAGAAATTTCCTAAAGTTTTAAAATGTCCTTTCTTAAATAATTATACTGTGATAGAGACCTTCACACACCAAAAAAGCAATCTGGAATTCTGTTAGAACAGATAAGAAGGGGATCTGACTAGCTGGAGGGGTCAAGGAAAATGTCTCTAAAGAAGTAACATGATTTGTGAGATAAAGCATCTCAACTGGCTAAGTAAATCTCCACCTTGGGTTTATATAGCAGTTATGGTTTGCCAGCTATCTAAAAGCCATTTAAAAGCCCTTCTCCCTTGCTGCCTCTCTTACACCGAAGGGTGGGCATATAGCTCAGCTGTGAATGTGAGACAAGAATAATAAGAATAATAAGACAAGAAATCTGGGAAGATTTGTTTTCCCAGTCAAAAAGAAAGATGCAACCAGCAAAACTCCCTCCTTTTGGTTTTCTGCTTTTAACATGGCAGAGATGGCCGCTGTCTTGGTGTCCTGAAGCAAGGGGATATGGTCAAAGAAATCATAGAGATGGTAGCTAGACAACTGTCATGTCATAGAAACCACAGTGGTATCCACCTACGTCTAAATTTTATGTTATTGGCATTTGTTTTCCTACTTAAGCCCCGGTGTCTGGTTTTGTTACTTGCTGCAGAAAGCATCTGAAATGTTACAACTACAAATCTAGTATAAGTAATGGTGTGATTAACTAACAATCTAATGCAATCTTGGGCTGCATTAGTAGAAATAAATATGACCTGATGAAAGATATCGATATGCTAATAATACCAGTTTTCCATACAACACCGCAGGAAGAAGAAAAAAAGCCAACAGAATGTGGGAGGTGGGGTAGGAAGGGCAGGAATAGGAGGGTGAAGGTGATTGCACTATGAATTGAAATGCTTCAGTTGAAGACTTTTAACTCTAGAGAACAAACTGATGGTTACCCGAGGGGAGGTAGTTGGGCGATGGGTGAAATAGGTAATGGGGATTAAGGAGAGCACTTGTCACTATGAGCACTGAACAGTGTATAGAGTTGTTGAATCACTACAGTGTATGCTTGAAACTAATAGAACACTGTAAATAATTGTACTGGCATTAAAATTTAAAAACTTAATAAAAATATAAATAAATGTTTCAGTTGAGAATTAGGGTGTTTCTTGTGAAAATATTTTTATTTTTTTAAATGTTTTTTAAAGATTGTATTTATTTATTTGAGAGAGAGAAAGAAGGCACACAAGCAGGGATGGGAGCAGAGAGAGAAGCAGGCTCTCTGCTGAGCAGGGAGCCCATGTGGAGTTCAATCCCAAGACCCTGGGATCATGACTTGAGCCAAAGGCAGATGCTTTACTGACTTAGCCGCCCAGGAGCCCCTGTGAAAATATTTTTAGTATGATATTTTCATATGAATTATGTTTTATAATTACAGGTATAACATCATTTTTGTTGTTTTGTTGTTTTTTTTTAACAAGAAAAGGAGGTGATTTATATTTTATGTCTCTACATTTCTTGCATGTTGGGGTATTATAGAATCTCTGAAGTCAGGCCAGTAAGAATTTAATTTTTGATTTAATCATTAGTTTTGGAATTGAGGCAAGTTACTTAACATTTTTGAGGCTTGTTCTCATTTGTAAAACTGGAAGATTAAGAGTATTGATGCTTAATCCCTAGAAAATACTATAGGAAGTCAGAAGGAAGAACTGATACTCCAAGGGTGGCCTTGGAGAACTTCACTGAGAAGGCACATGAACAGTTGAATCAAAGTGATTATGATTTCAATAAACATATACATTTGGAAACAAACAAACAAACAAACCAAAAATACTATAGACAGAATAAAGAAGAGAAGGAAAGGAGTAGAGAAAAGAGAAAAAAGAGCCAAAACCATAGTGAGAATTCATGTTCCCCCACTGGGACTTCCTGAAAACACTTAGTGGAGGGGAAAGTGAGTAGACTTGTGTTTTGGCTTCGGAACATCTGAGATATTCCTTTGAACAGATGACTCAGAAAGTTTGCCACATGCTTATTTACCTCTTTTTTCTAGGCAGATTTTTTTCCCCATTGCAATTTTCCATTGTAAAGCAAGAGAAAGTTGATGAAGCCATTTAATTTGTCAAAAATCTATCTAAAAAGTAGAAATTGAGAACACATCTGCTGAAAATGCAAACTGAAAGAGTTTAATTAGGTAAATTATTGTGTGATGAATCTTTTTTGTTTTGGTGAGGGAGGGTCTAATACTGAGCTTGGTTGGCTGTATGGCACTGTGATTTACTCATAGATTTAACTTCTGAAGTTTTATTTACAAAGGAAAGTCAAATCAATTATTTTATACTTTTATTTTCACGGTGTCTGTTTTTCTTCAGGGGACATATATCTATTTGTTTCTTGATATGTAACACACAAAGCATTATTGATACGTGAATAATTAAATATTCCACCCTCCAGAAGCTTACCAGAAGTAGAAGAGAGAAGATATAACAACACCTTGTCATATTTTCAACAAAAAAAGTTTCAAAGGTTGCAAACATTAACATGCATAATTTTTGCAGTAGAATCTTCTTTGGAGGTGGAAGGGGTGATATGTTGGGGGACCTTGAATACTATCTTGAAGGAGATCCTAAATGAGCCAAGTTTTGAAGGTGAATATGATGTAGTTTTGAACGAAGGTGAGGTCTGGAGCCTAGGGCCAAGAAAGAAGTCTTTGGTGCAAAATGTTGGTTTGTAAAAGCACAGGGACAGGACCCCTGGGCAGAAAGAGCTGCAGTCCTGGGGTTGTGAGGGGTGATTGATTATATACTTGTGATTTGGGGGAAAGGAAAAAGGGAAGTTTTCAAAAGAACTTTCATATGCTAAAGAGGATTTACGAGATACTGGAGGTCTTGCTATTGTCAAGTTAAGGTTGTTTTTCCCTCCAGCAAAGCATTAAGACAGTTGGGAGTTTCCTTCTGAAAGTTAGGTTATTGATCATGCTTTTTTTTGCTTGTAAATCACTGAGACATTTGTAAACTGAAAGAGACTCCTGTCTTGCTGGACTGTGATCTCTATTAGTTAACCATTTGTTTTTCCTTCCCTTAGCTTTAGGGCAGCCAAGAGTGCCTGAGGAATGCCACATATACCCCACCTGGGAGTGGGAGAAGATTGCAAGGTGTCAGCTGCTACTTGGCCCTCAGCTAGCCTGCTCCCTCATCCTTAATGCCCATCACCCATTTACCCCATGCCCTTTCCTTCTAGAGGATGCATTTTTTTTTTCAAGAGTTTATTTATTCATGAGAGACACACAGAGAGAGAGGCAGAGACAGGCAGAGGGAGAAACAGGCTCCTCACAGGGAGCCTGATGTGGGATATGGGACTCGATCCTGGGACTGGTTATCATGCTCTGAGCCAAAGGCAGACACTTAACCACTGAGCCACCCAGGCATCCTGAGGATCCATTTTTAAATCACTGGGATAAAATTTTGAGATTGTTACAATATTAATTAACACATTTTAATTGGTTTATATTATATATCAACTTATATGCCTACTAGCAGTATATCTAAAAGAATTTATAGTTTTCCTTTACAAAATGAATCATTGCTTTACATATTAGTTTATAAATAGGCAGGAGTAATTTATTTTCCTAGTTTATCTCATAAACAATAGCTTTTCCCACAAAAATCTACTAATAAAAAAAAGTGTTATTAAGAAAATCTTTTAAACTGGAACCTACCAAAAACAAATTTATAGTAATAATAATAATAATAATAATAATAATAATGAATATTCCATGGCAACTGTCTTGGGACATGCAACTAAAAATACTAGAGAGGGATCCCTGGGTGGCGCAGCGGTTTGGCGCCTGCCTTTGGCCCAGGGCGCGATCCTGGAGACCCGGTATCAAATCCCACATCGGGCTCCAGGTGCATGGAGCCTGCTTCTCCCTCTGCCTATGTCTCTGCCTCTCTCTCTCTGTGACTATCATAAATAAATGAAAAAAAAAATTAAAAATACTAGAGAAAGTAAATATATTTGAATTTACATTTAACCGAAATAGATTTTAGTCACAATTGTTAGATGAACAAAATGTTTATGTTTTGCTGTATAAAATTATTGTAGCCCAAATTTGACTTTTTGTAATTAATTCATAAGTAGTACAACAAAGTCATATATAATTGTTTAGATCAATTTTTTCAAAGGCATCTGTTTATCTTTTGTTATTCACTTTCATTCCTTTTTTTTCAAGTGCTTGTCTTGTAGAAAGTATCATTTGTTGTGCCCAAGATTGCCAATTGATTGAGAAACCACCAAGGAGCCGACACCGATGCAAACACAGGAGGGGTCTATTTACAAGCTCCAGAGCAGGGACTTGGACCCCGAAGTGGGTTTCAGCTTAGTTTTAAGGGCTAGTCTAGGGGACCTCCAGGAGCGGGGGAGGGATTTCTCAAGTTCTGTTTACATTCTGATATGGGGCTTTCAGGGCTTTGAGCTCTGTTCTTATTCTAATATGGGGTTTCCTGCCCTTGGCTTGGGCTCTGTTTTTATTCTAATATGGGGCTTTCTAGGACGTTAAGCTGTAAACTGCTTTTTTCCTGTAACTGAAGTAATGTAAATTTCAGCTCTTATTCACAGGGGCCTGGGATGGCTGGACTTGTGCTAACGCTGAACTTAAAGTGGAATGGCCTTAATTTTCTCCGCCTCCACATCATGGACTTTCTCTTCCTTGAGTATTATCTAGTCTAACTTTCTAGATTCTTACTGAGGATCTAGATAGTAAGGATTAAGGATTAAGGATCTAGATAGTAAGATTAAGGATCTTGTTTATTATTATTTTACAGATGCCTCCAGCAGTTCTCCATCACTCCCATTGCTTTTATAAAATCTTGTGTCTTTGGCTGCATTATTTCTCTTGGTTATTGTTTGATATTGTAGGATATTGTGTTTGTAATATCTGGTAATCAGCAAGAGACTTTTCCAGAGAAACATGGAATGAACTGATGGAAATAGACACTAGAATGAGAGCAGAATATTTGAGTGGAACCCAAGGGACCAATTAAATAATCAATGTATTTGGAAATATTTTCATGTTATGAAAACCTCTGTTTCCTGCAAAATGAGGGAATCATTTGGCCATATGGCATCTTTGTGTCATTTAGAAAAAGGTACCCACTCTCGATAAGACACAGCTCTCCCAATTTGCATGTCTTGGATTCATGCAGAGAATATTGTGCCAATGATACATGGTGGCCAACCTATTGGACACAATTACAAAATTCTGTGGCAATATGAGAATAACAAGTAATTGGACAATTTAGTTACTAAAAAAATGATATTAATAGCAAAATGTATTGATTCAATATAGAAAAACTGCAAAAGTTATTGCAAATAGACAAAATGCTTAGCTGATTGTCACTTTAATTCAATCACTAATGCAGGTGGTCCAATGTAAAGTATTGCCTTTATTAACAGAAAGAAGTCTAATGCCTGCCTTTATGCAGATGAATAAATAAGGTTCTATAGATGTTTTTCTATGTTCTATTTGTTTCTATCCATCCTCAAATTTCTGTCTTTCTTAAGTCAAATATCATCTCTAATATGAGCCTTTGCTTGTCCCCTGATGTGATTTTTCTCTTCACTGAGCTTCTGTAGCTTCTAGATTAGACATTCATTACACCACTTATCACAATTCTGCTTTGTATTAAAATTATAAATATAAGTCACCCCTTCCTACATAGGGCAATTATGACATTTTGCTTAAAAAAAAAGGTTTCTTAATTCCTTTTCTACTTCTTACTTTAAGCCAAGTTAAATTAGTATTGAATAAACAAATGGATTTCAAAAGATGGAAGTCAAGTGAACTGATGAGAAACATTTCAAGTTTAATTTGAATTATTTTATCTTAGATAGGTTATATTGCTCATGGCACAGAATGTAAAAGGAAAAAGAAATGTATAAATTGATGCATGTCTCTGACCTTTGTCCACTCACTCATGTAATTCCCCTCTTAAGGGGCAGTAGTCTTGCAGTAACTTACTCATCATTTCAGAAATAATCTTTATAAATATAAAGAAGTATGTATATATAGTCCATCCTTTTAAGCTCACATTGTAGCATCATATTAAACGTTGTTCTGTACTTTGCTTTATGCTATGAAAATATATTGTGGGGACCTTTCCAAGGACAGTAATTTCTAAAAAGCTTCCTCATTATTATTTTTTTTAACTAATATTGTTTTGAAAGGCATTCATGATATTTTGAATCTTTTGGTATTACAGAAAAAAAATGTTGCAATTAATAACCCTGTATACACTTAGATATGTATTTTTCTATATATATTCTAGTATATTGGTTAGATCCAGAAACGGAATTTCTGCATCAAAAGATGTGTGCCAAATTGCCCTTCATAGGAGTTGTAACAATTAATAACCCCTAACCCGACAGTGGAAGAAAGTGCTTATTTCCTACCTCTCCTCCAGTGTATTACCTTTCTTCCTTTTTTTTTTTTAAGTTCACAACTTTTAAAAGTGAAAAATGGTATCTCAACACTCTTTTGACTTGCATTAAGAATGAAACTGACTATCTTTCCATATATTTCAGAACAATTTTTATTTTCTTTTCTCTTAACTTTTTGTTTAGATCTTTTGCCCATTTATGTATTGGACAATTGGTCTTTTCTTACTAACTTACAAGAGCAATCTTTACATACTAAGAAAGAAAATCCTTTGTGATTTAAGTTCTAAATATTCTTCTTTCAGCTAGAATTTGCCTTTGTACTATTTGTAATGTTTCTTCCATTTAAAAAAATGTATGTTTTATATAGCTAAGTCAACAACATAAAAAACAATTTTAAATTCTTGCCCTTTTACCATGGACCACATATAGAAAACTCTGCATGAATTAAAAATGCAAAAGATTTGTATTAAGCATAAAGAAGTTTTAAGAAAAGGGTTATCATTTGAACTCATTTTGCAGTTCTGTGAGTATCCTTCTCCAGAGATAGATTATGGTAAAAGAATGGTCATAGTCTGAATATGTCCAGCTTGAAATCAGATCTGGCCCTGTGGATAAAGAATGGTATTCAAATGAGTACTGAATAAACCAACTCCTTCCCGCAGTTCCACAGAGATCATTTGGTTTCTTTTCCCCAAGGTCTCAATTAGGAAATGGGGGACTCACTTGTCATGCTTCTCACGGTGAATAACCAGTGGCCTTCAGACCAGTTGTCCAAGACATGGCTGTACCACTAGTGCTGTCAGCAGTATCTTGGCCCATACGGAGTGCCTTCTTTCAAGCTGAACTCAGCAGTAAATAAAATAGCCATGAACTGAACAAAATCACATCTGCTGAAGCCCAACTGATTGTTGGAAATTCTCTCTTTTAGAAGTTTCATGTGATTTGTCCTTTTACTGCATTCAAATCAACACAAGAAAAGCATGCGTACAATGAACTAGAAAAGTGTGCTTTTCAGAAATTTTTTTTTTAAAGATTCATTTATTTTAGGGAGAGCACAAGGGGGAGGGGCAAAAGGAGGAGGAGAGAGAATCTTAAGGAGACTCTGTGCTGAGTATGGACCCAAATACAGGGCTCAATCTCATAACCCTGAGATCATGACCTGAGCTTGAACCAAGAGTTGGATGCTCACCTGACTGTGCCACACAGGTGCCCCAAAAAGTGTGCTTTTCAAATGAAGTTTTCTAAACAATGCATTGGTGTTTTCATAATATTGTTCTGTCCCTTTTGGCTAATTAACTGATTTAGGTAAGAAAATACTTCTAATAGGGGTGCTGGGTGGCTCACTTGATTGAGTGTCTAACTCTTGATTTCAGCTTGGGTCATGATCTCAGGGTCTTGGGATTGAGTTCCATCCTGGGCATGGAGCCTGTGTGGGATTCTCTCTCTCCTCTTTTCCCTTTGCCCTTCTCACCCACTTGCACAAACTCTCTCTCTCTCTCAAAAAAAAAAAAAAAAAAAAAGAAAAAGAAAGAAAGCTTCAGGCAGGGCTTCATTCATCTCTTAAATATGAATCAAATCAATATTCTAAAAACTTTCTAGGTTCAAAGTCCTGAAATGAATACACATAACATGTACATGCACTTAAATAAACTTGTCCATGTCTTTAAAAATATCAATTAAAAACTATAGACTTGATATTAATTAGAATAATATCACTAATACTACTTTAGGATAATAGCTACCTTTAGGGAGTGAACATCCAGACTCTAACATTTATTCTACAGTCAGAGATATCTTAGACATAACCAGTGACGGACAGCCTCACTATGAAGTACATGAGGAATGAGTCGTATGCATTCCAGGAATCTTGCAACTAACATTAAAGGAAACCTTTATTTCTCATATAAAATTTGTTTGCCATTGAGAATAAATCAAGAATACAGATGAAACTTTAGCTCCTGGTCAAGGCTATCAGATTCCTGAAAAATATTGTTCAAAATATAGAAATAGATAAATGTAATAATTCAGTGTACAGAAGGAAGAATGGAAGACACTATAATAGAGTGAAGCCATAACCTATGGTTAGTAAGAGATGTTCTGGTAAAGAAATTGGAACAAATATAATTGGAAGTTGACTGGTAGGGAATTGGTAGTATGTAGAAGTTATAAAAAGGGCAGGGAGTGGTGTTATATGTAAAGTGCAAATTGAAAAAAGTTTAGTACTGTGGTTGTACACACTGGTAGAAGCTAGAGTAATAAAGGACAGGTCAAGGGTTGTTATACATGTACAGATGAGAGTTTGAATGAGAGTAAGGGACTCTCAGGTCTTTGTAGTCTGCTTTTCTTTCCTCATGGACAAACACCAGCAATTTAGTTTCTCAAATACCAGTTCTGTTTTTTGCTGTCTATAATACATTTTTTTTTAATTCTACTGTTGGATATTTATTTCCTTAGAAATTTTTTTTTTTTATCTAATGTAGTCTCTTGGCTTATCTGATTATATACTTTGTGTAGATTTCTCTATTTGGTAAATACTAAATCTTGATGAAGCTACTTTTTTAAAGGAAAAAACTCTTAACGTTAAAATTATATTAAAGGAGGGGCATTTGGCTGGCTCAGACAGTTAGGTGTCAGACTCTTGATTTTAGTTTAGGTCATGATCTCAGAGTCCTTGGATCCAGCTTTGTGCCAGCCTTACGCTCAGTGGAGAGTCTGCTTGAGGATTTCTCTCCCTCTCCCTCTTCCTCTGCCTCTCCCCCAACTTATGTGCATGTGTGCTTCCTTTCTCTCTCTCTCAAATAAATAAATAAATAAATAAATCTTTAAAAAAATTATATTAAGGGTTATTATCTTCCTGTCATTTTTAAGAGTAATGAGGGGTTTTCCTTGTTCTACAGTTATTTTTGTACAAGCCTAATGCTGAATGTTTGCTTATTCATCATCAGATAAGAAGTAGTCTTTTTGGACTTAATGGTCAACACTTGCAAGAGTATATGGATTACTGTTTAGCTTCCTAAGTAATTAATGAGATGTAAATTAAAACGACAGCAAAGTATCATTACATACCCATCAAAATGACAGAAATTTAAAAGCCTGACATTGCTAAGTGTTGGTGGGATATGGAATAATGGGAATTCTTTAATACTGCTGATGCAGTACAAATTGGTATAATTGCTTCTAAAAATATGTATTTTCTGATAATATTCAATATGTGATAAGGAACCCAGTAATTGCAATCTTAGATACAGAGAAATTTACATACCTTGTTACGCATCATATTACAAGCAAAAGATTGTTTATGGCTGTATTCATAAATAGTCCCAGATTTGAAACAAGTCAAATGTTCTTAAATGAGGGAATAGATAAATACATCCAAGTGTATCCCAGTGATTGGATCTTTTACATCAATGTTGTAAACAAACTATACTCATGAATTATAAAATTAATGAATCATACAAATAAAGTTAAGTAAAAGAAACAAAAAAAGAATGCATGCAGTATGATTCCATTAATATAAAGTTTGAAACAGGGAAACAAACTAAATTTCTCAGTTATGCATACGTTGGTTACAAATCTCTGATAAAGTAAAGAAATGACTTATCATAATGTCAGGATAATGGTTACTTTTGTGCGAATGGGAGTAGGAAGCCTGGAAACTTCTGAAATATTAACAATATTCTATTCCTTTTTCTGTTATTTAACTGTAAATATATAATATGATTTTATATTATTATATATTGTGTATGTTATATATAACATGGAAACATAACATGTTTGCATATAAATATACATTATATAAATATAAAAATCAGTACTTTTGTAATAAGTAATTATAAGCATCAGCATTGGGACCCCTGGGTGGCACAGTGGTTTGGCGCCTGCCTTTGGCCCAGGGCATGATCCTGGAGACCCGGGATCGAATCCCACGTCGGGCTCCCGGTGCATGGGTCTGCTTCTCCCTCTGCCTGTGTCTCTGCCTCTCTCTCTCTCTGTGTGTGACTATCATAAATAAATAAAAGTTAAAAAAAATTAAAAAAAAATAAGCATCAGCATTTATAGTCAGTAAACTGACAAGTTTTATGACTTTTCAATAAAGTATTTTTTTTTATATAAAGTATGTTAAAAAATAAAAAAAGAGATACAACTAAGTACCAGAATGTCCACAGTCTAGAACAATGATAATACCAAAAGCTGTGGAGCAACAGGAACTCTTTTACATTACTGGTGGGAATGCAAAATGTCACAACCTATTTGGAAGACACTTTGGTGGTTTCTCATAAAATTAAACAACTCTTACCATGTGATTTAGCAGTCATATTCCTTGGTATTTATTCAAAGGACTTTAAATTTTGTCTAAATGAAAACCTGCGCATAGATGTTTATAGCAGCTTTATTCATAAACACCAGATCTGGAAAGCTGCTGAAATGTCCTTCAGCTGATGAACGGATAAACTGTGGTACATCCACACAAGGGAATATGATTCAGTGCTAAAAAAAAAAAAAAAAAAAAAAAAAAAAATGATTCAGTGCTAAAAGGATATGAGCTATTAAGCCATGAAAACATATGGAGAAACCTTAAATGCATATTACGAAGGGAAAGAAGTCCACCTGAAAAAGCTATGTACTCTATGATTCTAACTATATGATATTCTGGGAAAGGCAAAACTATAAAGACAATAAAAAAGATTAGTGGTTTCACAGGGTGGAGGAGGGGGAGAGATGAAATGACAGCACAGAGGATTTTTAGGGCACTGAAAATATTCTATATGATATTGTATTTATGGATACATGTCATTTTATATTTGTTTAAACCTATGGACTGCACAACACCAAGAGTGAACCCTTAAGGTAACTAATGATCTTTGAGTGATTATGATATGTCAGTAGGTTCACACTTGGTTAACTAACTAACAAACTAACCACTCTGGTGAGTGATGATAATGGGGGAGTCTATACATGTATGGGGGTCTGGAGTCTATAAAAATACTCTGTACCTTCCTCTTAATTCTGTTGTAAATGTAAAATGGTGCTAAAAGAATAAGCCTTTAAAATAATGAAATAAAATAAAAATAAGAATGTATATATTTCTTTGGTCCCATTCATTGTCAAATTAGAGGACTTGAAGAGAGAGGCATTAAAAGGGAAAAGGCAATGAGCAATGCAATAAATTATCATTGTTTGTTAATACATTCAACTTTGCCAGTGAACCTCACCAAGTCACTTTGATTCATGTGTTCATTCTGGTGTGTAGCCCTGGTCCTTGTAATGACCAGTGGTCAAAAGTATTTCTTAAAAGTATAAATGAATAAATGAGTTATTGCAGAATTCTCTATCGTCAGCTACTATGAACCATAGAAAGTGTGTGTGTGTGTGTGTGTGTGTGTGTGTGTGAGACAGAGAGAAAGAGGGGGAGAAAGAGAGACCAAGAGAGGGAGACGAGGGAGAGGCTTGTTATCTTTGTGATGGTAACAAGATCTAATTTAGGGTATAATCATAGCCAATAAAGTAAGAAAACTACAAAATTGTCAGCAAGTCTTATATAACATGTAAACTGTTTACATGTGTCAATAGACAAGTTTTATTATTTATTTGTAGAAGTGGGATGGATAGATACATTAGATAAATAAACATATCTGGTTACTTGTGAAAAAAGAGAGGTTGGGGGGTCATCTGCAGAACCAAGAAGTTGGGATGGGTAAAGCAATAGGGAGCTGATGTTCCGTGGGACAAGTTCGGAACCATTTTCTGCTGAGAAGTGAACATACCCTGAATGGATAGCTTTGGACACATGCAGATGAGTGTTGACTTTGTGCAAAGAGGAAGAGAATAGTGGCAATTATTCCAATTTCCCTGGCATCTGGACAGCATGTCTCCTAATATTGGGTCCTATTGGTAAAGAACATGTAGATAAATCTGTATTAATTTACTCAAAGTTCTGGAATAATACTTAAGATGTTGATCATATGTCTCCTTCCTTCCTGAACAGTTGAACTCTGAAGTTAGTGGGTGGACCAAAATAGACATTGGTTTTGGGTAAGAAGTTCAATGGCTTAGAACAGGGGAGAAGAGGGAAATCTGCACAGCGAGGCTGACTGACGTAGTTTTCAGAACCCAGTAAGCTGAGAAGCTCATCCTCATGGTGGTGGGCGGGGGTAGGAGGAAGGCAATTTGGTGTTGGGAGTGTTTGAGTACAAACAGGGTAGGGAAGACAGTTCTGCAAATGAAAAATTGGACATGGCATCAGAGTCCAAGCAGGGTGAGGAGAGTGTCCATGGAGAGGGTGGCCAATCATATTATTTCAGAAACATGCAACTTGAGGAGGGTAACTGAATCAAGTCATGAGAAAGCAGACAAACCCAAATTGAGGGACATACCACAAAATAACTGGCCTGTCTATTCAAGAATGTCAAGGATACAAAAACAAAAACAAACAAACAAACAAACAAAAGATGGAGGAATTGCATCCAAACAGAAGGATACTAAAGTGGCATGATAACAAAAGGACAAAAAACTTGAACAATTTGCTTTTGTCTTAAAGGACATTATTGGGACCCTTGGTGACACTGGAATGAAATCTGAGGATGAGATGATACTATACCAACGTTAATTTTCTGCTTTGGTGACTATACTGTGATCATGTTGGAGAATGCCTTTATTTGTAAGAAATATAACTTATGGTATTGGGGCTATTAGGGCATCAGGCAATCTATGTACTGGTGATGAAATTCAAACTCAGGTAAGTTAAATAATTATACAACTGGTGGTTGAACTGGTTTTGAACCTATAGCTGTCTGATTCTTTTCCTTAGATCTCATGCTTGCTTCTCGGAGTATTCAGTGAGTACTCTGAGGGTTCCTTGCTTCTCTGGGTACATTGTAGCCACTCTGCATCTCAGTTTCTAGAATTGGGAGCATCCAATATAGAGAAAAGCTGAATATGTAATGTGAGATTACTGTGGGAACATTTACGAAATGGCATTCCTGATTAATGTAGCCAGGCTCAGGCCAAAGGCAACTACCTAGGAGAGCTCTCTCATGTCTGTTTCCCTCTGTCGGATGTAAGCTCTGAGAGCGGACACCGCGTCACTCTGTTCAGTTCTATCTTCCATAGCCAGCGTGGGGTCTGGCACAGAGGAGGTCCTTAAACTTGTTGAAGACAAAAGGAGAGTCCAGTTTACTTCAGGAATGACTCCACAGTTCTCCAGGAATCTTATTTTGAAATCATCCACTATTAAATGATCATTCGCCAGCAGTCTTTCTAGAACGAATTGAGCTTTTGTGCACCTTCCCAGTTACAAACCCCCAATAAGCCTGCCATTGACCCTGTCATTTCAGAGCTTCGAATTGAAGAAATTGCCTTGCCCTGGCTCTTCCTCAAACTGGTGCAAGAATAAAGCTAAATATGTTATCACATACATTTCTAGTAATAGCAGCTACTCTCTTTGGTCCTCTCTGACCTACATTATGCTCCAACACGGAGATGGGGAGGGTAGAGGTGGAAGTCAGGCAGATAGAGGAGCCCGCTATTAACATTCCTTTTCTGCAAGGTTAACAGTGTTCTCGTTTGCAGACTGGAGAAAAGAGACGGAATTTTGTCTCTCATTTAGCTGGATTCACAGAGAACAAGTTGAATCACTGAATTTCACGAGTGCATAATCATCCCCATGGCAACAGAACCCTATCTATGATGATTATTTTGCTCTTGCATCAAAGATTCACACATATGGTTTTTATTGATTTTTTTGAAGGTGACAGATCCTTATTCTAATATTCCATATTGGCATCAGAAAAGGGAAAAAAAACTCAAAAGTTAGTGATGAGGTAACAGACGTCTTCAACTCAATGTTCTCTTGTGTTAGTCAGCCCCAGTGAGAAAGTTGCTCTCTTTTCAGGTTTAATTTTGAAGCTTTCCTTTTCTCACATTCTGATGCAGTAAATGACTGCATTCTATTTCTATCAGACTGACATGATCAGTCAGCCTTCAGATCCCAAACATGTTTGCAAACCATCTGTTACATTTACTAACAGAGTGAAACAAAAGATCTGGCACTTGACAGTGTTTCAGATATTAACTTTGAAGCCTCATGAATTTGCTTAAATCTGCTGGTATGTTACATTCAACTGTCTACATTCCAGAAACTTGCACAGAACCTCTACCCAAAACCCTGTGATTTCTTTCCTAAATGCTATCATTAGAATGCAGAAGGCAAGCTGCAAGCAGCCTATTGCCTTTAACATAGAACAGTGTATTACTCTTGGAAAGGGACCTGGATTTGTAAATATTTTATTATATTCGTCTTGAACATAAACATGGAATTATTCAAATCCACACCCTATGCTTATACACATGAACTGTGCTATCTGCCAGAGAGCCATAAAGTGATGTCAGATGATAGAATTAGGGGATTAGAGGGTAAACAGCATTTAGCAGTAATTTGAGGGTAGATGATACTTTGTGCTTAGCTAAAGGGTTCTCTAGAGTATGGTAGAAAATATTGTTCTGGTTGGAAAGAGACGAGGCATTGGGCAAGGCTTTTCATCATTTCATGACTGTTTCTTTGCCAGGGAGTCCCAATTGAGTAAAGCATAGCACAAAAATACAATTAGCATGGAGTGGTTATGAGTTACAATGGTTGCAGACCCATACATTTGTACAGTGTGCCACTGGGTACAAAGCATTCCATTTAAATGATCACACTTACTCCTTTCAATGACCCTGTGAGGAGATAGAACAAGTATTGTCTACTTTTGTAGATGAGGAGCTAGATTTAAACAAGCAACAAGTTTCATTTAAAATCCTAAAGTTAGGGCAGCCCGAGTGGCTCAGCGGTTTAGCTCCGCCTTCAGCGCAGGGCCTGATCCTGGAGACCTAGGATAGAGTCCCTTGTCGGGCTCCCTGCATGGAGCCTGCTTCTCCCTCTGCCTGTGTCTCTGCCTCTTTCTCTGTGTGTCTCTCATGAATAAATAAATAAAATCATAAATAAATAAATAAATAAATAAATAAATAAATAAATAAATAAATAAATAAAATCCTAAAGTTACAAGGCACCTGAGTGGCTCAGTCAGTTAAGTGTCTGCCTTCAGCTCAGGGCATGATCCCAGGGTTCTGTGATGGAGCCCTGGAGTTGGACTCCCTGCTCAGTGGGGAGCCTGCTTCTCCCTCTCCCCCACTCCTCATGCTCTCTCTCACTATCTCTATCTCTTAAATAAATAAAATCCTAAAATAAAATAAAATAAAATAAAATAAAATAAAATAAAATCCTAAGGTTAATAAGAGGGAGAGCTAGAGGTAGGGTGACTAACCATTCTGGTTTTCCTGAGATTGCCAGTGCTCTGGGGACATGGGACTTCCATTTTAACATTGAGGGATTTTCTAGGTTGTGAGACCTTCTTTGTTAAAGCTAGGAAAGTCCTGGACAAATCAGGACAGGACAAGTTGGTCACCTTGGCTAGAGGAATTCTGACCTCAATCCTCTTTTCTTTCTGGAATACTTGAGAGTTCATTGGTCTGCTTCAGTAATTTGGTTTCTCAATGTACTTTTGATGTCTCAGGCTGGTAATTAAGGCTTATGAATAGGTTGAAGTATCTTGCCATGGATATCGTAGGTTTAATTGCCTTCTACTGTGCACAACAAATAGGATTTATCCATAGTCCTTTGATTTGCATTCTTCCTTTACATGAAACCTCAGGATATGAGTCAGAGGAACACTACACCCTAAAACCTACAGTAAAATTCTACAATTAATCAGACAAAAGAAGTAATTTTTGATGTACAGCCTTCATTTGGAAACAAACTATATTATCTACACATTGTTTGGTCTCAATGAAATATTTGTGCTGCCACAAGGCCATTGCATATCAATAGTTTACACTGTGAGCTGCAAATTAATTCCAGGAGAAGCCCTAATGTTCCGATTTTCATTTTTCATTGTCATCTATACTTTTTTGTGTTAAAAGCTCTGTATCTAATTCCCTACTTTCCATCAGAATGCTGTCCTACCATAAGGTGACATCATTAAGCACTTTGAAAAATACTGAGATCTGGCATAGCATATAAGTGGGACTCAGAAAACTAATTTTTTAGATCCAGTAGTGCTGCTAGAAATCACCCTGTGATGAGAACAATGGAAAGGGATGGACATTGCCAAGCCCAATTAATTTGCAACTTTAGTTTCTCTATTAAGTCAGTGATTTGAGAAATTTTTGACATGTTCTCTTCAGAAGATACTGTTTCTAAATGGTAAAGAGATGATTTTTGAAAATTTTAACAAAGTGCAACTAATAAAGACTGACTATATAGAAGCATACAGACAAGAATGATTAAAGTCAGGTCTCTTTAATAGAAACTAATAAAGATTTTTTTTATATATTCTGCTTTTTAAGAAAGAAATCTAGGTATATATCTAACAGAACATACATAAAAGTTGCCGAAAACTAGAAAACACTGGTTAGAGAAATAAAAAGTATAAATAAATAGACAAACTGTGCTCATGGAATGGGAGATTTAACATTTAAAATATCAATTTCCTTCAAACTGACATAGAGGTCCAGTGCAACTACTATCAACATCCCAACAAGAAATTTTATAGATATAGATATGATTATTCTAAAATGTATATGGAAATTCAAAGGGACCTAGCTAAAATAATTCTGAAAAAGAAGAATAACGTGTAAGGGAAAAAGCTGCCAGATTTTATGACTTATTATGCAGCTATAGTAATCAAATTGATACTAGTGGAGGGATAAATACATAGCTCAATAGAATAGAAAACCTGGAAGTAGATCTAATACAAAAATGTCCTGCTGATTTTTGACAAAGGTACAAAAGTAATTTAATGGAGGAAAAACAGCTTTTTCAGCAAATGCTACCAGAGCTACTGGACATCAACAGGCAAAACAAAACAAGCCAAAAACCTTGACTGAAACTTTATTATTTAATTTAATTTAATTTAATTTTATTTAATTTTATTTAATTTTATTATTTTATTTTATTTTATTTCATTTTATTTCATTTTTTTTTTATGATAGTCACACACACACAGAGAGAGAGAGAGAGAGAGAGAGAGAGGTAGAAACACAGGCAGAGGGAGAAGCAGGCTCCATGCACCAGGAGCCCAATGTGGGATTCGATCCCAGGTCTCCAGGATTGTGCCCTGGGCCAAAGGCAGGCACCAAACCGCTGCACCACCCAGGGATCCCCAGCATTTTATTTTAAAAAGAACCCAAAATGGATCACAGACTTAAATATAAAAGTAAAGCTATAAAACTTTTAGAAAAAAAAAAAACATAAGAGAATATTTCAGATCCATGGTTAGGTAAAAAGTTCTTAGACTTAATACCAAAAATATAATTCATTTAAAAAAAAACTAATTGGCCTTGATATAAATAAAAACAAAAATCTTTTGCTCTGAGAATGATCTTGTTAAGAGGCTGAAAGACAAGATACAGACTGAGAAAAAAGATCTGCAAACCATGTATTCAACAAAGGCACTTAGGAAATGCAAGTAAAAAACACAATGAGATATCACTACACTCCATCAGAATGGTTAAAATAAAGAATAATGACAATACCAAATGTGATCAAAGATGCTGAGAAATTGGATGTCTCATACTTTGCTACAGAGAATGTCAAATAGTAGCCACTCTGGAAAAAAGTTTGACTATTCTTAGCAAGCAAATATGCAACTATCATATGGCAAAAAATTGTACTCTTTGACATTTATCCTAGAGAAGCAAACAAACAAAAATGTCCCATGAAAACTTTACACAAATGTTTATATCAGTTTTATTTGTAATAACCAAAACTCAAAATAACCCAGACATCCTTCAACAGGTGAATGGTTAAACAAGACATACCTTGGAGTACTACTCAGCAATAAAAAGGAACAGAGTATCCATCTATGCAACTTCTATGAATCTTCAAAAAAAAAAAAAAAAAAAAAAACACTACATGACAAAATCTGTCCCAAAAGTTTCTATGATATAACTCCATTTATATAACATTCCTGAAATGACAAAAAATATAGAAATAGAGAACAGAACAGTCTTTGCCAGCAGTCAAGTAGGGAATAGGGTTGGAGGGAAATAGAAACGGCTATAAAAGGGAAACATGAATGAACCTTGTGACAATGGAAGTGTACTGTATCCTGACTATCACTGATAATGTCTTCATTGATACTATAGTTTTGCAAGTTGTTCTCATTGGGGGATATTGGATAAAAGAATTTCTCTGTAAAAAAAAAAAAAAAAAGAATTTCTCTGTATTATTTCTGACAATATACAAATCTATTATCTCAAGATAAAAAAAAAAGAATTACAAAAAAAGTCTAGTCGTAAACTCATAACATGTTTCATAACATAACTAAGTGATACCTCAGGTGATTTTAGCCACCCAGAACTTGCTGTGAAGTATTTTTTAGACATGATTAACATTTAAATCAGTAGACCTTGAGTAAAGCAGTTTATCCTCCATAATGTGGCTGGGCCTCATCCGACCAGTTGATGGCCTTAAGGGAAACGATTGAGGTACCCCATAGAAGGAATTTTACTTCCAGATCACTTTCAGACTTAAGACTGCAACATCAACTCTTCCCTGCATCTCCAGCCTGCTGGCTTGCCCTGTAGATTTTTGGACTTACCAGTCCCCACAACTGCATGAGCAATTTCTTCTCTCTTTCTGTCCCTGTCCCTCTCTCTCTCCATATCCCATTGATTCCATTTCTCTGGAGAACCCTAACCAATACACAAGTAACTTAAAGGGAACTTTTGTGAAAATAAATACTTGAACCCTCTCAAATACCTCTGTGATCACAGTGTCTACTATTTTGCTGAGGATACTCCCTCTCCTAGTACATGTTCTCCCTTGCAAGTTACTTTGTTTGGGCCAGGGAATGACTTTATTTGGATCAGAGAACAGTCATTTGAGGGATTTGATCATCCACAACCAACACTTCTCTTCTATAATGGCCATATGGGCAGGCCAGTAATTCTCTGAAAGTATTGATCTTTTTGTCAGAATTTTCTAAACAGCTTTCTTAGTTCAGTGGCATTTCTTTAGGGAAAGAGTAAGTCCTCTAAGTAATCAAAGTTGCAGAAGGGATTACTTTGACATAATGCAAGACAGAAGGGTAGGATGGGGAAGATCTACTGCATACCAGCAGAGACCGAGAAATCCCACTAGGTATGTGTTTCTTTTAAGACATACACCACATGTACACACATACACACTTGTGGGAACCCAGGAGGAGATGCTATACAATAGCTATAGCCCTGAGGAAGAACTATTTTTAAAGTGAAGGATACTTCTTCCTGAAAGAAAGAAAAACACATAGGAATATATACAAAAACCAAGAGACCCAATAAGTATATTTCATTTAAATGCTGAGGCTCTCTTCTCTAGTAGGTGGCAGTAAAGGTCATGTTTTTATATATATAAACAAAATGTTGCTAAGAAACATCTTATTTCCAGAACATCTTGCCAGTTGGTTCTGAAAGAAAAAAGTCAGGCAGTTCTGGAAGAGTGGGTAAGAGAACAAAAACAATAGGAATTTTATCCATGAAACGATGTGAATTGTATAAACACACATTCTAGAACACATGTATCCATATGAACGTTGTCCTTCAAGCTGATGCTCTGTGCATGGGTATCGGAGATAGAGGAATACATGGTTATACTGGCTATGTTTTGGTTCATTTGGGGGAATTGCAGCTTAAGGCAGTTTACAAACCTTGCTAGATTGGTGGTCACATTATTTATTGTATGCTATTCTACAAAGAGTGCAGGCTTTGGAAATTATTAACCTCCATGGGTTTTTGCTTCCTCACCTGCAAAATGTATCTAATATATAACCTAAAGATGTTATTCTGATAGCCAAAGATAATGATAGTAACTACCATTTCTGAATGCTATTGAGTGCTTATATCAGGCACAAGTTTCAGTGCTTATACACGTTTTGTTGAATCTCACAACAATGCCACATATATGTTTTTAATAATCTCCATTTAACAATTTCAGAAATTCAGGCTTTACAAGGTTAAGTTATCCAAGAGCACAATTTAGTAATTGGCAGAGTCAAGACTTAATTCCAGTTATCCCTGAGTCCTATCCTAAGTCCATATTCTTAACCATTGTATCATAATACATCTCACTAATTAAATTGACCAAAGAGGTAAGTGCCTGTTATGCTGTAGGCATATAGTAGATATAGTAGATATTCAAAATTAATACATAGCATCTCTATTCTCTTTTAGAAGCCCACAGATGGTTGACTTGATTTATTAGTGATTCTTTCAAATGTAAAAATGACTAGAAGCAATGATCAGTCTTAGGTAAATTTCTATGTGATTGACTCTAAAAACAAGATAGTCAGGGAATTAAGGCAACTCAAAGGGCACATGAGTAAACACGGGGTAGGCAAGTTTACTTAGCATTCCGTGTGCATGCCTTTGCAAAGAAGGACCCAAGGAAGGTCCTACTTCCTTTTAGCTCTTCTCAGAGGAGTTTGGCAATATAGTATGTCTCTAGTCTCAGGGGGTCATCCTACTCATTGGATCATGTAATTAGATGTTTTGGGCTTTATGTTTATGGGCTGGTCCCTGGCATTATGCATTTGTAATGTTGGTTAGCTGGAGATGACTCCAGTCATCTGTAGTCATCCATTGCTACAGTGTGAATCTTTGCGTAGGAATATCCTGAAGTTATATCTTTCAGAAACTGGAGATACTTCATCTGTGATAGGGAATGGTGGTGGCTTGTGGGAGGTATTTTGTATCTTAGAATCTGGATTGATTTCACTATTGTTCAAAGGCATTGCAAGAGTAAATTCAAGGATATTTGATGTGATTTGCATAATAAGTAGAGTACTTCCCAGGAGAATGGATGCCTCATGACCTGGAAGAGACATCAGGCTAGAGGAAAACTCTATTCACCTTGCATGAAAGGCTGACGATCAACAGGTAACCCTAATATGGCTGCACCAGTTGTTTATGGCCAGCAATCCCTGATTAGTAAGTATCTGTGCCTTACCAGTTGTTAAACTTTTTGAATATGAGTGAATATACTGACGGTGCTTCTGCAGTTAAAGATAGAATTGAGCCCAGATGAGAGTAGATTACTGATTATTAAGAGGTTGTTGAGCTCAAAAACATGAGAACATCCAGGAAAATGACAATTGCATCTGACCTATTATTTTACCTCTGTTCTGCTAAAGGAAATACATCCCTTCTTAGATCAGAAAAACAACTCCAAAATCCCCTGTTCTAACAGCACAGAGCAAAAGCCATTGCTACTTATGGTCAAATCACAAAAGACACTGGTTCAAGAGAGTTAGTGGCACTAGCACAGCAGACCACCAGCAAAATGGGAACCATATTGAGGGAGGAAGGGAACCAACACATATTGTATGAGTCACTGGGAAAACAGAAGTGTCATATGATTGTGATGCATGCTATCCACGAATCCTATAATTTTTCTCCAACCAAAATCAGAAAGTGAACATGAGGGGTTTTAATTCCAGGGAATTTTAGGACTTTGAAATGTATATGTTGCAGAATAGCTAATATTTATAGCTTTTTTTATTGCAATACAACTTATTTTTAAAGCAGTATGGCTTAAATTGGAGATGCTGTAATCTGCATACTGTGCTGTCCACTAGCATTATTTTTTAATCTATCTGACTGGATGCTCAAACAAAATAAAATATGTTAACCCATAAAGTAACTTGGGCCATGTCATGCATGCTGCCCAGATCCTGCATTGCTAATCCAGCTCATGTCACTTAAAAACCATGAGTTACATGACCAGGGTAAACTGATACTGACATATTAGCATCTGTTTCAGTATTGTCCAGGAATTACATAATGTCTCTCATGAATCTGTTCTTCTAGTTCTTTCTTTCAATACCAATGATATCCTTTGTTTCTATGTTGTACCCTCCTGTTACCATAATAGAAACCTAAGATGTCACTTAAAATAACATGGAATCATTTACTAGATATAGAATACCTACTACAGACCTTAAATTGTGCTAAATGTGGTGGAATTACAAAACAAAACAAAAGAAAACAAAACAAGAGATACGTAACAGTGGTGGCTAGCCTAGGTAATCCAGAGTAATGGAGAAGTTTGGGCGCTGGGGTCAAGTAGACCTGGCTCTGTCAGGTAGACCTCATGTTGTCACATTTTTAGGGTGATAAAAAAATTATAAGATTTTTTTTTTTTAAAGATCTGCAAATTTTTGTTTGGTTCTTTTTTTTTTTTTTTAAAGATTTTATTTATTTATTCATGAGAGACACACAGAGAGAGAGAGGCAAAGACACAGGCAGAGGGAGAAGCAGGCTCCATTCAGGGAGCCCGATGTGGGACTTGATCCGGGGTCTCCAGGATCACGCCCTGGGCTGAAGGCGGCACTAAACCGCTGAGCCACCTGGGCTGCCTGAAAATTATAAGATTGTTATAAAGGTAGAACAAGACCATGTGTACATGTGAGGCTCAGGCAACAGGGTCTGGCATATAGTAAGTGATCATCAAATGAGACCTATTTAAAGATGATAAATCGTGCTTTTTGTAATATCATGAAACATTTATTCCAGTTTGGTTCTTCAAAGATTATTACTGCACCTTTTACATGTCACTTTATATCCCTGAATATTAATTTCATCATCTATAAAAATGTGGTTCAAGTGGCCTGTTCCAAGAGTTTATGATTCTAATGACTATAACTATGAACTATTTCCCTCTGGGAAATACAGTATCAGTATTAGAGGGGACTTGGAACATGAGGGAATTCTGAGATGATTGACAGAATCTAGAAATAGGACCAATAAGAGCTAGTTGCTGAGAAATTTTGAAGCCAAATAATATAAGGCATTAGCAACAAATGTGCTCATGATTTAACAGCTAAATCAAGAAGACAATGAAGGATAATAGGGTTGCATGCAGAGCAATCTTTTTATACTTTCCTGACTCTGCTCTCTATCTGTAACCTTTAATTCAGATGTCATAATTTTTAGCGATGGTCCTAAACATACTCCTTAAGAAGGTGCAATCACAGCAAAACCAAACAAAAACAAAACAAACAAAATATATAGAGAAAAAACAATAAGTTCTTCGAGAGGCTCCTATTGCTTATGGGGACCCTATGGGACAAAAAAAAAAGAGCACTACATTCTTTCCTTCACTCCTCATTCATTCATTCATTCATTCATTCAACAAATATGTACTGATTAATTGCTGTGAATCTGGCATTGTGCCACATGCAGAGGTCATTGGAATGAACTAGATAACCATTGTTTTTACTACATAAAACTTGATCCAGCTAGGGTTACAGAAGAGCCCACAAACAGCTACATGCAATGCAGTAAGTACTGTGGAAAGTCAAGCATGGGATGAGAACATACAGGAAAAGCACATAATCTAGGTAAACAGTTCTCCAAAAGGGGTGATTTTGCTAAGGAGACATGCTTGCTTGTCACAATTTTGGGACTGGGAATGGTTACTGGATCTACTGGGTAGAGGCCAGGGATGCTCTAAACCTCCTAAAATATGTAGAACATCTCCTGATGTCAGAGAATTATCCATCCCAAAATGTCAATAATGCTGAGCTGGGAAAACCCTGACGTAGATGTAAGGGGTTACGGAAGGCTTCCTAGAGGAAGTGATGTTTAATCTGAGAGTTGAAGGAGGAGTAGGTGTTAGCAATCCATTGAATTTAGCAAGAAGGAGTTGTTGGTAACCTTGGCAGGGAACAGCTGGCAATAGTTTGAGGAGTGAGTGGGAAGTGAGAATGTGAAGAGCCAGAAACATTTCTTTTAAAAAGCTTGGCTGGGAAGGAAACAGATCGTGCAGAAGCTAAAGTGGGGTGGGATGCTGATGGGTAATTATATTTTGTTTGGTTTGGTTTTAAAGATGGACACGATTTGAACATGTGAAATGCTGGTGGGAGAGAACAAGTGGAGGAGGAGATATTAAAAGTACAAGGGTAGAAGGAGAATTGAGTGATACCTCCATATATTATATGATTCCATTTACATGAAAAGTCCAAAACAGGCATATGTATAAGAGACAGAAGATAGATTAGTGACTGCCCAGGGCTGGGGGTTGACAGTGGGTGGGTTGGGATAATAGGGAGTGACTGCTAATGGGTATGATTCTTTTGGAGAGGGGTGAACATTTTCTAGAATTGATTGTGGTAATGGTTGCACAATTGTATAAATATATTAAAAAGCATCACATGGTACACTTTAAGTAGGTTGATTGCATGGTACATGAATTATGTTTCAATAAAGCTGTTATTGGAAAAATAAGAGGGAGAAGGTGGGGGTGGGGAGAAAGTGATTCATCAGAGAAGGGAAATGATGATTTTTAGGTAAGAGAAAGGACTGCTTTCAAGTGACAATAAAGAGAGTATCTGATGCGTCCAGAGGAAGAGTGTACCTTAAGGTGGCTAGTATTTGAAATAGTCTACTGATTTCTGTGCATGCGTGTGAAATAAATATATAGAATAGATGACCAGTTTAAGGTGCATGGGGAAGTGGTGAGAAGTCTGGAAAGAATACACAAGATTAGTTGCTGCTACACAACAAAGAGAGTGGTAAGTAAGGAGTCAAAGGACTTCCAGGCGGCACCATGAGAAGAACTGACTTTAGAGACTGTGACTTTATAGTGGCTCCAATCCACCAGGTCATGTTCCTTCTACCAGCAGGCTTGCAGACGCGGTAGTCAGAGAACAGACAATAGTTCTGAATGACTCAGACTCCATGTCCCCTCAGGACAGAGCCGCGGAAGGATCGTGGAGAGGTATGATGAGAATAATGGGGTAGGGTTAACGCTGTAGGCCACAAATCTTAACTGGGGGTAAAGTATGATGTGAGAGTGCTGAATTTCACTTGTACAGTAAGCCAGTTTCTTATGGCATATTGTGTAGCTACTATAGCACCAAGAATCATAATAGTTCAGGTTTATATGGTACATTACAATTTACAGAGCATGTTTGCCTACTTTATTTTCTTTCCCTAATAATGATGTCTGTGTTTATATGTCATTATTTATGCATGCAACCATTAGAAAATATGGAAAAGGACACTGTGCTTTTGCCCTGTGCATCCAACCTCCTAACACATACACATCCAACCTCCTAACACATAACACATACATTTACACACTTACACATACAGGCGCGTGCACACACACACACACAGAATGGTACCCACAGCAAGTGGATCATAAATGAAATTTAACAGTTTTGCTGAGAGGAAATGACTTACATGAGCTCAGAATGTGGTCGCAAATCGTTTAGGTTGAAGTACCAGTTACATCTCTTCAAGTTGTATACTGTAGGACAAGTTATTTAAACACTCCTGACCTTGATTGATTAATATTTATAACAAGTTTATGTCACCTGTCCTAACTTGTGCTTATTCATAGGTGTTTCCCAGAAGGTTTGCTACTCAGGAGCAGAGTTTACTCTTCTAATACACTCCTAGCTGCTGCCTTACTACGTGTTCTAGTCCCTCTGCTTTCACCATAATATTTTATCTTTCTCTGCGTTTATTTTGAAAAGCATAAGTAGTTACCCCAGTCACCTGTCTCTTAAAAGGAAATGCATTTTTTTTAACTAAAAGGAATTGTACTACAGCATTAAGATACATATCAAATGAGCAAGCCTCCCCTGAGTGCTTCTTAGATTGTCAGTCTTGCTCCAAAGCTCCTGCTCTCTCTGCAAATAAATGATGCACAGCTGTTATTGGAGGCCCAAGATTAGGCCTCCAGCATGGAGCCAAGAAAGGAAGTCAGAAGCTGGTTCTCTACTGGTGAGGTGAAATATTAAGCTACACACCCTGATCCTGACTTCTCTAACCCATTTCTTTATAACAGTCTTATAGAGTCTGTAGAACTGGAACGTGTTCATGTAACAGGAACCAGGGTCTTTGTTGGTGAGTTCAGGCTTATGACATCATTGCCCTTTCAATCAAGAGAAAGAAAGATAAGGGTGATAGATTCAGGTATGGGCATGGGTTCAGAAAGCAAGGCCAGGAAGAAGTTAGCTGCAGCCATAGGGATACTAGTCAGTAATCTAAGCAGGCAGGCTGGTCTCTAACAGGGAGGCAAGAGGACATGTCACAATCCTAGAGTACGTAATGGAGAAAAAATGATGTGTCCTCATTTATTGTGTTTTACTGAAGCCGCTTTCTAAATTCTTTGCACTAAAATCTATGGTTAGTCCCTGGATATAGAAACTCACTTTGGGGGCTAGAGGGTAGATATGTCTTCCCAGGCATTTAAAATAACTGGCAGGCTTTTGTGTCTGCATGTGTTTATATGTGTGCACTAGAAAGTTGAAAGAGCTCTCATGGAATAAAGGATGTGAAAATATTTTGTAAAAGCGAAGCATTGTAAACTTGTAGGAGATGATTATTTCTTTAATTGAATTGAATCTTCCATGCATCTACTTCACTTTCTCTGTGCTATCCTCCATATCCCCATGCTTCGCTAATTGTCATAATCTTCTCTAATGTGTTAACTAAACATAGCTAGAGGTATTATCTCTCCCTGGGGGGTCTGGATATATATTGTCATATTTATCTAATTGTAATTATTATTCTTTTAAAATAATGAAAGCAATATACACCTATTAAAAAATTGGAAAATACATAAAATAATGAAGAAAATAAAGTTATCTGTCATCCCTCCACATCAAGATAATAATTTTTATGTCATTTTTTTTTTACTCCTTTTACTATAGATAGTAGGAAAAAAATCTGTATTTTACACATTATGATCATCCTGCATATTAATTTTTAGTATTGTATTTTCATTTAAAATTATATGGAGAGAATTTTATCTTATGATTAAATGTTCTTCAAGAATTAAGGGCTTTGTAAGAATTCATTATGTGAACATAAATCATTTTAAAACAAATTCTCATATCAAAGTATATTTTTATTGTTTCTAGTTTTCATTATTTTTTGAAGCTAATTAACATTTTATCATAATGTTTTGATTTGCTTTCTTAAATTTCTACTTATCTTTTTAGGATCATATCTCCAAATGGTATTACAAGTAAATGAGATGTCAAATATCTGCATATTTAGTAGAACACTGTTTAAGGTACAAACAACTTAATCCACAGTGTAAAATTTCAGACATTTTGTCCAGTAGGAATTAAGAGAAGATGTGATAATGAAGGTCTCCTTCACTGATGTAGTCACATCCTACCCACCAAAGAAAGCACAATGTGCATCCTTAGCATTTCCAAGCTTGCATGACTTAACTGAAAGTTCCATATGTGTTCTTCAGTAACATGGCTTCAAACCTTCTCAAGCTACTAGTTCAATTTGGATAAATTTTTATGAATACTTGTTCTATATATCAGCACACAAGTTGCATCATCTTCTTTTAAAGACGTTCAGGCCCTCCATTTATCCTCCAGAGAGCATATGGACTTGCATTATTTGCTATTTGTAGCTTGTACTATATACTCTCAGACTTACCACTCCTAAAGGTGATAAAATATGTTACTTGTTTATTATAATTGTCTCTGTCTAGGTTTAGAGGCTACATATCAACAGGGTAAATATTATCTTCAAAGTATGTCCTTGATTGTTATTGTATCTGTATTTTTATATTGTACTGGTGATTTTCAATTGTCCAAGGCTAAAGAGCTTAATCTTTTTTTTTCCCCCACACAGGCCTGAGCCACTCATCTCTCCCATCCCCACCACACTATTTAACATAGTGTAAACTTAAATAAATAAAAGGTGGGAAAATGGGAATACTGGCATTATTAACCTGTTATTTATTTTATAAAGACTCTACCTAGGTAAGGGTTAGGGTTTGGCTACTAAAGCTTATTTGCTCTTTTTTTTTTTTTTTTTTTTTTTTTTTTAATATAAGAGAGGGAGTGAGCTGGGGGCAGGGTGCCAAGGAAGCGGAAGAGAAAGAACCTTAAGCAGACTCCATGCCCAGCACAGAGTCCAACAGGGGGCTCAATCTCACGACCCTGAGATCACGACATGAGCCAAAATCAAGAATCAGATGCTTATCTGACTGAGCCACCCAGGCGCCCCTAAAGCCTATTGGCTCTTAACTAAACAACTGAAATATAACTCTTTTGGCTGACATTTTTCCCTTTCCAAGGCTAGTTTTACCACTGAAATGAGCAGGTTAATCATCCTTTACCTATTCATGTACAGGTAAAATATGATGAAAATGACTAGTGAAGTGAATACACATACCTCAAATATGATAATAGTGATGTTCTCTCCATGATACATGTTAAAATTAAACAAAATGTTGATATAATTTCTATTTCTATATTTTCTCAAATAGAACCACAAGTTATGTTTCACAACTTGGTTAACATATTACATATACCTCTGAGAATTCTATTTTACTTGGTCAGTTACAATATCATTTCCTTAATGGGCCACTGGATTATTGTGTGAGGATGTAAATTGTGTGAAAGTGGGACAGCCAAGGGTCCCACTGGACCAGCATCTTATTCTACTTTTATGAGTAGAGAGCAGCTGCTTTTATGTTTTCTTGGGCATTTGAATCATGCTATTTGCAGTCTCTCTAAATTCAGTTCTATGGTCCAAGGTATATATTCTGGTTTTGTTTTTGATAATTCAGTATCTGCTGGTCCTTGTCCTATTTCAGTCCTCAGAATATGGCAGGATCACAAAGACCAGTCATGCTGGTGCTAAGGAATCATGTCCAATATTTGGGTTTTAGCCTAGGTTAGTAACAGAAAGACTTTAGAAAATCACTTAGTCTTGTCCGTGGAATGAATCAAAGTTTGAGCTAGGTCACAGTCAGGTAAGGAATTAAAGTGCAAGCCATGACAAATCTGAGCAAGGCTGTGCCTAAAGATGAGTGTCTTTGGGCAAGACTGAAGGCTAAACCTGCAGAGGTTGACAGAAAGGTAAATATGCTGAACTGGGGAGAGCCACATTTGAACCATGATTCTTGGATTGTACTTTGATTTGGTAAAACAATAAATGAATTTTGAAGTCCCATGCTCTGTGGAAATCCTTAGCTGGCCTTGAAGGCACATTATTTTGAAACCAATGCCTCTCAGTCCTAAGCCTAGTATTTCCACTTTGAGTTAATAGTAGGGTCAAACCAGCAGATGGAAGACTGGTGGCTTTTATGTCCAAAACTGGTCTGGTTAAAGCTTGAACTCCACTGTTTTATCTCTAAATTGGAGAAAAAAAATCTTGATGAAGTTATGGAAATAAATGAAGACAAGTTAAATGAGAAGAAATAGAGGCTATTTTGAGTTTGCTACAGTAAGCTAGTCAACTACCCTCACTTAATGTTTGGAAGAGACTCAAAGACAGGCAAAAGAGTGAAAAAAACTTATTGAAAACAAGAGAGAAGGTGTTAGGTATGCTTTCATTAGAGGTTGCTGGTATGGGCAAGCTGAAGTCAGGCTAAGTAGAGGCAGGACATCCTACTTGATCGATCTGTGAAGCACATATAGCTTTCTTGGTTGGTTCTGAGTTGGACATATGACCAAAAATTGGGGAAACTGTCAGTCATTTGCCAAGTCTTGACTATTTGGGGCAAATTGCTGCAGAGACTGTGTTTTGGCTAATTGCTACAGAGTTTGTGGATCAGAGTTTTATTATCGTATATGGTCTGGCCATTGTTCATTTATGTGTTTAGTCTCTCAGTGTATACATATTCTAAAATCTTGCCAGGCAATTTTGGTGTATTCATATCTTAACGTGAATTAACTTCAGTTAAATTAGTTCAATGCTACGGACAAAGTCTACCTTCAAAAAATTGTACAATCCAGTAGAGGAATAAATAAGCACTGAATGATAAGTTTTGTAAGAAAAATGCTCTAGAAATCCAAATATGAGCTACCATGCCTATTTTTGTTGGGTAGATACACTTTAAAAGGGCTCCACGGGGCAGATAGAATTCAAGCTAAGCCTTTAAGAATGTGAGAACAGGTCTTTAAAGTGAAGAAAGTATGCTTATGGAAGGACTAAACCCTAGGAATAAAAGACACAACATGGGGAATATAGTCAATGATACTGTGATAGCATTATATGGTGACAAATGGTAGCTATATTTGTGGTGCACATAGCATAATGTATAGAGAAGTTGAATCACTATATTGTATATCTGAAACTAATATGATATTGTGTGTGACCTATACTCAAAAAAGAAAAAGAATAAGAGAGAGAGTAAGAGAGTCTGGGCCTCAGGGTTGAGTACTGTTGAGCAAAATAGGAGCCCAAGACAAATTAGCTGACTATTAGTTTGTATTGACCGAGGCAATTCTTTGTTTTGAATCCTCTTATTGATTCTTGAATCCTATACTGTGATTCCTTGTTCTGGATTCCATCCTGTCTTCATGTTGTTCATCTCTGATCCCAGTCATCACTTGTCACTTCTATGAAATTATGCTAAATTGTAAGGTTTCAATATACATTATTGCTTAGGTATATTCTTATTAAACTGTTCCTAGAAAGAACCTAAAGTGGAGGTCTTCAAAGCATTCCACTAGAGCAAGGTCCAGATAATACATATTTTTGGCTTTGCAACTCATACAGTTCCCATAGCAACTACTGAACTTCGCCACTATAGCACACAAGCTACAACAAATAGGTGTGAACAGATTTGGCATCAGTATGCTAACTTTGGCCTGAGGCATGACTATAGTTGGCTGATCCCTGTATTAGCAGATGGAAATTTTCCAAGAGAGATTGGCTTTGTTAAAACAGAAGTGGGAATTGAGAGACTGCCGTAGCATTGGAGGCATTCCAGAAAGACTCCAAATATAGGTACCAGTTGCCCTCATGGAATGTTATCTCTATACTGCTTTATACTAAGAAAACACACAGTTCATTATTAATAAAAGCAAAACTAGAATATTCTTCTTTTATAAAAACTATACTTAATGAAGTTACATTCAACAAATGTTTCCTGGGCTCCTACTGCCCTTGCAGATACCAAGAAAAGAAAGACATAGTCCTGCCTGTAAGGATCTTACAGATTAATAATGGAATAAGACAAAACACCAGGATGGAAGTACAAACACAGTTTATGGACATATTTATGGTAAGGAGAAGTTAGGGAAATGTCCAGCACCCTTCTTTTCCTTCCTGTTCAGGTAGAATTAATGAGTAAAAACATGGGAATGTTAAGGACCTAGACAAGAAAGCCAGAACATGCTGCGAGAAATCGTGTACCATCTGCTTTAAATTCTTCCCATGTCTCTTAAATTTATCATGCCCCAAATCTTCCTCTTACTCTTCCCCTATACCTGATTTCTCATCTTTTACCAATATACTTAATATTGCTGGGATATATTCTTACCAAACTGTTTCCAGAAAGAACCTGAAGAAAAGATCTTTCACCATCTCAAAAGTTGTTCAAACTAGAAGCCTAACATGTCTCTTTTCTTCAGCCTGTCAATATGTTTTCTCTAAAATCCAAAATATATTTCTAATTTCTCTGCTTGTCTCCATCTGTCCTTCTAGCCCATTGGTCCCAAACATAGTTGCATCTTGCCTGCATTCCTGAGAAAGTCCCTGATGATGCCTACTCCTACTCTCCCTCAGTTCTTATTTCTTCTTCGTGTCACAGTTAGAATGATATCTTTTTTTAAAGATTTTATTTATTTATTCATGAGAGAGAGAGAGATACAGAGAGAGAGAGGCAGAGACACAGGCAGAGGGAGAAGCAGGCTCCATGCAGGGAGCTTGATGCCGGACTCGATCCCCGGGCTCCAGGATCACGCCCTGGGCTGAAGGCAGGCGCTCAACCGCTGAGCCACCCAAGGATCCCAGAATAATATCTTTTAAAACATAAAGTGGAGTGTTTCAATGCTCTATTTGAAATCCTTAAGAGCTTCCAATTATGTCCAGGCATCCAGGCATACTTTCAGTTCTTAAAATTTGCAGCAGCCTTTCCTGCCTGAGGGCCTTCGAATGTGTTCTCCCCATTCTTTGGACCAATTTTATTCCTACTCTTTGCAGGGTTGATTCTTTTGCATCTTTCAAGCCTCAGCTTAATTTTTTTTAACTCCTCAGAGATTCCTTCCATGGTTACCTCTGTTTGTTCCTGGATTTCATAACGTGTATTGATTAACTTTTTTTTTTTTTTTTTTTTTTGAGTAGAGTTGACACACAGTGCTCCATTAATTTCAGGTGTAAAACATAGTGAGTGGACATGCTTTATGCATTATGTTCACCACAAGTGTAGTTACCATCTGTCCTGATATGTCACTATTACAAGGTCACTGGCAATAGTCATTATGCTGTGCCTTGATTTTCCTGACCTGTTCATTCCATAACTGGAAGCCTATATTTCTGCTCTCTTTCACCCATTTTTGCCCAATCTTCTCTGGCAGCCATCAGTTCAGTCTTTGTTTTATAGGTTTGGTTCTGCTGTTTGCTTACTTATTATTTTTTTCTTCTTTCTCTTTTTTAGATTCAACTTATGAGTGGAGTCATATGGTGTCTGCTGTTTCAATCTGACTTACTTCACTTAACATAATACCCTTTAGGTCCATCTATGTCATCTTGAATATGACATCTATGTCATCTATCTCATTCTCATTCTTTTTTATGGCTGTGCAGTATTTATGCTTTTGTCTATTGATGGACACTTAGATTGCTTCCATATCTTGGTTATGGTAAATAATGCTGCAATAAACATAGGAGTGCATATATCTTTCCAAATTAGTGTTTTCATATTCTTTGGCTAAATACTCAGCAGTGGAATTTTTGGGCCATGTGATGTTTCTATTTTTAACTTTTTTGAGGAACCTCCACAGTGGCTGCATTAATTTACATTCCCACCAGTGTATAAGGGTTCTTTTTTTCCCCCTGTATTTTGTTTGTTTGTTTGTTTGTTTGTTTGTTTTGAAAGGGAGAGAGAGAAAGAAGGCGCAGAGGAGAGAAGAGAGAGAACCTTACACAGAGCTCAGTCTCACAACCCTGAGATCATAAACTGAGCTAAAATCAAGAGCCAGATGCTTAACTGACTGAGCCCCCCAGGTGCCCCTATGAGGGTTCCTTTTTATCCACAGCCTCACTAACACATGTTATTTCTTGTCATTTTGATTTTAGCCATTCTGACAGGTGTAGGGTAATAATATCTCATATATCTTGTGGTTTAGATTTGCATTTCTCTGATAATTAGTGATGTTGAGCATCTTTGTATTGCTTAACTCCTTATTAGTGTGGGAGTCTCTGTAGGCAGAAATAGGCTGCTTGGTTAAGCATAGATACTCAGAACTGAAAGTGCCTGGCACTTAATAGGTATTTATTCAAACGGTCATTTCACAACTATTTCTTGAGAATATCCAAGGCGGTTACAAATACAATTTAAGTTTGTAAGATATTGAATGATACGTGTAAATTTGGTAGTCACTTTTATAGAGGTGATTGACAGGGCTATGAAAGTGAATAAAATCATCAAAGGAGAAAAACTGGATAGCACTGAGGGTGCTTCAAGTGACTTTGAGTGAGTTAGTTAACCACTTTGTTTCTCTGTTTCTTTGTCTCCTGCAATCTTGAACTGAAGCTGTGGTCATATAAGGCCTGACATACAGTAGGGCCTCCATGAGTATCATTCCCTTTCCCTTCTCATTGTAAACTACTAGATTCCATGAAATATAAACAAAACTAAATATAAGATTGCATTTATGTCATTTGGGGAAATAGAATCTCTTTCAACAAAAATTCATTCAACTAGTACTAATTTATCATCTTCTATGAGTACCAGGTTTTATGCCAACTTCTGAAAACATTTAAAAAGAAAAGAGGAGTTTATGGTTTGGAGAAGCTTATAGACTTTGGGGAGAAATAAAACAGATACTTCAAGTATAAATAATATGATGAACATGTGGGTGCAATGTAAACATACAGAAAAGTGTTTTGCTATTTTTAAAACTTTAAATATTCCAGTGGGATCCAGGGTGGTCTTGTCAGGAACTTGAACATTTTTATATGTATTTACTAGGATATGGTGGGGGACAATTTATGTAACTCCTCTGAACTTATTCACCTGTAGAGTGAAGACAAGAATTACATCTTTCAAGGTTGTTGCGTGTCAAATAGATTAAAGCAAATGACTTGATACATTTATTCTGAAGGGCTTTTGGCGAGGATTTACCAATGTAAGTCAAAGAAAGTTGGCAAGGATTTACCTATGTAAGTAATGTAAGTTAAAGGAAGTTCTTTAGAATGAAACAACTGCCTTTTGGTACAGGACTTATCAAATACTGTTAGTATAACAGAAGAGTTACAGAAGTATCACTACACACCCATATTGCTAAAGTCCCTATCACCAGGAAAATGCTTTTGTAGAAATAAAATCATAGCTTTGATGAACAGGAATCCTCAATTATATGGAACTTTTAGACATGCTATCCTTTAAAGAATATATAAAGTGATAATAAACTGATAATAGGGAATCAGTAAGGAAAATAACTCCATGTTATTTCTTGGAAATAGTTCACATTCAGATCATTCTTTCATATGTTGTTTTTATTTAGTTTCTATGCTATACACAGAGAGCATATGACCCTTAGGCAACATAAAAGCATTATCAAAGAATATTTCTTTCATGTTCACTATACTTAAAGTATAGCTAAGGCAGAAAAATGGGTAGCTATATTTAGCATAGACTTTTGAACAACACAGTCTTGAAAAAGTTCTATAATAATCATCCTTTAGGTACAAATTTTGATTTATCAGCACTCAGAATTTTGATAATAAGCTTTAAGAGACTAATTTTAGGTAGCTCAGAAAAAGAAAAAAATAAAATCTACATCACTTGATCCTAAATTAAATCTCCTGTTTTTCCTTTAATGCCAGCAGTTTTTTAAAAAAATTAATATTAATGAAATTATTATTATTTAAATAAGTTGCCATTTAAAGATGGCATCTGGGGCAGCCCAGGTGGCTCAGTGGTTTAGCACCGCCTTCGACCCAGGGCGTGGTCCTGGAGACCTGGGATGGAGTCCCACGTCGGGTCCCTGTGTGGGGCCCGATTCTCCCTCTGCCTGTGTCTCTGCCTCTCTCTCTCTCTCTCTCTGTCTGTCATGAATAAATAAATAAAATCTTAAAAAAAAAATAAAGATGGAATCTGGGTAAAATAAGTATTAGACAAAGCATCCTTGAAAATTAAAGAAAAACAATCTTGAAGCAATAGATAACCTAATTTTAAAAATCCTGCTGCTGTTGTTGGAACTTTTCTGTTAATTCTTGTATTTTCACATTTCAATCACATGTTAATGTTTCATGAATATTTATTTTTTTTCTTATTTCAGATTTCTTCCTTCTCTTATAATAATGCCATCTTTGTCATTACTACGTCTAGTTTGAAAGTTCTTGTGAGAGATGTGTATATTTAGGGCAAAGAATCCTGAATTTGACATATTCTTAATTGAATTAATAGTAAGTGAATTATATTTTGTGGAAACATGGCAGCAAAATCCAGCCAGTAATTCCAGCAGGTGGCTCCCTAGTACTGCCTGATTTATGACTGTGTTTAAAGGATTGTGAATTTAAGTAATAAAAATTCAAATGGGGCATTTAAAATGTGCTAGAGTTTCCCTGCCTCTCAGATTCAAACGAACTGCAGCCCCCAATGCCAGTTTGCCACTTGGTTTCACTGTTGATGCAGTCTCTTCATTTAAGAAGCAAATGGCACAAAGCAGTCTGCTAACAATTCAACAAAATTACAACTAAATATCTACCTTTGGGATTGTTTGGGGGGACTTAATTGACATTCCATGTTGCATAAATAAGGATAATAAATGGCCTGGGGATTGTTTTCCTCCTGCTTTTTTATTCAAGGTTCAAAATATTCTTTCATTGTTATGATTCATGAGAAACAAGAAATGAGAGAAAAAGGACTGGAGATTGTATGTTTTTCTTTGTATGTTACCACTGATGAGCAAGTTTCTGTCCTTGCCTCAAATCCATTAATGAAGAAGTTTGCAGATAATCGAATGTACTGTGCTCGGTAATTTCCTCACTGTTTCACGGGAGACAACATGGTACTGTGGAAAGATTCCAAGAGACAAGGTCAGGGATTTTATTTGAGGTCCAGCAACTATTAGCTGTATTATTACCTGAGAAAACTACTGAATTTGGTTTCTCATCTGCAAAGTGGAGTTTGCAAATATCAATCCAGAGGATTGCTGGAAAGATCAGAGATTCCTGTGAAATGTTCGGGGTATGTCAGATGTTCGACAAATTGTAGTTCGTATTCTCATAAGCAATTTTATTTGATCCTTATCGTAATTCCATTTTCCTTCAATTTATTATTTCAACTGGCTTTGAAACATGCAGAGCCAGACACTATTAATTCCATTTACTGACGAGGAAGAAAAAGAACGAGAATCAGAGAGTTTAAGAGACTCACTTCTAATCACACAACCAGCTTGTTTGTGGTCTATTATGATGTTAACTGTCAAACAGAAATCAGCAAATCTGGAGATAAATACTGGGTAATACTAGGTCAACCCCTTCATTTCCAATCTAAGAGCTCATTTCATTTTTCATCTCAACAGTTGCTAGTAATCACAGGGATATTTAAGAAAATAAACTTTAGCTTTTGAGAACAAAGAAATTTAATTTTTTTTCACAGATTGACAGATTTCTAGAACTCCTATTTTTTATTTGCTACTATCTCTTTGAGGGCAACAGGCACTGTTGAAACAATTTAGGCATGAACTACATAGGAAACTTGAACCACAGCATTATAGCAGCCTCTGTAGAGGATTTTGTGCTATAAACTTTATCTGAAGCAACAAATCCTCCAAAATGAAATATAAGAGCATATAAGTCAGCCACTTTTTTTAAATGACATTTATGTATCTAAGAGAGTTTCCTGAATCCTTTTTTTAGTAATTGAAGTATTTTTATTTTTATTCCTTAAAATTTTTTTTCTTTTGTTTTTCTTCAACTTTTTTACTTCTTAAAATATTTTTTAAATAATAGATTTGCAGTTGGACAATGAAAATAAATAGACTTTAGGGACTCAGAGAACTTTTAAAAACTTTTTACTATGCAAAACTTCAAACAACACAAAAAAGTCGAGAGAATAGTAAAATGAAGCCTCACATACTTCTCAGAGTTTTAACACTTATCAGTATTATATCAGTTTTCTGTCTGTTTTGATGATGGCTTAATTGGGTTTTATGTATATTTCTTATATGACAAAGTATTTGAATATGCAAGTCAGCATGTGATCAGTGACCATAACAAAAATAGAAAATTAAGTCTTGTGTTCTCAGACTATTCATACTAACTCCTTTAGATCCATTGTGAACTTTCTCCATAGTATTTTGTCTCTAGCTTTAGATGCCTCACCTGTAAGAGAATCAGACACTATGTTTTCCACGACAATGATCAAGCTGTGCCTGATCCAATTAATCCCAATGTCTGCTTTTTCTTTAAATGTCACAGGCTTCTTTAGAAACGAGTCCTCTTTTAAATAGAAGGATTGTACTGTTAGTTCAGAGTAATTCTGTGTGTTTTCAGAAGGCAGCATATTTTCTTAGGAAACATCCCAGAGCCATTAGTTTATACTGAATAAAAGCTGCTTCTTATGCATGGAAGCTAATGCTAAATGCATGTGAATAATTTATATTTTTGCTGCTCATAACAGCAACAAGTTTCCTTTATAACTGAATACTCTGGATGGAAACATTTATTTTTTCTGCTACCTGGTATATTAGGGGAAAGAAAAGGAGTTGTTACCCATTTGTATTACTAGCTTATAACAATAATCTCTCTTACTTATATTGAGACAGAGGAGTGTAATGAGTTAAAGACAGATTTACAGTTAGAAGACTTAGATTTGTATCTATGCTCTGATACTTATTTACTACTTGGGTTAAGGTCTTCAGTCTTTTGTGTCTTATTTTGAATCTGTCACTGAGGATACACCCATTACCCTAAGTAACTTACAGCATGTCTACAAAGGAAAAATAAAATCTAATGTATGTAAAGCTATTAGATTTAAACTGATGGTCAGAATGGAACTTGAGGGTGATGTAGGAAAGCTGTTTGGGTTTTGGGTCCAAAGCTGACAGCCAAGAAAGAATTCTTGAGATGTCTTTGGTGCAAAAAGGTTGTTTTATTAAAGCACGGAGACAGGACCCCTGGGCAGAAAGAGCTGTACTGGGGTCATGAGGAGTGGCCCATTATGTACTTTCAAGTTGGAAGGCGGTTAGGGATAGCTTAAGTCTCTAAGGAATTTTGGAAACAAGGTATCCAGGACCTCAGGGGGCTAGCTATTATTGATTAAGGGGTCATTTATTACCGTCTAATAAAACTTTCAGATTGAGACCCTTCAGATATATATTGGTGGGCCATATACTTGTGGGATGATTGCCAACATATATCTTTGAGGGGTAGTGATAAGGAAGTTTCTAAGGGAATTATATGTTAAAGTAGACTTACAGGGTCTTGAGGGTTGGGCTAAGATTGCCTTTTGCCCTTGGCAAAGTATCAGCACAGAGGCAGCTGAGTCCCTAACGGAATGTCACTCTGCCTGTTTCAAGGACTTATCAATGAACTGTAAATAGTGAGGAAATTAAATAATTTTTCTTTCACCTTTGTTTCCCATATCGAGGGGATTTAGGGAAATGGGGAATAAAGAAAGTAGTAACAAAAGGGCTGTACCTGGTTGCTTATGAATAAACATTTACCTAACGCTGGGTCTAAAAGCAAGAATCAAGACAACCTGCAGAGAACAAAGCAAAGAGTCATCAAACTCATATTCAGAAAGGGAATTGGAATTGGGTTTTAGAAAGTTAACCCAAAATATAGGTATGAGTAGCTAGGGTATTGGGGTGGTTGCAATTTTGATTATGTAATTCCTCTCCAATATCCTTCTTCATACTGGAGGTGATTTGGAGATCTAACCCCACATATTTTTTTTCTGCAGAGACTTAGAGGTAATGTTCCATCTGTGACACAGTGTGAAGTGCTGTAAGATTGCTAATGATTATTATTCTTAGTATTTGTAATTATGTATTCTGATGAATAAAATTATGTTACTAATAATTATTAAAAGAACTTTTTTTCACATAGAAGTCATACCTTTTTTTCTAAAAAAAATATTTTATTTATTTATTCATGAGAGATACAGAGAGAGAGGCAGAGACATAGACAGAGGGAGAAGCAGGCTCCTCTCAGGGAGCCTAATGCTTGGACTAGGATCACACCCTGAGCTGAAGGCAGATGCTCAACTGCTGAGCCACCCAGGAGTCCCCAGAAATCATATCTTTATACTGTAGGGGAGGAAAAATAATTCTCCTTCTACTCTTCTAGATTCTTGGCTGAGCCCCCCCCCCCGCCCCCAATATAAACAACAACTACAACAACAAAAATCCAATCAGATTAATAGAAGAAAACAAACAGAAGTTTAATAACAAGTATACCTTCCTGTATACATGGGAGGTAGTCAGGAAAACTAACTTTCCCAAATGGTCCAGCCATCACTTAAATACCATCTTCAGGTAATGACAAAAGAAGGATTTCAGCGCTAGAGAGAGTAATTTAATGGGAGGTTGTCTGGTAAAGCACAGTAAACAAGGATGTGGTTGTTACTTAGATTTAAGTCCATGCTTTTTCTATTGATAAATGTCTAAAGATTAAATTATCCTCCTCTTCCTGGTACACAGAGGAGGACACTCTTACAAATGGAGATTTCCCTTATAAACATGAAAGTCTCTTACAAAAAATTAACTTCAGTTTTCAGAGCTTCTCGGCTGTGTACTGTTTTTTAAAAATAATCTACCTAAAATAATTCTTATGCCAAAAAGGCATATTTGGGAGGACAAATTATGTTCCCCTTCAACATACTTTTGAATTTCAATTATTTTTTAAAATCTCATATCATTTTTTTTTACTTTCATTCTGTGCTTTCAATACAAATATGTAAGCATCTACCATTTATTAGGGCCTAAGTAAACTCTACCAGGTTTTTTATATATGTGCTCTCATCTTTACTACAAACTTACAGAAGAGAAAAAAGATCCGTTTAAATTATCCCTTGACCATGATCCATGTCTGTGGTATCTAATAAAAATGAGAACCTCATTTCTGGTCCAAAGCTGTTTGGCTCCAAATTCTATGTGCCTCCTTCTGCTATGCTTATAGGATAAAGAAAATAAGATCATGAAAATCAGTAAACTAGAGAATCAGACAATCAGATTGAAAACTGGATACCTAAGACTCTAAGAATTTATTTGAATGTGTCCTGTGGAAATTTCCAAGTAACGTTTGCTTTACTAAAATATAACACATGTGAAACAAAATAATCATATTTGAGTAAAAGCAAGGATCTCTTTCCTAAATCAATCAGAGTATTTAGGTGTTTTTCCATTGATGTCTCAAAGGAAGTAATGATTATCACCACCTTACTTTTTAAGATTAATATTAAGTTACCACAAGGTGAAGTCCTTGGCACTATTTTTCTTCTTCTTCTTCTTCTTCTTCTTCTTCTTCTTCTTCTTCTTCTTCTTCTTCTTCTTCTTCTTCTTCTTCTTCTCCTCCTCCTCCTCCTCCTCCTCCTCCTCCTCCTCCTCCTTCTTCTTCTTCTTCTTTCTTCTTTCTTCTTTCTTCTTTCTTCTTTCTTCTTTCTTTTCTTCTTCTGGGAGACACCTGAAATTAAATAACCCCTGGGCAAGCTTTTCACAAGAACTGTGAACAAATCAAACTACTCGATCCTAAGTATCTCAGATGCTCAGTACATTCCAGTTCACTGATGTAGTTTGCATCACATCAGACACAAGGAGGCTTGTGCTCAGAGGTCACTTTGTATGAAGAAAAAGAATAAAGCATAAAAGAAGTGCTTCATGTTAGCTAGTCACTCCTGTGTGAAAGAAAGTATATATATAGAGAGAAAGGGAGAGTTATTATTATGGAACTAGGGAAATATTCACTTTTCTGGAAGTTCTTCGATGTCCATTCTACAAGTTAAACTAATTAATGGGACAACTATTATATATTTTTTTTCATTTTGATATATCATATAAAGCAATCAATTCATTAACTTTATTTACTTATTTTTTATTCATGTAAGAAATATTTATTTAGTACCTACTCTTGGTCAAACAATGTATGGAGGGTTGGAAAATCACACTGTAGTGTAATAATGGTAAGGACGTGGGCTTCAGTGTTATACAAATTAATGCTAAAACACATGTAATTTGATGCCAGTAACTTAATATCTCTAAATCTGAGTTTCCTCATGCATAATATTGACATAGTAGTATCCATTTCAATCGATGTTGTAGGGATTAATTGAGATAACAGGTATGAAATGAAGTATAGTTCATTGTTTTAATTTGCATTTCCCTCATGATTAGTGATGTTGAGAACTTTTTCATGTATCTTTTGGCTATTGGGAAAAAGTTTATTCAGGTCCTTTGCCTACTTTTAATTAGGTTGTCCTTTTTTTTTTTTTTTCCTCTTGTGTTATAGGAGTTCCTTATATATTTTAGATATTAACCCCTTATCAGATATGTGGTTTGCATATATTTTCTCCCATTTCATTTGTTGCCCATTGATTGATTGATCGATTGCTTCTTTTGCTTTGTAGAAGCATTTTTGTTTGATATAGTCCCATTTGTTTATCTTTCCTTTGGTACCTTTGCTTTTGATGTCAAATCCAAAAAAATCATTGCTAAAATTAATGTCAAAGAGCTTACCCCTAAAAAAAAAAAGAGCTTACCCCTGATGTCTTATTTTAGGAGTTGTATAGTTTTTAGTCTTTAATCCATTTTAATCTATTTGATTTTTGTGTATGAGTCCAGTTTCATTTTTTTATATGTGGTTGTCCAGTTTTCTGACTTCTCTTTATTGATGAAATTCCCACTTTTACATTGCATACTCTTGCTTTTATTATAAAAAATTATTTGAACCCATATATATGCATGGATTTATTTCAAGGCTCTATTCTGTTCCACTGATCTATGTGTCTGTTTTTATGTCAATACCATCCTGTTTTGAATACTACAGCTTCATAATAGAGTTTTATATTAGGTAGCATGAAGCCTCAGGCTTTGTTCTTTCTCAAGATTGTTTTGGCTAATTAGGGTCTTTTGTGGCTCCATACAAATTTTAGGATCATGTTTTCTATTTCTATGAAAAATGCCAATGGAATTTTGACAGGGATATAATTGAATCTGTAGATCACTTTATGTAGTATGAACATTTTAACAATATTAATTCTTTTAATCCAAGAACCATGAAACATCTTTCCATTTATTTGTATCATTTTCTATTTCTTCATCATTGTTTTATGGTTTTCATTGTATTGATCTTTCACCTCCCTGGTTAAAAATATTCCTAAGCATTTTATTTTATTTTTTGATACTATTATAAATGGGATTGTTTTCTTAATTTCTCTTTCTATAAATTCATTGTTAGCATGTGGAAACCCAGCTAATTTTTATGTACTGATTTTTTTTTAATCTGTAACTTTGCTGAATTTATTATTTATTTTTTTCTTTTAAATATTTATTTATTTGAGAGAAAGAGAGGAAGAGAGAGAGAGAGAGAGAGAGTGCAATAGTGAGAGAGAGAGCATGAGCAAGGGGGAGAGGGAGAAGCAGGCTCCTTGATGAGCAGGGAGCCCAATGTGAGGCTCAATCTCAGAACCCTGGGATCATACCTAAGCTGAAGGCACACATTTAGCTGACTGAGCAGTCCAGGTGCCCCTGAATTTGTTATTTCTAACAGTTTTTGCTACAGTCTTTAGGATTTTCTACACATAGGCTCATGTCATCGGCACAGAGATAATTTTACTTCTTTCTTTCTCATTTTATTTATTTATTATTTTTTTCTTAAAATTTTATCTATTTATTTGAGAATGAGAGTGAGACAGAGAGAGAGAGAGAGAGAGAGAGAGATTGGAGAGCATGAGCAGGGAGAGGGATTAGCAGACTCCATGCTGAGTGTGGAGCCCTATATGGGGCTCCATTTCATGACCCCAAGATCACCACCTGAGCCAAAATCAAGAGTCTGATGCTCAACTGAGTGAGCCACTTACGCTCCCCTTATGTATTTTTAAAGGATTTAAAAAATATATTTACTTTAGAGAGAGATAAAGAGAGGGAGTGCTTGCTTGAGTAAGAGGAGGGGCAGAGAGGAGAGGGGCAGAAGGGAAGGAGCAGAGGGGGAGGGGAGGAGAAAGGATAAGCCGACGCCCTGCTGAGCAAAGAGCCTGACTGTAGGGCTTGATCCCACAACCCCAAGATCATAACTTAAGCGGAAACCAAGAATTTGATGCTCAACTAACTGAGCCACCTAGGTGCCTCAATATTTTATTTTTTTGAGGTAATCTCTATACTCAACATGGGGCTTAAACTCACAACCCTGAGGTCAAGAGTTGCATGTTCTACCAACTGAGCAAGCCAGTCCCTAATATGTTTTTCATCTTTCTACTTGAAATTATTTTGTTTATTTATTTATTTGTTAATTTTCTGCTGCAACCTACCAGAACATAAGCTCTAGAACAAAACAGTTCTTATTTGTCTGATTTACTACTGTATTTCTAGTACCCAGAATAGGACCTTGTGCATAGCACATTTTAATACATATTTATTAGTTGAGGGAATTAATGAATAAATAAAAATTATAAATAAATCAATCCTCTAGGTCTTCCCCCCCATAGGACCTACTATGAAACCAGATTTTTCATAACCTATTGTATAAAATTTCTCAGATTATATTTAGATATCTTTAATGGCTACCCTTTTGATTTTGGTTTGATCCTTTAGCTAGTCTAGAATATCACTCTAATAAATCTTTCTAGCTTTCGATATCTAATATGATTTTTAAAATTAATATCTGATTTGAAAATAATTTTTCTCATTCAATCTGTCAGCCAAAAAAGAATTCACTGAAGGAACACCAGAGTGGCTCAGCAGTTGAGCTCTTGCCTTCAGCTGAGAACAGGATCCTAGTCCTGGGATCGAGTCCGATATCGGGCTCCCCACAGGAAGCCTGCTTCTCCCTCTGCCTATGTCTCTGCCTCTCTCTCTGTCTCTCATGAATAAATAAATAAAATCTTTAAAACAAGAGAGAGAATTCACTGAAAAGTTAAACAAATAGGCATTAATTCGGGCAATCTGAGTCGCAATTCAAGGAGATACAGATTCAGGTAAAAAGCTGACTCATGTTTTGAGGAAAACAAAGAGGGGGCATGGTTATAAAGATGAAAGTGTAATTCTCTATGCAAAACAGAGATTGAAATTAGGTTAACTGGGATTGGTTGAGATAATACACGAATGAAGGGTTGAAACTTGTCAAAAGGCATTGGCTCCTTTATTTTATTTCATTTCTTTTAAAGACCTATTTATTTATTTTAGAGAGATTGAGAAAGCACACAGGCAAGTGGGGAGAAGAACATCGGGACAGAATCTTCAAGCAGACTCCACACTGAGCACCGAACACCATGGCAGGGCCTGATCCCAGAACCCATGAGATCATGACCTGAGCCAAAAACAAGAGTCAGATGCTAAACTGACTGAATCACCCAGGTGCCCCAAGTTGATTCTTTTCAAAGCAAAGAATGCAAATGATGCTAGTGTCATGGTGAAGAAGGAGCTAAATCCAAGCTGGAGGTTTGCAGTGGTCAGAAAGTACATGATTCCTCCAATGAGGAGAAATAAATTCCCCCTCCCTGATAGACTCCCTACCCTATTTTAAAAAGAGGTTCTCTTAGCTAGGCTTACTTACTCTATTTTGAAATCTTTTACAAATCAATGATTAAGTAGTACTAAATAGAGGCAGAAAGCTACAGTGCTTTAGTAGAAACTTTGTTCAGGATGATAGCCATTAATCAATATTTAAGTAATCCCTTTAAGAGTACTATTATCCAGGTAATATTTATTACTTATTTTTCTCAGGATATTGTATGATACTTTTCTTTGTTGAAATTAACACAACAATACACTGTTGTCAGTGTTTTGCTGATCAGTAACATTAAAAACTTATCATAGAAAGGACATTATAATACTCTAGATTCATTTCCTCCCAGGGAACTCATGTTGACTCTCAATAATCCTCACTTTTTATTCTTCATGGTCATCAACCATTGCTGTAATAATCAGTGCTCGAATTTATTAAAGATATAATGTAAGTTTCCAGAATCTGCATTTCAGAAGTAGATATTTGTATCTGTCTTGGTCATAACATAATTCACTTTTCCATCATTTCTCTAAGAATAATGATAGTGGCCATGAAATTATTCCTTTAAATTCCTTCATCATTCTGAGAAGCTATTTGTCAAGACAGGAATGCATGGACTCATTAAAAGCAGACCTTATGAGTTCTCAACTTACTTGAAGTTAGAGTCCCCTCTATCTGATGTTTACTCTTCATTCCTATTTAAAAAGCTAGGCTGTAGTATGTCATAGTTCTTCAAAGTGAAAATACTGGCATGGATGGTACACAGGTCTTATTTTGAACTTTGTTTTAAATTAGATTTCAGGTTTCATTGAAGACAGAGGATTTGAGAAAATGCGACACATTAAAGACAAGCATATTTCATATGTGAATTATCTGCAACTTTAAACATCACAAGACAATTATGAAGGATGTTGAGAGCAGTGAAATAGGATAGGCTGTTTGTTTTTATAAGTACTTGTCAAAACAGGGAAGAGGCACTAAGAACACAGAAATAAAGAATAATGTTAAGGGATTAACACTGGTTCATTGATCAGAGAATATGTTGACAGTTGGTAAGAATAATCAAGAATGAATAATCCAGGAGCACCTAGGCAGCTCAGTAGGTTAAGCATCTGACTTGATTTTGACTCAAGTCATGATCTCAGGGTCGTGGGATTGAGCCCTGCATTGGGCTCTGAGCTCACCATCGAGACTGCTTGTCTCTCTTCTTTTGTTTCTCCCCACTACGTGTGTGATTTCTCACTTTCAAATCAATCAATCAATCAACCTTCTTTAAAAAAAGAATGGATTATCTAAATATTTTCCAAATTCAAAATTTCCTGTATACTTTAGAAAATGTTCTCATAAACAAGAGTTTCAAAGTATTTATGAGAGATTTGTGTTGACAAAGAAAAGAAAATGCTTATGAACAAAACTGTTAACAGTGAATATAACCCTCATCTCCCAACAAGTAAATAAATAAAAGTCCAGTTACTGTAGATAAATGTGATCAGCTAATGCACAATGAAAAATTAAAAGTATTCTTTTCACTAGACATATCCAGCATGTTAAACCATTTGCTTTGGTTATTTTGGCATTCACCATCATGATAACTGCTTCTTTCTTGATGGTTGTAAGTAAGATTCATTCATTAAAAATAGAATATACACTAAAATTAAGCTACATATAAAAATGATTCCTGGAAAGGTAGACTCAAATATGGTAAATACAAAGGATTTTCTAGTAAAAATTCTTAAGGAATATTTGTTTGTTAGAATTTACTTTGGATTATATCTTAAGAAGTATTTTCCCTACATCTGTTTTTCAGTTTATACACAAGAAATTAATGCAAAGTGTAATTATTACATTATTTGTTTATAAACTTTTCATGCTTATCTCTAAGTTAATTTGGGGGAAGCTAAAGATAAACATAAAATAAAATTGCCAATTAATCATAGACATAAAAAATGTGGAGAAAGGGTGGTAAATATGCTGAAAACCATTAGCTAAAGATTCAAAGAAATTACTGATCTGTTATGGAACATCTGTCTAACTCAGAGTCAGTTCTCACACAATGTTAAATATCAAGATTTTAAAACATTTGGATGTTTAATGTTAAGACTAGGGTTTATATCAACTAAGACAAACCAGTGTTACTATTTCCTTAAAAAATCCCTATTGTAAAGATGAAGAGAATAGTTTGTTTAGAATAATTTGCATTGATTATACACACACGCACACACACACACACACACATATACTGATTAACTTCATGAGATAATTGCCCTTTTGCTTTTGTCAAGGTTGAAAGAGTCTTCCTTTCCCTCTGCTTATTATTAAGCCTTGCTGAGGAGGCTCATTCTCTAGCTTCTGACCCTTGAGTTGCCACTTAATGGAAAGGTTGACAAGGCTAAATCTCCTAAACAGAAACAGAAGGAAAACTTAACTCCATGAATTCAATATTGAGAATTCAATCTGGAGCTTGAGAGAATAATTTGACAAGGTCCTTGGAAAGAATACCCCATTAACATTTGAAAAAAAAATAAAAACAAATGTGGTCCTGAATTTTCCAATTCTGTTCATAACAGAGATCCGGAGAATGACATGCAAGCTAGAATGAAAGCTTGCACTATGACCATCAGCATTCTAATGCTTTCCTAAGCTGCCCTATAGAGCTTGTCACATTGTGACAGATTTTCATTATAGAGTGAACAATAAATGCTATCAATAGAGAAAGATAAGAAAAATCAGAAGACACAAGAAAGTTGGCTGGTTCTGCATGTTAATATCCTTCACTTGTATAGCACTTTATTTACAAAATGCTTCTACATAAAGATTTTCAGTGGTTTTCAGCTTGCAAGTTTTATAGTACATTTTCTGTACTTAAACCACAACAGTGAGCATCCTTTAAAGAGCCACAACTTGCTAAAAGGAATGTTACTTTCTTTAGGTAAGAGTTTTTTTCAGGTTCTACTTTCTATTCTTTATTTTGAATCATTTTGCCATAACTAGACCATGTGTCAGTGGGAAAAAAAATATAAGATTTTAGGTAAGGGAGCACAGAATCTAATTTAGAATGTCAACAACGTGCCAGGTATCAGTCAAGGTGCAGAGATAGGAAGGATTCTAAAAATGAGCTACAAGATTCTTTCAATAGTGTTTGGCACATGGTGGGTGGAATAAATAGATGCATTGATGAACAAATCAATATTCTAGCTTTAACGGCTGTTTTGATTTTCATCACATGGCTTTATATCTAGAATACCCCTCTCTTCCTAGGCCATTGGGATGATCCTTTTTTGTTTGTTTTAAAGATTTTATTTATTCATTTGAGACAGAGAAATACAGAGATTGAGAGAGAAGAGTGAGAAAAGAGAGAGAGAGAGAGCATGAGCAGGGGCAGAGGCAGAGGGAAAAGCAGTCTGCCTGGCAGGGAGCCCCACACAGGGCTCAATTCCAGCACTCGGCAATCATGACCTGAGCTGAAGGCAGATACTTAACCATCTGAGCCATTCGGGGGGCCCCTGGGATCATCCTATTGGATCAAGATATTACCTCAATTTCTGCCCAAAATTTCTTTTTTGTTGCGTTCTCCTTATGAGCATAAAATCCTCTGCTTCTAAGCCCAGCTCAGCATTTGCTGTATTGTCACCCAATAACACAGACTCTAGCTTCCACTTTTCTGGGTAGAGTACCTGGTAAGTCTCAACACAATCTGTAGAGACAAGAAAATATGAAGAATCAGGTTGGGGGTAGGGGGAATGACAAAAATGGAAGTTTAACATCTCTGAAGAAGCTATATAGGAAATTGCAGCTCAGATGGAAAGAATGGAAGAGTAAATCATGAGAAATTAGCAATCTGAGTAGATCTGCTGAGATATAAGGCCATAGACAGAGTTGTGTGTGGGGGTGGGTGGGTGGCTGGGTGGGTCAGTCGGTTAAGCATCTGACTTTTGATTTTGGCTCAGGTCATGATCTCAGGGTCATGAGATGGAGCCCCATAATGGGTTATGTGCTCAATGTGGAGTCTGCTTGACAGTTTCTCTTTCCCTCTGCCCTTACCTCTACTCATGCTTACCTCTCTCTTTTTTTTCCTCTCTCTCTGTTTCTTTCTCACAAATAAATAAATACAATCTTAAAAAAGAAGACTAGAATTGTTAGCAAGAGATGGATCCTAAGTGGGAGAAAGTGTGGTTGACACTGAAGTTAGCCAGAACGTAAGAATGTACAGGATGTAGGAAAGTAAGTAAGCGAAGGTATACCCAATGCACACAAGGACCAAGTAGTTTATTTGAGCATGCTCTGCCTGAAGATGCCTGTTCCCCAAATCCTAATTGAAACCTAATCTATGTCGAAACACTTTATAAAATTTAACATTTCCAGGTGAAATTTAAAGTCTTGCATAGGGTAAATTCACTTCAATTCAACTTTGTACATATCTTATTTTTCTTTTTCCTTTTTAAAAATATGTTATTTATTTATTTATTTATTTATTTATTTATTTATTTATTTGAGAGAGCGAGAGAGAATGAGAATGCAAGTGGGAGAAGGAACAGAGGGTCAGGGAGGTGGAGAGGAAAAAAATCTCAAGAAGACTCCCTGTTGAGCAGGGAGCCTGATGCAGGGCTTAATCTCATAACCTGATATCATAACCTGATATCATAGCCTGATATTACAACCTGAGCCAAAGCCAAGAGTCACACGCTTAACTGACTGAACCAATCAAGTGCTCCCAGATCTTATTTTTCTCAAAGGCAATAAGAATAGTACAACCACACCTCTTCCTGAAAGAGTATATTGTATACATACATATGTCAGATGACCCTGAGACTTTTTATCTTAAAGAATTCAACTGCCACTTAGGAAAGTTTTAAGTTAAATAAGGTAAAGCTACATATGGGGGGTTTATTAATACCTATTAATGCCAAAATTCTGTAAGACAATTTTCTGTTTCTTCAAGATCCATTAAGTAGCATATGCAGAAACATTGCAATACCTGAAATGGCTCCATACCTTTCTGTTTTAGCACAGCTTCTCTAATCCTCTCAACTGTGACATGAAATAAGTTACTTAGAATATCTTTCCTCATTTTTACTTTCCCCTTTCTTTTTGGCTTAAAATTCCCTTTCTGCTGAAAGCGTCATCTGCTTGATTCCATCAAACTTTGATGTTTAATTGTTTTGCCTTTCTTTAGTTTTATATCATTGCTTGGTACTATATTAATCAATATGTGTTTACAGAGTGTACAGTAAGTGTAAAATATGCATTTGGTATTGGAAATGAAGTTATTTCATAAGGTTATTTTATGCTATCTATGGAATTGCGAGCTAGAGTGGAAAAAGAACTGGTTTTGTGTTCAGAATTGTCCAGAATTGACTCTCTGATCCTCTGCCTCCTCAATTTGCTTAAAGGCCAGGTAGTGTGTGGGTTTTTAAGAGTCAAGATAGATTATCCAATTCCCAACTCCAACCCTTACTGATTGTGTCACTTTGACCAAGTAATTTAATATTTCTGAACCTCAATTTTTCAACTGTCAAATTGGGGTTATAATAATTCCATCCTTTTAGGAATTGTAGTGAAGCTTAAATGAGATACTGCATACTCAAAGCATAGCACATTTATAGAACTTATTAATATTGCTATTATCTATAAAATGGCGAACTGTATTAACTGTCTTAATAGGTTGTTAAAAGGAGTAAGTATGGTAGGAAATCTAAATAAGGTTTGGATAGTATTAGCATTTAAATGCTCCTTTTTAAACTGATCCTTTCCTCCTCATCTCCAATATACACAAACACATATTTGTTGCTTTTAAGCTACAACATAACAAAATTGACCCAGTGGTGTATTTTACTTCCTTAGTGGAATTCTATTATAGAATAGCATATGGGCATAGCAGTAGCCTTCTTTGTTTTGTTCTTATACTAAAAACATAAATTTGTTATTGTTAGTGCATACTTGATGAAATCTGGGCCAGGAAGTTCTATTTTTATATTCATTGCCCATTTCTTTCTCTTCTTAGCTCACGTAAAATAGTATTAATGATGGCATAGAATTATATCCAGCAGTTGCACTCACACCCCTTTATGATTACTAAGATCTTCTAAACTGGTGCAGGTGATTTGTTCAAAAGGAATGCTGGAAGCAGGTGCTGTCAGCAGTCCACCACCAGGAATTTGTACTCTCAGTGGCAGGAAAGTCCTCACATGATCCCACCTCTGGAGGCTGTAGAAGGACCTATGGCCAGACCCCTCATTGTCTTAGGAGCTAAAAATTTCACTTTTGGAGATGTGACCATGACCAACCCTTTCTGGTCAATTTGGGGGAATTGTGCCATCTTTCTTGAAGCTAATGAAAGGGGAAGAATCATAGCCTCTGTTTTGGGTGCCCATTTATGCATCACATAGAAGGGAAACAAATAACATTTACTCAACTTAAATGCTTATTCTTATAATTCAGTAGAGTAAACATTTATCATTTCTGTCAGTACACACTTCAAAATCAAATTAAAAATGAATATTACCATGTCACACCCAAAAGTTTAAAGCCAAATAAAACTGCTACATTACAATATTTGAGCAATGCCTACCAATACTAAATGGAGATCTACCTTTAACAAAAGATATAAAGATAAGGCTTCTAAGCCTGCTAATTGGCTTTAAAACCACTGCCTGGGATTGCATTAAAAAGTGTTCTCTTAGGAGCATATCACATCACCAGGGGGTGTTTCTAATATTGCCCTAAGAGTCTATAATCAAACAACTCATGTGATCCCAAGCTAAACTTTATTGACTTTCCCCAGGTATGCCCTGCCTGTTACACACACATGCATATATAATTAAATAGCATGTGTGAAGTAATAGGCCATAAGGCCTCAATTATTTATGTACCACTTACTTTCTCTAACTGCTACCAGGGTTCCAGCTAATAGGCTTGGCTCAGTTGATAATTATAACAGAAGGGGAATGTTATTAATTAAACAGGCACTATAGCATAATCATTAATAATTGGTTAACTGTGAGTTGTTAGTGTGAGACAAATCAGTTACATTAGTAACTGTGTTCCCTTCTGTAAATTACTCAACATCTCTGAGCTTTAGATGAGCTTTAAATTTTTCACCTATAATAATGTCTTTTTATGGATTTGTTGCAATGTTTAAATAATATTACACAGCACATGCTCAGTGAACATTCATTGTTATTTTTATTAATTATAGTAGAATTTGGAGCCATGCAAATTCTGTTCCAGTAAAGTTACATTAGGAAACTAAAGCATTTTTGTAAAAGCTTATTTACAAAAGTGAAATAGGTCTGGATTCTTTGACTCTCAGGAATATTGGAAATTTGAATTTCTTTGCAAAAAGGGGAAATGAATATTTAATAAAATAAGATAATTTATGAATCTGATTTAGAAGTATCATCATGGATATGTATTCATGGATTTTATTCTTGGGGAAAATCAATTAACTCTACCCTGAAAAAGTTTAGGATCTAGGCACCTATTAACAATGGCTGCTGAGATCATAAAAAGAGAAACAACCAGATATATATACCTTCTAATGAAGGGATACAGCTCTATCTATGAAGTAGCTTTACCAAAATAAATAAATAAATAAATAAATAAATAAATAAATAAATAAATAATCAGTGAATAAATAAAACTTGAGTCTGATCAAGGTCTAGATCCACTTAACAGGGAATATGGAGATTTTTGCTGAACACCACCACAGGGCCATAAGGATGCATTAAGCAAGACCCAGACTGTGAGAAATTGAACAAGACAACCTGGTTTATCCAACAAGTAAATGACAAATTTAGAGAGAGGGTAAGAAAGAAATAGAGGACATCTGAAGACTAAGAAGACTTAAGAGTTATATTAACCAATTAAAATAAACAGAACTTATTTGGATTCTGATTAAAAAAAAAAAAAAAAAGAGACCTTTATGGGACAGTTGGCTATTTGAACACTGAGTAGCCACTAAGTGATATTAAGATATGTGTTAATATTTTTCTATGTGATAATGTTATTGTGGTTGATTTATTAAAACATAGTAATTGTCTTTTGAAATACATATTGACATACTGAAGGATAAAGGGATACAAAATATAGTCTTCTTATAGACTTGTGTTTTGCACTTGCATGCATTTCAGTTGCTTTATTCACTTAAATTCATTTTTAAAATAATAATACTGAAAAAAAACATTACTAAGCTTTTTTAAAGAAAAAAATGTGGAACTAAACTTCTTATTTGGCTGTAATTGAAACAACAATTTGACATTTCTGCCTTAAGCCTGTCTTCTTCTTTTTCTTTTTTTCTTTAAATATTTTATTTATTTATTCATGAGAGACAGAGAGAGAGAGAGAGGCAGAGACACAGGCAGAGGGAGAAGCAGGCTCCATGCAGGGAGCCCGACGTGGGACTCAATCCCTGGACTCGATCCCAGGTCTCCAGGATCATGCCCTGGCCTGAAGGAGGTGCTAAACCGCTGAGCCACCCAGGCTGCCCAAGCCTGTCTTCAATTAGACGATAACTCCACAAGGATAGGGACTGTACCTAGTGAGCTCTATATTCTAAGTGCCTAAGATAATGGTGATTCATAGTAGGTGTTGAGAAAATATTTATTTGAACTGGTATTGAACTCAGCTCTACATTAATCATGTTATCACAGAAATTAAAACTTCTCCCATATGAGTGAGGCATACACTGATCTTTCCCATTCGTCACAGGACAGGAGGACTTATAAAAGTATTGAGGGTCATCATCCATGTCACTTTACTCCTTCTATAAATAGGATTTCTGTGGAACACTCCTCTTTTGTAATAGTCACACCATAGCAAGCTTGGACTTACTACTCACTTATCCAGAGACCGATCGCTTTTTTTTAGATTGAATATCTTAATTGGAAATGTGATGTTAAGATAATAAACAATACATTTCATTTTTCATTAAAATCTTCTTTCTGATTTTGGCCAATAAAGAGGAAAGAAGGTATCTTAAACTATCAACCTCACTAAGATTCTCTGAACTCCTAGGATATGTAGCCCTGTTTCACATTTAAAAGCATATTCCTATATTGCTTGACGTGGCTCAAAGTTTGAACATCATACGAGGCAGAAACACCTTTGTTTTTCACACACTTGGGAAATAAATTGTGACATTTTTCATTCTGGATGGTAAACATTCTAAAGACAATTGGTTGGTGTCTTTTTCAAAAGTCAGTCATTTGTTTGTTTGCTTTTAATTTGGGGAGTTCTCAAGTAGAAAATAAAGCCAAGCATATAAGGTTTACTACAAGAAAATATATTTCAACTGTATGGCTGGATTATACTTAATTTCATACTGTGTATTTTTCAGGACAAGACAAGAAAAGGGAAAGAAGATTTACTGAATTCTTTCTATATGCCTTTTGTCTGTTACTATCATTTATTCCTCAGAATAGGCAGGACTGGTGGATGGCATTTTATCCACTTTATAGTGGAGGGAATGGTGGGGTTGGGAGGCAGTATCATTGACGTTAACACACTAAAAGTGGTGCAGGAGCATTCACCCTGATTTGTCTTATTTTAGTACCTATATATGCTTCTTCCAATTATAATAAAACCTTTTGGAATGGGAAGGTAGATGACTATTCTTGTTGTGGCAGACCAAAAGGACAGTTAACAGAGTCTGTCATGCCATATTAGATATCTACGCATGACACAGAATGCAGGAAAACTTGGGTTGTGTTTCAGAGAAACCTCTCCATGGAGAAGTGGAAGGTGATTCTATATTCAGGTGATTTGTAGCTATGGTAGACCATAATAGCATCTTTTCTGAAGTATTTTTAAAAATCACAAATACAAATAAGATTAGGAAAGTGTGTATAAGGCCCTTTATGAATATAAGAGAGTGGCCATACTGATCTCTTTTTTTTTTTTTTTAATTTTTTTATTTATTTATGATAGTCACAGAGAGAGAAATAGAGAGAGGCAGAGACATAGGCAGAGGGAGAAGCAGGCTCCATGCACAGGGGGCCCGATGTGGGATTCGATCCCGGGTCTCCAGGATTGCGCCCTGGGCCAAAGGCAGGCGCCAAACCGCTGCACCACCCAGGGATCCCTATACTGATCTCTTAAGGTCAACTGTGTCATGAATGAGTTGAATGCATAATCTTATGGAAAGGCCTATATTTATTTAAGTTTTTTTATTATTTTATTTTATTTTATTTTTTATTTGAGAGAGAAAGTGTGTAAGCACAAATAAGGGGAAGGGTAGAGGGAGAAGCAGACCCCCTGCTGAGCAGGGAGCCCAACGTGGGTCTCCATTCCAGGACCCCAAGATCATGACTTGAGCCGAGGGCAGACACTTAACTGACTGAGCCACCCAGGTGCCCTAAAAGACCTATATTTAAAAGCTATGTTTTCTAACAAATATCTGGCTTATTCACAACATAGCCAACCTGATCATTTGAACACAATTCTCTAGCTAACCATCTCATCATTTATTAATTTAACTAACTTTTACTTTTACTTGCTTGCAAAGAAATTGGGAATGCACTTATTAAATTCTGCAGTACTCCCTCTATGGCAGATAAAACAGGTTTTTTGTTGTTATCTTCCTGAGGCAATGTTGATTGTTACAAAGATGTCTCTATATTAAATTCCTTTTATACAAGATAGCTCTATGGTATATCTAAAGATTTTATCTACACTTATTTTTGTTCTTTGTCCATTTCTCTATGGTACCATTAGGAAATGCAATATGATTACACGATATTCCCCATTTTGGTGTTTCTACACAAAGAAATACCCTAGTTTCCTTTTAATGTATGTTTAATAGTAACAATGTTAGTTGCTGAATGTCTCAGCTTGAACAAAAAAAAATATAGTTCGTAGTGCAATAAAAGCAATATTCTTAATTTAAATCTGAGGCCCCTGGGGCTATGTGTTATTGTTATCATTTCTGGATACAACTTTAGAAGCTATGTGGGTTTTTTTTTTCTTTCTTTCTTAAACGTTATTCTTTTGGTGCATGTCCAAAGATTTGATCTTCCCAAACAGAACAATTTCACATCATGGTTCAAATAAGATAATGCATGAGGTGAAAAGTTTCATAATAAATGCTTTGTAATCTCAAGTGTCTGTTACATCTTAGAAAAGCTTCTATGTCTTAATTTGTGGGCTGAGCTGTGGCTCAGATAGAATTGGAAGAAATGCCATATCTAGCTGTCAAAAGAAACAACATCTAAAAAAATGGAGAAAAATAGGCCAGTCCTAAAGGTTACTTACTTAATTTTAAGTAAGAGTTAATTTAAAAGGATTAATTTAAATTTATATTAAAAATTTAAAAATATTATTATCTGTGTAAATTGGTATTTTCTTTTAAAGGCAGCTTTCTTTACAAAGCTGATAAATCCTAGTAACACACCATAAACACTTCTCAAGGTCAATGACACTGGGGCTACATTTGAGGAACACCATCTTCTATGGAGATTTTCTTTTTTTTTTTTTTTCTTTTTTTTTTTTGTAGTCATTCTGGCAACTTGACTCATTGGTAAGATGAAGCTCCTACACCTATACCCATGCTTTGGTGTTTAGAGAAATGTGGAATTAAAAGCATTCCCAGAACTCCTTGTACTGCTGGTTTTGACTTGTGTAGCAAAGCAGGTCTTTTCAATAGCTTGCACCAAAATTCCTCCTAGGGAGAGAACTGCCTTTGATTAGGAACATCCCTTGGCTAGCCTTGGTAATTATGGACATAGTAGCACTGGAAGGCATGATCTAAAGAAACACAGCACCTAAAGATAGTAAAGGGGCACCTGGGTGGCCAACTCTTGATTTTGGCTCAGGTTATGATTTCAGGATGCTGGGATCAAGCCCTGCATTGCTCAGCAGGGAATATGCCTGAAGATTTCTCTTCCTCTTCCTCTGCCCCTCCCCCTGTTTGTGCTCTATCTATCTATCTATCTATCTATCTATCTATCTATCATCTATCTCTATCTCTCTCAAATAAATAAATAAATCATTAGAAAAAAAAGAGGTAGTAAAACACTACATAAGAAGGTAAAAGGGGTGCCTCAGTGGCTCAGTTGGTTAAACGCCTGCCTTCACCTCAGATCATGATCCCAGGGTCCTGGGATTGAGCCCTGCATTGAGCCTGGCACTGGGCTCCCTGCTTAGCAGGGAGTCTGCTTCACCCTCTCTCTCTCTCTCTCCATCTGCCCATCCCCTGGCTTGTGTTCTCAGTCTCTCTCTTTCTCTCAAATAAATAAATAAAATCTTTTTTAAAAAGTTAATAGAAATATGGGAGGGGCACCAGGGTGGCCAGTGGTTGAGAGTCTGCCTTTGGCTCAGGGCATGTTCCCGGGGTCCTGGAATCAAGTCCTGCATCATGCTCTGCACAGGAAGCCTGTCTCTCCCTCTGCATATGACTCTGCCTCTCTCTCTGTGTCTTTCATGAACAAATAAATAAAATCTTTCAAGATTTTACTTTCAAGACACAGATGTCTTTTTTTCCCCCCTGGGTGGCAATTTAACCCTTTTCTACTCACCACAACTTTTAGTAAAACTGGCTCCATACACCCATTTCTGAATCAGAGGTATGTTAAGAAGATAACTAGCAGGGCTTTTGCTGGGAGACTGATACAAGAATGAGAAGGGTGATTCACATAAAAAACAAGATATTTACATTTGTTCCTGAAGCAAATATTTATTGTTATTTGTCAAGCATTTTCCTAAGTGCTAGACACATAATAGTGCATAAAACAGATGAAAGTCTCTGCTCTTAGGAGCTTATATTCTAGTGGGGAAGAATTCCACTAGAATACACATGCTGATTAATTAGCAAGTTACCTGATAATGCTCTGGATAAAAATAAAACAGTATGGATAATTGGAGATGGGAAGGCACTGAAGAGGAGAAGGTGCACTTTAAAATAGTGTAGTCAGATTAGGCATCTCAGAGAAAGTGAAGTTTGAGAAAAGGTTTAAAAAGGAGTATGAGAGTGACCCACACTAATTGTTGAGGGGAGAGCATCTGAGGCAAGGAGAACAGGAAATGTGGGCCTTTAAACAGAAAATGCTCCAGCAGCAGCCAGGAATCAGAGTGGTTGGATTGAGTGGAGGGAGTGAGATGAATTCAGATCAGTAATGGGGCCAGATTATATAGTTTCCTAGTCTGTTGTAAAAATTTGGGCTTTTACTCTGCATGAAATAAAACATCGTCAAAGGATTTTGGATAGAAAACTACCTTTTGTCATTGTCCCAGTCTTTGGATTTCTTCTCCTTCTCCTTCCTTCTCCCTCTTCTGTCTTTCTTCTCTTTGCTTTCTGATTTTTGAGGATTCAGTTGCTACATCCACTAGCTCAGAGATTCTTTTCTCAGTCATGCTCAGTTTACTAATGAGCCCATCAAAGACAGTTTGCACTTCTATTAGGATATTTCTTATCTTTAGCATTTTCTTTTGGTTCTTTCTTAAGATTTCCATGTCTCTGCTTATATTGCCCATCCATTCCTGCATCTGTCTACTTTTTCCATTACAGCTCTTAGTATATTAATCAGAGTTGTTTTAAATTACCAGTTTGATAATTCCAGTCTCCCTGCCATGTCTGGTTCTAATGCTTGTTCTGTCTCTTGAAATGTTTGTTTGTTTGTTTGCTTTTTGCCTTTTTGTACATCTTGTGATGTTTTTGTTCATAGTGAGGGGAAGCAAAATATGGCACCACAAAATATACCACTTTGGCATATTGATTTTTTTGAATTAAAGTTACTTAGGAAAGTTGGCACAAGAAGGAAGCTCTAACCCTTTTCTGTCTCCCTGAAAATGGGAAATCAATCTCCCATGTGAAGGTATCCTCCCATACCAGGAGGATAGAGGGCATCTTTAGAACCACAGATGAGAATTCAAGACCTAGAAGGCTGTATAAACAAATTTTACTTCTTTATTAACTTGCTACCCTAAGCCCAAAACCCCTTTGTGTTGTCAGATCTTCACAAATGATAAAAGGTATAGAGTGCCTACTTTGGTTACTTCTTTTAGATTCATGTTTTTAGAATCTTGAACATATGAAATCAAGTTTGTTTTTCTCCTGTTAATCTGTCTTATGTCAGTTTAATTGCTAAAGCAGCCAAAGAACCTAGAAAGGAAGAAGAGAACTGTCTTCTTGTCCTACAATAGTCAGATGTGATGCATTGGTTGAAAGGAACTGGTATACTAGGTCTTTAGTAACATAGCGAGAAATATGGATGGGAAGTGTGCTGTAGTCCTCTGGTTAGGTCTTAATCTTTAGTGAATCTATGGTCTCTGATCTGTGAACTTCACAAGTAGTGTTTCTTGTCCCCCCGCCCCTCCATAAGTGAGACAGAATAGCTAGGGTGGGCTAGAGTTGGGTATTTTCCTTCTCCAGAGTTAACTGAAGTTGAGTACTTCCCTTCCTTCATGGCAGTTAGGTGCTTCTTAAACTACACAGGTTAACACCATTATAAGTATGATTAATCAGTTTCCCTGAGGTCAGTCCTTGTTTAGAAGAACAGAGTGTTCTGGTATATTTTAAAATGGCTACTTTTCCCCCTTTCCCTTTGAGAAGCCCAAGGGGATTCTTCTCTGGTATCTAACGTGGTGGCACCTTGTCAATTTCCTGGAGGTAAGCTTATAATATTGTGGGGACCCTCATGACTGGGTGGCCCTGGAGTTTTTAACTTCCAGACTTGTCCACACTGAGCTTCCAGTTATTTGCCAATTATAGTTCAGATTTTTCTACCCTGACACTGATTCCTATAGTGGTTTCTACTGGTGAGTCTGTTTTCCTATAAGACGGGACCTCCTGTATTTGTCTCCATATAAATTTTAGAATTGTTTTTTTTTTTTTCTATTTCTATAAAAAAAATGCCATTGGGATTTTGAAAGGGATTGCATTGAATCTGTAGGTGGTTTGGGGTGGAATGGACATTTTAACAATATAAGTTTTTTGTTTTTTTTTTTTTAAGATTTGTTTATTTGAGAGGGAGAGTGAGAAAGAAAGAGTGAGGAGGGGTGGGGCAGAGGCAGAGGGAGAGAAACTCTTAAGCAGACTCCAGGCTGAGCACGGGGCCCAACTCAAGGCTTGATCTCACAACCTGAGCCAAAACCAAGAGTAGGATGCTTAACCAACTGTGTCACTCAGGTGCCCCACAATATATTTTTCCGGTCTTTAAACACAGGATATTTTTCCATTTATTTGTATCTTCAGTGCCTTTCACCAATTTTTTATTGTTTTGAGTGTATAGATCTTTCACCTCCATGAGTTATATCTACTTCTGAGTATTTTATTCTCTTTGCTGCTATCATAATGGGATTGTCCATGGCATTTATGGCTGTGGTGTTTTTTCTGGATATATTTTGAGGTGAGATCATGCAGGTGTTCTTGATACATTGGATGGAATGTGTGAGAAAGGAGATTCAAGATCACCCTAAGATTAGTATTTTGAAAAAGTCATTGGTTTGGATTATCATTAAAGTAAAATATGGAAGAATGAAGTGAGATCAGGTTTGAGGGTGCAGTTTATGAATAGAATCTTGACTATGTTAATTTGGAGATGATCATTAGTATTCAAGTGGAGATGTCAAGGCGACATTGCATAAATGAACCTAGAGTTTGGGGAGAGAAATGCAATAGAACTATAAATTCAGGGGCATCAGTATGCAGATGATATTTAGAGCTTCAAAACTGTATAAACTCCCAAGGGAGTGTGTGTGTGTGTGTGTGTGTGTGTGTGTGTGTGTAGAGAGAGAGAGAGAGAGAGAGAGAGAAATCTAATGACTGTACTTTGAGGTAACCCAAGGTTAAGAGATCAAGAATTTTGCAAAATTAGAAAGTCAGAATGAGAAATAGTCACAATAATTTTAGTCTCTGGAGAAATAAAGTTTGACAAGAACATTAGAATTCAAGAAAACAAGTTTGAGAGGTTTGAGTCAAGTCTCAAAGACATAGTAACCTTATTTGATCTCTTGGTCCTGTGAGAATAATGTGTGAATTTGTTGCTAGAGTTTCTTTCTATTCTAACCATTTGAATTCAATACCAGTGGAATAAATACAAGTTGTTTGCATTGGTAATCCTGTCTAAAAAGCAGGGTTATATAAATTTGTCAAAGGCAGCAGTGGTAAAATCCCCAGATGCCAGAAAAATGCCAATTTCTGAGAATTACATGTTTCTTTTTTCATCTGAATTAGCCAGAAATGTAATGTACTTAATCTTAGGGAATATAATTTGCTGTAGATTGGATTAGGGATATTTTCATTGATTTGTTGCTATATCAATTACAGAGTCAAATGGCAGGGAGAGGGGATTGGGACATGTTTCATATAATATAGGAGCCCTTCTGAGTCTTGCAATGCTCCAGAATGAAGAGGTGCTGCTGATTATATTAGAGTTTGTTGTCATTGTTTTAGTATCAACTCAAAAATTCTAATTTATGATTCATGGGAAAAGAAATGACTGTGCTTTATATAACTTAGGTGGATCAATCAATAATGTAACTATTTTTCAACTCCATCAATTCTACAATTTTAAACTCAATTTTTGTTTTATTTTTAAAAAATTCATCTACAAGACATTGTTACCCTTCAGTGTTATTCTGCAGTGTAAGGAAGATGGAATAATCTATTTTGGAATAAGGCAAATTTCTGGACTACACATACAATATGAAAAAAAAGCTTTAGTGTTTGGGGATCAATATTCTTCTGTTAGGTAAAGGAATAAGTTAAAACTGTCTTGGGGAGGTCATAACTGAATTGAGTAATATGATTTCTTTTCATTCACCACACATCCTCATTCTTAAATTGCTTAAATTTCCCCCTAATTGCCCAAAGGAAATCTAGGGACATGACCAATATTAGTTTTCAATATTATGAAACTGAAAATAAATATTTTTTACTGTTAAAATTTCCTTAGTGTGTTACACCTATTTGACTCTACACTTTAAAATACACTACAAGCTTGTGTAGATTTTAGCTTGAAATTGTTTTCTACTGACATAGTTTTCCAAACATACATAAATATTTTCTCTGATTACTTAAATCTGTTATGTAGCATGTCAGGCAGATTTGTGGGGAGATGGACATGTCATCAGAATATTCACCGAACCTTATTTTATTCAGATCTTCCCTTTGCTGATTACAGGAATGATTCCAGCAGATATGGGGGGGGGGGTGTGAAATTGGGCTCTGAATAGTTCTTTAAGGCAGAACATTCTCCTAAAAATATATTTAAATTAGAACACATCAATGGAGTGACTATGCATCAGTGTTTGGGGAGAGAAATTAAAGTCACATACAGTTTGAGGACTGTAAGAGACTGTCAATCTTTTAAAACTTTATTCCAGGTATCTGACCACCTACTGTGTGGTCAGTAAGTATTTGTTGATGAATGAATGAATAAAACAAAACCACTAAATCCAAGGAATAGTAGATAAATCCTCTATGGAATTTGTAGACAAGAGTCAAAAGCTAAGCTTCGAATCAAACGAGAGTGGGCAATAGAGACTCCATGAAAACCACAGGGATATCCATGGCTTGGTTTATTGGTCTGTGTCCTGTACCAGATGTGCTTAAAGGAAAGCGGCCAGTATAATTAAGTTATGTTACCTGTTTTCTATACTTTCTTTCCCCTTTGGGTTGCTAAGTTATTTCAATTCAAAGAGAATTTGAAAGAAGTTTTTAGTATAATTATGACACTGCCAGATATATTCGCTTTCTAGTTAGTCTAGCACTGAAAACAAAATACTCACTGAAGTATAAATGTTACTGTGAATTAAAAAATAGATTCCTGTAAAGAATTAGAACTTTTGTATGAATTTAAGTTTTTATTATGAAATAATTTCAGGCCTATAGAGAAGTTGAAAAATTAATACAAATCCCCTGATACCCTTCACCCAGATGAATATTTTACCATAATTTCTTTGTTTCTCTCAGAACTAATGCCTCCACCTCTAAGTACTCCAATATATTTATCCTAACCATAGTGCAATGGTCAAAATCAGGATATTGACATGGGAAGAATGCTTTTATCAGAGGCTTATTTAAGTTTCAGCAATTGTCTCATGAGTGTCCTTAATAATTTTTTTTCTGGTCCAGAATCTAATTCAGATCACACTTGGCATTTAGTTGTCTTATGTTTTAAGTCTCCTTTAACTGGATAACGCAATACTCTTTCTTCAGCTTTCATGATCATGATGTTTTTAAACATATAGACCAATTTGAGTTGTCTAATATTTTCTTATGATTAGGTTTGGGTTTTACTTTTTTTTTTTTTTTTTGCAGAAACACCAGAGATGTTGTATTCTTCTTGCTGCATTGTATTAGGAGACATGGGATGTCACCTTGTCCATTATTGTATGCAAAAATGACTTGAACCCTTATTTTGCTTCCTTCAGTGTGGTTATGTTATGCATATCAAATACAGTTATATTCATTTGTGTCTACTGTATTCCATATTGGGTACCCCCCCATTCTTCTTTTTTTAGTATATAATACATTTGAAAACTGTACAAAACTCTGAACTACACAAGAACCTACAAGTCAAGGAACCAATGTGAAGATTCTGCCAATGATCCATGGGTCAGGATTGTCAGGATTCTATTCATTATCTGACTTTATATCCATACATCCCTATTCTAACTATAGTAGCCTCAACTTGAACCATGTGTCCAACAACTTTCAAAAGATCGGATAGTCCCTTCTCTAGTGTATGGATAAATAAAAAGTCATAGGTCCTTTGGGGAAAATCACTATGATATACTTTTATCATGGTTTTGTAGTCTTTCATCCTTGGGAGACAGCCTATTTTCAATTGATTGGGTATAAAGACTGCTCAGGGCTAGAAATTGTGCAGAAGATTATGGCTTTCTAGTGAACAGCTGACTTCTGTTCTCTGCTCAGCTATCCTTGATGACTTTTGATTCTGTATGCTAAACAATGCCCTTCTTGTCTGTTTATCATGCTTCTGAAGACACCATGTTCTATTAACCATCTTCATTCAGCTCTGGAGGTTAGGCTTTCCAACTGCCACTCTGGGCTTGTCCATTATAATTATGCCCACCTTTCTTCTGATGGTGAAGTGCTGCCACCTGGCCTCTGTTTTCCCAGCATCTTGTGATACCCATTGCTATTAGAGAGCCCGGTTTTTAATGGTATCTCCTGCTGTCAGTACTGCTTTATATGATCCAGCTGCCCCAGGCCTCTAAGTGATGCTGGCATCCCTCTCCTCAGTACATTCCTTATCACCTTTTTAAATAGAACAGAATGTATGCTGGACCCTCCTGAGAAATGTAGTTAGCAGATGCTTTTTGTTTTTGTCTTACATAGTGGCTTTCTTTTAAAAGACCCACCTTCTGAGCCTTCTGATTTTTCTTCCCCGTGGTAAGCTATGGTAGTTTTGGCATCTATATTTCTGCTTTTTCCAGGCTTCCAAAACACATTCCAGCAGAATATTAGAATCTTGTCCTGGGGCTCTTGCCAGGGTGTTAAATCCTGTGTCACAATAGTAGTCCCATATTAACAAACTCTTCCTTATCCGGTTATATATTTTCACCTCCCGGTACTTTCAGAATTCACTCCTAGACAGAATTGTTTGGTTCTTCATAGTGTATTATCCAGGTCCTGAAGCTCACATGGTCAGGTAATTCTGAGACTTGACTCCAGGTATGAGTCCAGGAACCAGGAGGGAGAGATGAAGGAATCCGGAGGAGGACAAGCATTGTGTAACAAGGCACCTATCTCATTTGAGGCTTCTGTAAAATCTTTTAACAAGGAGCAAGGGCTTTATCTTCCAACGAAAGGGTGGAAGACACATAATTCCACTGTCTGCAGATACAGAATTATTGGAGGATTCAAACTTAAGTGTATCTACCCATATATCCCTATCCCAATTTCAGTACCTTAGCCTTTCCCTATTAAGGCCTTGGCTTTGGCATAAGAGACTTACCGAGGCTAAAAATATAGCCATCTCTGAAGCTCTACTACTCTTAAAATGAGACCCTGTGCCTAATATTCAGTTCTGTCTTCCAACTACATGAGATGGGGGAATCTCTATAATTAAGCCAAAGAGGCCTTTCTGACTCTCACACTGTACTTTACATAGCTGATGACTAGCTCCAAGCTTACCATTTGTACTTTAAGTGTATCAATAGTACTTAGTAACACACATCCACAACTATTTTTTTTTTTTAAGATTTTATTTATTCATGAAAGACACACACAGAGGGAGAGGCAGAGACACAGGTGGAGGGAGAAGCAGGCTCCATGCAGAAAGCCCAATGCAGGACTCGATCCTGGGTCTCCAGGATCATACCCTGGTCTGAAGGCAGCGCTAAACCGATGAGCCACCCAGGCTGCCCTACGACCAGTTTTTATACTCTTTCCTCTATACTTCTCAAATGCAAGAGATATTCCCCAGATGGTGCATTTCGTTTCACATTTTTTTTAGTCTCCCTTAGCCAGAGGTGATATCTTAAAAATTGCATTGTCAGAGCATGCCATGGTTGATCAATACTTCACCTACTACCACTGATGGAGTTTTCAATACAAGAGATCCAAGCCATCTTTAGAATCTACTCTTTAAGAACAGTCCTGGTACCAATTGTATTAGGTCTAGTTTCTTAGAAGCAGAACCTGAGGGGTGGCTCAGTGGTTGAGCGTCTGCCTTCGATTTAGGTTGTAATCTCGGGGCCCTGGGATTGAGTCCTGCGTTGGGCTCGCCTGGAGGAGCCTGGTTCTCCCTTTGCCTCTCTTTTCTCTCTGTGTCCCTCATGAATAAATAAATAGAATCTTAAAAAAAAACAAAACAAAAAAAAATGAAGCAGAGCCTGAGGCACAGATTTTTGTGCAGTTGCTTTATTGAGAGAGTGCTCTTAGGAGAGAGCAAGGGGAGCAGAACAGAAGAAGAAACAAGCCATGCAATTATATGGCTTCAGCAGGAATCTTCAATTTGATTCTATAAGAGCTCTGGAGTACTAATTTCCCCACAGAATTGATTCCACCTGAGGGAAAGAAGGGACAACTTTTGTATCCTGTGTAAATCAGTGATTACCTTTTGGTTTCCCCTAGGGGAATAGGCATAATTTCCTTGGCAAGGCAACTCCCATTTGGCCAAAGCCAATTCTGTGGGAAGAGGCAGCTTTTAGCAAACAATAAAGAAACTGGGGGATGGAAACACCATTTCAATAAAGGTGATCCAGGAGATAAACCTACAGGGTCCATTACTTAGAAGGATACATCTGGTACATGGTAAACTGGAGAAACCCAACCGAGATTAAATGCTTAATATTACTCCAACTATCTCAACTTCTGTCAGTGCCTTCGATTAGGAAAATGCAGCTGGATGCAGATAAAGAGGGTGCCTATTGTTGCATTGCATAGCATCCCAGGGTACCAGGCAGAGACATAGTGGAGAAAATTGACTTTAAAGGGACAAAATGAAAAATGTCTTCTTACTCAAGACAATATTATAATCAATAATCACTTGAATATGTTTTATCCTGGTGGTCAAATATATGAAAATCAAAAACAAACTTTAAGTACCTCATTTCATCCTTCAAAATGGCATCAGGGTTAGTAAGTACGGAGGAATGAAGCCTTCTTATATATTATTGATGAGAGAATAAATTTAAAAAAATTTTCTGGATAAATACTTGGCATTCCTTTTCACATATTCTGAGATTCATTATTTAACTTAGAAAATACACAGTGATTTTCTCTACAAATATGTTATGGAATTTCAAACATTTTTATAGAAATTCAACCCCAATAAAGGTCATAGAAAGTTGACTCTAATATTGAACTCTGAGGGGAGTCATATTATAGTTTGTAGTAGGAAAAAAACCTTCACAGTAGATATTTAAGAGAACAAAACAGGTTTTAAACAGTCTGCATAACTGCGCGCCCAGGAGAGTGCGCCGAGCTCCCTAAGGGCTGCAGCGCGCACGGCGGGACCCGGCGGGACCCGGAGCAGCTCGGAGGGGCTCGGGCGGCGGCTCCGCGGAGGGGGCTGCGCGGAGGGGGCTGCGCGGCCCCGGGAGCAGCTCGGCCGGGCTCGGGCAGAGGAAGAGGCTCCGTGCAGAGGGGCCTGCGCGGTTCCAGGAGCAGCTCGGAGGGGCTCGGGCGGCGGCTCCGCAGAGGGGGCTGCGTGGCCCGGGAGCGCGAATCCACCAGCGCAGGCTCCGGACACAGGGCGCCGGGACACAGCCCAGGATCCCGCCTCCCCCGGGACAGGCAGAGGCCGGGAGGGCCCAGGACAGCAAGGACGCTCCTGCCCCAGCTGAGCAGAGCAGCGGCCCCGCCCCGGAGCCTCCAGGCCCTGCAGACGGAGTTCCTGCCGGAGCTGAATCCAGGTTTCCAGAGCTGCCCCGCCACTGGGGCTGTTCCTCCTGCGGCCTCACGGGGTAAACAACCCCCACTGAGCCCTGCACCAGGCAGGGGCACAGCAGCTCCCCCAACTGCTAACACCTGAAAATCAGCACAGCAGGCCCCTCCCCCAGAAGACCAGCTAGACTGACGGACAACTTCCAGGGGAAGCCAAGGGACTTAAAGAACACAGAATCAGAAGATACTCCCCCGTGGTTCTTTTTTTTTTTTTTTTTTTTTGCTTTTTGATTTGTTTCCTTCCCCCACCCCCTTTTTTTCCTCCTTTCTTTTTCTTTCTCTTTTTCTTCTTTTTTTTTCTTTTTTTTTCTTCCCTTTTTTTTCTCTTTTTTCTTTCCTTCTTTCTCTCCTCTCTTTTTCTCTTTTTCCCAATACAACTTGCTTTTGGCCACTCTGCACTGAGCAAAATGACTAGAAGGAAAACCTCACCTCAAAAGAAAGAATCAGAAACAGTCCTCTCTCCCACAGAGTTACAAAATCTGGATTACAATTCAATGTCAGAAAGCCAATTCAGAAGCACTATTATACAGCTACTGGTGGCTCTAGAAAAAAGTATAAAGGACTCAAGAGACTTCATGACTGCAGAATTTAGAGCTAATCAGGCAGAAATTAAAAATCAATTGAATGAGATGCAATCCAAACTAGAAGTCCTAACGACGAGGGTTAACGAGGTGGAAGAACGAGTGAGTGACCTAGAAGACAAGTTGATAGCAAAGAGGGAAACTGAGGAAAAAAGAGACAAACAATTAAAAGACCATGAAGATAGATTAAGGGAAATAAACGACAGCCTGAGAAAGAAAAACCTACGTTTAATTGGGGTTCCTGAGGGCGCCGAAAGGGACAGAGGGCCAGAATATGTATTTGAACAAATTCTAGCTGAAAACTTTCCTAATCTGGGAAGGGAAACAGGCATTCCGATCCAGGAAATAGAGAGATCCCCCCCTAAAATCAATAAAAACCGTTCAACACCTCGACATTTAATAGTGAAGCTTGCAAATTCCAAAGATAAAGAGAAGATCCTTAAAGCAGCAAGAGACAAGAAATCCCTGACTTTTATGGGGAGGAGTATTAGGGTAACAGCAGACCTCTCCACAGAGACCTGGCAGGCCAGAAAGGGCTGGCAGGATATATTCAGGGTCCTAAAGGAGAAGAACATGCAACCAAGAATACTTTATCCAGCAAGGCTCTCATTCAAAATGGAAGGAGAGATAAAGAGCTTCCAAGACAGGCAGCAACTAAAAGAATATGTGACCTCAAAACCAGCTCTGCAAGAAATTTTAAGGGGGACTCTTAAAATTCCCCTTTAAGAAGAAGTTCAGTGGAACAGTCCACAAAAACAAGGACTGAATAGATATCATGATGACACTAAACTCATATCTCTCAATAGTAACTCTGAATGTGAACGGGCTTAATGACCCCATCAAAAGGCGCAGGGTTTCAGACTGGATAAAAAAGCAGGACCCATCTATTTGCTGTCTACAAGAGACTCATTTTAGACAGAAGGACACCTACAGCCTGAAAATAAAAGGTTGGAGAACCATTTATCATTCGAATGGTCCTCAAAAGAAAGCAGGGGTAGCCATCCTTATATCAGATAAACTAAAATTTACCCCAAAGACTGTAGTGAGAGATGAAGAGGGACACTATATCATACTTCAAGGATCTATTCAACAAGAGGACTTAACAATCCTCAATATATATGCCCCGAATGTGGGAGCTGCCAAATATATCAATCAATTATTAACCAAAGTGAAGAAATACTTAGATAATAATACACTTATACTTGGTGACTTCAATCTAGCTCTTTCTATACTCGATAGGTCTTCTAAGCACAACATCTCCAAAGAAACGAGAGCTTTAAATGATACACTGGACCAGATGGATTTCACAGATATCTACAGAACTTTACATCCAAACTCAACTGAATACACATTCTTCTCAAGCGCACATGGAACTTTCTCCAGAATAGACCACATATTGGGTCACAAATCGGGTCTGAACCTATACCAAAAGATTGGGATTGTCCCCTGCATATTCTCGGACCATAATGCCTTGAAATTAGAACTAAATCACAACAAGAAGTTTGGAAGGACCTCAAACACGTGGAGGTTAAGGACCATCCTGCTAAAAGATAAAAGGGTCAACCAGGAAATTAAGGAAGAATTAAAAAGATTCATGGAAACTAATGAGAATGAAGATACAACCATTCAAAATCTTTGGGATGCAGCAAAAGCAGTCCTAAGGGGGAAATACATCGCAATACAAGCATCCATTCAAAAACTGGAAAGAACTCAAATACAAAAGCTAACCTTACACATAAAGGAGCTAGAGAAAAAACAGCAAATAGACCCTACACCCAAGAGAAGAAGGGAGTTAATAAAGATTCGAGCAGAACTCAACGAAATCGAGACCAGAAGAACTGTGGAACAGATCAACAGAACCAGGAGTTGGTTCTTTGAAAGAATTAATAAGATAGATAAACCATTAGCCAGCCTTATTAAAAAGAAGAGAGAGAAGACTCAAATTAATAAAATCATGAATGAGAAAGGAGAGATCACTAACAACACCAAGGAAATACAAACGATTTTAAAAACATATTATAAACAGCTATACGCCAATAAATTAGGCAATCTAGAAGAAATGGATGCATTCCTGGAAAGCCACAAACTACCAAAACTGGAACAGGAAGAAATAGAAAACCTGAACAGGCCAATAACCAGGGAGGAAATTGAAGCAGTCATCATAAACCTCCCAAGACACAAGAGTCCAGGGCCAGATGGCTTCCCAGGGGAATTCTATCAAACGTTTAAAGAAGAAACCATACCTATTCTCCTAAAGCTGTTTGGAAAGATAGAAAGAGATGGAGTACTTCCAAATTCCTTCTATGAGGCCAGCATCACCTTAATTCCAAAGCCAGACAAAGACCCCACCAAAAAGGAGAATTACAGACCAATATCCCTGATGAACATGGATGCAAAAATTCTCAACAAGATACTGGCCAATAGGATCCAACAGTACATTAAGAAAATTATTCACCATGACCAAGTAGGATTTATCCCTGGGACACAAGGCTGGTTCAACACCCATAAAACAATCAATGTGATTCATCATATCAGCAAGAGAAAAACCAAGAACCATATGATCCTCTCATTGGATGCAGAGAAAGCATTTGACAAAATACAGCATCCATTCCTGATCAAAACTCTTCAGAGTGTAGGGATAGAGGGAACATTCCTCAACATCATAAAAGCCATCTATGAAAAGCCCACAGCAAATATCATTCTCAATGGGGAAGCACTGGGAGCCTTTCTCCTAAGATCAGGAACAAGACAGGGATGTCCACTCTCACCACTGACGTTCAACATAGTACTGGAAGTCCTAGCCTCAGCAATCAGACAACAAAAAGACATTAAAGGCATTCAAATTGGCAAAGAAGAAGTCAAACTCTCCCTCTTTGCCGATGACATGATACTCTACATAGAAAACCCAAAAGTCTCCACCCCAAGATTGCTAGAACTCATACAGCAATTCGGTAGCGTGGCAGGATACAAAATCAATGCCCAGAAATCAGTGGCATTTCTATACACTAACAATGAGAGTGAAGAAAGAGAAATTAAGGAGTCAATCCCATTTACAATTGCACCCAAAAGCATAAGATACCTAGGAATAAACCTAACCAAAGAGGTAAAGGATCTATACCCTCAAAACTATAGAACACTTCTGAAAGAAATTGAGGAAGACACAAAGAGATGGAAAAATATTCCATGCTCATGGATTGGCAGAATTAATATTGTGAAAATGTCAATGTTACCCAGGGCAATATACACGTTTAATGCAATCCCTATCAAAATACCATGGACTTTCTTCAGAGAGTTAGAACAAATTATTTTAAGATTTGTGTGGAATCAGAAAAGACCCCGAATAGCCAGGGGAATTTTAAAAAAGAAAACCATATCTGGGGGCATCACAATGCCAGATTTCAGGTTGTACTACAAAGCTGTGGTCATCAAGACAGTGTGGTACTGGCACAAAAACAGACACATAGATCAATGGAACAGAATAGAGAATCCAGAATTGGACCCTGAACTTTATGGGCAACTAATATTCGTTAAAGGAGGAAAGACTATCCATTGGAAGAAAGACAGTCTCTTCAATAATTGGTGCTGGGAAAATTGGACATCCACATGCAGAAGAATGAAACTAGACCACTCTCTTTCACCATACACAAAGATAAACTCAAAATGGATGAAAGATCTAAATGTGAGACAAGATTCCATCAAAATCCTAGAGAAGAACACAGGCAACACCCTTTTTGAACTCGGCCACAGTAACTTCTTGCAAGATACATCCACGAAGGCAAAAGAAACAAAAGCAAAAATGAACTATTGGGACTTCATCAAGATAAGAAGCTTTTGCACAGCAAAGGATACAGTCAACAAAACTCAAAGACAACCTACAGAATGGGAGAAGATATTTGCAAATGACATATCATAAAGGGCTAGTTTCCAAGATCCATAAAGAACTTACTAAACTCAACACCAAAGAAACAAACAATCCAATGATGAAATGGGCAAAAGACATGAACAGAAATCTCACAGAGGAAGACATAGACATGGCCAACATGCATATGAGAAAATGCTCTGCATCACTTGCCATCAGGAAAATATAAATCAAAACCACAATGAGATACCACCTCACACCAGTGAGAATGGGGCAAATTAACAAGGCAGGAAACAACAAATGTTGGAGGGGATGTGGAGAAAATGGAACCCTCTTACACTGTTGGTGGGAATGTGAACTGGTGCAGCCACTCTGGAAAACTGTGTGGAGGTTCCTCAAACAGTTAAAAATATACCTGCCCTACGACCCAGCAATTGCACTGTTGGGGATTTACCCCAAAGATACAAATGCAATGAAACGCCGGGACACCTGCACCCCGATGTTTATAGCAGCAATGGCCATGATAGCCAAACTGTGGAAGGAGCCTCGGTGTCCAACGAAAGATGAATGGATAAAGAAGATGTGGTTTATGTATACAATGGAATATTACTCAGCTATTAGAAATGACAAATACCCACCATTTGCTTCAACGTGGATGGAACTGGAGGGTATTATGCTGAGTGAAGTAAGTCAGTCGGAGAAGGACAAACATTATATGTTCTCATTCATTTGGGGAATATAAATAATAGTGAAAGGGAATATAAGGGAAGGGAGAAGAAATGTGTGGGAAATATCAGAAAGGGAGACAGAACGTAAAGACTGCTAACTCTGGGAAACGAACTAGGGGTGGTAGAAGGGGAGGAGGGCGGGGGGTGGGAGTGAATGGGTGACGGGCACTGGGGGTTATTCTGTATGTTAGTAAATTGAACACCAATAAAAAATAAATTAAAAAAAATAAAAAAATAAACAGTCTGCATAGAATTATACAGTTTTATTAATCTTTATGTTTTGTGGTGAATTATTTATTTTTTACTTATTTGTTTTTGTATATTTTTTTATTGGAGTTCAATTTGCCAACATATAGGATATCACCCAGTGCTCATCCCGTCAAGTGCCCCCCTCAGTGCCCGTCACCCAGTCACGCCAACCCCCCCACCCACCTACCCTTCCACTACTCCTTGTTCGTTTCCCAGAGTTAGGAGCCTCTCCTGTTCTGTCACCCTCACTGATATTTCCCACGAATTTTCTCTCCTTTCCCCTTTAATCCCTTTCACTATTTTTTATATTCCCCAAATGAATGGGACCATATAATGTTTGTCCTTCTCCGATTGACTTACTTCACTCAGCATAATACCCTCCAGTTCCATCCACTTCGAAGCAAATGGCGGGTATTTGTCGTTTCTGATGGCTGAGTAATATTCCATTGTATACATAAACCACATCTTTTTTATCCATTCATCTTTCGATGGACACCGAGGCTCCTTCCACAGTTTGTTTATTGTGGACCTTGCTGCTATGAACATTAGGTTGCAGGTGTCCTGGCGTTTCATTGCATCTGTATCTTTGAGGTAAATCCCCAGTAGTGCAATTGTGAGTCATAGGTAGCTCTATTTTTAACTCTTTGAGGAACCTCCGCACAGTTTTCCAGAGTGGGTGTACCAGTTCACATTCCCACCAACAGTGCAAGAAGGTTCCCCTTTCTCCACATCTTCTCCAACATAGTTGTTGCCTGCCTTGTTAATTTTCCCCATTCTCACTGGTATGAGGTGGTATCTCATTGTGGTTTTGATTTGTATTTCCCTGATGGCAAGTGATGCGGAGCATTTTCTCATATGCTTGTTAGCCATGTCTATGTCTTCCTCTGTGAGATTTCTGTTCATGTCTTTTGCCCCTTTCATGATTGGATTGTTTGTTTCTTTGCTGTTGAGTTTAATAAGTTCTTTATAGATCTTGGATACTATCCCTTTATTTGATACGTCATTTGCAAATATCTTCTCCCATTCTGTAGATTGTCTTTTAGTTTTGTTGACTGTTTCTTTTGCTGTGCAGAAGCTTTTTATCTGGATTAAGTGCCAATAATTCATTTTTGCTTTTGTTTCCCTTGCCTTCATAGATGTATCTTGCAAGAGGTTTCTATGGCCAAGTTCAAAAAGGGTGTTGCCTGTGTTCTCCTGTAGGATTTTGATGGATTCTTGTCTCACATTTAAATTTTTCATCCATTTTGAGTTTATCTTTGTGTATGGTGTAAGAGAATGGTTGAGTTTCATTCTTCTGCATGTGGCTTTCCAGTTTTCCCCAGGAACATTTATTGAAGAGATTGTCTTTTTTTCCAGTGGATAGTCTTTCCTGCTTTGTCAAATATTAGTTGACCATAGGGTTGAGGGCCCATTTCTGGGTTCTCTATTCTGTTCCATTTATCTATGTGTCTGTTTTTGTGCTGGTACCACACTGTCTTGATGATCCCAGCTTTGCAATACAGCTTGAAATCTGGCATTGTGATGCCCCCAGCTCTGGTTTTCTTTTTCCGTATTCCCCTGGCTATTCAAGGTCTTTTCTGATTCCACAGAAATCTTAAGATGATTTGTTCCAACTCTCTGAAGAAAGTCCATGGTATTTTGATAGGGATTGCATTAAATGCATAAATTGCCCTGGGTAGCATTGACATTTTCACAATATTAATTCTTCCAATCCATGAGCATGGAATATTTTTCCATCTCTTTGTTTCTTCCTCAGTTTCTTTCAGAAGTGTTCTGTAGTTTTTAGAGTATAGATCCTTTACCTCTTTGGTTAGGTTTATTCCTAAGTATCTTATGCTTTTGGGTGCAATTGTAAATGGGATTGACTCCTTAATTTCTCTTTCTTCAGTCTCATTGTTAGTATAGAGAAATGCCACTGATTTCTAGGCATTGATTTTATATCCTGCCACACTGCCAAATTGCTGTATGAGTTCTAGCAATCTTCTGGTGGAGTCTTTTGGGTTTTCTATGTAGAGTATCATGTCATCGGCAAAGAGGGAGAGTTTGACTTCTTCTTTGCCAATTTGAATGCCTTTAATGTCCTTTTGTTGTCTGATTGCTGAGGCTAGGACTTCCAGTACTATCGTGAATAGCAGTGGTGAGAGTGGACATCCCTGTTATGTTCCTGATCTTAGGGGAAAGGCTCCCAGTGTTTCCCCATTGAGAATGATATTTGCTGTGGGCTTTTCATAGATGGCTTTTAAGATGTTGAGGAATGTTTCCTCTATCCCTACACTCTGAAGAGTTTTGATCAGGAATGGATGCTGTATTTTGTCAAATGCTTTCTCTGCATCTATTGAGAGGATCATATGGTTCTTGTTTTTTCTCTTGTTGATATGATCTATCATATAACCTTCTGATCTCTGTTTTCAATTTCTGGTCTCTGACCTCAGCAAAATCAACTAGGGTGAAATTTACTTATGTCATGGTTGATAGTCTTGACTCAGCCCACTAATACAGCCACTCTGCTCTGAACAAAATGACTAGAAAGAAGAACTTACC